>NW_024429187.1:5054684-5728850 GCF_017639785.1 Mesocricetus auratus | reverse complement strand
GCAACTTCTTATCTTAGGTTCCCTTTTTTTTCTGACCTTTGTCAGGCAAGGGCCTAAACATTTAATCTGGTACCCCTAGCTTGGTACCCCCTTTTTAATACATCCTTATAGCCTTACTTGTTGGCCAGTCTTTTAAATCTCTCAGTTTTCCTTTATTTTCCTGACCTCAGTGGATCAGGTGAAAGACTGGAGATTTCTTATTTTACCCTCCTTTTTTTTTTTAAACTGAGTTTCTCTCTATCCTTTTGGAGGCTGTCCTGGAACTTGCTCTATATACAAGGATGGCCTCCATCCTA
Organism: Mesocricetus auratus; assembly: GCF_017639785.1. NCBI lineage: Eukaryota > Metazoa > Chordata > Mammalia > Rodentia > Cricetidae > Mesocricetus > Mesocricetus auratus. The sequence continues at coordinate 5,728,554 of NW_024429187.1, read as the reverse complement.
CCTACCTTTGTCTCTCGAGTGTTGGGATTAAAGGCATATGCCACCAACACCCGACTCTAAAGATCATAGTGAACATCCTTCCAATCTGGGACATTTAAGTTTCCCCCAGTAATGAACCATGGACTCGCACGTTCAATCCATTTTAAAAAGACTTCCAAGGTTTTAGACTTTACTGTAGTCCCATATCCTTCAAGTAACTTTTTAACTTGATACTGTAATTCAAGCTTCCCAGAACTATTCCCCATGGTTTCTTTTCTTTTTTTTTTTTTTTTTTTCCCCCAATCTGTCCCTGGCCAGAAAAAGAGACGAACCTGCTCACTTACCTCGCTCTCACGATCTCAGTGGGATCCTCCAATTGTCGCACCTGCTGTGCGGCCTGCATCCGAGAACGTGCGGAGGGTGTCGGGGATTGACAACACAGAGACTCGTTCAACGATGTAAAGAAAACTTTAAGCAGGCTCCAAAAAGGTTCAAGAAAACTTCCTAAGAAAGGCTCCCACCAGAGAAGCTTCTGCTCTCTCCTCTACCCTGGCTGGTTCTGCTCTGACCCCAGAAACCGATCTGGGCGTGGCAGAAGGGGCGGCCAGTCCTGGGACAAGGTCGAGGTCAGGGTGGTCTCCGCAGGCAGGCCCCCTCCAGGAACCCAATGCCCCCAGGCATTGCACTGTCTTCAGCAAACATGTCTTCAGACTGTCCCACAGCTGCCAACTCCCAGGCAGAAGGGGAAGTGGGTCTCTGCTCAAGGCCCGGTGCTCCCACAAAGACCCGTTCTGAGTGCAGTTGGCATCATTCCTAAGGGTTGGGATCCCAGACTGAGTAAAATAAGAAACCTTCGTCTCTCTGCTTCCTGACTGCAGATGCAATGTGATGATGCTGTGTGACCAGCTACTCCGCCCTCCTGCAGTCACAGCTGAAAACTCTGTCTCGCTTTCCCTGCCACAAAGGGCTCTCCCGCTCAACCTGTGTGACAGGACCAATACTTCCCTCCGTGTCCACATCCGGGAGACAAGGAAGTAAGCCACACACCTATATTTGCACTTAACCATAACCTGTTTTATTCCTAAATATTGTGGTAAAGAGAAACACTGAAGACTGTACAGTCCACCAGCCATTTAGCTTTATTTATTCAATTTTGTGCATTTTAATGTTTGTTTTGCATGTATGTGTGTGCACCACACGTATATCCAGTACTCTTGGAGGTCAGAAGAGGGCACCAAACCCCTGGCTCTGGAATTACAGAGAGTTGTGAGCTGCCACGTGGGAGCTGGGAAAGGAAGTAAAGTCTCCTGCTGGAACAGAAGAGCTGTGAACTCTCCCCAGCCCCCATAGTCATAGCTCAGTGACAGCCCTGATGCCTCTGTTTCACCTCAACATACTGCTTAGCTAAGTAAAACAGTAAACACAACAGAAGAGAGAAGCAACAGAGGGGAACTGAGAAAGAGAAAGCTATTATTGTGTGTGTGTGTGTGCGCGTGTGTGCGTGTGTGTGTGTGTGCTTGTGTGTGTGTGTGTGCACTAACTGTGTGCAAGAGAAAGGAGGCGTTTACACTTTAAGATGATGGAACACTCTCGACTCTTAGTTTGTCTTTGGCATGCAGGAAGTGTCACTATTGGGAGTTAAAATAGCTGGTTTATTTTTTCATCTACTTTTGCCTTTCTTTCTTTTTATTTTATGTGCATTGGTATGAGGGTGTCAGATCTCCTGGAACTGGAGTCACAGATATCTGTGAGCTGCCTTGTGGGTGCTGAGAATTGGACCCGAGTTCTTTGGAAGAGTGACGGGTGTTTTCAACCACTGAGCCATCTCTCCAGCCCCTACTTTTGCCCTTCATGTGAATGTGTGTGTGCTTGTGTGTATGTGTTCATATCTGCATGCGTACAGGCTGGAGGATGGCCTCAGAGGCCTTCCTCTAGAGCACTGCCCTTAGTTTTGAAGCCTGGAGCTTATCCATTTGGCCAATTGGTGAGCCCAGTGACCTACCTGTCTATACATCGCCAATGCTGGGATTACAGACTTATGTCAACACACCTGGACTTTTTACATAGGCTTAGGGGATCAAAATCAGGCCCCACGTTTGGATGGCTAGCACTTTACTGAATGAGCTCCCCATTCAGATATTCACCCAGCCCATTCCTTTTCTCTGTTCAGTCCCACTGTCATACTAAAAATTCCAGACCCAACTGGACCCTGAGTTCATTTTAAACCCATAACTGACTATGTATAACATAAATGTAAGAATCCACTCTGGGGGAGTGATGAATGTTTACTTCCTACTTGAACAGTTTTATTGCAATTTTTAACAATAAAAATAGGAAAATAATCACAGGCTCAAACTCTAACATGTATAGTCTAAGGTTTGGAATTCCTGAAGCTGCTGCCCAGGAAAACTTAAAACAAAAGAGGAGACCCAGCCAGAGCACAGTATCGATGATGTAGCAAAAACCAGAGACCTCAAACCGGATCAACAACTCACTGCAATGAACACTCGTAAGTAATATTACAAGGACTAAAGGACTGTGTTGCAGTACAGCTTCCTAAAGAGATTTTTCTTTTCTTTCTTTCTCTCTTCTTTTAACTTTTATCTTGTGTGACCTGGGGGTTTCGGGGGTAGTGGGAGGTTGCAAGGGGAGAGGGCAGATGGGAAGGAATGGGGAGATGAGTGGGATTGAGATACATGATGAGAAACCCACAAAGAATCAATGGAAAGTTAAATTAAAGAAATCAAATGATTACAGCGTATCAGTCAAACTCAGAACAGAGTATCAAATGCTGGCAGGAAACATAGATGATACAGCTTCCTTACTTTATAACTAATAATGTAATGGCAGAAGGACACCCTGGGTGTCATGTCTGAGATAGAAGGGCAGGCAGTCTATATAACCTCCCGGCCTTTGAGTCATGTGCTTGGTGGCACACATGCCAGAGTTGGGCTAGTGTACACACATGTTGGTGGTTAACTCTGTGCCTGGTACCACATTGACTCCTTCCCCTTTTCCTCCTCAGCCCTCCAGAAATGTCCAACGACACACACAGGCATTTTGCAAAAGAGATTAGTGTATTCTGAAAGGGAATAGCCTAGTCTATGTGAGGGCAAGCTACCAGCTGCTCCCTTCTGCTAGGGTCGGGGATTAGCGTGACACGCCAGTCACTGCAGTGATGTTTAGAAGAATGATGCCACCTCGTAATAAATCCCATTAGTGAAATGATTTTCTCTCCTCCCCAAGAGGCCTACAAGTTTCCAATATCTTTCTTTATATGCCTTACAGTGCTCCCCTAGGAGAGTAGAGGCTTGAAGTAACCCAACTAATTTGAAATATCAGTTTCTGACATCAAAAGCACTGCTTGTAACATAACGCTTTTGACCCATCAGAGAAAACATAATGCAAATGTGATCCAACCTCAAACTCAATTTGAGGAAATTTTTGGGTATAGTGCGTGGGATGCTACTGGTTATTGCTAGCTGGTCTACTTGAATTACATCTCACATGCCCATACATAAGCCACGATCATGTCAGTATTAGACACTCATCAGGGTGCCATTGCTCCCCTAGACAATTCCTGTTTTCACTGTAGCTAGTCCATTAGACTTTATGAGTCCTTGCGATACCAATAAAAACCCACGACTCCACCCAGCTGTTTCATTTAATAAAATTGAGTAGAGTCAACCCAGAAAAATCAATCTTGATAACCAAGGAAACATAAAAGGCAGTGTTCTCGAATAGGAGAATGAATACATGAATTTATAATTTGACTTAATAATTCAAAATGAAAGGTCAGCTCATGTCCCTGAGCCAGGATGCAGCAATGACTGTTGTTACACAGTAATTTAATAAGTGAATGAATGAGCAACCAAACATGTAGTCATGGCAACAGATTTCTCTGAGACTTTACTGCAAACAGATTTGCCTGAGAAAGCAAAAGCTCTGTTATTCATACAGCCTGGATTTCATATAAAAGAGAATTAAGATATAAACAAGCACTTGATGCCGATGTTTGTGGTATTTACTGCTAATAGCATACTTGGGATGTTTATGGAAATGGCACGTTTTATCAGTATTGGTTACAAAGAGCATCTTTCCCCAGCCCCCAAACTTATATAACTCCTCAAAGTGTTATGTTAAGAGGTGGGGGTCTCTGAGAAGTGAGTAAGTTTGGATGAAGTCATGAGGCTGGAGGTCCACGATCAGTTTTAAGATCTTTGAAAGAAAGAACAAAAAGAAGGAAGGGGAGAAGGAAGGAAGGAAGGGAGGAAGGAAGGAAGGAAGTTAATCTCTCTTTTCTTGCCGTGCATGTGGATGTAAATCATGAAGTTGGTCATTGCACCAGTGAGTGAGATGCCTCAGTGGGTAAAAGACTTGTTTCCAAACCTGACAACATGAATTCAATCCCAGAGACCCACATGGTGGAAAGAGAGAACTGACATCTGAAAGTTGTCCTCTGACCTCCACATGGGCACCATAGATACATACATCCAAACACATACATACTCCCACTACATAAATAAAATTATATGGAGTGGGCCTTTAGTCAAATCAGACATTGGTTGGCTAGTCCCACAAGTTCTGTGCCACCATTGCCCTGGCAGAATAGATTGTAGGTCAAGAGTTTCGTGGCTGGGTTGGTGTCCATGTTTTCTTTTCAGCAGCCTACAGAATACCTTCCCTCACCAAAAAGATTAGAATACAGGGGTGAGGGCAATACGCAGGTACCACACAATGAGTTGTGTGGTATGTTGTATTCAGCAATGGGGACCCACTGACAGTTTCTGAAGAGAAACCCTTTGTCTCAGCATCAGCCTGGGTTTTTGGAGGATCTCCATGGGACACCATTGGCCAATGACTGAATTTAACACAGTCCCTCCACTTGGAGCCTTGCCTGGATACAAGAGATGGCCAGTTGAGACTTCATATCCCCCATTACTAGATGTCTTCATTAGGATCACCTTCATAGATTCCAGGAAGTTTACACTGCACCATCCCCCAAATGCTTCCTAATTCCAGCTGTTTCTCCCCATACCCTGTCCTTCCATCCCATCTACCCCACAACCTGTTCCTCCCTGCTCCAATCCCCACCTGTCCCTAGTTCACCAATAAAATCTGTTCTATTTCTCCTCCCCAGAGAGATCACATGTCCCCCTAGACCACTCTTCTCTACCAAACCTCTCTGGGTCTACAGATTGTAGCTTAGTTATCACTTACCTAATGGCTAATATCTACTTATAAGTTAGCACATACCATATTTGTCTTTCTGGATCTAGGTTACCTCACTCCGAATGATTTTTTTCTAGTTCCATTCATTTGCCTATACACATTTCATGATGTAATTTTTTAATCAGCTGAGTAATACTCCATTGTGTAAAGGTACCACATTTTCTTTATCCATTCTTCTGTTAAGGAACATCTAGGTCATTTCCAGTTTCTGACTATTATGAATAAAGCCACAATGAGCATGATTGAACAAGTATCCTTGTAGTATAATGGAGCATTCTTTGGGTATATGCCCAAGAATAGCATAACTGGGTCTTGAGATAGATAAATTCCCAATTATCTGAAGTACCACCATGTTGATTTCTATAGTGGCTGTACAATTTTGAACACCCATCAGCAATGGAGGAGTGTTCCCCTTGATCCACATTCTTGCCAGCATGAGCAGTCACCTGTGTTTTGTATCTTAGCCATGCGTACAGGGGTAAGATGGAATCTCAAAGTAGTTTTGATTTGCATTTCCCTGATGGATAAGATATTGAGCATTTCTTTAAGTGTTTCTCAGCCATTTGAGATTCCTCTATTGGGAATTCACTATTTTGGTCTGTACCCTTTTTGAAATTAGATTATTTGGTTTTTGGTATCTAGTTTCTTGATTTCTTTATTTATTTTGCATATTAGTCCTCTATCAGGTGTGGAGTTGGTTAAAAAAATTCCCATTTTGTAGGCTGCCACTTTGTTCAGTTAATGGTGTCCTTTATCTTACAGAAGCTTTTCAGTTTCATGAGGTCCCACTTACTGTCAGTCTTAATGCCTGTGTTACCGGTATTTTGTTTTGCCATCTGAATTGAAGAAAGTTGTCTCCTGTGCTAATGCATTCAAGGCTGTTCCCCACTTTCTTTTCAGGTTCATTTTGTATAGTTTTATGTTGAGGTCTTTGCTACATTTAGGCTTGAGTTTTGTGCAGGGTGATAAATATTTGCATTCTTCTATAAGCAGGCTTTCCATTTTCTGATATCTTCTTCAACTTTTTTCTTCAAGGACTTGAAGTTTTTGTCCTACAAGTATTTCCACTTGCTTGTTTAGGATTATCCCAAGATATTTTATGTTATTTGAGGCTATTGTGAAAGATGATTTCCTAATTTCTTTCTCAGTCCATTTATCATTTGTATATAGGAAGGCTACTGATTTTTTAAGTTAATCATGCATCCTGCCACTTTGATGAAAGTGTTGAAGGAGTCTGTAGTATTTTCAGGATCACATATATACTATTGTATCATCTGTAAATAATGCTACTTTGACTTCTTTTCCAGTTTGTATTCCGTTGATTGACCTTTGTTGTCTTATTTCTCTAGCTAAGACTTTAAGTACTATATTGAATAAATGTGGAGAGAATGGACAGCCACGTCTTGTTCCTGATTTTAGTGGAATTGCTTTGAGTTTCTCTCCATTAAATTTGATGTTGGCTGTAGACTTGCTGTAAATTATCTTTATTGTATTTGTGTATGTCCCTTGTATCCCTAAACTCTCAAGGACTTTTGTCATGAAGGAGTGTTGGGTTTAAATAAATAAAATTTTAAATGAAAAGGTGTTATCCATCTATACCCAGCAAAAGGGCCCTTACCTGATAGTAGACTTGAATTACTTCAGTCAGTATTGGATTTCAGGAACTGTAAGAAGTAAACATTGGTTGTCTAAGCCAACCAGCTGGCACAGAGTATTTTTCATAGTGACCAGAGCTGACTATAATTTAATAAAGCAGTAAATAATCATGCATTAAATTATGAAGTATAAACTGGGCCTGGAGAGATAGCTTCACAGTTAAGAGCGCATGCTGTGACCAATTCCCAACATCCATGACAAGTAGCTCACAACCACTTGTAATTCCACCTCCTAGAGACCTGATACCTTCTTGTGACCTCCATGGGTCCCTGCACTCACTTGGCATACATTTACATAGACATGCAGACACACAGACACACGGGGGGGGGGGGGGGAAGAAGGGAGAGAGGGAGAGAGAGATCATTTGGAGCTAATTTGCGTGACAGTGTGTATGAATGGACTTTAAAGATGGAAGGTACATTTGCACACTAAGACAGGCCATGTAAAAGGCAGCCAACATCTAGAAAGATGAGCAGGGTCAGCAGGAAGGGGAACAGAGCACATGACAGGGTGAATTGGGATGGACAAGGTCAAAGTACCATGTATGAAAGTGTCATGACAATGGCATCACCTTGTACAACGAATATATGCCAATAAATAAGGAAAATAAGACAATTGGCCCTTCATTGACTGTAACACTTTAGGAGCCTGGGCGCATTTGTAATGTAAGAGTGGATATGTGGAACGTTGAATACATCATGACTTTTCCTGACCATAAAGATGAAAAATGATAAATTCCACGACAACGCATGCACTTCTGCAGCTAAAGGGTCCAGCAGAGGGGAACTATCCTACTGCTTACGAGGAATTTACAACCAGCAGATGAATGCAGTGCACTGAAAGCCCCACCCCTGCACTTTAAGTACTGAAGTGCTTGGTAGACCGGTGAGTGTTTAAATGACAAGTTAGCAATTTCCTGGGGTGGAAGGGAAACATATCACTAAAAGAGGGAAGAAAGTGATCAAATATATCAAAAAGTTTTCCTCCCTCCCTCCTTTCTTTCTCTTTCACTGGAATATTCTTGGAAGATTATAGACTTTTTGATATATTTGCAGAAGAGAGTAGAGCTACAGGCAACTGGTATAAATGGATTTGCACAGAAAGATCCAGAATGTCACGTTGATCCTAAGCTAAAGAAACACAAGTTAAAAGACTCCAGAATCTTTCTCACAGCAATTTAATTTAGTGCCAGAAATAGACCTAAGACCCTCACCACACATTTTTAAACATTTATTCTATCTCCCTAAACAAACTTTCTTTGCCCGTCTTAATCTGTTTTGCATTGCTCAAAAAAAAACCTCCATAGACCAGCTATTTCACAAAGCACATATTTATTTCTAAAGGTTTTAATATTAAATCTCAGAAAGAATTGCAGATTATCTATACCTGATATTCTGTGTAAATAGGAAAAGGAAATTAGAAAGAACTTGGAAGTCCAGGGTTTCTTGGACTGTTTCCTAAGGTCTTTCTTGATGCGCCAGGGCAGACGGCCATGGGACTGTACAGCAGTGACAATTAGTATTTAACAAACCAACCCACTTGGCAAAGCCTACTTACCAGGTGTTGTTGGGGACCCCCACGTGATTGTAAATGACTGGTATTTTCTGTCGGTAACTTTCTCAGGTACCACTGCTAGACCTGCCTAATAAGAACAGCTGTGGGCTCTTTTCACAGCCCTGTGGTCCTGTGTTTTATACATATAACTGAGGATGGGCAGAGATGATTTTCTGCTTCAGTTGTGTAACATTGGTGAGCAGAAATAATACTAGGATGTTTTACATTATTCAGACTGACATAGTATTTTCAGTCACACAAAAAAAGCTAACTTTAGACTTCAGAGAGGTTCAAAGCAGTCTGGTTGCCTCTGGAGATGATATCTGGTTGCTCCTGGAGACAAACACACAAGGTCATTCTCCCAGGTGATGTTTTGCTGATTCAAAGCCAGAGCTTGAAGCAACTTTAGTCTCCATGTAGTCCCAGTCTCAGGCTCAAGGTCCAGCTAACCCATCGTCTTGATTTCCAATGTAATTTTCTGTCTGGGAACCCTCACCAACTTAGAGCTACGAGCACGGGTCATTGTGACATTCCTAGCCTGAGAGAAATGAGGTGACTTAACTTGTGGTTTGAGTTTGGGCAAGGCCCTGAAAAACAACCCGCAATTGTCCAGAGTTTGGCTGTGAGAGGAAGAGACAGCACAGAAGAGGCAGAAAAAGACAGAGCTTGAGAGCAAAAGGACAGAGAGGGAGAACAGAGGAGAGGAGAGGGGGGGAAGGGTGGAGAGGGATGGAGAGGGGGGAGAGGGGGGGAGAGGCAGAGAGTGAAGGAACAGGGATGAGAAGACAACAGAGGCGAAGGCAGAGACGCCAGAGAAGCTGCTGTGGGAGAGACGTGTGAGAGCTGAAGGAGAGATGTGAGGGAGTGAACGAGAGAGTCGGCGAGTGAAGACTGAGCGATGAAGTCTGACTGTGAGCGACCATGAGAGAGCTGTGAGAGATCATCACTTCAGAGAGAAGCTGGGCCTGGGAACCTGTAAAGCGCTGTGTGGTGAGAGGATTTGCAAATGAGAAGGACAGCTGTGGCTGTGTGGAGATCTGTAGCTGTAGCTGAGTGTAAAAGTATGGAACCAGAGCAAACACCCACAGCTAAACACTGAACTGAACCCATGGGACCCAGTGACAGAAAGAGAAGCGATGAGCAAATTGGCAAAGAATGGGCAGAGACAGCTGATCTGAACAGGGGAGAGCTCTCAGACCCCAGACCGACAGCTGGGAGGCCAGCATGGGACTGATCCAGACCTCATGAGTGTCAGAGTCAGTGAGGAGGCCTGGGCTACCTATGGGGCCCTGGGCAGTAGATCAGTATTTATCCCTGGCATACAAACTTTGTGTGTCCATAGCACAAAGGGGGATGCTCTCTCAGCCTGGACTCTTAGGGGAGGCCTGGACCCTGCCCTGAGCAAAATGACAGATTCTGGATTTCCCCTATGTGGAGGGACGTGGGGATAGGGTGGGAGGCTGGAGGGGATGGTGGGGGGGTGTGGGAGGAGGGGAGGGATAGGGAACTGGGATTGACATGTGAAGCATACAGGTTTCCCTGTGGACATTTTCACCTCTGGGAGAAGATGCCAGGTTACAAAGAAGATGATGGGATGCAGAAGACACTGCCAAGACTTTGTGCTTCCATTAATAATTCATGAGTGTTCTGTTTATGCCACGTGACTGTAGACATCTAGCATAGTAATCTTACATTGTTGCCACTGAGATGAGGCTGTAGGACGTCTTATTAAGCTTTGGTTTTGACTGGACTCTCCTGGCTTAGTGTGCTGCCTGCCTTCTGGTGCTTTTGAGCCTGCTTTCTGTCTCTCTTAGTGACGTGTCCTGTTCCCCCTACTTTTCCTTGGGCTTATCATTGAATTAGAGGCACTTGGCACATAGACACCTTTTATCAGATATCTTGGTGGCTAGTTTTCTAATTTGTGTCTATTAGTTTTCTTAATCGTGTCTTGGGAGAGAGGACTTAAATTTTATTAAGTTTTTTCGAAGGGTGAAAATGACTGGTTTAAGACATAACCCAATTAAATGCAGAAGGTTTTTAAGGGTCTTTATTCTGACCTAGCTCTGTGTTGTTCGCAACTTGCTAACGTGTGTCCTGTGCATGGTGCCTGCTGGTCCTGGTAGTTGCCTCCTCCTTACTGAAAGGATACATGTAATTCAGTTGTTGCACACAGTGATCAACAAATACTAACTAGGGCAATTTGATGGTGGTACCTAAATCTCTTTTCTTCTCCCTGAGTTGGATACTTTTTATAGCTGCTGTCGAGAAGGGGGATGTGGTTGTCAAATCACTTTTGGATTTCTCTTTAACTATACTGATTTGAACAGCTGAAAGTGAGGCACCACTCAGATGTCCCTCCCTCTGAGTGACATATAAGCAAGGTGAGCCATCACTACTCAGTGATGTCACTTACCAACCAAAGGGCTGCATAGACACTGCAGCGTGTCAACATCTCAAGCGTTGTACCAGGTGAAATAACAGGGCATACATAATCAACTTTAAAAAAAAAAGCAAGACAGGACATTACATCCCGTTCAATCCCATGTAAGTGAGATCTTAACCAGGCAAAACTAAATTACACCATGAAAGCTATCAGAACAGTGATTGTCTGGAGCGAGAGACTGTGTGAAGGCTTGTAGGCAAAAACTGTGGATGGGGGTGTTTAACTCCTTGCCCGGTGTGTTGAAAAACTCAGATTGTGTACTTAATATCTAAACACTTCAATGTGTAGCAAAAAAACACAAAAAAACAAACTAAAACTGCAGATATGATGGGTGTGGTAAAGAAAAACCATCGTAGGATCAAAAGAAGGTCACCATCCAGCCCAACACCAACAAATGACCTTAAATGATCTTTTGAACATCTCAGGACTTGAATTTCTCACTTTATAAAACCTATCTTTGGTGTATCCATTTCATCTTAAATAATCTACTATGTGCCAGGGGGTAAACAAATAACTCCGCTCCAGGGACCACTTATACAGTTACAATGAGACTATGAAAATGGCTTATAAACTGTACAGCAGTGTACAGTTGCAGCAGCTTGTTACTGACTCAAATAACTGAAATCCCCTTCCAGGAAACAGTTAGACATGCTTGCGGGTTCAAAAGTGAGGGGCAGCTTAAATGGTGGCTTATGGGTTTTTTTTTTAACATGAAAGAAAATAAAATAAAATGAGGGTTTGGGGATGAGAGGGAATATTTAATAAGGGAAAGTATAAACAACCCTTTTCATTTATGATCACAGTAAAAAAAAAAAGCATATTTGTGCAATGATACCCTTGCCAGTTGAAACAGCAAGCCTAAAAGACTTTAGTATCAAAAGCCTGAAGATCAGTTTAAGTCCTTGAACAGCTGACTCAGGAGGAATCCGAAGAGAATATTCTAAACAAAACCTGAAGGTGAATCCAGAGTTGGAACACATTAGTCCCATCCTTGCTGACTTTAATATCATATATACAGTAAATTATAGTACAGTTCAATTGTGTTATATTTGAAACTGTGAAATCAGAAAATCTGTGGTTGAAATCTACGGCTCTTAGAAGTCAGCTATGATATAGGTACCTCCCCTTGGCTCTGAGCCCCCACAGAGACGGCAATGGAGTGCCCACAATACTAGAGGGGTGTCTCTCATCATTCTAAAGATGTTTTCATAGCCTTTATATACTGCTGGTGGGAATGTAGGCTAGTCCAGCCACCATGAAAATCAGTTTTCCCTCAGAGAACTCAAATCCACACACAACCCAGCGACGCCACTCCTTGCCATTTACCCAGGTGTCCATCAATACCGGAGTGGACGAAGGGGATGAAGTACCTACACACAATGGGATTATTTTGTTTTATTTGGGTTTTGGTTTTTGTTTCGAGACAGGGTTCCTGTGTAGCTTTGGAGGCTGTCCTATAGACCAGGCTGACCTCGAACTCACAGAGATCTGCCTGCCTCTGCCTCCCGAGTGCTGGGATTAAAGGCGTGTGCCACCAACGCCCTGCAGAATTATTTTTGTAATAATTTATTTTCATAATTAAGGACAAAGTTATGTCATCTGCATGAAAAGGGATAATCATATTAAGTAAATTAAGTCTGTCTCAAAGAGGCAAGTGTTATATATTTTCGCTCAGGTGTAGTTAGTAGATTTTGTGTACATACATAAAATCACATCTGTATATGATGTGACAGTAGAAATGAATCCTTTGAAAGTGTTGGGCCTAAGAAAGGCTCGCATGCGAGGCCCAGTGTAACCTCCTGAGCCTGGCTAGAGTTTGGGGACCTGTCTCTGACCTGTAACCTCCACGTGGGGATGACTCAGCCAGATCTGATGCAAGATTGCCCCCTGCCTAGCTACCTGCCTGATTGGTGGAATACTATTGGCCCTTAACTCCTCACGTCACCTTACCCTATCCTAAGATTCCTATCCCCTACCTCAGTCCCATATAAGTTCCTGCCTGTTGGAATAAATCGAGATCCTGCTTCGACAGACTCCAAACTCAGTGTGTTTTTTCTCCCTGGTAACTAATGGGGGGAGGGTCTGAGTCGTCAACACTCACCATCCCAATCAGCCCTAGGAAGAGACCGGCTGGACCTGGACCGGCCCTTCCCCTGCTCTACCTGCAGGGAGGACACTGAAGAAAGGACAAAGGTTGATGGGAGGGGAGACAGAGTGGAGGGAGCTGGCTGAGGGGACCATGTTCAACCTACAACACACATTTGTAGGAAAATATCCTTGCACAGTTTCCATATTTCCACAGTTCCATATATGAAGAAAATTTCTTTAATCTGCACTATAGTATTTGTTTTAATGAATTCCCCCAAACTTGGTTCCTTAGATCTAAATTAAATCCATCCAGTGATTTTAACACTCCAGCTAACTCTTTCCAGCCTTATTTAATAAACACTTTTTTTTCCTTTTAACTCAAATTCTGATGAATGTGTATTTAGATGTTACAGAAAACCAAGCTATAGATAGAATCGGAATCAGACTCAGGAGGATGGATTCTCCCAGCAAGGCACTGTCCTTCCTGTCTTCTCAGGGAACATTCTGGAAATAAACACAGTGTTAAATTCAAACAGACTCTTGATCGCCAAGATGGCAGCCTCTATAGGCACATTTCCATCTGCCGGCAGAAGTGACCATTTTTCTCCATGAGTGACGCAGAAAGATGTGTGGCCACCGTAGGTCTAAGAAACAAATGAACAGCCATTGCCAAGGTATAAAACCCAAGAGACCCCTTGTGGGTCTGAGCAGTAAAAACCCCGAAAAGATCAAACCTCATTTGTGGGGAAAAAAATGAAAAACTCTTAGAGTGTCCTGAGCAGACACTAACCCAAGCCAGGCCATTGGGAGCTGCTGGCATCCGCATGGAGAAGAAATACGGTAGAAGCACAGCTGGATGTAAAAGAGGAACTTGCCATGCAAAGCTGAATGAGCAGGAGAGAGACAAAACAGGACACTCCTCGGTGGAAGGCGGTTCACCCTGAGACAGCTTTAGCCATGACAGGAAGCAGTGGGAAACAAGACAAGCTAGGAAGAGCAGAGGCCGCATCCCCAAGCATGGATCACTGGTAGAATGTAGGGTGCCAAAAAGGGGGCACATGGTTTGATATGGGGGCAATATTAAATATTATCCTCCTTGTAATAAACTTACAAAAAACTTGTGAAAATAGATTGTTTGCTTTTTGATGTTTTCGGAAGTCTGTGATCAGGTAACAGCTGTGTGAGTATACATTCTTCCTCTAAAATAAGAAACAGGCTGAGATCAGCCCCATAGTGGATATGTCTAACAAAGCAACAGTTAGACCAAAACGCTCGTGGTTCCCAAAGGCTAGATTAAGACAGGAGCTCACTGTCTACCCAAATAGCCTGGAAAACACTATCACTGTGTAGCCCAGGCTGGCCTCCGTTCACAGAGTCCTGCCTGCCTCTGCCTCTGCCTGCTGAGATTAGAGGTGTGCACCACCACTCTTTCTGAACATTTGGTTGGGCACTCGTCCCTGGGGAGCACAGCCTTATGGCTAGCATGGGTACATTCATTTCATTGCACATCAAGTCTCACTAGGTGTATTACAAACGCTCAAGGTCTGACTCACCAAGTATGTGGATGAGAGCTGGTGGGGTAGGTGTGTGCTTCATGATGGAGACAACTGGATTAGAGACAATTTAGACCGATGCCAGTACCAGCTCCCGCGGCTTAAGGATGAGTTTGCTAATGATTACCATATGCTAATCCTCTTAGGAGACTTCCGGATCTTCACTCAGGTAAGCAATTTGCCCCAGGTTACAGCACTAGCAAATGCAACTCAATGCCGAGGAAAATTTTAGCCATGTCAGACTCCAGCGTGCTGGCTTTGTGTCTTACCACCTCTATCACTGCGCTAAGTTTTTTGAACTGTAGAGTTCAGAACCTACACTTGCTCCCTCCCACTGATAATTCCTAGCCCCAAAGCAAAGCCACCTGGTGAGAGCGGTGAGAGCGTGGTTGAATTGTGTGTCTGGGAGTACTCCTCAGTGTGGCTAAAGACTCTGTACAGCCAAATGACTAAGAAGTTCCCTCACCTGCATACGAACAGAACGATTCAAAAATTTCAATGTCTTGCCTTTCTAATCAAGGCAGCTTCAGCTCATCATTAAAAACAATAAAAACAAAAATGTCCTAATGTGAAATCTTTAAAAACTGGCAAGAGTTAGAATCCCAAATGTAAACTAAGCAGTTATACAAAACTGCAGATGGTTGCCAGAGGCAAAATTAAACAGCAAAACTTTAGCTCAGGTAGCCATCTTAATTGTGAGCACAAATGAAGGTAGATGGAACAGGAACTTTCTGAATAGTGACCCTCCTTGGGCCTGGTTCTCAGACCTGCATGTGAGACGGAGCCTCGACGGTTTGCAGAGAGCTGACTAACTCCCTACTTAAGAATGATGGAGACAGGAGACTTTAGAAAACTACCGTGGACCACTTAGTTCCAACCACTGAGATTTGCTCTGTGTTTGCTTTCCTCGAGGCCTGTGTCTCTATTTCATTTCTTGTGTTAGACCATCACTCGGCAGCAAACACCGACAACCCCTGCTTCAATTAAAATAGACTCTGCTGCTCCCTAATGCTCTAGGGAGTTCTTGGTGGTTCTGCTTTCTAAGCGATAATAACTACTGCTTTCTAATAAGACAGAGACACTCATGGTGGGCCATGCCACCGTCAAAGAACTGTACAAATAAGTGAACACCAAAATGTCTTAAACACGGTTTCCTTCATGGCCCTGATCTCTCTGCTATATCACTCCTCGCTCACCCAAAGTGCTCTGACACACTGGCAATTTTCTTATTTTCTAGTCTTCCTTGGGCTGAAGTAATCTAATTTGCTTTGCGTGCAAGCCTTTGCCATAGCCTACAAAAATAGCTTCATAAAAGCAGCATTTAGCAGAGCATGGCGAGGGGGGAGGGGTGGGCTTTGGAAGCTGTGTCTGGTACCCTTCAGACCAAAGGACATACAGCCCTACAGTGCCACCCAGGCCTTCATAAGAGGGAGTTTCCTACCGAAACTCTAAACTTTGCAGCTTATGTTTAAACATCAGACATCAAGCTACTTGGCTGACATTTCAACATATGGTTTGCATATGCCAAATTTGTTTAAAGTTGTGTCTGAAGGGTTTAAATGTGGAAGACTAAAGCCCTTATTCATGTTTTCTTATAATATTCTCCTGAAGATAAATCAATGTCAATATTTGTTTGTGCTAGGGTGGGTTGGGTGGGGTGGAGTAGATGAAGAAAGATTGGAGAGAGGGGAAAAGAAAAGTCTTTTCCCCCCCTCCCCCACCTATTAGTAAGCAAGGAAACAAAGTTAAGTATTGCATGTCCAAACATGAAGCAAGCCTCATTTTAAAATGATTTATTTATACTTACTGTGTGTGTATGTATGTTTGTCTGCATCTGTGTATATCTTCTGCTAGTGTGTGTAGTGCCCACAGGGGTCAGAAGAAGGCGTCAGATCCCCTGGAACTGGTATTACAGATGCTTGTGATCTGCAGTGTGGGTGTTGGAAACCGAACCCAGATCCTCATGAATAGCAGGGAGTGCTCTTAACTGCAGAGTCATCCCTCTAGTACCCAGAGCACTTTAAAGCTCAGCATAAGGGAAGGGCAAGATTGACATGGTGACGTGATGGAGTGAAAAAGAGACACTAGATTCTTCTCTTCATGAGAAAAACGTGTGAAAGCTCGCCTAAGTTCATAGGAAATTCTGGCAGTCAGGATTAGTCTAGTAGTTAGTTTATAATTAGGTTATCATGTATTCATTTGGTAGGAAAAAGATTAGCAATCCAAAATAAATGTTTTTGACCACAACTACATCATAGCTTCAGTTCTGTATGCATGGATGCTGGTTTTCTCTGTGTCTGTGTGCATGTTGTATAATACGTGTGTGCCCGAGAGTGTGCGTGTGTGTGTATGTGTGTGTGGTAAATGCGCATGAGTGCATGGGTGTGTGCCTGTGCAGAGGCTGGAGGCAGGTGTGTGTGTGTTTACCTCTTTGGGTATGCCCTTGCTAAGTGCAGTCTCCAAGGCTTGGCTTTCAGGTGCCACCTCTTCCTTGCAGCCTTGCCTGACTGTGTGCTTTGTCTTTGTAACATGTAATGTTGGCCATTTACATTGTCCAGAACATTGTAATATGTAATGCTGGCCATTTACATTGTCCAGGACGTTGTATCCGTTGCTTGTTTTATCTTGCTATGTAGATTACAGGTTTCAAAGGAAGGCAAGAGGGAAGAAGTGTGGGAACACCAGACCTTGAGCAGAGACCCACTTCCCCTTCTGCCTGGGAGTAGGCAGCTGTAAGACAATGTTTACTAAAAACAATACAATGCCTGGGGGCATTAAGTTCCTGGAAAAGGCCTGCCCGCAGAAACTACCCTGAGCTCGACCTTGTCCAGAGACTAACCGCCTCTTCTGCCACGCTCAGATCAGTTTCTGGGGTCAGAGCAGAACCAGCCAGGGTAGAGGAGAGAGCAGAAGCTTCTCTGGTGGGAGCCTTTCTTAGGAAGTTTTCTTGAACCTTTTTGGAGCCTGCTTAAAGTTTTCTTTACATCGTTGAAAGAGTCTCTGTGTTGTCAATCCCCGACACCCTCCGCACGTTCTCGGACACAGGCCGCGCAGCAGACGCGACAAAGAAGGTATAGATAAAGAGAAGAAAAGAGGGAATGAAGGAGAAAGAAAAAGACAGCCTCCCTTGTTGCTAGACTTTTTGAATTTAATTTTGCCTGTGTGTGTGTCTGTATAACACATGTGTCTATCACTTACAGAGGCCACAGGAGGTGATACCCTGGACCAGGAGTCACAGACAGTTGTAAGCTGTCATGTGGATGTTAGAACTCAAACTCCAGTCCTCTGGATCTTAACTCTCCAGCCTCATTAGCTAGAGAATTTCCTTGAACAGTGATACTGCAAGTTCATGAATGATTCATGTTTCTAGACTTTCCATGTAATCTTTAAAAGACTGGCATAAGATAGAAAGATGAATTCTATATTAAGGATTGAGAGCCCATGTAATGACTTTGTTGTATCAAAGGCGGTGATAATCTTACAGTCCCTGATACACAACAGTGCTGTTGCCAAATCTCAAACACCTTCTTTCTAGCATCTGGGAGATTTCCCAGCCTTCCCCGGGACAAGGTTTGAATGCAGAGTTTGCTTTTGAAACCAGAGAAACAAGCAAACTCCCAGACTTGTTCTTGGCACCGTGTTAGCTACATATTTGCTTATTTTTCAGCAGCTCTGAGAGTCATGAAAACTGGCTGGCAGAGGCTCAGCAAAACCTTTCAGAGTCACAGCCTCAAAGGATTGGCGTGTGGCCATCTTCACGGGTTGTGAGTTCTCGAAACCGCAGTCCTTCCCAAAGGGCAGACTCGCAAGCTTTCATATGTCTTTACAGCCAGGATTTCTTCATTCTGCCAAGAATCATGAGTTTGGACACCTGAAGTCAAATGATGTTTAGTTTATAGTCTCCCATAAAGTAAAACTATTTGGGAAACTTACAATACACTAAGCCTGAAGAGCTCTCCTTAGGCTACTGGAACCAGGACATGAGATGCTGAAGGCGAGAAACTAGGATGGGAAAAGGCAGGAGAGGAGGAAGGCTAGTGAGACTAATCAGAGTCATTCATATTTAAATACAATGTCAAAAGGTTTGAGGCATCGGGTGTGAGGTAACACAGCTTTACAAGGGCAACAGACCTGAGATTGGAGGTGACATAGCCGGTCTCAAACACCAATGTCCCTTTGGTGACTAAGTCATGACTCTCCTGGTATTTGGGGAGCTACGGTAATGGGTGAAACTGCTTCTTTGACATAAACCATAGAGAATACAGTCAAGTCACTTTGACTCTACTTCCCTCTCTTAAGACGTTGCAAATGAAAAGACCATCAAGAGACACACTACGATCCTAAAGTGCAAGTTTAAAACTACCTACCTGAGGGCATGAACTGAAACAATGCAACGACTTGAAACGGTGGATTTTCATTTCATTTCGGTCAACTGTGACTATTCTATAGGATGAAAACTTTAGTCAGCTATGAGTATTCCACAGGAAGAAAATACAGTGGCTGCCAGAGTTCTGACACGGGAGCCGCCCGTACGTCTGTGGAGCGGACGACCTCTATAGTGGATTACTATTTTGGTTTTTCTTTGAGTCTGTCCGTGGCTCTCCCTACGTCACCCAGGCTTGCCTCACATTCCTCCTAACCCTCTAACCCCAGCATTCATGCACTAGAATTGCAAGCATGTGCCACCCTGCTCTAAAATCTTAAAGCCGCTGCTGGTGGGTCTGCTCACTCACTGAGAGACTTAATGAAAGGATGGGAAAAACAGCAAGCCTCCCTTCAAGGTCTGTCTGGGTGACTAGCCGGTTCAAGCACAGAGTAGGTGCTTGGCATGAGGTCATGTTTTCCTCCGCTCTGTTTAATGTGTTAGAATCTTCTAGAAGCATTATGAAGGCATCAATACTGAGAACTGCCAGCACACTTCACCCCATTCCCCCCAAAAAACACCAATAATAAAAACCCAGAGACGGACATTAGGGTTAAAACTGAAGGTCAGAAAAGCAAAGCAGTCAGCTGCTAGAGAGCTCTCACCTCTACCAAGCCTGGGGTGATCCTGTCTTCAGCGTGACTGCAGACTGACTACACTGAACTCCTGTCTCCACCCGCCTTACACTCCTCTCTAGTGCTGGGATTAAAAGAGTACACCTCCAGCACCCAGCTTCTATGACTAACTAGTGTGACTGCTGAGATTAAAGGCATGCACCACCACTGCCTGGCCTGTGTGGCTGTGACTAGCTTTGCATTCTTGATCTTCAGGGAAACTTTATTAGATGGTAAGCAAAATTATCACACACAAAAACAAACAAACAAAAACGCAGACTCTCATCGTCTATTCACCCAGACTCTCATAGTCTGTTCACCGCTAAGGAGGAGCAAGTGAAAATGTGAACATTTCCCAGTAGACCAGGAAATAGAAACACCCCTGTTCCTGGACCTAAGGAGCACCCCAGAATCACACAACGCTGCAAGCATTCCATCAACATGTTTTTCTATCAGGCCAGTAGATTTTACACCAGACATCTGGTCGACCGGAAACATGGATGTTCCCCGTGGTGTCAGCACACCCCCTCTTGTGCCCTGGTACATTCTCCTGAAGTTCCTGAAATGGATCTTTTAATGGCTGAACCCATTAAAGGGGTCAGAGAACACTGTGTAACTCAAAAGTTGTATTATCGAGACTTTTTTTTTAAATCAGCTTTATTGAATTTTGTACACAAAATATGGCCAGTGGGTGTTGAGATATAGCTCAGAAATAGTGCTTATGTGTCATGTACAGGGCCTTGAATTTAATTCACAACATTTAAAAAACATGTGCAATAATCTTATCTATTATAACTTACCTGAGATTCCATATTATAAAAACAAAATGACAGTGTCTCTAGGCAACACAATATCCTGAAAATTAACAATATAAATATGCCCCAAATGTAGCATTGGCCACAAAAAATAAGTTACTAGCTAAGTTCCTCCTGTATTAAAAAAATAAATAAAGTTCCAATCAACTTTCTTGTCTGCAACTCAGTGAGCGAATGTTCAGCTGGGCTTGCTTCACATGGTCTGCCTCCCACTGGAGCCTCCAAAGCTGCTATTTCTTCTGTGAACTTGCACATACATATTCTTCGGTCACACAGAATAGGCTATTGACATCATGCCATTGGCCAGATACCTGCAAAACTTCTCCAAAAAAATTGGTTCCTATGCTCAAATGCCTAGGGAGGGAGTTACATTTCCAGACTCAATAAAACCAGCCAAGTGTTCTTGGATGTCTTAGGGTGGTGGGGTGGGCATGGGTACGATGGATAAGTGGAGAAAAGTCTTGTTCTATTGCCCTCTTTACCGTCGGTGGACAGACTCTGTTGTTCACAATGCGCTCTGTTCCAAGAAATTTCCAACTCAGAGGCAACCTGTCCTGTCCTGGAAGGGCAATTGTGTCTGTGTGCCCTGCCTTATCTCAGAAGCAACAGGAGACATTACACTCTCTCTGAGCATCTTTTCTGCCCCATGAGTCCACACATTTAGAAGTTCTTTATTTCTTGTTTTCTCCCCTTTTCTGTTTGGAATCATTGGCATGGATGAGTGCATTGTTTCTCAGGCGACTACAGAGGCTTCCTGTAAGTAGGGCTCCTCATTTTTACCACACAGCCTCTCCCAGCTCCACTGGCCGCTCTTCTCCCTGATTCTCATTTGAGTTAATGCCAAGGCATTTGATCCCTACCCTGGACCAGGCCCACGTGTCCATCCTCGTTGATGGCAGCCGTGCAATTGTCAGTGAGAGAACTGATCTCACCCAGTTCCTAAAAAGTAGCTGCCAGAACTCACACCCAAGACTCCCTCTTCCCTGGGTTTTCTAGATACAAAGAAGATTAGGCAGATGCAGGTGGAGGGGTAGCTTTAGGGGAAATGAAAGCTCACACCAGCAGAAAATGTCGACTACAGCAAATGTCTCGCTGAGCAATATGTACATAGGCTTAGTAACTTAATCTAACACCAACTCAACCAAAATTTGGAAGTAAGGCTAGGATGAATGCTTCAATGAGTGAAGTCTGCTTCACAAACATGAAGGCCTGAGACTGAGCTCTTGGGAATCCACACCAGGCCGGGTACCATAGTGAGCATCAATATTCCCAGGGCTCCTCTGGAAAGACGAGAGGTGGAGATGGGGGACTCCCCAGAGGCTCACAGGCCAGCTAGACTGCTGAGCAGAGTGTCTGTCTGGTGTGCAGGGTGCCTGGTGTGCAGAGTGTCTGTCTGGTGTGCAGGGTGCCTGGTGTGCAGGGTGTCTGTCTGGTGTGCAGGGTGTCTGGTGTGAAAGGTGTCTGTCTAGTGTGCAGAGTGTCTGGTGTGCAGGGTGTCTGGTGTGCAGGGTGTCTGTCTGGTGGGCAGGGTGTCTGTCTGGTGTGCAGGGTGTCTGGTGTGCAGAGTGTCTGGTGTGCAGAGTGTCTGTCTGGTGTGCAGGGTGTCTGTCTGGTGTGCAGAGTGTCTGTCTGGTGTGCAGGGTGTCTGGTGTGCAGAGTGTCTGTCTGGTGTGCAGGGTGTATGGTATGCAGGGTGGTCAACAGCACGAGACCCCGCCTCACACAAGGTGTAAACCAAGGACAACATCTGAATCTGTCCTCTGAACCACACATTAACACCATGGTATGAAACACCCCAGCAAGTACACTCACACACAAATAGTGAGGGGAAAGGGGGGATAGAAAGGGGATAAAGATCTTTAAAAGTATAAAATGAATTTGTTGCATGGTGGGAGTGGAAGTTCACTAGAGCGAATGAGATGTCAGAGAACACATCCAGGAAGGGAAACCATGAGACAATATCTTAATACGATAGTCAATTCTAGAAGCAGTAACTGAAATGTTGAAAAGCAATTTTTTGAGGTACTGTGCTCAGAGGCAGACAGCTGACCATCATGTAACTTCCCTGTATGTATGCACGAGTATGTGCAAATGCATGATGTGTGTGTGTGTGTGTGTGTGTGTGGTGTGTGTGTGCGCACGCGCACATTCACAAACACATGCTTAATAGAAACTTTTAGGGTAGTATAAGTCTCTTAAGTGCATCAGGAACTAAAATGAAAGTACCACATCATTGTACATAGCAAACAAAGGCATCCACTCTATTCAACTTTGTCAAGCCCATGCTATCAGTTACATAAACTCACTTTAAGTGGGACTGGGGCCTCAGCTGCTAAAAGGCTAACCATGTATTTAGTACAATATTTATTTTAATTTGAAACAAATTAAGGAGTGTAATTATTTGCTTCTCTTTCTTCCATTTCTCTTCTTTTCTACGTTTATTTCACACTTTGTCATGTCAGTGTGTGTGACTGTGTATGTCATGTGTACGCATGTGCCCACGTATGGGAGATGCTCACTCACACAGGCGTATGTGGAAGCCAGCATTCAACATCCAGTGTTTTTCTCTATTGCTCTCCACGTTGTATTTTGAGACCAGGTCTCTCACAGAAACTGAAGCGTGCTTGCTTGCTCAGCTGGACTAACTAGGTAGCAAGTCCACAGATACCCCGATTGCATCCCGGCACTGGGGTTACAGACAGGCGCCATCACACCTGGCTCTTACATAGGTGCTAGGGATCCAAGCTCAGGTCTTCCTGCAACAGTCTCTTTTCCCGCTGAGTTGCTTTACCAGCCTAATTCTCAGAAGAAAACTGAGCAATTTTCCTGCAATCGTGAGTGAGTGTTTTTATACAGCAATGCTACTGAAGCTGTAGCTCCAATCTCTCCCGATCTCTCCTACAATCCACTTGTGTTGACGAGCAAGCCAGTGGATTCACAGTGGTCAGGCGGTCAGCAGCAAAGACTGGGGGAGGGCTTTATCTTGAGGTTCTCAGATCTGCACTTGGATTTTTAATTTATTTATTCATGTGTGTGTTTTTTTTTCCTCAGACACAATCTCATCTAGTGTGTCGGCTGGCTTCAACCTCACTAGCTACTGTAGCTCAGGACGGCCTTGAACTCCTGATCTTCCTGTTTCTGGGTGCTGAGATCACGGTTGTGTGTGAAGAAGATAGGTATGAGTTTGGCTTTGGTCACAGCGGTGCAAACACTCTCTACAGACATTCTTTTCTGGTTCAGGACAGCATGCTATGTTGCTGTAGTTCTAAAGGTCTATAAAGAGCAAAGTCTGCAGTGACCTCAGAGCCTTCTGTCTCTAGACATTTAAGGCCAGATGTTCCACAACACCACCAGCCGAAGGCCAAGCATTTCAACCACTTGAGCCTGTGGGGGACATTTTCTATTCTGCTTGTAACACCTCTCTGTACTGTGGAGCTGTGAGAGCTGGGGTCACATCCCCTTCTCCTGTTTGCTTTGACTTAACGAAGCGATGGGTACAGCACCAAAGAAATGTGTTCCAGCTTCCATCGCAGCTCCATTTCATCCTGTTATTAACTCCCTGAACTCAGTGGAGGCAAGCAACCTAGGTAAGTTTTGTTTACTTTCTGTTCGGTAAACATACCTAGCAGTACCTGCCTTGCTGCTATGGTGTGTCTATTACAAGGATAAAATGGGAAGCGACTTGGGGTGAAAAAGCACAGCGGAACCCCTTTTTAACGGGAAAAGTTTTGCAGGAAGAATTCTCTCTGAGGCCGATTGGCTTGGAGTGCCTGGCTGCAGACAGAGAAAGCCTAGTCATGCTTTTAGCCTTCCTGGCAGGGGCAGGGTTTGCCCTGCATCCCACTAGCTGTTGTGAGTGGCTTCTGTGGGTGCTGTGAGTCAGATTATGTTTTGTCATATTAGGAACATCAAGATGGAGAAGTCTCTTTGCACAACCCCCTCCCCACACCCAGTGCAATATTGTGCTGGGTCCCAGGGCTGCAGAATATCCTGTTTTGTCAAAAGCCATCACTTGCTTGCTCTATTGCTTTGTGTCTCTAACAAAGGGCCTGAGGTCTGTGAATTTGTTCTCTTCCAATTGTCACTGATAGAAATGTAGTTCTCTCCCTCTCTTTCAGATTCAGTGGGAAAACATTGCCGAAGGCAGAGATCACTACTTATCAGATACTCAGGTTTTTTCCTGTAGCTTTCCCCTTGATGTGGCTTAATGAGGCCAAATCTCACACAAAATTCAGCTTTAAAATAACCAACAATGGTCTGTTTTACACTTGGCGCTGAAGTAGAACTGATCTCTTGAAATGAAAGAAAGCATTAAGGGAGAGGAGGTGCTTGGTGTGTTAGGGTAAGAAATTAGAAGTTCAAAGCTCTTTCCCATTCTTTCAAATTCTCCAAGAGGCCCTTTGTTGAGGACCAGGTCACTGTAAATCTCTATTTCTCTCGCCCCAAGGCACTTCCCAAAACTTAGGCGCTTTCCCACAGATGGCCTGGTGCCATAGAGATAACCCATCCCTTAACAAAAGGTCCTAGAGAGATCAGGGATAACAGGAACATACCTGAATATAATAAAAGCAATATACAGTAAACCAACAGCTAACATCAAACTAAATGGAGAGAAACTCAAAGCAATTCCTCTAAAATCAGGAACAAGACAAGGCTGTCCACTCTCTCCATATCTCTTCAATATTGTACTTGAAGTTCTAGCTACAGCAATAAGACAACAAAAGGAGATAAAGGGGATACAAATAGGAAAAGAAGACGTCAAACTTTCACTATTTGCAGATGATATGATAGTTTACATAAGTGACCCAAAAAACTCTGCAAGGTTACTCCTAGAGCTGATAAACACCTTCAGCAATGTGGCAGGATACAAGGTAAACTCAAAAAAATCAGTGGCCCTATTATATACAGATGATGAAGTGACTGAGAAAGAAATCAGAGAAACATCACCTTTTACAATAGCCAAAAACAGCATCAAATATCTGGGGATAATGTTAACCAAGGAAGTGAAAGACCTGTATATCAAGAACTTTGTGTCTTTGAAGAAAGAAATCAAAGAAGATACCAGAAAATGGAAAGATCTCCCATGCTCTTGGATTGGTAGGATCAACATAATAAAAATGGCAATCTTGCCAAAAGCAGTCTATAGATTCAATGCAATCCCTATCAAAATTCCACCACAATTCTTCAAGGACCTGAAAAGAACATTAATCAACTTTATATGGAAAAACAAAAGGCCCAGGATAGCCAAAACATCCCTATACAATAAAGGAACTTCAGGAGGCATCACCATACCTGACTTCAAGCTCTATTATAGAGCTATAGTCCTGAAAACAGCTTGGTATTGGCACAAAAATAGGCAGGTAGAACAATGGAACCAAATCGAAAGCCCTAATTTTAACCCACACACCTATGAACACCTGATTTTTGACAAAGAAGCTAAAACTGTACAGTGGAAAAAAGAAAGCATCTTCAACAAATGGTGCTGGCATAACTGGGTACTGGTATGCAGAAGACTGCAGATAGATCCATGTTTATCGCCTTGTACAAAACTTAAGTCCAAATGGATCAAAGATCTCAACATACATCCAGCCACACTGAAACTTTTAGAAGAGAAAGTGGGAGATACTCTTCAACGAGTTGGTACAGGAGACCACTTCCTAAACATAACACCAGTGGCACAGGCACTGAGATCGACAATTAACAAATGGGACCTTCTGAAACTAAAAAGCTTCTGTAAGGCAAAGGACACAGTCAAAAAGACAAAAAGGCAGGCCACAGAATGGGAAAAGATATTCACTAACCCTACATCTGACAGAGGGCTAATCTCCAAAATTTACAAAGAACTCAAGAAACAAGTCTCCAAAAAACCAAAGGATCCACTTGAAAGGTGGGGTACAGAGCTAAATAGAGAATTCTCAGTAGAGGAGGCTAAAATGGCCAAGAGACACTTAAGAAAGTGCTCAACATCCTTAGCCATCAGGGAAATGCAAATCAAAACAACTCTGAGATACCATCTTACTCCTGTCAGAATGGCTAGAATCAAAAACACCGAAGACAATTTATGCTGGAGAGGATGTGGAGAGAGAGGAACACTCCTCCACTGCTGGTGGGAATGCCAACTCATACAGCCTCTTTGGAAATCAGTATGGAGATTCCTCAGGAAAATGGGAATTAATCTACCACTAGACCCAGCAATTCCACTCTTAGGCATTTATCCAAATGAGGCAGGTTCATACAACAAGGGCATCTGCTCCACTATGTTCATAGCAGCATTGTTTGTAATAGCCAGAACCTGGAAGCAACCTAGATGCCCCTCAACTGAAGAGTGGATAGAGAAAATGTGGTACATTTACACAATGGAGTATTACTCAGCAGAAAAAAAAATGGAATCTTGAAATTCGCAGGGAAATGGATAGCACTGGAAGAAACCATCCTGAGTGAGGTAACCCAGTCGCAAAAAGACAAACATGGTATGTACTCACTCATATATGGATTTTAGATATGGATCAGGATAGTGCCAGTCTGCACTTCCACAGATAGAGAGTCTGGGAAACAGAAAAGAACCTAAAAGATATGCATATATGCATAGTACCCAAGAGAAGAGGATGGAGACAAGATCCTCTGAATGGATGGGGAACACGGCGAGGGGTCGGGGGGAGTGGGACCCGGGAAGAATAGAGGGGGTAAAGAGGAAGGGAGTTGGTCATGGGGGAACAGGAAGTTGAGGGGGTGGGGGTAGAATAGGGGGAAGAGGGAATCATAGGATCGAAGACAGATCAGGCACCAGAGTGACCTTGAGTGATCCAAAGGTATAACATCAATTGGCAAGCTAAGCAATAGTGGAGGGACCACCTCGAATGCCCATTCCTGATAATGAACTTGATGTCTATAACCATCCGGGAGCCTTCATCCTGTGACTGATGGAAGCAGAGGCAAACACACAACTAATCACTGAACTGAACCCAAGGAACCCAGTGACAGAGAGAGAGGAGTGATGAGCAAATTGGCAAAGAATGGGCTGGCAAAACCAGCAGAGACAGCTGATCTGAACAGGGGAGTGCTCTTGGACCCCAGACCGACAGTGGGGAGGCCAGCATGGGACTGATCTGAACCCCCCCAAATGTGAGTGTCAGTGAGAAGGCCTGGGCAACCTATGGGGCCCTGAGCTGTGGATCAGTGTCTATCCCTGGTATACAAACTGTCTTCATGTGCCTATAGCACAAAGAGAGATGCTCTCTCAGCCTGGACTCTTAGGGGAGTGCCTTGACCCTACCAAGAGTAAAATGACAGACTCTAGATATCCCCTATGTGGAAGGATTTGGCAATAGCGTGGGAGGGAGGGGGGAAGGGGATTGCGGGAAGAGGGGAGGGAGAGGGAACTGGGATTGACATGTAAAACAAGCTATTTAAAATTAAAATAAAAAATGATAAAAAAAACAATGCTTCCTTAACACCTGCACTCCCCAGTGAAATCTCCTGTTCATTGCATATCAAATGCTCCCTGCTCCTAACAGCCCCTGCCTCACTTCTCAGAGTCTCCTCTACATAAGCTTGTACAAAACCCTCAATAAACGCAGCTTGATCGGAAAGTCTCTCCTGCTGTCCGTTCTTTGTATCTCTTGTTCCACCATTCCAGGTTCCTGTTATGCGCTGCTGGTCAGGGCAGCCCTTAAAATTATTCACTTGTTAGAGTTTGAATGTAAAAGACGGCAGCTCGTGTGTTTGGATAGCCCCAGCTGGTGACAGTTTGGGGGGAGGTTGAGGCATCTTTAATATATAGTTGTGTCTGCTCCTGGTTCTGGTCTGTGTCCTCTGCTCCCATTCTGTATGCAGGCAAAAAACTTTGCTTTTGTCCCCAACACTCCAGAGCCACAGGGAGGTAGTGGCTGTCTGGCCATGAGGGACTGAAATTCCTCTGAAACCATGAGCCAAAGTAAGACCTTCCTGTCCAATGTTGCTTCACTAGTCTGCTCTGTCACCTTCCAGAGAAAGCAGTTACAATACCGTTGTCACATCCTGTTCTCACACCAGTCTTGTGTACTCTTCAGCAGATTTCCCCCTGGGAGGATGGGGATAGCAGTGATGTCTCCCTTGCTACAGCTTGGCTTTAGAAATTTCCCCAGTGCTCTTGTTTTAAGCTTAGTCCCCAGCCTGGGACCCTACATGAAGAGATGTCAGAATCTTTAAGAAGTTGAGCCTAGTGGTAAGTCCTAACTCACTGGGGATATGCTCCCCAAGGGGATTGAGGGTGTCCAGTCCATGCATTTTGTGGCTCCCTGGACATGAGGTGAATGGTCTTGTTTCATCACAAGCCTCCACCATGATACGCTTCTTTGACATAGAAAAAGAACAACAGTGTTAACCAGTCATGACCTGAGACTCCAATCAGAGCTGAAACAAACCTTGTCTCAAGCTTATTACGTCAGACACTTGTCACAGTGGTTAAAAACATGAATAACACACTGAGGGGCAAAAGTGCTATATTCCCAGTACACAGGGAGTTTTTTCAGACCAATGATGAGTGTACATTAACATCATCATTTGTATCTTAATACTATCTTCAATGTGATGTTGTCATTAGAAGATGCACTAATATTTTAACCCATTAAACCATATTTTCCCCTTTATTAATACCCACACTAATTACCACCAATGGCGTACCAATGCTGGCTAGTGTGTGTATGCCATTCCACACTAGCACAGAATTATCAGGACTCTCCTGATATCACTGTTTCCTCTATATATTTGACACTAGCATTCAATGCCAGAAGGGGAAAATGTGTGCCCGTGTATCACTCATGTCATCTTTTCCCCTGTTATAATGGTCTTGTGTTTGGTACCATGAGAAAAAGTTCTCAATAGGCCAGCCATAACTGCTGAGCGAACTCATGAATGGCATGCCTGTTTCCAGGAACTGAAGGGCCTTTAAACACAGGCAAGCCGCAAGACAGACAGACGGACAGACCATAGTGTGCACACCTCATCTGAAGACCTTATTTTCCTCCAAAACTGAGACTCCCTGCACATCAGACAACGGTATCTTTCCCTCCCCAGAGCCCAGAAGCTGTCATTATGTTTTATGTTCCCATAATTTTGATTAGTCCCGATACCACTATAAGCAAGATCATATAACATTATGTAAGGATCAAAGAGCACCTATAAAACATACAATGTGAGATGTGGAAGGAGCCATGCAGATTTGTCTGTCCAGTCTGTGTCTTTAAGGTGGAGGAGACCATTATTAAGGGGGCTGGAAGGATGGCTCAGCAGTTAAGAGCACTTATTGCTCTTCCAGAGAACCTGGCTTCAGGTCCCAGCTCCCACATCCAATGGCTCACAATCATCTGTAACTCCAGCTCCAAGGGACATGATGCCCATTTCTCATCCCTGTGGTCTCCTACATACATGGCATATACACAGGAACATATATAGATACACAAAAGAGATTATTCAGTGACAGAAGGCCCACTAACTTTGAGGGTCACATCCTATTCTCCCACAAATCTACTTGCTGGATTCTGACACGGTTCCTTCCCTTGTTCTGGACTTATCTTTTGGGGGCTGTTTATTAAGATCTTAGTATTTGACTGAAGTAGAAGCAAATGACTAATAGTGTTTTAGTGCCCTTACCTACCTTGAAACCTTGTGGCATTCTTGAATTCACTATTGACTTTCTGAATTACTCATTTTATTCCTTGAGTCATTGATCTACAGTTACTTACTGTGAGATCCTGGAATAGCAATGTTTTGCAAACAGGCTCAGCCCTCTGGTTTTAGGGAGTGAAAACAGGGAAAGTACAAGAGGAGGAGGAAGGTTAGACATCAACCCAAAGCCAGAAACAAAGAAAATGCATTGTGGCGTCTCTGTCACTGATGGCTCACTCCCACACTAGCGTATGTTACTGTAATTAAGTTCTCAGTTCCAAACTTTGCACAATTGCAATATCCAAGGGCATTTCAGAAATAGAAAAGCTGAAGCATATGCTCACACACTTATTTTTAGCATCTATTAATTGTAAAGGGTTTCATGGTGGCATTTCCATACACGCACATAATGTACTTCTGTCCTATTCACAACTGCTGGCCCCCGTTCCTATCTCTCCCTTTTTTTTTCTCCTCCCACATCCCTAATAGTCCTCCTTTTACTTTTATTTCTTTTGTTTTCCTTCTAGATTTCGGATATGAAATATTATTCTCCTAATACTGGCATAATTCACTGAACGTGATGATCTCAGATTTCCTCCATTTTCTTGAAAATGATATAATTTCCTTCTCTATGGTTGAATAATTGTATATATGTGCCAAATTTTCTTCATCCATTCACCCACTGATGGATGTCAAAGCCAATTCCGTAGTGTGGTCATCATGAGTAGTGCGATTGCAAACACGGGTATGCAGGAGTCTCTGCATAAGCAGAACTCAAAATGTGTTTCAAATCTTAAGTAATAGTTGAAACTTTGAGAGGACTGGAAAGACTGATCAGTCAGCAAAGTCCTTGCTACCCAAGCACCTTTTCCCAATACAAATGACAACCACAAAGCGATGTGCAGAGTTACACATCCATAACCCCTACAATGGAAACATGGTGCCGTGCAGATCACTGGAGGTTGCTAGCTGGTCAACCTAGCTAGATTCAGTGGGAGACCCTGTCAAAAACATAGGTAGACGAAAACACCTAGTGTATGCCTCTACATGCACACATGAACACACATGCACACATGCACAGCTATACACTCATACACAAACATGTACTGCAGGGTCCTCACATGGGGCACCATCTCTGCAGGGTACTCCCTGCAGGTAGAGCAGGGGAAGGACCCGTCCAGCTGGCCTCTTCCCCGGGGGCTGAGCAGGATGGTGAGGGTCGACGACTCAGACCCACCCCCCCATTAGTTACCAGGGAGAAAAAACTACACTGAGTCGGGAGAAGCAGGATCTCAATTTACTCCAACACGCAGGAACTTATACAGGGCTGAGGTAGGGGATGGGAATCTTGGGATAGGGTAAGGTGACCTGAGGAGTGAGGGCCAATAGTATTCCACCAAGCAGGCAGGTAGCTAGGCAGGGGGCAATCTTGCATCAGATCTGGCTGAGCCACCCCCACGTGGAGGTTATAGATTAGAGACAGGTCACCAAACTCTAGCCAGGCTCAGTAGCTTACACTGGGCCTTGCATCCAAGCCTTTCTTAGGCCCAACAATGTAATACATTACGTATATGCACAAGAGAAGAAAAGAAAAAGAACCCAAGCCTGGAAGCTACTAGTGAAAAGCATACAGAAAACACTTCACCCTGGGCCCTGAAAATGGTGCTCTGAAAGGTCGGAATCAGCTCAGAAAGTAACAGCTAGAAGTGACAACTTGCACTGAGTTGAATTTTAAAAACTTCTGGGCAGCAAATGGAGCAATCCGCAGAGTGAGGAGATGGCCCACATAATGGGAGAAAAGCCATGCCAGGTTGACATCTAACAAGGACTAATATCGAAAATATGTAAAGAGCCTAAACACCGAAGGAGCAAATCAATAACTGGAAAAGTGAACTGGATACTTTTCAAACTAAGTTTTAAAATGTCTGAAAAAGTACATGGAAAAGCATTCAACATCCTCAGCCTTCAGCATAATGCAAATAAAACCGTCTCGAGATCCCTCTCACCACCCCACCCCGCAGGGATGGCTAGCATTATGAAGACAAACAATGCTGGCAGAGGGGCTGGTAGGGAAGAAGTCTTCCATGCTGTTAGCAGGAATGTAAATAATCGCAACAATGTGAAAATGGGCATAAAAAACACAAATAGAATTACCACCAGCTCTAGATATGCCATTTCTGTGCTTCTAAATTAAAGGACTCGCACATTCATTTGTGATTTGGCAAACAGCAAATTTGGAAATGAGAGTGGACGATGTCCAGCATCTTAGGTGACAATGACTCAGTCCCTTCCCTAAGTATGAAGTGTAGGGTCACTTCATACTTCAGCCATGCATGGCCCAGTACAAAATGAGTTCCTCTTAGCTGATGTGTGTCTTTGTTTCAGTCAGGTGCAAACGCCTAGGTGCCAGCCAGCATGCATGCTGCCTTACTTTTACAGAGCTGAACAAACTAAATCTCTCCTGAGAATTCCAACCTCATCATGTTGCAGTTTCCTGTTACAAAGCCTTGTAACTGATTTTTCCATTTGTTCTCTTCTTCTTGGCTGATAGACAATCCGATTCCTACTGAAAAGGAAACAACAAGACAACAAAACTGTGCTTTGGGCAAGAGTCTATCAACTCTACACAGGCCATGAGAGGGGAACTGTGGTTATCTGGTGTTCAGAGTTACCTGAAGAATTTTCCTAAGATGCCAGGCAAAACTTCTCCTTTCCACTATGGAACACAAGCAACATAGACTTTGGAGACCTATGTTTTGTAGTTCTTATTATTTAATATTTTTGTTTTTTTTAAATAGGTTTTCATGTTCCAATGCTCCTAATCACAAGCTGGTCAACAGACCCCCCCATGGGGGAAGGGTGCAACATTAATAATTAAGACAGAGCTAGCCAATAAGAAACCCTAGTTGTCGGCCAACAGTTTCATAATTAATATAGCATCTGTGTGTTCATTTGGGGCTGAGGTAGCTGTGGAACCAAGCTGTCGGGAAAGAGTGCTCGTTACAAAAGTAAGCCGTGTGTTTCATACCCAAACTCTCATTTCATAGCTGTGTTCTTCACCATGGCACGGGGCTACTACATCAAAAGTATTTAATCCTTCAGGTTATCCATCACACAATCGTCTCTTGTTGTCATCTGAGACACATTGGTCCTAAATGCACATCTTCTCTGTTTGTTTGTATAAAGTATGTGTGTGTGTGTGTGTGTGTGTCTGTGTACGTGCGCGCATGCCCGCGTCCACGCCCATGCATGCACATATGTGAATGCAGGTAACTTTGAGGCCAGAACAGGAAGTTGTATCTCTTGGAGCTGGAGTTACAGGCAAGTTTCGGCAACCTGCTGGGAATCGAACTCAGGTCCTCTGAAGAGAAGTCCATACTCTTATAACCTCTGAGCCACCTCACCAGCCCCCTGAGTGCACATCCTACAGCAGGAGCTCCATTGTGGTCACATGACAAACTCCACTGTGCCTGAGATGCTCTCTCCACTGTCATTCTCCCACCCCCACCCCCATCTGCTCTCCTCTAGTGTCAAATCTCTGCTGTGTGGCACTATGCTAACTCCACACACTCCACGGCATCTTTTGCTCCTGTTACCTGACTAGAGGAACCCCCTACCACAGACTTGCTCTTTTGAAACCTATTGTCTTCTCTGACCACCATGAGCACAGATGGAGGTCCCACTGAGATCGGGAAAGAAGAGAAACTGGCCACTCGAGTGCTGGCCAGCAAGTAAGACAGGAGGGTGTATTTGGATAGGGTACCAAGTTAAGGGTACCGAGTTAGGCCCCAGATAGTGGGTCAGCCCCTGTAGAGGGGTGGTTTCAAGTTAGGCCCCAAATAGAGTGTCAGCCCCGTGGAGGGGTAGTTTGAGTCAGGCCCCAGATAGAGGGTCAGCCCCCACAGAGGGGTGGTTTGAAGTTAGGCTCCAGCCCTGGCTTGACCCATTAGGGTCAAGATTGTCAGGGAATTCCTGAGAGCCCACCCTCACAGAAAGCCAGCCAGCGTTCTCATTTGCTATATTCAATAACACTCCCTCAGGAGAAATGCTTAATTATTTCCTCCAGGAATACCACTTAAAAAGCTGTTGGAATGATGAAATATCAGCTTTGGTGGTCCATGTTCCAGGTGTCATGCCTATTCCAGTGGAACATTCAGGAGAGAACCAACTCATCCTCACATGACACGGGAGAGACTTTGACATCATGGCGGCTGCAGTTTGTGGCTTCCCCATCTCTTAGCCAGTTGCCACGGCAAGGCAGGCATGCTGGATAAACCCCCAGGGGAGGGATGCCTCTACCCTAAGTTCCCAAATTTATACTAATTACAATTGGGCAGTTTAAATCTTAATTAACAAACAAACTTAATTGGCTATTCTAATTGAGACCAGGGTGCCTCCCTTTTGGGAGACCCCCCTCTTAACAGGACTGCAACAGAGTGAGTAGTTAGCCCTCGGGATTATAGCTCTGGGCAACATAGTCTTTATCCCTAGTTTGCCTTTGCCGCATGGAAAGGCTAGAAGCCCAGCACCATTTTCATACAAAGCAGATCATGCTTTCCTTGGAATAGATAACCCCTCAGTGCAGGCCTGGTTGAGCCAGCAAGACAAATGAGTATTCAGTGACAGGTACAACCCGGGGGACATTTGTCAACCTAAGACAGAGGGTCTGTGAGGCCTGGACAGACTTCTCATTAACAGGTAAGATAGATGTTAACATCCTGGGCAACCTAAGCCAGATGCTCATATTTTAATTATATAAAAAATGGGGATTTGTTGCACCCTTCCCCCATCGGGGTCTGTTGACCACTTGTGACTAGGAGCTTCTAGCAAAACAATTCTCGTCCCTTCCTCCTAGAAAGGTTTGCATGCAAGTTCCTATTTTCTGTCCATCCTTATTGTCTAGATGCTAATTCCTGGTTTTGGCCCACCCTTTGCCGGAAGGCCCTGGGATCGTAAGCTTCTGACCTTGATGGTTTTCCACCATTCCTGCCACTGGCATATAAGGTTCCACTCTTGTTCAAATAAACGCCATTCTCCTTGTAAGAATGAGCCGCTGTCTTTGTCTTCATTTACATCCTTAGCCCTTTGCTTGGATCATTGTGAAGTGTTGTAGCACTGTAACCACAAACACTGGCTCGCTACATATTAACCCATTTCTATCAGTCTGTGTATTGTCACCAGGCTGTGGCTTACCCAGTAATGCCCAGCATGTCAGTCCTCCAGCAGCATCGTGACTCTGTCTGACTCCTGCCTCCCTTTCCCAGAATGCTCCTCATTTCCTAGTCCTGCCTATCTTACTGCCTCATTGGTCATTGGCCCAACAGTGTTTTATCTATCAACCAATAAGAGAAACATATATAAAAGTACATCCCCCACCATCTTCTCTTTTCTGTCTAAATAAAAAGAACTGTTTTAACCTTAACATAGTAAAATTATATATAACAAAACAGCTATCAAATAAGAATTATAATTTATAATATTTAGTTCATTAACACTTGGCAAAATTTAAGAAAATATTCTATTATCTATCCTATCTTTGTGAGTCTAAAGTTTTATATGTAATTTATCTAACTAAGGAAAACAATAAAACCATAAACTGTCTGTCTTCAACTCCATAAAGACCACAGAAGGATAAAATATAAACTCTAGAACTGACAGAGACATCTTGCTACCAGTCATCCAAAGTTCTTCTGTAATGTTGGGGCATCCGTCTTCAACCTACAGGCCTAGTGTATCTGGCAGACTTCTCAGTGAAACAGGAAATTTTAAACTGTTCACCTGTATTTACAGTTTGTCAGTCACTTTTCTCCGTGTCATACAGAATGTCTGGCAGTCTCTTCCATGAAGCAGGAACCCAGGAGGACATTATCATCTTTGGAAAATTCAGCAGTCACTTTCCTGGGGTTCCTATATATCCACTTTGGACAGCATACAGTCAAACAGTCCAGGCAAGAGGAGTTTCTTGCTCAAATGGCTAGTCTTACCATATCAAAGGCAAACTTTATAACAAGTCTCTTTGATGCCCATCTTCTCCTCTGACATAATTGGTATAGCCAAGAGCAGTTGTGTCTCATAGTCATGAAAAACCCTAAACCATTTTAAATGCCATATTCTGTAGGTCTCTGAAAGGTTTGAAGAATATCTATCCATTTGAAATATAACTCTATATATCTAGAAAACCTAATTAACCTAACTATAAGTTGTGACTATTATAATTATCTATAATCTGTACTTATATATTATATTTTAAAATGATCTATATAAACACAATACCTAAACAAGAGGAAAAATATACATATAAAAATTGATCTTAAATTTGTATCACTAAACCAAAATCCATATCAATGTAAAGTATTCATTTCTATATCATATTCCCCTTTCCTTTAAAAAGAGATTGATTGTGATCCTTAATCATTTATAGCCAACCAAATTTAAATGAAAGCAATCATTTATAAACAATTTTTGGGATTTTGGGCGTGGTTTCCTCCAAACATCTTCCTGCTGTTTGGGGACTCAGTCATGGGGATCATGAGAAAACAGAAACCGACCAAATCCTGGCTGTAGTAGTCTACATTGCTGCAGCACCCCAGGTGTCTT
This sequence comes from Mesocricetus auratus, assembly GCF_017639785.1. Classification (NCBI taxonomy): domain Eukaryota; kingdom Metazoa; phylum Chordata; class Mammalia; order Rodentia; family Cricetidae; genus Mesocricetus; species Mesocricetus auratus. Next base: position 5,691,955 of record NW_024429187.1, on the reverse strand, counting down.
GGATATTGTATCACCTGGGCCACTGCTACAGGGAGAGGGGGGGGTCTTTCTTCATCAAACCTTATTAGTCTGGAAGGAATCCACAGCTTTTCACTTTCTGTGGGAACAAGAAAAAAAACCTCTTATCCCAAGTAACATGTCCATAGACTTAACTTTTGAAGTCAAAGCATTTTCAAAATATATAAGCTGGATTAATCCAGCAGTATTTATAATCAAGTATTTTAGTAGCTGTAACTCTTGCCTTAGAAATCAAAAAATTTAAAGACAACACTATAACATACAGATTCCAGACTCTGTGTATTTTCCATCTCTAGTTGACTTTATTACTCTATTTCTTTTCCTTTTTATTTTTTCATTTTCTGAGGCAGGGCTTCTCTGTGTATTTTGCCTGTCCTGAAATTCACTCTGTACACCAGGCTGGCCCTGAAGTCACGGAAATCTGCTTGCCTCTGCCTGCCTCAGCAGGTCATCCCGGCCTGTACCACCACAACTGGCTACTCTATTCCTTTTTTAACCACTTATCCTTTTTCCATTTCTCTCCCAAGCCTACATATATTTTTAAACACATTGTTAATCCTTTAGAGGTTTTTCTTCATTTGAATCGGTCTTTACTATATCTCCATCTTTTTTTGGCCACATGTCTTGATTGCTAGGGTTAAAGAGAATGTTTTAGTTGCTGGCTTCCCAACATGGCAGGTGTTTACCACCAGCACTGGGAGCTGTGCTCACTGCCTCTCCTCTTAAACTTTCATGAGTAAAAGCTAAATCTGCCAGGCAGCACAATGGTCATTGATGCCACCAGCTTCTCGAACATACCATTTTTGTTAGGTAGTGGGGCCTCTTAAAAGATCCCTGCATTTTCTTGTTTTGTTTTATGCTGAGTCAGGAAACCTCCCTTAAAGGAGCTGCTCAAGTCCCTGCTTGTCTCTAGCAAAACAGAGCCCACCTGAGAAAATGCTGCTCCCCAAAAGCCATGCTTGTCTTTGTTCTTTTGTTTTTAAAATTCCTTTTTAAGCTTTTATTAGGTTCTACATTGCTGGAACCATTTTGTAAGCATGAGTTTTCTGGCCCGGCAGGTCCCTGTGGCTCTTCTGATTCCATCAGAGCCAGTGGAAGCCTACCCTACCACCAGCACAACCGTGATTTGAAAAAGCTGCCCTGGGGTGTGAACCATACACATTTCCACCTTATCTCAAATGCTGTGGAAAAATATTTCTGTACACTGTATGATATACGTTGCTATGATTGGTTTAGTAAACAAGCTGACTGGCCAATACAAGAACAAGATAAAGTTAGGCAGGAAAACCAAACTGAGAATGATGGGATGAGAAAGGACAGAGTCAAGGCAGTCACCAGTCGGATGGAGAACAAGTCAGAAACACAAAATGGGGTAGGGGTAGAAGTCATGAGCCTCGGGGCAGCACATAGATGAATAGAAATAGGTTAATGTAAGAGCTAGTTAGTAACAAGCCTGAGCTATTGGCTGAGCATTTATAATTAACATAAGCCTCAGTGAGTTTATTCGTCAGTAACTGCAGGGCAGGAATACTCTGCCCACACTCAAAGACAAAGAACACTTTGCTCTCAGCTGCAAGTTTCCTGCCTTCTTCCTGTAATTTCACCAACCCTGTGCTTCTTGGTCCCTCTTCTGTCTTGTCACCTAGGATGAGCTAGACAAGCAAAGAAAGCTTCTGAGTCCCTTGTCCCCAGCAGCCACTTTGTGGTCCCAGCCTGTACCTGCTGTCTCAGAGATAAGATAAGTCTCTCAATCCACATCAATGGCATTCCCCCTCATCATCTCCAAGCAGGCGCCCCATTTCCAAGTTATCTATCTTCCAGACCTGCCATTGGCAGTGGGGAGATATAGATGAACACAACTGCTAGTGGCCTAAGACACTCCCTTCTGTCTCAGAGACTGACAATCAAGTAAAGGGAGATCTTTGACTGTAACACCAAAAACAATTTCAAGGCAATACAGAGAGAAGGAAAACACTAGAGAATTTAAGTACGGAGAGAGAGAAAGACATAGCAAATGGAAAGAACACACAAAAGACATGGGCACAAGCTTCTCAAGAGAGGTAGTTGCACTTTGGTGTCTTTGGAGGTATAGATGATTTTATGCGTTTTTGTTTATTTGCTGTTTCTGAGACAGAATCTCACACAGCCCAGGCTTGCCTTGAACTCCCTATGGAACAGAGGACTCTGAACTCCTGATCGTCTCCACTTTCCAGGTGCTGGGATTATAGATGGAGGCCACCACTGTTGTAAATTTTGTCTTTTAGCACATTATTCCGTGACTGGCCCAGCAATTAAGAGCACTTGTTACTCTTCCAGAGGACCCTGGTTCCATTCCTAGCTTCTACATGGTGATCTACAACCATGTGTAACACCAGTTCTAGAGGAACCTACACCTTCTTCTGACCTCTGAGGACACTAGGCACACACACAGTACACAGGCATACCTGCAGGCAAACACCCATGACATAAAATAAAATATATAGATTTTAAAATATTTTATATTGTTCAGAGGATGTAATCTTGAACAGGGCTTAGAGGTTTTATTTTTTTTAAGTTTAAGAATTAAGCAAAACTGTAAGCATGTTTGCAAATAAAATAGTGAGGAAGCTTTTGTAAGAGAGGTGCTAACAACACAGTGAACTCAAGGCTGTGTGAGTGGTCCGGCCCCAAGTGAGCAAAGTCTGTTGGTTTCAGCTTCCTCATTTGAGGAGCATTTAGGAAAACAAGCAATTTTGGCTTCATGCGCTATGTTTCTGATTCACAGCCACACTTTAGAGTGAGGAGTGGTTTCCTTTATGTCCTGGCTGATATTTTTGCCACCTTGACATTCGGTAGAGGGAGTCCCAGTGGGAAAAATGCCTTTGTAAGATTGGCCTATAGGCAAGCCTGTCAGCATTTTCATAACTAATGGTTACTTGGTGTGGGAACTAATGATTGACTAATTGTGGGCGGTGCCACCTCTGGGCAGGTGGACCTGGGTTGTATAAAGCAGGCTGGGTTAGCCACAGAGAGCAAAGCAGTAGGCAGTGTCCCCACGGCCTTCAGGTCCTGCCTCCAGCTCCTGACCTGACTTCCTGCATGACAGACTGTGATGAGAAGGTGTAATGGAGATAAACCCTTTCTCCCTTGAGTTCCTTTTGGTCACGATATTTATCTCAGCAATAGAAACCCTAGCTGAAGACAGCTTCCAAACCCCACTCATTTGCCCTGGGTCTTTCTTCTCCCTCAGACCTCTGTGTTACCACTAGGCATCTTTCTGCATTCTCTGCTTAACCTCCAGCAGCAGGTGTCTGTTTTGATTAGTTTTTGAGACACGATTTCTCTGTGTAGCTCTGACTGTCCTGTCCTGGAACTTGCTTTGTAGAACAGGTTAGCCTTGAACTTACAAAGATCTGACTGTCTCTGCTTCCTGAGTCTGGGATTAAAGGCATGCACCACCTCCACCCTGTAGCATGGAAAATAAAAGATCCCGAGACTGATATCAGGGTTCAAGATTCAAGCTGAAGGAAGATCAGGAAAGCAAAGCAGCTGGCCACAAGCTCTTACTCTACCTCAGAAAGAAAGGCGATCCTGGCTCTACCAAAACTCAGACTGCCGTCTCTTCAGCGTGGCTGGAGAACTCTGAGACTCAATGTCGTCCTATCCTCAATGTGGCTGGAGAATGAATGTCACATCTGAGACCCTGTTCCTATCTTACATGCCTCTCTTGAGTCCTGGGATTAAAGGCGTGTGATCCCAAGTGCTGATATCATCTTTGTGTGAGCTGTTTCTCTTGTAGACTGGATCAATTTTGTGAAGCTCAGTGTGGCTCTGCCTCCCAAGTGGTGGGATTAAAAGTGTGTACCACCACTGCCTGGCTTCTATAGTTTGTGACTGACTGCTTTCTGAATCCACAGGCAAGCTTTGATCAATCATAAGTAATATATCACCACACTGCCTGGTGTGTTCTGTTTCTTATTACAACTTCCTGTGCCATTATCATGATAGGTATGTATGTCATTTTTCTATTCTTTCCATGCTATGTGACTGGAAGTCTGTGAGGTCCTGAGTACAGGAGACCAATCACAATTGAGTTCATCCACTGAGGAAAATGGGACTCACTCCTCTCGCTGCTCCTGAGAGTCAAAGTGTGTGTGTGTGTGTGTGTGTGTATGCATGTGTAAGTGTGTATATGTTTGTATGTATGAATGTGTATGTGAGTGTACATGTGTATGTGTGTATATGAATGTGTATGTGTATGTATGGATATGTATGTGTGTATATGTGTGTATGAATGTGTATGTGTATGTATGAATGTGTATGAATGTATATGTGTATGTGTATATATGTATAAATGTGTATGTGTGTATATGAATGTGTATGTATGTGTATGTTTGTATGAATGTATATGTGTGTATGAGTATGCCTGTGTATGTGTGTGTGAATGTGTATGTGTGTATGAGTATGCCTGTGTATGTGTGTGTGAATGTGTATGTGTGTATGAGTATGCCTGTGTATGTGTGTGTGAATGTGTACATGTATGAGTATGCCTGTGTATGTGTGCGTGAATGTGTATGTGTGCGTGAATGTGTATGTGTGCGTGAATGTGTATGTGTGTGTGAATGTGTATGTGTGCGTGAATGTGTATGTGTGTGTGAATGTGAATGTGTATGTGTGTGTGAATGTGTATGTGTGCGTGAATGTGTATGTGTGCGTGAATGTGTATGTGTGCGTGAATGTGTATGTGTGCGTGAATGTGTATGTGTGCGTGAATGTGTATGTGTGTGTGAATGTGTATGTGTGCATGAATGTGTATGTGTGCGTGAATGTGTGTGTGTGCGTGAATGTGTGTGTGTGCGTGAATGTGTATGTGTGTGTGAATGTGTATGTGTGCGTGAATGTGTATGTGTGTGTGAATGTGAATGTGTATGTGTGTGTGAATGTGTATGTGTGTATGAGTATGCCTGTGTATGTGTGCGTGAATGTGTATGTGTGTGTGAATGTGTATGTGTGCGTGAATGTGTATGTGTGTGTGAATGTGTATGTGTGTGTGAATGTGTATGTGTGCGTGAATGTGTATGTGTGTGTGAATGTGTATGTGTGCGTGAATGTGTGTGTGTGCGTGAATGTGTGTGTGTGCGTGAATGTGTATGTGTGTGTGAATGTGTATGTGTGCGTGAATGTGTATGTGTGCGTGAATGTGTATGTGTGTGTGAATGTGAATGTGTATGTGTGTGTGAATGTGTATGTGTGCGTGAATGTGTATGTGTGCGTGAATGTGTATGTGTGCGTGAATGTGTATGTGTGCGTGAATGTGTATGTGTGTGTGAATGTGTATGTGTGTGTGAATGTGAATGTGTATGTGTGTGTGAATGTGTATGTGTGCGTGAATGTGTATGTGTGCGTGAATGTGTATGTGTGCGTGAATGTGTATGTGTGCGTGAATGTGTATGTGTGTGTGAATGTGAATGTGTATGTGTGTGTGAATGTGTATGTGTGCGTGAATGTGTATGTGTGTGTGAATGTGTATGTGTGCGTGAATGTGTATGTGTGTATGAGTATGCCTGTGTATGTGTGCGTGAATGTGTATGTGTGCGTGAATGTGTATGTGTGCGTGAATGTGTATGTGTGTGTGAATGTGTATGTGTGCGTGAATGTGTATGTGTGTGTGAATGTGAATGTGTATGTGTGCGTGAATGTGTATGTGTGTGTGAATGTGTATGTGTGCGTGAATGTGTGTGTGTGCGTGAATGTGTGTGTGTGCGTGAATGTGTATGTGTGCGTGAATGTGTATGTGTGTGTGAATGTGAATGTGTATGTGTGTGTGAATGTGTATGTGTGCGTGAATGTGTATGTGTGTGTGAATGTGTATGTGTGTGTGAATGTGAATGTGTATGTGTGTGTGAATGTGTATGTGTGCGTGAATGTGTATGTGTGTGTGAATGTGTATGTGTGCGTGAATGTGTGTGTGTGCGTGAATGTGTGTGTGTGCGTGAATGTGTATGTGTGCGTGAATGTGTATGTGTGTGTGAATGTGAATGTGTATGTGTGTGTGAATGTGTATGTGTGCGTGAATGTGTATGTGTGTGTGAATGTGTATGTGTGCGTGAATGTGTGTGTGTGCGTGAATGTGTGTGTGTGCGTGAATGTGTATGTGTGCGTGAATGTGTATGTGTGTGTGAATGTGAATGTGTATGTGTGTGTGAATGTGTATGTGTGCGTGAATGTGTATGTGTGTGTGAATGTGTATGTGTGCGTGAATGTGTATGTGTGTGTGAATGTGAATGTGTATGTGTGCGTGAATGTGTATGTGTGTGTGAATGTGTATGTGTGCGTGAATGTGTGTGTGTGCGTGAATGTGTGTGTGTGCGTGAATGTGTATGTGTGCGTGAATGTGTATGTGTGCGTGAATGTGTATGTGTGCGTGAATGTGTATGTGTGTGTGAATGTGAATGTGTATGTGTGTGTGAATGTGTATGTGTGCGTGAATGTGTATGTGTGTGTGAATGTGTATGTGTGCGTGAATGTGTATGTGTGTATGAGTATGCCTGTGTATGTGTGCGTGAATGTGTATGTGTGTGTGAATGTGAATGTGTATGTGTGTGTGAATGTGTATGTGTGTGAATGTGTATGTGTGTGTGAATGTGTATGTGTGCGTGAATGTGTATGTGTGCGTGAATGTGTATGTGTGTGTGAATGTGTATGTGTGCGTGAATGTGTATGTGTGCGTGAATGTGTATGTGTGTATGAGTATGCCTGTGTATGTGTGCGTGAATGTGTGTGTGTGTGAATGTGTGTGTGTGTGTGAATGTGTATGTGTGTGTGAATGTGTATGTGTGCGTGAATGTGTATGTGTGCGTGAATGTGTATGTGTGCGTGAATGTGTATGTGTGCGTGAATGTGTATGTGTGTGTGAATGTGTATGTGTGTATGAGTATGCCTGTGTATGTGTGCGTGAATGTGTATGTGTGTGTGAATGTGTATGTGTGCGTGAATGTGTATGTGTGTGTGAATGTGTATGTGTGTGTGAATGTGTATGTGTGCGTGAATGTGTATGTGTGTGTGAATGTGTATGTGTGCGTGAATGTGTGTGTGTGCGTGAATGTGTGTGTGTGCGTGAATGTGTATGTGTGTGTGAATGTGTGTGTGTGCGTGAATGTGTATGTGTGCGTGAATGTGTATGTGTGTATGAATGTGAATGTGAATGTGTGTGTGAATGTGAATGTGTATGTGTGTATGAATGTGAATGTGTGTGTGTGCGTGAATGTGTATGTGTGCGTGAATGTGTATGTGTGTACGTGAATGTGTACGTGTGTCCAGCAACAAACAAACAGACAAAGCAAGTGGGAGAATATTTTCACGAACTTAAACATGATGGAAGCCGTTGGTCTTAAACAAGACACCAGCTGTAAATGTGGCCACTGCAATGAGTGCACCAAAGCAACCACCCTGTGGATCCATTTCAAGTGTCAAAGTTGAAGGACCCATCAGGCAGAGAAGAGGAGCCCAGGATCCGTTCGCTTCTATTCACTCCACGTCTCTTTCAGAAACTGGTCCCTTTTCCCTTTAGCAAGGATTGTTTTTGTTCACACTTTGCTGTTGAGTGTCATTGGTATTTCAAAGAAAGCTGGCTGAAGAAAATACATGACAGGACATTTCTGAGAGTTTTTTGTTTTGTTTTGTTTTTGTAGGCAAAGAGGAGTCATCATGTGATCCCGGAAAGTGACATAGCTTGGCAAAAATCTGCCACTAGTTAACCATAGAGGTCTGGAGGTCTATGCAGACAGGCAGGAAGTGATGTAGCTGGGCAGAATCAGGATATGAGTGGGGACAAACAGGAAATCGCTCTCTTCTCCTCTCTGCAGAGGCACTGAGCTGTCATCATGTAGCAGGCAAAGGAATTGCAGGTCTGGCATTCCTTGGTAATACACAGATTAACAGATACGGGTTAATAATTAAAACAGAGCTAGCCAATAAGAAGCTCTAGTTACCAACCAACAGTTTTATAACTAATATAGCATCCATGTCCTTCTTTGGGGCTCAAGGGCCACAGGATCTGCTGGGCCAGAAAACAGTCACTTTGTCTCTCTGTTTTGGAAATGAGGGCTAAACATTAGGAAGTGAGCAGTCTGCCACCTGGCAGCAGACAAACCAGCTTGAGGTCCATGTCCACAGTTAGGGCCTGGCTCTCCGGGCCTGTGGCTACTCAGGAAAGCCCCACCTTACACACACTACCTTCTCCTGAATGTCTTCTTCTTAACCTCCAAGAGAGCAGTGTGTTGTTTGTTTGTTTGTTTCTCTCCAGGGCCCGCCACCCAGATCCCAAAAATATATATACTCTTATGAATGCCCAGACTTAGCTTGGCTTGTTTCTAGCCAGATTTTCTAACTTAAATTACCCCATTCTCTTTACCTATGCTTTGCCTCTGGGCTTTTTACCTTTCTTCATTTTCTGCATCTTTCTTTCCTTCTTACTCCGAGGCTGGCTGTGTGACTGTGTGACTCTGTGGCTGTGTGACTGTGTGACTGTGTGGCTGTGTGGCTGTGTGACTGTGTGGCTGTGTGACTGTGTGACTGTGTGACTGTGACTGTGGCTGTGTGGCTGTGTGACTGTGTGACTGTGTGACTGTGTGACTGTGTGGCTGTGTGGCTGTGTGACTCTGTGGCTGTGTGACTCTGTGGCTGTGTGACTGTGTGGCTGTGTGACTGTGTGGCTGTGTGACTGTGTGACTGTGTGACTGTGTGGCTGTGTGGCTGTGTGACTGTGTGACTGTGTGACTGTGTGACTGTGTGACTGTGACTGTGTGACTGTGTGACTGTGTGACTGTGTGACTGTGTGGCTGTGTGGCTGTGTGACTGTGTGACTGTGTGACTGTGTGACTGTGTGGCTGTGTGGCTGTGTGACTGTGTGACTGTGTGGCTGTGTGACTGTGTGACTGTGTGGCTGTGTGACTGTGTGACTGTGTGACTCTGTGGCTGTGTGACTGTGTGGCTGTGTGACTGTGTGGCTGTGTGACTGTGTGACTGTGTGACTGTGTGGCTGTGTGGCTGTGTGACTGTGTGGCTGTGTGGCTGTGTGACTGTGTGACTGTGTGACTGTGACTGTGTGACTGTGTGACTGTGTGACTGTGACTGTGGCTGTGTGGCTGTGTGACTGTGTGACTGTGACTGTGGCTGTGTGGCTGTGTGACTGTGTGGCTGTGTGGCTGTGTGACTGTGTGACTGTGTGACTGTGACTGTGGCTGTGTGACTGTGTGACTGTGTGACTGTGTGGCTGTGTGACTGTGTGGCTGTGTGACTCTGTGGCTGTGTGACTGTGTGACTGTGTGACTGTGACTGTGGCTGTGTGGCTGTGTGACTGTGTGACTGTGTGACTGTGTGACTGTGTGGCTGTGTGGCTGTGTGACTCTGTGGCTGTGTGACTCTGTGGCTGTGTGACTGTGTGGCTGTGTGACTCTGTGGCTGTGTGACTGTGTGGCTGTGTGACTCTGTGACTGTGTGACTGTGTGACTGTGTGACTGTGACTGTGTGACTGTGTGGCTGTGTGACTGTGTGACTGTGTGACTGTGTGACTGTGTGACTGTGTGACTGTGTGACTGTGTGACTCTGTGGCTGTGTGGCTGGCTCCTTATATCCCCCCTCTCCTTTTCACACTCCCTTAAATGGACAACCAGGACTACACGGAGAAACCCTGTTTCACCCACCCACCCTCAAGTCTCCCAACCAAGAAATGGGAGGGGGTTCCTTTGACTCTCATTCAAGGGTGTGGTGATGGACACCACTGGTCACAGGGCAGGCAGTCAGGAAGCAGAGGCGGGTAGATGCTGGTGCTCAGCTCCTTTGTGTGGGACCCCAGCCCACAGAACAGTGTCGCTCACATTTAAGGTGTGTTTTCTCATCTCGGTCAAAATTTACAAGATCCTTCATAGAAATGCCCAGCTGCTTGTTTCCGTAGTGATTCAAAATCCTGCCAAATTGGCAATCAAAATTAACTGTCACAGAATACAACTGTAGTTCTAGTGCTTGGGCGTCTGCTGTGGGAATGTTGCAAGTTTGAGGGCTCTAGCTTACAGCACACTTTTTAAAGGAAGGGACCTCAGGCCCACTATCCTCGCAACTCGGGAAGTTGAGGCAGGAGGATCACATGTTCAAGTTCAACCTAGACACTAGTCAAGTTCACGGTCACCCTGTCTCAAAGTGAATAGTAAAACAGGGCTGGGGATGGATTGGCTCAGGGGTGAATTCTGGCTCAACGGCTCAACATATGTGAGTCCTAGATACCACTCAGTATCACAAAAAATAGCGAAGTTAAAAACAAAACAAAACAGAAAACTTCAAAAACAATTCCCTCGAAGGCCTCACCCTCCCTGGGGAGCAGAAAGGGGATGGGATAGGGGACTAGTGGGGGGGCAGGGGAGGAGGGGAGGGAGAGGGAACTGGGATTGACATGTAAAACAAGCTTGATTCTAATTTAAATAAAAAAATAGAGAAAGGAAAAAAAACAATTCCCTCACATAAAAGCCTTGGGAAGTCAACCAGATCTGCACATTTACCCTGGCTCTAGCTAGAAAACCCCTTTAAAACACTATTTGTGCAAATAGTACTTCATTTAATTTGATAAAAATCCTAATGGATAGTTCTTGAGCTCTGTAGCAAAACAAAACTTGACTTCAAGTTGACTGCTTTCTCAAAATCAGCAAGTGAGACTCTTGGATGGAGCTTTCAACACACTTCTGATTTCATTTATTATAAAAGAAAGAAAGAGAGAGAGAGGGAGGGACGGAGGGAGGAAGGAAGGAAGGAAGGAAGGAAGGAAGGAAGGAGGAAGGAAGGAAGGAAGGAAGGAAGGGGGAGAGAGAAGAACCCTGAAAGACTTTAGTTTCACAAAGAACGATCCTGTCCTGACAATCAGGGGAACTTAACTTCAGCCCCAGCTCTGACTGACTCACTCTGCAACATTAAGGCAAACAGTTTGTCTCCTGCTGATTCAATTTACTATTTGTTTATAGCCATGCGACATCGAACATGTTATATAAAGCTGTTCAACTTCAGTTTCCTCTCCCATTAAATGAAAACCATGACTTCTTGCAGGGTTGCCACAGCAACAAAAACGAGTTGCTCTATCAAAAGTATGGAGAACAATGCCTGCTGCAGTGTAACTAATATTCATAATTCCCTTAGAATGTGTCTTCCGTTTCATCTTGGCCTCATGCCTCTTCGGCATAAGGAGCAAGTTATTTGTCCAGATATCTCTCAAAGCACGAAATAAAATATGTCACTCACAGCAACTGCTCAGTAAATGTGACTGACCCGAGTTTCTGAGTCAAGGGTAAAGGCTGTGTGTTACCCAGTTTATTGGTCATACTATTAATTTTTTAAAAATCCAGTTTATCTGGGAAGAATAAGAGAAAGCCTCTTTTGGGAAAACATCTGTGAGGAAGACATTCCCACGAGAAAGTTTGTGTCAGGTTGGGAAATGCTTTTCAGACTCCCGTTCCTTGGGAGCCGCGCTCGTCCCTCCAGGCGCCTCTGGGTTCTCACAGAACAGTCTGGGGCACACCAACCGCTGGAGGACCCTCACCTTGCGGCCTGCTTTCTGGCTGCCCCTTCCTTCTTCCCAGCCTGGTCTAGATTTCCCAGAGAACCCTTCCTCCCGGGACACCAAACAGTAAATTCATTAGTGTGTTAACTTCATTGCTTCTATCCTTGGAAGCCCTGGGCTTTAGATCGTAATTATATTCCATTTATAAATATTATCTCTCGGAGAGAGCTAATAGCTTCTTTGCCGTGCGCTCTTGTGATTCTGTGACTGCTAAATTTACAAGTCAGCCGCATCTTGGGGAAAATAAGGTTTATAAACTGAGTCTGTAAGATGACATCAGCCCTTCGGCTCAGATTAGAACCTTAACGTTCACCAACTAATCAGCCAGCAGAATTAAATATATATGTGTGTGTGTGTGTGTGTGTGTGTGAACCTTCTGAACATACCTAAAGGACCAGGATAAACTCAAAACTAATCTCAACGTGTGAGATTCGCATGGTCTATAGGGGTCAGAGAAGGGACACACTGCTTCAGGAGCTGGGGCTCAGAGCGGGGACACACAATAGTTTTAGGAACTGTAGGGCGGGTGGGAGCTATCAGAGAGGCCGGTAGGTGAAAGTGCACCTCAAAAAGAAATTGCTCTCCACCATGCAGGCTCAACAAAGAACAGTGTGGTGTGTAGATCCCATCTTCATACAAAGAAACGCCCACTCGAGACTACTCCATGGCCCTCCCAACTGAAGGGAGGGTTCGGTGGGAAGAAACAGCTTCCTATTTCAGCTAAGGAGACTTTGGAGATGTGGCCTTATGGGATAGTAACCTGCTCAGAAGAAGAGCTTCATGAATTAAAGCTGAAAAGAAATCTGCTTTAGTTGGAGAGTGGCAGCAGTTATTTCTTTTAAAGAATCGTTGCAAAGTCAAATGACTTAATATAGTTGAAATGTTTACAGCAGGACCTAGCCCGTCATAGGAGATCGATGAGCATTTGCTGTCATTACATTAATAGCTTTAAAATAATTACTGGGATTATCTGATTCAAGTCATTAACTTGCCATCCCCCATCCTCACCCCGGCATGGCCACACTGCTACAGGAAGAGGTATTGTGACAGTCTCTTTGTTATGACTCAAATAGGCACAATTCACCAGCCCTGGGGGAAAGGAATTTTTCTCTAAAGACTAAAGACTTCTAGAAGCCAATTAGAATCTGAAATAATGGATAAGACAGAACATAGCATCCCATAATGACTTGTTACTACTTATGAGGAAACCGGGGTCCCTGAGGATTCTTCGCAGTCTCTTGGGCCCCTCTATTCTCAGAACACAAGCAGTTCAGGCTGTTTTTTTCCTCTTCCAATCTGTGACTTTTGTTCTCATTCAAGACTGGCTTTGGAGCAGACTATGGTTCTCCCTCTTCCATGATTCATTCTGTTTGTCCCCAAACATTCTCTACCCATCAGTTTTCCTACTGATCTCAATCAGGAAAGAGATGGATGCTAATTAATGGGCAAGCAGTAACAAAGTCACTAGGCTTTCCCTGAAGTCTGATCAGGGAGGGAATATTTTCCTGGCAAATGCTGGTCCTGGTGCCTTCCAGTCTAGAGGCTGAATTTACCAAAGCGTTGTAATTTACTGAACTTTGTCCTTTTTGGTGACTTCTCAAAATAAGAAAAAGTAGAATTAATGTGGATTAATTAGAGTTTTCTCACATGAGTGGCTTGTATCCCAGAGGAGTTCCAAACATGTATCTCTCATGTGGGGTCACCTACCACGGATTTCTACTTCCATGCTGGGCAAGTTGTATTTACTCCGTACCTCAGCTTCTTATTAGTAACCACGAGGAGTCCAAGTTCCATTGTACACTATGGTCCTTTGGAGGGTTTGTTTACACAGACAATGTTGGTCCCACTGTTAGGGATTCTCATTCAGTGGGCCCAGGGGAGGGGAGGGCCAAAGAATACCACCTTTCCAAATGTTCCCAGGGGTGCTGGTTCTCTGTTGATGAGCTGTGGGTACACTCATTTACAGTCCTGTCTTGGTTCTTCTGTTTTCTGGTCAAATAAGGAGACCTTTTGTGCCAGTGTAAGCCATGGGAATAAAAGGAAAGGGGAGATCACATCAAGAAATGCCTACCCAGGATTGGTGGACTCTAGGGTCCATCAAGGTCTAAAACAGGCTGCTGTGATATGATTCTCAGTTATACTAAAAAAATAAAAAAGTCTAACTTTGCTTATTGTTAAGCTGGTGTGACTTTGCTAAGCGCAATAAGACAACTAATAGAAACATAGTAGAACACAGTTATGGTGTCTGATAAGGCAACTCTCATAATACTAGATCACTGAAGAAGTTACTTGTCCACAAGAGTTTAGTCACCTTCATTAACAGCAATGTGGTGATATATTACTTTTGATTTATTAAAGCTCGCTTGAGGTTTCAGAAAGCAAAGTCAGCCACAAGCCATAGAAGCCAGGCACACACCTTTAATCTCAGCAGCCAGAAGCTAGGAGGCAGTGGTGAACAGCTTTAATCCTAGGACTCAGGATTAAGAGGTAGATGAATCTCTGTGAGTCCAAGGCCACCCAGATCTACACAAGAGTGATCCAGTCCTAAAGAGAAACAACTCACACGAAGATGATCTCAGCACCTGGGATCACATGCCTTTAATCCCAGCATTAGGGAGGTATATAAGACAAGAGCAAGGTCTCAGTCTGGGGATTCATTCTCCAGCTACACTGAAGATAGGAGGCATTTGTTCTACAGCCACACTGAGGAGAGGTTTCAGTCTGAGGATCAGCCCTTTCAGCCTGAGGAAGAGGTAAGAAGCTAGTGGCCAGCTGCATTGCTTTTGTGATATTCAGGTTGAACCCCAATATCAGTCCCTGGGTCTTTTGTTTGTCCTGTTACACAGCAATAGTAGCATGACAGCACCATTTATTTATTTATGGAGATCTGGAGGTGGTCTAAGCAGACAGACATTCCTCCCGGTAGACATAGGAACAGAAGGCAAAGGCCAGTGTGTGTTTGGCAAACCCAGAGTCATCCATGCATTTACTCTTCAATTATCTGTTAAGCACCAAAGATGTGCTATGCACTAAGCCAGTTGCTAGAAGGAAATAGTGAACCATCCCTCTTGTCTAAGTGGGATGGAAGAAACAAGTCAGACTATACCAGTGCTCTACAGGCATCAAATGGTAAAACTGACTCTGGAATTCACCAGCAGGGGTAACGGCACCAGACATGCTCTCTGTTAAACCATTGTTCTCATGTGCTAAGGCAACACGAGAACAAAAACAGGAGGATGTTTAATGAATCATGAATGGTGAATTGTTTTAGTGCTGGTCCTTAAGAATGGATACTGATGAACGGGGCTTGGTGATGCACACACCTTTAATGCCAGCACTCTGGAGGCAGAGGCAGGTGGATCTCTATGAGTTCTAGGTCAGCCTGGTCTACATAGTGAGTTCCAGGAAAATCAGAGATCTGTAAAGAAACCCTGCCTCAAAAAAATAAAACAAAGACTCTGTACTAGATTGCATACTACAGGTCGTCATACGCCAGTTTAGAATGTGTGAGAAACATGGAAGGTTAGAAGCTGTAAAAACATGAATTTTGTTTGCATGAATATCATTAACGTAGAATAAGAAAATTACCCCTGCACAATTGTAAACGAACACATTCTGTTGTGTAATAGGAGGAGGGGAAACAACACGGGACACTAGGCTTTAGACTTGGCTTGACGAAGGGCCACTTCTACCAGCTGTTCTTGGGCATTCAATTATGAGTTCAAACCTCGTGGCAAACACCCTCACTGTAGTGCCACCTCCACAGGCTTGGGAAGAATCGAAGACACTAAGGAGCGCAGAATGCCAAAGCCAGAGGAAGGCGCTGAACAGACAGGAGCTGCAGTAATCAGAGGGAAATGCAGTTATTGACAGAGTCGTCGTCGTCGTCGGTGGGAGCCTACTGTGGGCGTGACTGTGCAAAAAATGACAAGGAAAGTCAGCAGTCTTAAGGAGTACAAGGTGGCCCCATCCCAGGTGTCCACTCTGAAGCCGTCCTCTCTGCCCCTGCTGGAAATGACATCTCTCAAACTTCCCACGCCAACATCTGTCTTGCTGTGATCACACCCCCGGGGAGCATGCAAGCAGTTTCACAAAATTAAAACTGTCCAAAGTATTCCATATAAAAAAAAAGCATAATGAATGAGTAAATGTTATTCCTGTGTGTGGGCAGAATTATAAACCTACAGAAAATATTTCCCAGCCTCTTTGAATGTGCTCTCTGAATTCTTGAGTCATTTATGAACCACTGAAGAGTGCATCATTTTCTTAGGAAAGGGTACATTTTTAAAAAGAGACATGTCTTAAATGTATGTGTTTGGGGCTGGAGAAATGGCTTAGTGGCTAAGAGCACTGGCTGCTCTTCTAGAGGATCTAGGCTCAATCCCCACCACCCACATGTCGGCTCCCAATTGTCTATAATTCCACTTCTAGCAACATCTGACGCCTTTTTCTGACCGTAGACACTGCATGGCATGGTGTACACACACAGAGGCAGGAAAAACATCCATTGTTATATTTCACGAGGGTGACCATAGCAGGGGACAATCATGCCAGGCAAACAGAGCTTACGTGAGAAGTTTTATTAGGAAAGGAATGGAGAGGAGGGAAAAGAAGAGAAAAGGAGATGGATAGGGAAAGGAGAAGAGACCAGGAAAGTCCTGTCTGCCCCTTCAGAGGAACATCAGGAGAGAGAGCAGAAGTGGGTGGAGTTTTTCTCTTAAAGGGACATAGCAGCCATAGGACCCTGGGCTAGCCAGGGTACTGCCTGAGTGCATTCTGCCAGGTGACAGGAGGCAGAATCCTTATCCATACACGTAAAATAAAAACAAGTCTTTCTTCTAAAAGAACATTAATCCAATGACAGTGTGTTAAAATTGATATGTAGCAACATGCTATTGATATTTTGGATTTGTTTCTGTTTATTTCATGAGTTTAAAATACTCATCATTAGAAAAATATTTTAAATTAAACTATGTATCTTATATTTTAAATTAAAACAAGTCCTGCATGTCTGAAGCAAGTTATTAGGGTGATGAAGGATAAAATTTGTGAAGGTATATAGAATTATAGGATAGAGGATATGATGAGAATTCTAAACATTAGAGTCTAGTTCAGGAAACTATGACAAGTTAGTCACAGTTAATAAAAAAGAACTGGAAACGGGGATGAGAATGCAGAAGAGGACACTGAGGAATACAGAGATGGCTCCCAGAAGTAGTCTGCACCCCCAGGGAAGGCAGAATAAAGGGAAACATGGGTGTGGAGGAGCCCAGAGGAGCTGGATCCACCCATAACTACACTCTGGGGAAACTCAATACTTGGCTGCCATGGATACACGTTGCAGACAGAAGTGGGAGGGTAGAAAGCACTGGAGGGTGGGACCCACCAGCTTCTCACGACAGGACGGGAAAACTGTCCAGAACAAGGATTTCAAACTTGTTTCATTCTTTTTTTGTTTTCCAAGACAGAATTTCTTTCCTGGAACGACCTGGGCTTGAACTCTGCCTGCCTCTGCCTCTGAGTGCTGGGATCAAAGGTGTGCTCCACCACCGCCCCAGGAACCTGTTTCATTGCTGCAACTAGCCACCAAGGTCCACCCAGAGGAGCCCAAGCAACCTAGCAGATGTCTCCTGTTGTCCCTTCCCCAGCGTCACAAAGCCAAGCATCCACTGGTCTGGAGTAAAGAGACAATGGGTTAGTAAATCAGGGCTGTATCTTCTGAGACAATTCTACATGTAAACTAAAATAGATTATTTTAAAATCCCAGCAAGCGCCTGTACTAGAAGGTTAGATTCATAAACAAAGAAGCTTCACCATAGCTGAAGAGAAGAACTCTGCTGATAGCATAATGGCTTCGTCATTAGTTGTACATAAAAATACAGTCTCACTCACTTATTTTCCAGGAAGTGTTTATTTAGTACATTGTCTTTCTAGGCATCTTTTAGGTGATAAGATGCTTGTGACGGGGGACAGAGGTGAATTCTCCTCTACAGTAGGTAGTTTGAGAAATGTCCCCGGTGGGCTCATGTGTTTGAGCCCTTGGTCCCAAGCTGATGGTACTCTCGAAGGAGGTTCAGGATCATATAGGCAGCTGAGCTTTGCTGGAGGACAGAGTCCCCAAGGGCGGGCTTGATAGCTTGATCTCACTTCCTGTTCACCTTCACCACTTCCTGTGTGTAGATGAAATATGTTCTCTCTGCTTTATAACTGCTAGGTCAACCTCAAACTCTGCTGCTGTGCCTCCCCTGCTGTGATGGAACTTGTCTCCCTGGAACCATAAGCCAATAGAAACCCCTTTCCCTCTAAGTTGCTTTTGTGAGGGTATTTTACCATAGCAACAGCAAAGAAACTAATATATTATCAATAAGGGAACATTGAAAACAGCACCCAACAGGGAAAGTGGACGATAAACATCCAGTATGTGAGAGTCGTGGTGTGAGCTTAGAGAAGACTAAAGGTCTGTAGGGATCGAGGCATGTCCAGTCGACTTCCCTTTCCTACTATGACAAGCACACACAAATTGTTAATTACAGATCATCTCAGCTCATGGGGATTGCTGTTATATATTCACTTTCTTGTGCATAAGCCATTATTTGTTAGCAAGTCACATTGAGAGAGCCATTAACATCATGTCCCACAAAACAGTAAGACCAAGGGACCTTACATTTATCACTTCTGGGAAGAACAAAAGTTCACAGCAGCAAAACCTCTGAACGCTGAGGTGTTTTGGGGACTAAGGAGAGAAGGACTCATAATTGTGCATGATCTTTAGACCCAGGAATACCTCCTGGGTATCTGATATGGCCCTCTCAATGAGATCCAGTGTTGAGTACAAGAGACAGTTTTTAAATGACATTAAAAACTAGAAGTGATGCTTCAGAGGCTAGTTAGTCTTCCTTCTGAAGCTTCACTGACAAGTCTGGTCTCTTATAGCTTAGTGTATGCTTAGTCAACAGGCCAGAATAACATCACACAAGAGCTGTCGCAGCCTTTGCTTTAGGCAAAACACAAATACTTTGACTCCAACTTGCCTTTCTCCTTCTAAGTGCCATAACTACTGGAATATGAAGGCATCAGCCACATCTTTATGTTCCTTACAGTGACCTACTGTTGAAATACTGAGGTTCCAGTGTGCATTCACTGATCCAAAATAGATGTAAACTCTATTCATCTTTGGTAAATTGTTTAAATTAAGCTTTATAACGTTTAGAGCAGTTTTTAGTTCAGTGCTATGATTATAAACTTCAATTCTTTTCAGAGGCATTAAAAGTCCTCCTCTTTGTTTCTGCACATAATTTATATAAACTCAACCTTTGATTTTCTTCTGGGTGTGTAGTGACGTTGGATACAAGTCCACAATGGTCACTGCTTCCAGATGGCCCCTGGCAGGAAGCCTGTGTTTTTCCCAGAATGTCATCTTCCACTCTGACCCAAGTTCCATCTCTTTCTGGCTTTTGAAAACATTTAGGCTTCCTAGGTTGTATATTCTACTGAGTATCTCAGAAGAGATGTTAAAAATATTTCCTAATCAATCTATGGGACCTCGGACAGCAGATCAGTATTTTCCCTGGCACGCAAATGGACTTTGGGAGCCCATTCCACCTGGAGGGATGCTCTCTCAGCCTGGACACATGGGGGAGGGACCTAGGCCCTTTCCAGGATGATATGACAGGCTTTGAAAATCCCCCATGGAAGGCCTTACCCTCCCTGGGGAGTGGAGGGGAGATGGAGTAGGGAGTTGGGATGATTGGGGGTGGGGGAGGAGGGGAGGGAGAGGGAGCTGGGAGTAACATGTGTAAAAAGTTAAATAAAAAAATTATTATAAAAAATATTTCCTAATCAATAAGTCATGAACAATCGAGGGTCTAGAAGTTCAAAGCGTTGTTAGCTATTTACGCATTACTATCTATCTATCAATCTTTCTATTTATCAATCTTTCTATCAGTCTATTTATCAATCTTTCTATCATCTATCTCTCAGTCTTTCTATCTATCCATCCTATCTATCATCTGTCTATCTGTCTATCTTACCTACTTTCTATCTATCTTATCTATCTTTCCTCCTCCTGCAGCCCCTACCTCTCCTCTAACCTGCCTGCCCTCTGGTCTTCCCTTCCCATTTTTTAAAAAATAAGAACTCATGTAGCTTAACACTGGTCTTGAATTCTGAATCCTTCTTCCTCTACACCCTGGGTTCTGGGACTATAGGTGTGAGATACCACACTCAGATGCCATGGATTTTTTTTTAATTGGCAGGTGGTACTGTATGCATTTATGGCATGTAGTGCCATGTTTTGATATATGTACTCACTGTGCAATTGCTAAGTAAAAATGTTTAACAAATGCATTGGATATATTTTTGGTGGTTAAAACACATGATCTCTCATTAATTTTTCAAATAAAACATTTTTATTAATATTTGTCACCACTATTTACAACTGAGCTTTTGAATTTATTCTCTCATGAGGAAACTGTCTGGTTGTTCACCGGCACATCAACAATTCCCTCATGCTGACTTCTAGATAGCCACCATCCTTCCCTCTGCTTCTATGAGTTTGACTTGTTTTTAACACTCCACTTTGGAGAAGATGTGACTTGTTTTTCTGTGCGTGGCTTGTTTCACTTACCACAGTACCACACAGGCTCACCAGCATTGCTACAAACGAAGATCCTCCCTCTTCTTCAAGAGTGGATTGCACTCTGCTGTCTGTGTACACCGTGTTTTCTTTATATGCGTTCATCTATTGAAGTCAACGTGGTGAACACTGATGCAGGGAACACGGGAGGGAAGATGTCTCTTTGACACGTTAATTTCGTTTTGATTGGTCCTCTACCCAGTGGTGAGATTGCTGGACCATTACGGAAGTTCTATTTTTGATTTTAATCTATCCAGTTTCTCATGATGGAATGGCCTGAGTTACATTCCCACCATCAGAATACACACATTCCTAAGAATTGTTGATAATGGGAAGACATTAGATCATCCATCACCCACTTTAATTTTACAAATGCAAGCTGTCTAGGCCAAGAAGATAAAACGAGTGGTCGCCACAATATTTACATCTGGCCAACTTAATGGACCATTCAGACTCATGAGCTAAGCTTTCTTTCCAAGCTAGCAAAGGGACAAGGCACAGACCGGAGACCAGCAGCGTGGAGGGTGAGAGATGGTTCTCAGTACACTTTCTTCTTATACAATTAGCATCCAACCTCAGTCACTGTGGGCGATGCAGTAAGAGCCTATATGAAAGAAGGAGTAGGGTGGAGATAGGGAGGAGGGGGTGAGAGGGAGGGGAGGGGAGAGGGAGGGAAGGAGGGAGAGAGAGAGAGAGAGAGAGACAGACTTATTTTTATGTACAGCGTTTTTGCTATACCCACAAGATGGCAGTCTAAGTCCAACTTAGTAAGGACATTGAACACTCCAGTGTTACAGGTAGATACAGCACAAAGAACCAGGAGAAATGGTTGAAGGAAAAGTTTAATAAATGCTCAGAGATCAGGGTTTTTTCAGGCTTCCCTCCCACCTCCAACCACCAGATCCTACACTCTATGCCTTGCCCGTTCCCTGGTTAGAGCACCCTGGATGCCAATCCTCTTTCAGAAGTCACAGAACACTGTGTCTGTTTGAACTGCCACTCACTGTGGGAAACTGTCTTCCTTCTCCATACTGTCCATCCAGCACATTATTTCCTTTTCCCTCCTTTCCTCCCCCCTCCTCCCCTCCCTCCCTCCCTCCATCCCTCCTCCTCTCCCTCCCTCCCTCCATCCCTCCTCCCCTCCCTCCCTCCCTTTCTCTCTCCTTTCCTCCCCCCTCCTCCCCTCCCTCCCTCCCTCCATCCCTCCTCCTCTCCCTCCCTCCCTCCCTCCATCCCTCCTCCCCTCCCTCCCTCCCTTTCTCTCTCCCTCCCTCCCTCCCTTCCTCCCTCCCTCCCTCCCTCCCTCTGTTTTTGAAACTGGGTTTTCCTCTGTAGTTCACACTGGCCTTGGCACTGCAATCCCCCTGCCTCAGCCTCTTGGGTGCTGACACTCCAGGCCCACACCCCACACTCCAGGCCCACACCCCCACGCTTAGCCCTCCGGCAGTTCTTGGAGATTACTGGGTTTGTCATTTCCGTGCCAGTCAGTGTGCCACCAGAGAAGCATAAGAAGTACTATGCAAACAGGCCAAGAAACCAACCCTAGAGAATGGATGCTGGTGGCTGTGGTGGCCGGGATGGATGTCATGCCTCAGAGGCTGGCTGAGCAGCTCTGCAAGGCTGTCAAGGGAAGGGGGCTGAAGCATCCAACAAGATGGGGTGCTGCAGGCTATGGGCGGGATCTTTCCCCTCCAGGGAAACATCTATCCTGTTCTTGGGTCAAGTCCACCAAGATCATCCGTGGCAATGTCCTCTAGTCAGATGGCTAGAGCTGTTGAGGGTCTTCAGAATGCCTTCATCAGATGGCTAGAGCTGTGCAGGTCTTCAGAATGCCTCCATCAGATGGCTAGAGCTGTGCAGGTCTTCAGAATGCCTTTATTAGATGGCCATAGCTGTGGCAGGTCTTCAAAATGCCTTCATCAGATGGCCATAACTTGCAAGTCTTCAGAATGCCTTTATTAGATGGCTAGAGCTGTGCAGGTCTTCAGAATTTCAGAATGCCTTCCTAGTACTGTGCCCTGAGTGTTTTGACTGAGTAACCAGTTTTGACAGCTAAGCTGATGTATATAACTGACCAACACAATGTATATAACTGACCAACACAGTGTCTCCCTCTGCTGCCTTCCTTCCCTCTTTACTCCCGGGCACTTAGGGGTTTCTTTTTTTTTTTTTTTTTTTTTTTTGAGACAGGGTTTCTCTGTATTGTTTTGGAGGCTGTCCTGGAACTCACTCTGTAGACCAGGCTGGCCTCGAACTCACCGAGATCTGCCTGCCTCTGCCTCCTGAGTGCTGGGATTAAAGGCATGCTTAGGGGTTTCTTAATGCACAAATGCTCATTGTGATTCGAAGGAGCAAGCCACCAGGGTTTCAAGGCTTACAGCATGATCTTTTGTTCTCCAAATGTTTCACAATGATTTTAACAACAAAAACCTTAAATTCTGTCTTCCCCAGGTGTCAGGATGAAGGAAGATCTGAGGGGAATAAACCCAGGAAGTCCTCAAATACCATTCCCAGCAACCATGTCATCTCGGGACCAGGCTTGTGTGCAGCTCCTACTCCTGGGTGTGAAGGCGTAGGCCATAGCTGGGGGTGCTGTTTTGGAAGGTTGTGGAATCTTTAGGAAGCAGACCTTCACGGGAAGAAGTGGGTCTTTGTCAGAGGAAGAGGACCCTCACTGGAGGCAGTGGACCCTTACGGGAGGAAGTGGACCCTCATGGGAGGCAGTGGACCTCCACGGGAGGAAGTGGACCTCCACGGGAAGAAGTGGGTCTTTGTCAGAGGAAGTGGACCCTCACGGGAGGAAGTGGACCTCCATGGAAGGCAGTGGGTGTTTGAGGTCAGACACTGAGGTTCTATAGTCCACCCCCAGTCCGTGTCTGCTCTCTGCTTCCTGTTCTGCCAGGACAAGCAGTGAGGAGGCCCAAGTGCTCACTCCAGCCACCATGGGGCTGCCTGCCGTTGTGCACCCCACGCCCATGATGAACTGTGTCAGCACCCCTCAAACTATGAGCCGCGATCAAGCCTTCTTTTTTTTTAAGTTGCTTCATGCAGGCATTGGTCAAAGTGACAAGAAAGATAACAAGTACTGACCTTTTGACTCATCTTCTTTCTTTTTTAAATTTATATCATTATTATTATTATTATTATTATTATTATTATTATTATTATTATTAGAGAGAGGGGTTCTCTGTATTGTTTTGGAGGCTGACCTGGAACTCACAGAGATCTGCCTGCCTCTGCCTCCCGAGTGCTGGGATTAAAGGCTGGGATTAAAGGCGTGCTCCGCCACCACCGGGCCTCTTCTTTCTTTTGGGATGAGTACATTCTTGGACGTGCCGTGCAGTGCCCTTTGCCCCTCTCTGACTCTCTCTCTGGCTTCTTCGATGTGTTCTTGGGTCTCTACTCCGAGTTTTCCCGGTTCCCTCCTTGTCTGGATTTTGGTGTTGCCCTTTCTCTGCCTGATGTATCCCTACCCATAACACCTTCTTTACAGGGCGCCTGACCTGGTCGTTTCACCTGGATATTTTTCCATCGTGTCCACGTGTGGACGTCTATGCCACAAATAATCTGAAACCTTACACGGGTGGCATTTGTCTCGTGTGCATTCTTGTTAAGTGTTCCTTTCCACCAGAGCTGGGAGGCACGAGCACAGGAATGGCATCCGATTTCCTTCTTTACATCTCTGACCTCAGTAAGAATATGGAGCATGGACAGGCACCTCCCGTTTGGGAGAAGTGAATACATGATAACCTTTTGTATGCCTGTTAAGGTCCAACACAGGATGTAAACTTCCTATGTGAGTGGTATATTACTAACCAAATGGCAGAAAAACAATGGAAACACATTCTCTTCCAGTTCCGCAAGCTTTGCGTGTGAAGCTGGGCCACCACCAAACCAGCTGGCAAGATTAATGCTTTTCCTCTTCCAGCTTCTGGCCGTACTCGGCTTGTCCCATCTCCGTCCTCCTATGGCCGCCTCCCCTGTCCGTCTGTATCTGTTCTGTACCCTTGTCTCACCAGGAAACAGTCACACCGGGCTATGGGCCCACCCTGACTTCGTTTAGTGACTGCTAGACCCCATTTCTATTCACAGGCACCAGAAGATTTCAATGTATTTTTTCCCTATGGCAAAACACAAATTAACCTGTAACACTAGCATTTAGAAAAATATAAAATAGCTGATACCAAAGATTTTATGGAACATATAGTAATATGTTTATGAAATTATACAGTAATAGAACTATGTAAATGTCCCTAAACCTTGATCAGAACTATTATTGTATAACTGGCTAGGTTTTAACTAAAGCCAGTTATATCTTGTTCACAAATATACCAGGAATAAACACTCCTTTTTGTAATTTCATACAACTGATAAATTGACTTTTGCTAGTTAACTTAAGTACTTTTTAATCTTATGGAAGCAATTGATATTTTAAAAAAAGCTTTTCAGTTGGTGTCAAGTGTCCAAGATCTAAATCATAGCTCTGCTATTTAGACTGCACTAAGTCTGATTCCCTGTGTGAAACTGCTGTCAGTAATACTCAAGATGATACTATTCTCATGACCAAATAGAATTAATGTAATTCATAGGCACATAAGAGCTGCCAAACATTAATTTCTTCCTTCCTTGCAAAATAAATTATCTTGTATATTATTAGAGAAGATACGCAATACTACATACTGACACATGTTTGCCCATACGAGGAAGAGGTGTTCGCGTGTGAGGCAGAGGTGAACCTCAAGCATTCTCTTCATCAGTCTCCCACTGGGACCTGGGACTTGTCACTTCAGTAGACAGTGAGCTCCAGGGATCTGCTTCCTCAGAACTGCAAGCATGTACCACCATGCTCAGATGGGAATTCCTGTCCTCATATGTGAACAAGCACATTACCAACCGAGCCATCGCCTAGTCCCAGGACCAAGTCTTTTACTTCATCATCTGTTCATTCATTGACAAACTATCTACCAAGTACTTCCTATCTTCTAGTCCCCATGCCAGACAGGCAGGAAGGAAGCGGCTGCGATTGTACAAGGTCACTGCGCTTGCAGAGTTTATGTTCTGGGCACCGGGAAGTTGGAGGATGACAGCAATTCAAAGGATGACTTTAGCAGCAATGACTGATGGCAGGAAGATTATTTGCCAGCATTGTTGTAATTCACTCATCAGATGATGGGAACAGAAGCGCTCGCCCAATTCGGCTCACATCATCATCATTCCTATAACTACATCGCTCACGCCTTCCCCACCACACATCTCCTAGTAATGGCACCCACCCTCTTCACTGTGCTCTCATCAGAAAGGATGTCTCTGCAGTATCCGTCTTTACATCGAGTGGAGAAGATTCATAGTGACAGCGGTAAAGATGACTAGAGCATGATGGGAGATGTCCTTCTGTATACATGTTTCTCTTATTGGTTGATGAATAAGACACTGTTTGGCCAATAGCCAGGCAGAAGGATAGGCGGGGCTAACAGGAGACGGCTGGGGAAGAGAAGGCCAAGGGGGACCTCGAGGAGATGCCATGAAGAGACCAGGAAGACAGGGCATCCCAGGCGTTCTCTGGTAAGATAAGGCCATGTAGAAATACAAAGACTAGTAGTTATGGGTTAATAATTAAGTCAGGACTAGTCGATTAGAAGCCCTAGCCATCAGCCAACAGTTTAATAATTAATATAGCATCTGCGTGTTTATTTGGGGCAAAGTGGTTGTGAGACCAGGCGGGACAAGAACCTCCATCTTCAGTAGCGAGAACAACACAGTCATTGAAGCTGATCAGCCAGCCTCCTGCTCTTGCTGCCATGATGGTGACAGTCTTCCGAGCCACCATGAACTTTAACCTCTGCAACTATAAACTAAAATAAACTCTTCCTTACATCGCTTTTGATCATGTTATTTTGTCATAGTAACAGAAAAGCAATTCATACAATAGTGTACTGGAAGAAACAGATTTTTACAAGCTGGTTATGTAGGCTGAAAGTTGCAGAATTATTTATCCCTAAGAGCTTGGGTGAAATCTTTGGGGTTTGTGTGGCCACCAATAGACAATTGTATACTTTCTTTCCGGTTTTTGGATATCTATTATTTCCTTTTCTAGCCTACTACTTTTGGACAGAATAAATCTCGTTTTCTTTTTTTTTTCAATTATTTTGAGGCAGAGTCTCACGTACCCAAGACTGACCTCAAGCTCACTTTGTAGTTTGTAGGAGGAAGTCTGATGCCGCCATTAAACATGTGACTTATTAGAGGCGCATACAGATGAGGTAATAAAAGGGCAGTTTACCACACCGCTAACCACACCCACTTTAGGCAGGACTAAAGACGTATACGGCTGGACGTAAAGACATATACGTACGTAGGCGGAACTACGTCACTAGCCAGGCCCACTTTTGGGCATGGCTAGGGGGCGTTACGGGGGAAGGCATAAAAGACAGCACACAGGAAGTCTCGGTCTCTTTTCCTGGAGTTCGGTTCCGGTCCGACAGCTGAAAACTGCTCGGCTCCTCTGGGTTTGGTATCTTGTGAGTAATTTCTACATTAAATACTTAGCTTTACTTTCAGTAATTGTGTGTCGCGTATCGTTACAGCGTCCATTGAAGCCTACAGTAGTTGAATGTAACTTTGTGCTTATCTCAACTTCGCAAGTCCGGGGAGGACAGGCGTGTGCCACTATGCCGTGTCCTGTGAAGCTGTGTGGATTGACCCCAGGGTTTTGCACATGCTAGCAAAGCGTTCTGCCAACTGAACCATATCCCTAGGCAAATCTGGATAGATGCCAGCAGTTTGGATGGAGGTGGTAGGAGTTGGCATCCTTGCCTCACGCCTGTCTTAGAGAGCGTGACAGCCACTGCTGACTTCTCATAGGAAGTACTAAGGTACTTTCTTCCTGGCTTGTCACTGAGTCCGGAGTTCACCAGTTCAGCAAAGTGCGAGCAAGATCCACAGGCCAGCACATTACTGTCCCCAGGGTTAGGAGTGCAAGGCATGTGCCTCCAGGTCTAGTTTCTCATGCTCATCATGACATCAAAATGAATTGTTTGGAAACATATAAATTCTGTATGGTCCAAGCTTTAAAACACTATGTGGTAAATTGGATGGTGATGGAATCTGCCCTTTAGTGTGCTAACTCCTCAGCCCGTTAATGGTCACTGTGTGGATTCTCTTTCCAGAATCTAGCAAATGATTGATCAGCAAATGAACTACTCTCAAGTAGCTGGACCAGGGAAAGGAACGAGAAAGTGCTTATTCATGACACTAGGTGGCAGACCTATACACGGTTTGACTTCCCTCTGGGCTCTGGAAAGCTGTGAAAAGAAAATGATAACTCTCTTAAGAGGAACCCCAGGAGAGTTTCTGGCCATGAAGGGGACATTTTGCTCATACTTAAAGCATATTTGGATTTATTACATTTTTTTCTAAAAGAAATTTGTGCTCCGAGAAACTTTGCCAAGTCCAAGACCTTACCTTAAATTTCAAATATTCCATCCCTAAAGAAGGAAAATGAATTAACTAGTCATACAGGTACGTGGTGGGAGAACCAGGCAGTTCTCAGGTCCCTGTCTGCTCATGCCAAAAGCACATACCATGGCCTGTGTCTAGAACCAGTTATAGTTTTTGCTTTTAAATTCTGATGATCCCAGCACCAGCATCTGGGAGGGAGAGGCAGGAGAACTGCCTCAAGTTCAAGCCAACCCGGGATAAGTAGTGAGTTCCAGGCCAGGGCTACAAAGCTGCCCCTGCCCCAACACACACACACACACACACACACTCAATAAATCTTTCCTCTCCCCTCATGGTGCTAAGAAAGATGAAGTTGGAGCTGCAAAAAGCATTTTACTAGCTTAGGTACAATCCTGTCTGTCCATTGGACAGTGCATTTGCTTGAAGGGCTTTTCTACAACACAAGTCCTGCTGTGTTTCTGCTTTTAAGACCACTCGGCATGTTAGTTGCTTGCTTTGCCTGGGTCACTTCCTGTTTCTCTCGGGCTACATGCTGGTTTCTACGAGCCATCCCGCTTCGCCTCACTTCTTTTCTTGCCCAGATAAAAATTCTCCTTTCTTCCTTCAGCTTAAGGAGCTTCTCACTCTGTGCTGGCGGCAGAGGTCAACTGAGCAGCGGGGCAAAGCCGGGAGCTGCATCCCCACCCACCCACGCCATGCTGTTTTCTGTCTGACCGCGCTACTATGCGGGTCTAGGAAAGGTGGCATCTGATAACAGAGTTTCGGTTCTGCCTGGTCCCAAAGCGCTACCGGCTGAGCTATCGGGACTGGTAGGCCCACTTCAATTGTCTCAATCGTAAAACCAACCTCAACTTGAATGTGTGCTTGTTAGCTGCGTCCCGCCTCCTGAGACACTAGTGGGCTGGCTCTCCCCCTAAGTATATCCCGTAGTTAAATGCCCTGTGTGAGGTTACAGCTGATTTCTCGGCTGTCTGTAAACTCTAGAGTTTACAGTTGTGCCTTCAAGTTATTGTACTGGCCTTTATTTCCAGTTCCTCTTTTAGAAAAAAAGATTTATTTTACCTTTAGACATGTGGGGGGGGCTCTTAGAGACCAGAAGAGGCAATCAGATCTGTGAGCTGGAGTTATGGGCAGTTGTGAGCTTCCCCACATAGGTGCTGGAGCTGAACTCACTTCCTCTGCAAAAGCAGCAAGCATTTGACCACTGAGCTACGGCTCCATCCCCAACCCAGTCCCTTTCTTCAAACTTCTGAATTACTCTCTTTGAATTGAGCACCTCTGTTGCCCCAACTCAGAGACAACATATTTTATCACGTTCATATTTGCTGCTTGCACAACATAATATTCCTTATTTCTTATCAGCAGGAATGAAAATGATGGAATTGGAGTTTAAGAATAGAAACAAAAGAACTTGAGTTTGGATGGTGTGTCGGATACTTTTACGTCACGATGACACAAGCTGAAAGTATCTGATGGAGGGCCTCCGTTAAGAAAACGCCTCCTTAAGACTGGGATGTAAGCAAGCCTATAGGGCATCTTCTTAGTGATGGAGGGGGAAGGCTCATCCCATTGTGGGTAGTGTCGTCCCTGGGTTCTATAAGAAAGCAGGCTGAGTAAGCCATGAGGAACAAGTCTGTAAGCAGCATCCTCCATGGCCTCTGCATCAGCTCCTGCCTCCAGGATCCTTCCCTATTTGAGTCCTGGCTTCCTTTAATGATGGAAGTGTGAGCCTAATAAACCCTTTCCTCCCCAACTTGCTTTTGGTCGTGGTGTTTCATCACAGCAATAGAAACCCTAACTAAGACAGGTGGGATGCAGACTCCATCAACTCCAGCTTACCACTAGGTGCTGGCCTCCTTTGTGAACTGTGCTGTTCCGCTTCCGAGTTACAACTTGGCAAACGTTTGCCGGTTGTTGCCGGTCTCTGCTCTAGGTTCTGTGTTATTGGTTCCTTCCCACGGTTCTCCCGTAGCTCGTTCTGATCCTTCTCCACCTTGGCTGTTGGATATGTTTGGGTGATGGTTGGATCTGGCTGTCAGCCTGACTAGATGGACGGATAGTCTGGGCATGTCTGTGACTGTGTTGCCTAAAACAAGCAGGTCCTGAAGGTCTGTGGTGGTGACAGATTACTCCCTGGACAAAATCATAATCTGATAGTACGTTGAGAGGTGCTGAAAGTGGGGGTGGGATTTAGTTGGAGGAAGTGAGTCCTTGGGTGCCCCTGTACCCCACCTCTCTGCTTCCCACCTGCCACGATGATGTAAGCTGCCCCACCACCATGGACTGAATCCTCTAAAACTATGAACCAAAATACGCAATCACTTAGAGTTGTTTTCTTGGGTATTTGTCACGTGTGTAAGAGAAGTAACTAATACAGGCCCAGTCTGTACCACAGCCCAAGGAGCAGACAGAGGGGAGGGCTGTCAGACACCAGAGCTGACCAGGAAGTGTCTGGAGGGAAAAAGGCGGTTCTGCTGAAGGCAGAAGCTCCCTCTCCCATGCTGTCTCCTTCATTAAACACTTCTACTTTCCAGTTTATAGTTTTCTTTTTCTCTTCTATTCCTAGCTTTATTGCTAGAAGATAATTTGGTCATTGCAAAATAATCAACATGGAGCCTGCAGCAGAGGACAATCTCTTGAGTGCTGAACCCAATAATCAACATGGAGCCTGCAGCAGAGGACAATCTCTTGAGTGCTGAACCCTTCTCTTTGTCATGCTCAGGTGCTCAGGGCCACAAGAGCACTGATTTTACCACTACCGTGAACTTCAAATTACAGGACTCAGGCCGCCCATAAGTGCAAAGCAATTTAGCGGTGGAGCCAGGACAGCGGCCTGACCTTTCCTCCTCACCATTCCCTTCTCTTTTCAGTTAATTTGCTCCATTCTTTTACCACAGATTACAAAACTGAAATGAAGAAACTCAGCACCAAAGCCTAAAGCCAGAGGCCGCATTTGCATTGCACAATTGCCTTGTTGTGGAAAGACAGCTTGCTATGTGCACATCGTGTTTGACACAACTTCTGGGTGAAGCAAAGCCGCATCCGAGTCTCGGCTTCACAGCATATGGATATTTTCTCGCCGGTGATTTAAAAGTGATTTGTGACCGACTGCAGGAAGCCGATCAGCGGACACCTGACTAGCCTGTGACTCTCAGCTGGAGCCGCTGGGCGGGATAATTTTAATGAACAAAGACATGAAAGGGAACTTTCTGGAACCAGAGTCCTGGAAAGGAAGCTCACAGTTGTCAGAGTTGGGAGTGTAAGTCCTCAATCTTCCAGCCTGAGGTAGGGCAGCAGGCAGCCTCTGAGGTAACCTGGTTCAGTGGAAGCATGTGACTTCCCCATTTGCAAAGCGGAGTTACTGCTTAACCCTTAACCACGCTCGGCCCTTTTGTCAGCCCACGCCTCCATTAGATGTTCACATTTAGTACAGCAGCACTGAATGAGCCCAGATTCCCAACTCCTCCATAAAGAAGAAGGGAGGGGACTGTGGCACAAACTGTTGTGGAATGCTCTTCTGGGGGCATGACATGAACACTGCCATCTTGAAATCAGAACATCTGTGATGACAGCTGTCACTAGACTACTGGGACTGATGAGTCCCTCATGGAGAGGGGAGAGGGACCAGAAAGGGACACATGGGGCCTCAGTCCCCCCCCCAGGATCTAGAGGCCTCATCCCTCCCCAGGATCTATAAGCCTATAAGCAGCTAACATTTTCAAGCAGCCCTCTTTGGTAGCATAAAAGGAATCACAGTTAAAATCGCCAATTTTAAGTTCAACTTGAGTGGAGTTGTTTCTTATATGTCTCAGATGTCCTAGTGGATTCAGAGATGTTTGTCCAGATCGCCCCAGGTAATTTTTGGTTAAGAGTTGGTCTCCCACTATAGTTCAAGCCTGGAATTCACTCTGAAGTCCAGGCTGGGCTGTAACAATCCCCCTAACAGAGCCTGTCAAATACATCATTATTTTATAATTCTACTACTAATCTGATGAGCGTCTGGCCTACATTTAAAATGGAGAAATGTGAATGCTTTCAAAGCAGCGGATAAGAAAAATGTAAGGTTCAAAATACCCCGCCAAAAGTGGCCCCTTTGGTAACCATCGGCACGAACGGCCTTGTAAGAAAGAGCACACAGAGTAACCCATGGGTAAAGACACTGTATGTCAAAGAAACTTCTTTCAAATACTGGATTTCAAGACTCAGAAGGACCAGGTGGGTAAAAGCACAGCATCCACTGCCAGATGCTCTTGAGAGCAGGCTCTGACTCATCCAATAATCCCAAACTGAGCAAGCTCATGCAGCTCCAGGTGACTGAATGCTTCCCAGGGACAGATCACCGTGATATCTGCAAGAGATAGAAAAATACCTCAGCCAACCATTCACCTCTCCTGCAGAAATAAAAGACACCTCCAATCAGTTGCACCCACCCATGTGCACACACACACACACACACACACACTCAGACACACACATGCACACACGCTGAAGAATGAACACACAGATATTTTATTCCTTAATGCCAATACTTGAAAGAAATCAAGATGTCCTTCAATAGAATGCACTCATAAAATAAAATATTGTTTAGCAATAAAAATGAAGAAGCTGTTGGGGTTGGGGAAATAGTTCAGTGGTTAAGAACACTGGCTGCTCTTTTAGAGGACCTGGGTTCACTTCCCAGCACCCACACCGGAGTTCACAAGCACCTGTAACTCTAGTTCCTGGGGATCCAATGCCCTCTTCCAGCTTCCACTGGCACCAAGAACACACATACATACATGGGCAATGAACACGCACATAAAATGAAAATAAAGAAATGAGCTGTTGAACCATAAGAAGACAGAAGACGCGTGAATAAATATTGCTAAGTGAAAGAAATTAGGATAGGAAAGCTCAATACTATTTAATAAATGTCTTGTGGTGTTCAGAGGTGTGCAGCTGGGGAAGGAAAACATTACCCAGTGGAGGTGAGGGAAGGTTTGGGACAGTGACACTGGTCTGTCTGTATGATGACAGTTACACGGCCTTACATGATCATTAGAATCCTTAGAACCATACGGTATCAATGAGCCCCAAACTATGTGTGCTGTGGACTTTTGTCAAGGCAGCAAGAGTGATTGATAGCGACTCATCACACTTGACAAATGTGCCAGACCCATGCACTCTGTTCATTACTGGGAACTGTAAAAAAGGGAGTGACGGTGACGAGAGTTCTCTGGACCTTCTGCTAAATTCTTTTGTAAATCTAAAACTTCTTTTAAAACTGTTTGTTGATCTTTTTAAAGCCACCTATAGCAATTACAGTCACTATGTAAGGAAAGAGGACAGCCCAGCCAACTAGAAGAATTGCATCAGATGCACTCAGTGTGAGCATCACTGTCCTGTTCCTGGTGCTGGGAATACCCCATCCCTGGTGCTATGCATACCCCTGTTCCTGGTGCTGGGAATACCCCATCCCTGGTGCTATGCGTACCCCTGTTCCTGGTGCTGGGAATACCCCATCCCTGGTGCTATGCATACCCCTGTTCCTGGTGCCATGTGTACCCCATCCCTGAATCTATGTCTACCCCTGTTTCTGGTGCTATTTCACCTCTGTTCCTTGTGCTGGGTGTACCCCTGTTGCTATTGCCATGGGTGCCCCAGGTCCTGGTGTTATAGAAGAAGAGGAACTTGGTGGGTTGCCAGACAGGGAGAAAGAGCTTGCTAGACCCTGCCCCTTTTCCCAGTTCCTCAAGCTGTGGCTTCACACTGACACTCAGTCTGCCTCAGATCCACTTCTGAAAAGTGAAGTTGGAATGGATCACCTCTAAGAATCTTACATCTCACAAGCCTACAGCTGACTGCGGCGTTCACTCAAGGCTGTTTAATAAAACAACAGACACCATTAGACTTCACACTTACTTTCATTTCTTTTAGCATTTTTGCATGTAGGTAGACACATGATTAAAAGGTTAAATTAAATCTCCACCTTTCTGTCTTCAAATGATCACATGATGTGGGTGTTGAAACTTCAAAGTGTCTCTTGAAGCTGGAAGTTTCTGCAAAGAGGAAACTTCAAAGCAACATGCTCACTTAAAAGTGTCATAGCTCACCTGTTCCTAGTCCCTCCATGCCTGGGATGTCATCTCCAAACCTATACCAAAAAACAGATGGATAAAACAGACATTAGCTGAGATCAGAGGTGAAGGTTCCTGGAACTACTCCCTGGAAGGTTTCTTCACTCAAAGGGAAAGAGGTGCTAAGTGTTTTATTTGAGGCACTTATATCCACACTGAACAAGACCCAAGAAGATGTCACTCTGTTGGGGGTTCAGTGTATCCTAAACAGGGAGTAGGTATACTTCACCTCTAGAGACAGGATGGTCTTGAACCTGAACTGCTGATTCTTCTGCATCTCCATAGCTCTGGGGTTACAGGCACAAGCTCTCACACCCAGTTCATGCAGTTCTGGGAGCTAAAAAGAGGGCTCACCACAGGCCAGGTAAGTGCTCTGGGACTGACCCCAAGCTTCATTTAAATACTGTGTGTGTGTGTGTACCTGTGTGTGTCTGTGTCTGTGTGTGTACCTCTGTGTCTGTGTCTGTCTGTCTGTCTGTGTGTACCTGTGTGTGTCTGTCTGTGTGTGTGTGTGTGTGTGCCTGTCTGTGTGTATCTGGGTATCTGTGTATGTGTGTCCTTGTGTGTCTGTCTGTCTGTCTCTGTGTGTGTCTGTCAGTCTGTGTCTGCCTGTGTCTGTCTGTCTGTGTGTGTGTACCTGTATGTGTGTACCTTTGTGCGTATATGCCTGTGTGTGTGTACCTGTCTGTGTGTGTGCCTGTCTGTCTGTGTCTGCCTGTGTCTGTCTGTGTGTGTCTGCCTGTGTCTGTCTGTCTGTATCTGTGTCTGTCTCTGTGTGTGTGTGTCTGTCTGTCTGTGTCTGCCTGTCTGTGTGCCTGTGTTTCTGAGTCTGTATGCCTGTCTGCATGTCTGTTGTGTGTGTGTGTGTGTCTGCATGTCTGTGTATGTCTGTCGGTGTGTCTGTGTTTCTGTCTGTCTGCATGTCTGTGTATGTGTCTGTCTGTATCTGTGTCTGTCTGTGTGTGTGCCTATCTGTCTGTCTGTATGCCTGTGTGTCTGTTTCTGTGTGTCTCTATGTGTGTGTGTATCTTTGTGTCTGTCTGTGTATCTGTGTGTCTGTGTCTGTATGTCTGTTTGTGTGTGCCTATGTTTGTGTGTGTGCCTATGTGTGTGTCTGTGTTTCTGTCTGTGTGTCTGTGTCTGTATGTCTGTTTGTGTGTGTGTATGTTTGTGTGTGTGTCTATGTGTGTGTCTGTGTCTGTCTGTCTGTGTGGCTGCGTGTGTCTGTCTGTATCTATCTGTGTCTGTGTGTGCGGGAACGCCATGGTGTGCATGCAGAGGTCAGAAGACAGCTTTGTGCCCTCAGTTCTGTCCTCCACCTTTATGCGGGTGGGCTGTGGGAACTGGACACTGAACACTCAGATTGTCTAGTCAGATCCCAACCCACAAAACCACCCTGACAGCCCTCAGTCTTCATTTCTTAACTATGGAGATGACTGAGCAGGAAGACATCTACATTAGTAATTAATATACCATATTCTGGGCATCACATTAGGCCCAGAATATTAAAGAAAAAAACAAATTTTCTCTGAGTAATCTTAGTGCAAGTGAAAAGATATAAATAAATATAGTACAAAAAGCATAGGTTATGATGGCTGAATGCACCATACTATAAACATGAATGTGATTATGAAGTTTAAGTAGAAGTAAAAGAGAAATTAACATCTGAGGGATGTGTTGAAAATAATTGTTTTCCAAAGAGCGGTAGAGAAAAATGGAGAACTGAAGAAATAAGACATGAAGATAAACAAACAAGTCAACAACAGCAAAAACAAAACAAAAGCCAGCATTCTCTGGAAATGACGGATCGTTCAGAATCCCAGGTTAAAGCACGGAGTATGTCTGTATAACAGAACAGAGGCCGCTCAGTAGTTAAGAGGTTGCTGCTCCTGCAGAGAGGGGACCGGATTTTGGTTCCCATTTCTCGAATTGGGCAGTTCCCAATAGCCTGTAATTCCAATTTTGAGAATCCGACGCTCTCCTCTGGCCTCTTCTGGAACCTGCACTCAAATGCATATACCCACACAGAGACATACCATATTTACACATAATTAAAGTAAAATAAGTTTTTAAACATTATTTTTTAAAAAGAATAGACAGGAAAAATCTGGACGGTCAAGTCAAAGGACATTGTGAAAAGCTCCAGTTTCCTTTTGAAACGGGCCAATCTCCTGGTGGTTTACAAGGGAAACCACTCCAGGGACACAGACAGGATTAAGCAGAGATGGATGGCTCAGAGGGGACATGGAGGGCGAGGTGGGCGGTTCTGTGAGTCTGCGCAATAGCGTGATCGGTGCGTTCTCAGAACTAAAGCTCTCTGTGGAAACAGAAGACAACAGCACCTTTCCTTTTCGTCTCGCACTTACCCTTTCACGCCTTTCTTGGGAGGCTTGCTCTTGAACTGTCGAGTCTGCCTCTGCTTGAACTTGGGGGGACCTTTGCGTGGGGTGATGGGACCCTGGCTTGGTGCTGGAGGACCCAGAGAAGCGCTGTCACTCATCTTGGCAGGATGGCTGGTGTTTTGCTTTCCGGCTCGCTGGAGAGCACAAGGAAATGAAGACCCTTGGAATCAAAAGGACTGTTAGCATGCCTTTGAGCGCTTTGAGCTTGGCGTGTTGTGTTGACATAAGCAAACAGGGAGAAATTATTTTTAGAAAATACGCTATAGATCAATGAAGGTATTCAAGAGAGTGCAATGGTCTGTCAACTAAGAGGTGTTGAAAATAAAAACTATAGATTTATGATGGTTGGGAACATAGCTCAACTGGTGGAGTGTTTGCCTAGCATACTCAAAGACCTGGGTCCATATCCCAGCACTGAAAAACCAGGGTTGATAGTGCATACCTGTAATCCAAGTGCTCTAGAGGTAAAGGCAGGGGGAGTTCGAGTTCAAGGTCATCCTTAGCTATATAGCCAATTTGAGGTCAGTCTCAAATACATGAGACCTCTTCTCAAAAAAAAAAAAAACAACCAACCAAACAAACAAAAACTTGGTATCCTTTCTTCCAAAAAAGAAAATCCAACAGCATTTTATCATAATACCCTGTTTCCCCTCAAGAAATTTTATGAAAAGAAGAGGAATTATGTGAGTTATATAAATGATTAGAACAGGTACAGATGTTTTGGGGCTTTATATTTTTTGTTCAGTTACCGACTCGCCTAAAAGACATTTCCTACGATGTGTTCTTTGCCTTGGTCCTCTTTGCTTCATCCTCACTTAACTCAGAGACTCTTCACTTACTTCTGAGGGGTGACAACACGGCCAGCTGGACAGAAGGATTTCTGAACTATGGACAGCAATGAATGTAGTCAGGGTAGCCTGGAACAAACCTGGGGAACAGACCACGGAGGTTGGCTAACGCTTTTGTTCTCTGACTCCCGTGTCCAAATGGAGAGCTCAGCAGCCACACGTCTCTCAGACATCTTGTACATTGCCTCTTGTGCAACCCATGAGCCTATCCAACACTGGATGCCCAGAATGATTTGCCCTCAGACATATGCCTAGCCCTATAAACATAAGCCACAGGAAATAAAATCAACAAAGGTAAACTCAAATAAAACTTCAAGGCTGTCGAGATGGCTCAGAGGTTAGGAGCACTGGCTGCTTTTGCAGAGGACCAGGGTTCAGTTCCCAGCCCCCACATGGCAGCTCACAACTGTCTGTAACTCCAGTTCCAGGGAATCTGACCTCCTCTTCTGTTCTCCAAAAGCAGCAGGAATGCACATGGTACACAGACATGCATGTAAGCAAAACCCCTGCGCACATGAAATAAAATGCATTTTATGTTTTATAAGTTTTAATGCTTTCCTTCATTTTCTTTCTCAACATTCAAGAAAGTTTACATTGGAAAGGAAGGTTCTGAAAAGCTCCAAAGAACTCACGAATAGGTTTAACGACTTTCTCTGAGGCAACGGTTTCCATGATGTAGTGTATGGGGTGCCTTTGCAGAAGGGGCCTTAGTTAGCCTTCCACAGATTAGTGTGTCCCTGTACCTGTCCCTGCCCACCCTTAACTTGTGTTATTTACTCCGCTTGCTCTCACCTCCCTGTGATTCGTGACTTCTACTTCAGAATCTTTGCTTTGGACTTCCAAGACTATTTGTCCTTATTCCTTTTTTTCCTATCGTGCTTACCATTCTTTCCATTCTCAAACTGTTCAACAGGAACACAGCGGCAAATCTGCGAACAGTGCCCGGAATGAACTTGGCTACTACATCGTACTGTTGTCCCCTTTATCTTTATCCTTACTAGAATGTCCTGCGCGTGCCCACTTTTTCAGCTTGGGGTCATTTCTACAGTCTCTAAGCCTACAATAGTGGTTGGCACATAGGTGAGTTTGCTGTATGCGCTGTGTTTGTTGAGCAGGCGAATAAATTGTTGAAGGGATTCAGGGAAAGTCCTTGACTGTGAGTGACGAGCTCTGACCTCATGACTTTTCCATCAGACCACAGAGAAAAACAGTAGCTGGTCCCATGTCACAATGCCCTCAGTGGCTTTAGGGAGGACAGTGCCAGGTCCTCTTGATTACCGAAACTAATTCTTATGCAGCTGACCTCCTCTACCTCTGTCAACAGGCAAGGTTTGTGCCTCTCCAAAGTGTGGTTGGAAATCCAGTAGGCGTGGTGGGCAGCCAGCCAAGGGTAGCATCGCTCTCAGCATGTGTGACCAGCAACTGACACATCACTGCTGTGCCAAAGCCACAGGGGACAACTGGAGAACTCATCTCAGATCAGACTCTTGGACTTTCCAGTTCTTGAAAATATTAATAAATCATGAATCCCCTACTCCAAATCTGAAAAATCGGTTAGAATTGAGATTGCCAGATAAGTAACAAGTTTTTTAGTGAAAATATATTCCAAATTTTATCTATCAAAGATTTCAAATTAGCAGAGTATTTTATATTTTATCTGGAAACTATTGTATTGGAGACAGAGTTCAAAATATGAAGGATTATGTTAACTTTCATAGGTCAAATCACCCTCTGGGGGTAACGGCAGGAAGGGTGAGTCCTTTAGAACCAACTATGTGTGTAGTTTAAAATCCCTGCTCCACAAAGCTGGCCACGTGTCATTGATAAGTTTCACACTCCTTTCTGGGCCCCACTCCATAGAGTGAATCAAAGAAACCCAGAAGCTAATATAAGTATTATATCTGACATAGCATGTTTAAAACCAGGGATTCTATACTAGAGCCCTGAGAAACCAAGAAAGTCAGGCGAACAGATCTAGAGTTGTCACACGTATTCACATCTGGAGTTCTCTCTTCCTCAGCCAAGTGCTGAGGAGTCCCTGCCCTGCACTGGAGTGGACTCTCATACGCCCTTATCGGTGGCTCCTTCAAGTGCCCCAACTATTAACTTATTCCTGGCATCAAAATTCTGCTTCAATATACCTTTTGATCCCTTTGATTTCTCATAGCATACCCCAGAACTTAAAAATCTTACTTAATGTTTGCATACCCTCATCATACCTGCTCTTCAGCATAAACTTCTTTTGCATGTTTGCATAGTTTTGAGTGTGCCCCTCTAGGCTTCGACTGTACTTTTAAGTTTAATGTTTTATATGAAAGGGGATCAGGACTGGGAAGACAGCTCAATGCTTAGGAGCATCTACTACTCTTCCAGAGGACCAGAGTTTAGTTCCCAGCACCCACATCAGGTGGTTCACAACCACCTGGACCACCAGCTCCAGGGATATTCAATGCCTCTGGTCTCAAGCATCCATGATCTCCAGCCTCTATGAGCACATGCATCAACATGCACATACTCACATGTGCACACACATGTAGAATTAAAAATAATAAAAATAAATCCGAGGGCTTCTAACAGGCTTGTAAGGTAGTCATCAGGCTAAACTTGCTTGGTGTCTGGTCTATGAAGGACTGTCAGTCTGTGAGTCTCCTGTGGATGCTGCAATTCAGGATGGCTGGGAGATCTTAGAGAGTTTCTGTCACAGACTTACCTTCCAGGTCTCTGCAAAGCCATTGGGAAGCCCAGGACAGAAATGACCCTTTCTTTGCTTGGAAAAGAATCCTGCTGACTACAGACCTCACCAAGGGCCCAGCTCACCCTGGCTGTGCTCCCTAGGAAATGTGTGCTTCCCTTCTGTCCTGAAGCTGAGTGTGCCCACTCTGAGTACCAGACTTGGCTGCAGTTCACACTTGTGTCTCTCCAAGTGTCAAGACACCCACTATTTTGTGAGAAGACCGGTTTTCCTGTGTTTAATGCAATGCTCACCGTTCCTGTTTCTGAGATTACAAAATGCTCTTCCGTAGAAAGAGGTGGATGTGACAAAGAGATGTGTCCAGGCTGTGTTAGCTACCTGAGGACATGTCACATTAAACCCCATGCAGCAATGCTTAACCCTGCAGAATTACAGAGGACACATCTGTTAGATGTCACCAAGAAAAAAACAGCCGTGGAAGGATTGACACAGGCTTCCCCATGCTGCCTCATCACCCAAGACCTCCAGATCCCCTCAGGAAAGGTATATAAAGACGGACACACTCATGGCTAATGAGTTGAAAGGGAGTAGACATGGACACTGCCATTTCTTTCCCTGATGGATTAGGCCCATTAATGTTACCAGGGCTTCTCTGAGACGGAGAGAATCAGAAAAGTTAGAGACCGGGAAAGGAAGCAAGGCAAGGTCACTAAAAGACAATCCAGCATGTACCTTGCTGCAGAAGAGAGCAAACAAACATTTTAACCTCAGAGGGACAAGGCAACGCCACCCACACTGCCCTGTGGTCACCCCACGCTGCTTTCTCCTCATCCTCACACTATCCCATCAGCCTCAAGTTCACCCTGGGAGTAAAGAACTATTTGTGCTGTGGTTGTGTAATGCCCCAGATCCATCCTTTCCCAGAAAACTGTTTGCCAGGAAGCCGCAAACAGGGAGGGTACCTCTAGGTTCCTTGTGAACAAATTCAGTAATCAAGGTTTGCAGTGAACTGGTAATAAGCCACGATTCACGCACTAGTTTGTCACATGACATTATAAACAGGTTTGGGTGTGTTCTGTCCCATGTTCAACCCCAACCTCAGGTCAGGCCCACAAACCCAGAGTGTTCTCTTCTTGTATGTCTTTGTTTTACTGCCAGATCAACCCTCCAACGTCTTTTAGCTAGCTGTGATTGTGCTCAAACTTACCGGGAGTCAATAACCCAGGGAGCCGAATGCTGTTCCTGCAAGTCCTCCAGTTGGTTCCCTTTTCCACGGCAGACAAGAGGATCTTTGTGTCCTGCTTTACCTCTCCTGCCACTTAAGCCCAACGTCATAAGCTTAGAACACCGGACAGATGCAAAGACGATGGGAGGAGATGAGATGAGACGGAGACAGACTCAGGGGTTTCCTGACAAAGATGGCCAAGTGACAAGGGCATCCTCTAGCAGTGAGAAACATAAAGTTCACAAGACACAAAATGGGGATCACCCGGGACAGACGTTCCATTTTTTATTCAATATTATTTGTGTTTCTCTATTGCCATGATTTTTACTAGACCTGTTCTTCCTTTGCTTACATACCACACACACACACACACCATAATTCTTATAAATCTGTAGGGACTGGAGAAAGCGAGCCATCTGTCATGTCCTCTACCACTGTAAGGCTGCAGGTCATGGAAACGGCGAGAGGAAAGAGGGCAGAACAGCGCTACGGGACATTGTGTGTACTTCCTCATGGATGAAACTTTAAGGTCACTCACCGCAAGCCCAGCAACATTTGGTAGAGAATGAATTCAAGAGATTGCCAAGACCTTAGAACAGGTGAGATTTGGAAACCCATCCTAAGATGGGTTTTCATGATTTGGAGGCTTTCTTTAACTATAACTCTTAGCTCAGTCCTCAAATGATATTTAGCTTCCAGTATTAATTTGTGCATAACTTTACGTGAATTTCAAAGGCTCCTGGGCCTTTCAACCTTTTTGCTAACTTTATTATAGAGAAGTTTAGTGACACATTCAAAAATTGCTTGTAAAGTTGGTAGGGGGGGAGCAAGGTCAACACTCATAACACCTTAATATTCAATGTTCTTCAATTACGTCATAACAACAAAGATAAGAAATGAGATGTGTATTTTCTGTTCACTTCCATGCTTTGCCTTAGAATTACAGTACATCTTCCTCAATTTCTACTGGTTAGAGAGAATCACTCTCCTCAAGATTATAGAACTGGAATGTCAATTTATCCCTCCAAGGCAAGAATAGATTCTTAGCCTGCTGCCCCAAGCAGATTACAAGAGTAGCTAAGCAGCTTAAGAGTTTCTTATATGCTTTTCTGTGCTCTTTACCAAAATTAGAGTCATTTTGAAAGCAACAAATGATGTGTAGAACAGCACAGTGTTTAGTCCTGGGCTTACTCCCTCTACTCTCTCCTGGGCGATTCCATGATCATTTTCACCTACATTTCTAGACACCAGGTACATGGAGGTTTAAATGATTACTTGTTGGTGCCTCCAATATTAGTCTCCACTTCCTCAAAGGGTATAATCCACAAAGGCAGTGTGCATTGCTGCAAGGTGAATGTGTGTTCCAGAATGCCGTCAATCAAAGAACAGTACCATGGTGAGAGATGACTAAACAGGTCACAGTGCTCGCTGTCCATGTATGAGCACCTGAGTTCAAATATCCAAACCTGTGGAAAAGTGTGGCACAGTTAAGTGTGTGCCTATTACCACAGGACTGGAGGCGGGAGGGGCAGACAGGAGGAATACTTGGGTTTCATGACCAGTTGTCAACTCCAGGCTCAGTGAGAGACTTTGACTCAAGGGAATGAAGCAGAGAATGACAGAGCAGAATACTGGACATTCTTTTCTGGTCCCCATGTGCATAAGTGTGCATGC
This sequence comes from Mesocricetus auratus, assembly GCF_017639785.1. Lineage (NCBI taxonomy): Eukaryota > Metazoa > Chordata > Mammalia > Rodentia > Cricetidae > Mesocricetus > Mesocricetus auratus. The sequence goes on along the minus strand of NW_024429187.1, from coordinate 5,649,306 downwards.
TCAAACACAGGCATACATGTGCTTACACACACACACACACACACACACACACACACACACACACCAGAGTACTTCCCAGGTAGGCTTTCAATGCCTGCTGCAGACTTATGGAATCAACCTGCATTGAATCAAGATCTACACTGATCTGTTTACACATTAGCACTTGAGACGTGCTCTTCCAGGCCTGTACACAGGACCAGACACATCACTTGTTTGCTCCACGTGAAGACTGTCACCTTCCCGCACCTCCATCTTCTCATCTGTAAAAGGAATGATTGACAGTGCCAGGGTTGTCCCTCCAGCCGAAGTCCACAGTTCTGAAAGAGGCTATAAAGATAATTTTTTTCTAGCTTTAACTGTATCATGAATTTTTCACTTTTTGGTGGTGGGTAAGCACATCAACATATATTTAATAGTGAAAGTGTAAAATCCAATGTGAAGTTCCAGAACTTCAGAATGGTTATTCTAACTGATGGGGGATGTCCTTCTGTACATATGTTTCTCTTATTGATTGGTGGATAAAATACTGGCTGCCAAAAGAGTCAGGAAGATTGGCAGGGCTAGGGACAAGGAGAATTCTGGGAAAGGTAAGCAGAGGAAGACCGTGAAACAGACATCGTGTAGAGCCTGGGAAGACAGGACACACCAGGCGTTCTCTGGTAAGATAAGACCATGTAGAAATACATAGATTAGTAGTTATGGATTCATAATTAAAACAGAGCTAGCCAATAACAAATCCTAGCCACCAGCCAACAGTTTAATAACGAATATAGCATCCATGTGTTAATGGGACTGAGAAAGACGACTGTGAGCATGGCAGGACAAGAAAATCCAGCAACATCTAACTGCGTAGAAGCTCCTTGAAATGTACAGACTTTGGGTCTGGTTTGATGGGGGAAGTCCTTCTGTGTATATGTTGATAAATAAAGCACTGTTGGCCAATAGGGAAGCAAGATATGTGGGACTATCAATGGTCACTGAATTAAAAAGTTCACACGTCCTGGTGTCACTGATAACACTCTAGCACTAGAGGACCAACCAGAGGTTAAACAAGCCTGTCATCACCGCAAAGGAAAAGCAAGAGGGATACCGTGAGGGATAGACAACTTGGTACCTGGGTATATGACATGCCTGGGTACATGCCAACACTCAGGTACACCATCAAGAAAAAGTGTATTTTTGTTCCTTTAAAATTAAACACAGTAAGCCAAAGTTTCAGTCCACGTTCTATACATTTATTATCTTTAGCCTTTTATCATTTCTGACAGATGGGGAAGGGTTCTTGATCCTACATAGGGAAGTCATTAGAGGGCAGGTATCAAGTGATTAAAAGTTTAGCTGTGCTGTAAACTGATTAACTTCCGTGTTAATCCCTAAGCTTTCTTAGGTGTTTCTTAAAATACACGAGAGTAGGAAAACACATCCCTTCCATGTTTGGAGTGCCCTAGACAGTGTTTCCCACTTTTGCTAATGCATTTGGAGCCCAAGGGGAGCATACAACCTGATCCCTCCTTTCCTTCATGTCCCACATTTTGATTAAACCTAATAGAATTTTGAACCTTGAAAGGGCGTAAGTTGTTACTTTGAAATGTAACATTCTGTTCTAGAAAAGAGACATTGGAGAAAGCATCCCAAACCCTTCCATGAGGTCTGATTTTCCAAGGCATCAAAACCAAAAAAAAATGGCAAAAACTTGACATGTACAAACCAATATCTTTTTTTTAAACCAATATCTTTAATGCATTTATACACAAATATGCTTATCCCATCAAATTTCGCAGAATATGTAAAGAATAATACACCATAAACTAATGGGTTGATTGTAATCAATATACTCCTCCATTATATTAATTAATGACCAAATTAACAAAATGACTAAAGAAGGAAAATCATATTATCTATCAGTTGATGCAGCAAACACTTGGTGGGCAGTTAACAAAAATAGAGGGTGTGTGAAAAGGCCATACAAGTCTTTGTGAGCTGTTTGCTAGAAGGTCCCAAGGCCCCCCAAAAAGAGTGGCTCTTGCCATTCCTCTCCGTCACCCTCCAGAACTGTATGACAAGACCCTATTGATGAGGACACTATGTGCCTTGGTTGCAAGATATAGAGAAATCAAACTAGAACTGAGCTGGAAGTTTCCTTCCTGCTGGTTATTTTTTACAATGTCTGAAGTTTCTATGAAGACTTCCGGGGGAGAAAAAGTATCTGGCAAAATCCCAAAGCCTTCTATGATTAAAAAGCAAAACAAAGTACGCATGCAAACAAACAACAACAAAAATCTCCGCAAAATCAGGACAGAAGTATTCTGAAATGATTCTTCAGATCATTGAAACACTAGAGAATCCAGACATACATATACGCTCTCACACAAATGTGCTGAATTAGGCTTTGACAAAAGCGCAAAAGCAAGAGAACAGAGGGGCAGCCTCTCTAAGGAGTCGCCTGGACCCATAGCACCACATCTACAGACACGTGGAACAAAAACAGCTCCACACACTGTCCTCACTCAAATTACCCACCTACACCTCACACCCTGTACAAGAATCTGCTCAAAAGGTATCACAGACATAAATGTACAGCTACGAAACCTTTGGAAATTATTTCCATCATTTTTGAGATTACAATATAATTGTGTCATTCCCCACTTCCCTTTCCTCCCTCCAAACCCTCCCATATACTTCCCTTTCTCCTTTTCAAACTCATACTCTCTTTTTTCATTAGTTGTTGTTTTATACACACACACACCACACACCACACACACACACACCACACACACACCACACACACACACACCACACACATACCACACACACCACACACATACCACACACACCACACACATACCACACACACCACACACACACACCACACACACACCACACACACACACACACACACACCACACACACACACACACACACACACACCACACATACCACACACACCACACACATACCACACACACCACACACACACACACCACACACACCACACACACCACACACACACACCACACACACACCACACACACACACCACACACACACACACACCACACACACCACACACACACACCACACACATACCACACACACCACACACATACCACACACACCACACACATACCACACACACACACACACACACACCACACACACCACACACACACACACCACACACACACCACACACCACACACACACACACACCACACACACCACACACACACCACACACACCACACACACACCACACACACCACACACACACACACACCACACATACCACACACACCACACATACCACACACACACACACACACACACACACACACACACACACTCCAACTTGGATGAACCTTAAGGGAATTATGCCAAACAGAAGAAGCAGTAGTCTTGAAAAATTATAAATGCAGACTGGTTAGTAGCTGCCCGGGATGGGTGTATGAGGAAGTAGGTGGGTATGACCATTTAGAAATAAAACAGGTAAAAATAACAGAAAGGCAACGTTTTGGAGATGATGGCAGTTTATATGTTGATCGTAGACAGACATACACATGCTCAAACACATATACATGTACACACATATACATACACATACATGCATAGACACAGAGAGGGAAAAATCTGAGTAAGTTCTCCATATTGTACCAGTACCGATGCCCTGCGTTGATTCTGTGTGTAACTAATGAAGACATTGACAGCAGGAGGCAGACACAGCCAAAGAAGAGGCTGTGTTTCTCTACAACTTGCTATAAACCTGTCATTATCTAAAAATGCAACGTTTAAAAAATCCTTCTCTAAAGGCTTTAACAAGAGACAAAGAAACATAAACACAGAAGCAATGAAATCAACATCTGTTCAAAGCCTGGACGTAGGTGCGTCACTGGCACGGCTGCTCCCAGCTCACCTCTCCCTCTACTCCCCTGCTCTCTCCAGCTCCTCTTCCTCCTCCCCTGCCAGGTGCCTACAACTTCCTTTTTCACAGGTTCTGTTCCCCAGCGTGTCATCCTCTTGCACTCTTCCCCACGTTTGCTGAAGGCCTACGATGAGTGTTAACAAGGCCCCTGAGAGAGCAGAGGACAGAACAAAATCTTTGTCTTGGGAGAACTCATTCTTGGGGAGAAACTGATAATAACTGAGGAATATGCATATACATTTTAGATGCTTCATTTCATAAACGAAAACAAATATGAGTGGTTAGGGAGCACAATTTTTATTACATTTATTTATTTTGGGGAGGACGTGCCTGCTATGGCTTGAGTGTGTGGACAACCTGTGTGAGTCAATTCTGTCCTCCGCCGTGTGGATCCAGAAGATAGAACTGATAGTCGGCCTTGGCAGCAAGTGCTCCTACCTGATAGGCCAACCCTCCAGCCTCTCACTATTTTAGATGTGTGGTTAGAGCCACTCTTTGGTGCTTTAACATTTGAGTAGAAACCTGAGTGAGGACAGGAAGCAAACTATGCACAAGGATCTAGGAAAAGACAAATTTCTGCAGAGAGAATTGCTCTCCACACAAGCAGACAATTTCTTATGAAGAGATTGCAATGGAGTAAACAGTGGCCAAGTATAGGGGATGAACTTAGAGTATCCAAGGAACCAGATATTATTGTATTAATTAGCTGGTGCCTATTGTGAAATATTAGTTTAACATGTGTTCATGTGTTTATCCTGGGGAATATTTGTTTGATGGTGCAAAGATGTGTTGCATTCTTTTATGCTGTACTTGTTTAACTGTAAAGCTGTGTTGCTTTGCCTGCCTAAAAAAGCTAGTAGGTCTAATAAAGAGCTGAACAGCCAATAGCTAGACAGGAGGAAGGATAGGTGGGACTGCCAGGTAGAATAAATAGGAGGAGAAATCTAGACTCAAGAGGAGAAGAGAAGGAAGGAATGAGAAAGGGGGAAGGAGAGGAGGATGCCAGGGGCAGCCAACCTGTAACATAGCCAGCCAGGGAGTAAGACAGAAAGAAAGATATATAGAATAAAGAAAGGTAAAAGCACAGAGAAATGGGATAATTTAAGGTAGAAAAGCTGGCTAGAAACAAGGCCGGGCATTCATAAGTAAGAATAAGTCTCTATGTATTTATCTGGGAGCTGGGTTGCAGGCCCCCAAACAGAAAACAAAAACTACAGGTGCCACATGAAAAGACAAGCCCCAACTTGGATGGGCAACAGCTTCCAACAACAATGTTATCTTTCTGAGGATGTCTAAGCGTCAGTTCAGGGATCCAGCTGGGTGACTCCTGTCCAGGTTCTTAGATTGTAGCAAGTTATCAGCTAGGGCTATGGTCATCTGTAGTCATGAGATTCCAGAATGTCTCACTCACATGCTTGGGGCCAGAAAGCCAGCATTTCTCTCCCCGTGGACCATTTCATGGGGTTTTAAGCATCATTATGTCATAGTACCCTGTCTCCCACTGAATGAATGACCTAAGACGGGTTAGAATAAAAAAATAATAAAGCCTTGGAAGTGACACACCATCACTTCTGCCATATTCTATAGGTTACACAGACCAGCATCACATCTGGTCTGGATATCAGGATCATTGGGGCGTGTCTTGGAGGTTGGCTGCCACAACAAAACAACCTGTAGGCCACAGGAAAGACTCCATTTACCCATCCTTTTCGTTTTGATCTTCCAGCTTCTGCCTCCTGAGGTCTGAAGTTAGTCCTGTGTGACCAACCATACCTGGCTTGTGCAGTACCGGGGATCAAACTCGGGGCTCCAGGCTGGTGGGCAAATAGTCTACCACCTGAGCCCCACCCACAGCCCCCACTTATTCTAAATGGATAAATGGTCTCTAGCAGCTTGAAAAATTCATGGTCCTGAGTCTGTTCCGCGTGTTGTAGGGCTAGTGCTAGAGGCTGTTGTGGAGATGGGGATATATGAAGAGGCTTCTGGATGTCCAGCTCAGGTACAGTAGAGGACCAGGGTGCCAGCAGCAGATTACGAATCTGAAGTAGAGCTAGAGGAATTTCTGCAAACTTGGGAAGTTATTTTCTTCATTCCTTCTGAGGGATCTCATCTGTTTCTTTGGTTTAAGCGATGTCACAGTTAAGGTGACAGTGCCTTCTGCCGCGGATTCCTGGCTGGAGCTCTCTGACCTGCTCTGACACTCTGCCTGAGCCCCTAACCCTGATGATTTGCCAGGATGCCGTAGACAGCCTGCCTTAAATCCCCCATCCAGAGCCAGGAGTCGAAGTCCAAGCCTCATATGTCGTCTTGTCTGACAGAAATAACCTTGCCAACATCTGCATTCAACTCAACACTCAGCAGACCCAAACACAAGTCATCGTTTCCCTCTGACACAGCTGTCTCTCCTTTCCGGTGCTCTGGATCAGTGGGCGGGACACCAAGGACCCTAACAAGAAGACTGGAAGTTGTCTGATATTCATGATTCCTTCTTACCCTCATCCTTCACGTTCATCAATCACCAAGTCCAGTCAGTTTCTCCTACATATTCCTGAGATTTGACTTCCCCTATGTGTATGCCTAACAGAACTGAATGGATGTTGTGCACAAAGTATGTAAAATCCAAAGTACATCTTGTTCCTCCAACATTTTCAGTGGTTGTCCACTACTGAAGGCGTCAAGCCCAGGTTCCTCATTATCGTGGCTATGTTCTAATGTGGTCTAGCGTGCTCTAGACTCTGAGCCTGCCCCTCTCAAATGTAGTTCTTATTGTTTTATTTCAAACACTTTACATTCCCATCAGCCTTCACTTCACCCCCTTTCTGACTGCCCTGCTTTGTTCTTTTTGAGAAAGTCTGGTTCAAGCTTTGCCTGGAACTGGATACATAGTAGAGGATATCCTGAAATACAGAATCCTCCTGCCTCAGCCACCTAATTGCTGGGATCACTGATGTCTGAAACCATACCCATCCATTCCAGCAATCTTGAGTTACCCAAAGAGTTTCTAGGTATTCGTACACTCTGTGAAGATATATTGCTGTGATTGGTTTAATAAAGAGCTGAACAGCTAATAGCTAGGAGGTATAGGCGGGGCTTCTGAGCAGAAGGGGGAAGTAGGAGGACACAGTACAGGTACAGAGTAGATAGACACCAACGGCACATGGCAGGAGTCAGACATACAGTACGAAAAGAAGTTAAAGAGCAACATGGTAAGACATAGACTAATAAAACCAGGTTAATTGAAGTTATAAGAGCTGGTAGGAAAACCTAAGCTAAGGCCAAGCTTTCATAATTAATAACAAGTCTCCATGTCATTATTTGTGAGCTGGTGGCCAACAAAAAAGCTTGCTACACCAAAGAGCCAGCGAGGTCCTTACAAACTTCCTACACAAGCTGCTCCATTGTAGGACACCATGCCACTGCTAACACGGCTCCTCCACACCAAGCGTCAGTCCCCAGTCTTCCCACACTGACCGCCCAGCACCAACTGTTCTTCAAGCTGAGCGCCACGGTCACCTCTCCCAGATGCCCCTATTATATCCTTGCTTTTGTCCTCAAAACACCCATGGAAACTCTTCTTTCCCACCTGAGCAAAAGTCATACATTTATTTCTGTCTCCACCTTTATGTTCTTATCAAGTTTGGGGTCTAGGATTGTGTCAGAGTTTCTTTACCTATGTTCAGGACTTTTTACAACCTGTAGTACCTCTCTCTCTCTCTCTCTCTCTCTCTCTCTCTCTCTCTCTCTCTCTCTCTCTCTCTCTCTCTCTCCCTCCCTCTGTGTGTGTGTGTGTGTGTGTGTGTGTGTGTGTGTGTGTGTGTGTGTGTGTGTGTGATGTTGGAGGAAATAAAAGAACATTATCATAAATGACTGCTACTGATTTGCACATTGACCGGGATTTGGTGTTTTCTCTGCTATTTTAGAGCACGGTCCTTCCATTCAAAACAGAAAATTCAAAATAATCACAAAGCCTCATTCAGGTCCTTGGGAGCATCCCAGAAGGTGTTATCAAGGAGATCACAGCTCCAAGACTACTAATCCCCTGAAGGCCCTGGGACAAAATGAGGTGGGTGGCCATCACCCTGCCCTGCTTGGTCTAATGTGTATGCTTGAGCTGTTGCTTGTAACACAAAAAGCTTTCAAAAAGCAAAATACAATGCACCTCATTTGTGCAGATGAGAAACTGAAGCTTCGACAGGGGGTGGGCTCAGACCCAGGCTGCTGACAGCGGGGTCAGAAACAGATGAGAGACATGAGAGAAGGGGTAGGCTCAGACCCAGGGTGCTGACAGCGGGTCAGAAGCAGATGAGAGACGGGGGCGGGGAACAGGGTGTCACACCAAGGGTGCTGACATGGGGTCAGAAGCAGCTTTTCTCTCCCCTCTCCAAGACTGCTATATACAGACACTTTTCAGAGCAGGCAGAGGTTAGAGCAGAAGGCCTCCTCTGAGTGTCTCTGTTTATGTTCTTTGAGACACACATGTCTGTAAAATCATGGCCCGTGTCAGCAGCCAGTGGGGTGGGGGATGTCAACATTTTTAGAGGCTCCTGGCAAGATTTATCTGCCTTTACCTTTCTGCTGCACCCTTGAAACAGCTGGAAAACCTCTCCAAGCTTTCACTGCTGTTCTGAAAATTCTTAAGCAGGTTTGTAAAGTTTAGTGATGTCACTTGGCATTAGCCGGCCCATGTGTTGAAACAGAATTCCTCTTACCACGGAGGTATTGTTTTATATTTGTGGACTCTTGGAGAAGGGAAGGGAGCCTTGGTCAATAACTACTCCTTTCCAGCATGGGCTGTAAGGGCAGTGTCTACAGTGTCAACTGTTTTGAAGGAATCTATTCCATTTTCTCCTCTAGTAAATAAATGTAAAGAATGATGTACCATAGAAAAACACGGGAAGAGCCGGGCAGTGGTGGCGCACACCTTCAATCCCAGCAGTTGGGAGGCAGAGGCAAGTGGATATCTGAGTTCGAGATCACCCTGGTCTACAAGAGCTAGTTCCAGGACAGGTTCCAAAGCTACACAGGGAAACCCTATCTTAAAAAACAGAAAGAAAGGAACAATGAAAGAAAGAAAGGGAAAAAAGAAAAGAAAAACGCAGGAAGGGGTCAACTGTGCTAAAGGACTGCCATAGCAATTTGCAGATCCTATTAGTTTCCCTGAACACCCATCATTTGGACATGGAAGGACCAGTTCCATGAATGTATCATCCAAATGATGACTGAAAGCAGCAATCTTTAACATTTTAAGGTTGCAGACCCCTCTGAAAACTTGGTAAAAATTATGAGCTTCTCTGTGTACCAAGAGTAGTGTAGAGACTACACAGAGCCATATGGAGTCCACAGCTTTTGGCTTCTTGTATCTTTCCCTAAAGCGCCTCAGTAACCCAGGCTGTAAGAATACACTGAGCTCAGCCCGACAGGGACACAGTCAGCCTGACTAATGGTAGTGCCCCTCTTTGCACAAGCATGGGTGGGCCTGGGTAGACTTTGACACCCCCAACGTCCAAGTTTTAAGTATGTTTTATTCTATTAATATATTCTATGGGTTATTCTTTTTCACCCCATGAGAACATAAGTTCCCCTGGACAGCAGAAGTTTGACTTTCATGTGCCCCAGTACCCCTAAAACTGTCTGGAAAAGAGTACTGAAATAGGATCCAATGGATAAATATACCCCTCTTTTTCTTCTGGGTAAATCATAGATTTTTTTAAAAAATGATATAATAATACAATTACAGCATTTCTCTGGTCCCATTCCTACCTCCAAACTCTACCACCCGCCCAAGTTCAAATTCCTGACCTTTCCCCCATTGTTATAACATGCATACATATGAACATGAACATGTATATTCTTAAACATGACCAGCTTGTCCACACACTGTTGCTTGTGTGTTGTCTGCAGTGCTGTTTTGGCACTAGACAACCAGTTGGTGTCCTCGGGGACGATCCCACTCGCAGCTTTCCTCGGCTGCCTGTAGTGCATTGTGCGGGCTTTTCCCAGTCCCCTTTGACATGTTCTCGTCCAGCTCATGTTTGGTCAGACATGTTTATGAGACTTCATGGGTGTAGGTTCTGACATTACTAGGAGACACACACAGTGTCACAGCAAACTCCCAGACCCGTTGGCTCTTATAATCTCGCCACACTCTCTTTTGCAATGTTCCCTGAGCCTTAGGTGTGGAGTGTTTTGTCTTCATTGGGACTGGGCTGCACAACTCTGCCTTTTGGTAGCTGGTGGTTTTCTGTAGTGGTCTCTGTCTGTTCCAGAGAGAAGTTGTCTTGATCAAAGGTGAAGACTACATTTATCTGTGAGTATAAGGACAGTTGTTAGGGATTATGATGGTTTAGTAAATTACCAGTTGTAGATTCTCCTCCAATAACCATGACTTCACCATCAGGGACTTGTTAGCTAGGCTTTCAGTACCTGGTGTGGTATCCCTCCAGTTGAGTGGGTCTTAGATCTAATTATAAAGTGTTTTTATTAATGTATAGCTATCAACTGTGTTCATATTATCTTGAAATCTATAAAATGGCTCTGACTGGGGGGTTTCTTAACTTTGTTGAGTTTAGTTATGTACTGTTTTCCTATTTGTTTGCTTATTTATTTGTTTGTTTGTTTTTTATTGCTGGTGAGATGGCCTTACAATGTAGCCAGGTAGCCCAGGCCTGACCTCAAATCTGAGGTCCTTTGGACTCAGTCGTCTGAGTACTGGATTTTAGGCATGCACCCCGTCTTAGTTAGGGTCACTATTGCTGTGACGGAACACCATGGCCAAAGCAACTTGTGGTGAAAAGCATTGATTTGGGTTATATATCATAGTCCATTAAGGAAAGACATGGCAGGAATTCAAACAGGGCAAAAACAAAGAAAACTGGAGGTAAGAGCTGACCCGTGGCCACGGAAGGGTGCTGTTTGATGGCTTGCTCTCTGTGGCTGGCTCAGTCCACGTTTTTATAGAATCCAGGACCACCAGCCCAGGAATGAAACCACCCACAATGGACTGGGCCGTCTCCCAAGGATCACTCATTAATAAAATGTCCTATATGGCTCACCTGCAGCCCAATCTTATGGAGGCTTCTTTTTCTCCAGTTGAAGTTCCTGCCTCTCAGACGAGTATAGCCTGCGTGGAATTGACACACAGCTATCCACACACATCCCACCACCCCCACTGCTTTCCTTCTTATCCCTTTTCCCCCCGCCAGTCTGTCTTCTCCAGCCATACGACTACCACCCCCTCTGTCACTGCAGTTCTGATTACCCTAAGGACGAAACGAAGCACATGCAGCGTATCTGGATGAAGAACGAATTAATGCCGTTTTCTCCAAGTGACTCTGTTGAAGCAGCAAGGACTCAGTGTACTGATACAAACGCTGATTACTGAAATATTAGCGTAAATGAGCATGCACTTTTGACAGCGAACACAGGAGCATGCAGAGCAGGCGAGATACAGAACACTGCAACTGTTTCTTCAAAAGGTTTGCATATGGCATTGGCAGCTTGCTGGAATTTAAATGACTTCACAAGCCACTTCCTCAAACAGCTACGAAGTCAATTTTAGCATATATGCGGTTATCTCAGATTCCTGCATTAGATGATGAATTAATGAAGTTGAATTTTCGTTGTAATCTGCATTCCTAGATGTAATCAATGGTGGTAGGTTTTTGCTATTGTTGCTTTACTTTTGTTTATTTCATGTGAAGGGTTGTGGTTCAATACACAGCAACATCTTAAAACTAGAACCAATAAATAAATGCAACTCCAAAAATCCATCTGAACCAAATGGTTTAAATTTAGCACCAAGTATATACATTTAACATTCAGAATTTCTACTCTGAGTTTCCTACCAGCAAATTGTCTTACCAGAAAAAAAAAAAGGAGGGAAGAAAGCTGCCAGGGCCTTATAGAAGCAAGAGTAGTACACACTACAGCCTAAGCGCATTTATCACCACTGTTTGGGGGCTCCGCGTCTCTCCCCGAGATAGTGGATTTTAGACACGCACACACAACTATTCATAGCTCGCATGGCTGTGGGGACCATCCCCCAGCTTGCACGCTCATGCATCTCTTGTCACATGGACCGGCTCGCTCCGCATGTGTCATTAATTGTCAAGAATGCTGCTCGGAGTTGGCTGATCGGCAGATAGGCAGTGCAAAGGAACAGGATTTGAGGCAGCCCAGGGTTTCCTCTTCAAGTAGGTTTAAAACATTTTTTTTTTTCTCTCTCTCTCTCCTCTCACTAACTTCCTTCCTGTTCTAACTGCCAGTACTCCGAAGTCAGAGTTGAGAGGCAGAGGTACCCGGACAGAGAAGCCCTGACTGTAAGTTCAATGCCTGAGATGGGGGGGGGGGGGGGGGCTGCAGGTGGGCGCAGAGCCATGCAGGGAATCTCAGACTCACGCTCCCGCCCCTGCAGCAGATGAGCTCTTGCTGTTCTCAAGATGGGTGGCTCTTTAAAGCTAGCTCCATGACAAGAAAGTGCTAGAGAGATCACTGGAGCATGGAAGGGGAAGTCAGGGCTGGGAACGGTAGACAAGCTGGAGGAGGCAGGGCTAAGTACCCGGCTGCCGGAATGTTCTAGACAAGGGCTCTGGGAATACCTGGAAAACGGGGTGTTTTCCTTGCTTGGCAGAAACTGGAATTTGGCCAAGCTCAGAAACAGAAAAAACTGTACCTCTGCGCTGATCTGGACTGTGTTGGTGGATGTTGGGTTGTGCTGGGGTGGGGTGGTGCGGTTTCCTGTTTTTGTGAGCACTTTAAAGAGAATGTTCAAAAGAGGGGGGAAACATGGTTCAGAACTGTCAATTACTAAGGCATCGGCAAAAGAGAAGGATTAAATTCCTGCAGTGGGATGGGCAGTAAGTTAGTCACTGTTACTGCCCAAAACAAAACAGCTCTTCACATCGGGGAACCCTAAAGCAAACCCGGAAGAGGCAGACAGGGTCCTTAGAGAGAGAGGCCAGGAGGAGCGAAGTGGGCTCAACTATGACCAGGGTCAGTAAGCCTTCCAGGTGTCGTGATCTGAACTCTGGCCTCGTTAGACTTGCCTTGACATGCTTTCCTCTCTGTCACTTTCCAGGCAGTCTGTCCTGAAGTTCCCATCTGGGGTAAGTTGGGACATGGGTCTGAGAAACCCTGAGCAGTTTTTTACTGCAAGTGAGGAAGACAGACTGCCCTCACAGGAAGGTCCCCCAGCCATGGCTTCACAAAGACACCTGGAGGCTTCTGAAGCCAGGGCGGGCATATTGAATACTCATAGGAGAACTCAAGAAGAGATCAATGGTGACCTGCTGGCTGGGAATTTGTCACCAACAGGTGTCATTCACCTTATCATTTCTAAGAGTGTATCTCTGGCAGTTTCAAATATAGCACACAAGTTTAGTGACAAAATCAGCTTAATTCTTTTGTAAGACCTGTGGGTTTCTGACAGAACAATATCCAGCCTCCATCCACGTTGCCCAGATGCAGCCAGCGAGGAACAACTGTAGCCAGTCAGCCAGCCTAAGCCTCGTGGGCATCTTCCAGCCTTGGAATTTGGTCCATTTTGAGGAGCATGGGTCTGTCCCTAGGGAGGCATGCTTTGAGTAGTCTCCTGGTTTTGCTTTAACTGAAAGCCTGGAGCAACAGAGTTATTCTGAGGGGGAATTTATGGGAATATAATATGTGACAAACTTCAGCTAGCACGAAGGGAGAAGTCCTGTGGGGTGAAAACGAAGCAGAGAGAAGATAGCCAGCATTGGCTCAGAGCCTTCTGTGTGCCCAGCTTGGTATTGGGAAACTCAAGATTTTCATCCTGAGAGGATGGGGAAGATTGTAAGACCCAGAAGTATTCGGTAGTTTGACTGAAGTCGTGTTACTAGCACAACAGAGAACTGATGGCTTAGAAAACTCCCACGGGAGAAGTTGTCTCTGCTGGCACACGTGGAGTGTCTTTGCTTGCAGGACAGCGTGCTGCTCTGTTACGGATGTGTTGGTGGAGGGTGGGTTGGAGTCTCATGTAGAGTCTACAGTGGTAAGTCCCCGGTCTTGCTTGCTCTTACCAATTTGTTCTTTATTCATAACACTCTGATTTCCTTAACCAAGGCTAGATAAAACTCCACCAGGTCTTCCTTCAGGGGCCTGATAACCTAAGTTCGACTGGTCACGAGACTGTCTTTGACTTCTAACATTCCATGCATTTAAAACCTTGGCGAATGTGTTGAGTTACTCAAGTCTAGTTTTTGTTTGTTTGGTTTTTTTGGGGGTTTTTTTTTGTTGTTGTTTTGTTTTTTTTTTTTTGTTTTTTTTTTTTGCCCAGTCATGGCTTCCAGAGCACAGCTGTCTTTGTAGACTATTTTAAAATGTTATTTGTGAAAGACCAGTGTCACGTGGTGGGCAGTTGGAGAAGCATCCTAATTCTTAAGTCTTATCTCCAGGACTGGAAAAGCATGATAGGAATGCAGATGCAGGAAATAATAGGCTGCTCTCTCAGCAAGGGAAAGGTGAAATTCTGTTTCTGAGGGAGTTGTGGCGAACACCTTTAGTCCTCGCACTCCGGAAGCACAGTCAGGACTCTCTCCGTGAGTTCCAAGCCTGCCAGCGTACGTAATGAGACCCTGTCCAAAAAAAAAGGCATTTTTGAAAAGAAAGAGAGAAAGAAGAGAGCTAGAGAACGCTGTTTCTAGAGCTCTGTCCCCTTCTGGACAGATAACCTTCATTGCACCACACAAGGTGGGTCCCTCTCGGTCTGGTCTCCAGCTTGGATCTTCTCACCCAGTTTCAGAGTTTGGAATGCCTATGCAGTTGACTTGGTAGACAATGACCTTTCGATGGCCAGGAAGGGCAAAATGTTCCATGTGGCTAGAAATATTGAAGGAGTGGGGGTTATTCCAGAAGCAACCAAGAGGCCTTGTGAATGTCCTGGGAGATAAGCTGGCATCTCCAGAGACCAGGCAGCAGCATCAATGTGGGCAGAGCCTTGATCAGCTAATGAGGCCTGCAGCTTTCTGAGAGAACTCGGCTCTCTGCTTTGGGTTCTACCTCGGGAAATGCCCTGCTCCCACCCCCTACACACACACCCCACCTCCCCCTTTGTCTAGTGGCTACCTCTTCCTTGTAGTGACTCAGATGTACAGGGCGACGCCCCAGCCTACCCAGCATTTTGCTCCAGAGCCAGAGGGAGTTTCTCTAGCGACCGCTCCACATCCACTGACTCATCATTCCGAGTGAACACGGGCTTCAGTCAGGCGAAGGTTCAACAAATAAAACCTGAAGCTAAACAGCTAAAGTGAGGTATTTTAAAAAAGTAGTTATCATTATATTCATATAATAATAAATATAATTATTATAGTAGCATAATAGTAAATAACCCTCAGAAGTCCCTGAACTTCGGGTCTCTTCCTTACTCCTCGCAAAAGCAGATACAGATTGAGGAGGAAGGGCTGGGCATGGTCGGTTTATACCCAGGGGAAGCACTGGGCACTGGGCAGTTATGTGCCACAAAACCCGTATTGTCAGGGCCAGGAAGGGAGGGAAACAAGAAAAGGAATTCATATGTATTGAGTGTGCACAAGCCAGTGCAGTTCACAGCTCACATTTTCTTCGACCTTTCAACGCCATGAGGGAGGGTCTGTTTTCCCACAGCCCTGGGAGCTTGCTTGGATACTCTAAGAAGTTGGTTGCAGAGCCAGGCTTCCAGCCGGCCCTCCTTCCTCAAAGCCCATGTTTTATCAAACATGAAGGTCATTTCTCCAAATTAACCAGGGACAGGATTTATTTCCCATAAATGTAGAACCTAATTTCTTTTATGGCCAACAACTCAATGAAGCTATATTAATAGCCAGACCTGTGTGTCCTGGCCTGAGGTTAAATTGTATTTCCTATTTTCTCCATGTTTCTGTAACATGTAGCCCCCTCCCAGTGCCTGGTGATTGCTTTCAATAATTCATGGGATGCACCAAGCATGTAATTGCTAGGTTTTGACTCAGAACCTTCAGTGACTATTTGCAGCCGTTTTATTCTATAGTCTTTGTGACGCAACGGGATTTAGGTAAAGAAAAATGACTTACATCGGAGAAAAAAAGTAAGCTATATAAAATGTAAAATGCAGCACCTTTGGGAAAGTCATATGAAATTTAAATAATTAAATGATATTGTTTCCTCATACACACAGATGAGGTAAGGTAACTGAAAGTCGCTCAACTGTCACACAACTGCAGACAGGGAGTTACTTTCAGAGAAAGGCTGGGGACAGTGGACCATCTAGAGACCGTGTGCCCTAGTCCCCCATATCTCAACACAAGGGAAGCAGGGGCCTCAAGACTGAAACATGTGCCCAAGAGTTCACTTTGAGGGAGCCAGAACCAACATCCCTGTGTGATGGGGCTGTTCAGAATGGAGATAAACAAGGCCCGAATCGCATTGATCTAACCACAACCCACGTGCCCACACTCAGGCGACATGGATGTCTCCTGACGGCCTCTGCTTCTGTATAGCCAACATTTGGAGTGAATAAGGGCAGTCATGACTTTGAGGTTCAATCCCAAGGACCCAGCAGGAGCTCTGCGGGGAAGAGAACTTCCTCTGCAGCGATTAACTGTGCTGCATTCATCAGGAAGTCACAGGTTCAAAGTCAGGTTTCCAACCCGGAACTCTTAGACCATGATAAAGATTACGAAGGGCTTCAGAGTCCATGAATCTATGCACTAAAAGAAGAATCATGTCTTTCTTTACTCTTTTCCCCTTTGGACTAAAGACCATGATGTCTGTCATATTTTAATGAGTTGCTTATTTTTGTTTTTATCTGTATGGCTATTTTCACATGTGTGTTCTGTGTGTGGATCCCAGAAGCAAGAAGAGGATTATGGACCTTCTAGAACTAGAGTTAGGGATGGTTGTGAGCTGCCTGGGTGCTGGGAATCAAACCCAGGTCTTCTGGAAGAGCAGTCAGTGCTCTTAACCACTGAGTCATCACCAGCCCCTGCTTATCAGATAAGAGTCCTGTCATCTCCCAAAAGATGAAGGACCACCAATCAACCCAGCTAGGCCTTTTGAGTGTGACTGGTTATCAATTTCAGTTCCTTCCCTGCCTCTGACCAGCTTGGTGAGTGTCAGTGTGCTCTAAAGTGAAGGACTTTTTGCTTAAAGGCTTTGGCTGAGAGTTGTCCTTTCAGTTATTTTATGGTTATTACCATAATAATCATCTTTCCACCGTGAATAACTTTGGATCATCTGGTCTCAGATCTTTTTCTTATGCTATAATTCTGTCAAATTATTGCAATATGGCCCTGAAACTCCTGCTTTTGTTGTACCAATTCCAGACATCACACATTGCCCTCTGCTCTTCAACTTCTTATAAAGTTATCTCTGTTTTATGAAATATACATTTGTTTGCAATGAATTGTGAAAATTTAAATTATATCAGATTTAATAACACGTTGGAAACTCAGATGGTGGAAGAGATGATTTGGCAATGGTCACAGAACTAGAAGTTTGCAAGTCTTGTGTCAGCCTTTCTCTTTCTTCCTCTCCCTCTTGTTCCCCTCCCCTTCCCCCCTCCCTCTCCTTCTCCTTCCCTCTTTCTCTTGCTCTTTTCAAGAACTGGAATCTAAAGCTGAAGGATTACAGCTCTTGCAAACTAATGAGATCTGCTTGAACTGATGAATGGGTACAAGGTCGCCATCTAAAAGTCAGGCTTCCAATGGGGAACTGTTAGAACCGTCATATGTTCCACTCCTGTGAACTGGGCCACCCTTGTCCTTGTAATGAGTCTGCTGCTCTGTCCAGCTGGTTGCGGGTTCTCCACCATGCTCCTCAGTTAAGCTGTTATGGCCACCAGATGATAATCCACCTCTTCTGATATGGCTTATCGGGCTTGCTCTTCATCTGCCCCTTAGAGCGTGTCCTTTAACTGCCCCAAATGACAAGATCCACCCACTGCACCCTTCTTTGTTTTTCCTACCAGTTCATTCTAGTTTTTCCCTGAATGCTGTTTGGAATATGAGCTGGATAAATCATTATGTTTTCCCTGCTGATCTGGAGCCTTGACTGTTGATCTCTGGAATCTTGGCTTTGGGTGATGCCGGTGATTTAAGTGAGGCAAGGTTATCATAGGAACCAGCCTGCATGCTTCCTTTTTTGTAGGAAAAGGACCTGAGCATTGCAATTCAGAGCCTCTCAGGGCTTTGGTCTTTGGTCTGACGTTTGGAAGATGAATGAAGAAGACCCTTGTTGCTCTCCCTTCTTCCATTTCGACCTTTTCTTGGTCCCCTCTCCACACACCCTGCCATTTCTTTCTTTTGTTCCATTAAATTTGCTCTTGTTTGTCTCCATTTCTGAATTATTTTTCTTCATATTGCATGAGTAACATTGAAACACAGAACGATCAAATTGGGCCATAGATTTCTTCTTTCCCAGAGAATTCTCAGAGGTCCACAGTGACATACTGTTGATAAGATACGACAGATAGTGTCTTATAGGCTTTGACTATGAGAAATGAAGGCTGTGCCGATGGGCAAGAGGAGATCATAGTTAGGCATCCTTTCCCAAGCATCTCCAGGCAACACCTCCATTGCCTCCAGCCACATTGTCAAGTTCACCACGGTGTGACCAGGAATGAGTTTCTTAACCATCAGGTCTCAGTTTCCCCAAAGGTTCAGGGAGAAGTTGAACTATGTTACCTCTTAACTTTTGGGCTCTGAAAATCCATTTCTACGGACACTCATGAACACTCCCATGAGGATAATTTTACTAGATTTCCTCCTCGATTTTGTTTACACAAGTCAAGTAGATGGTGATTTCTTTGTTTACACATGTAGATGATGATTAGAGAAGGAATGTTCCATTGTCCACCCAGAAGAGACTTTGTAGATGTGTCCAACCTTTTGGCACTATTATACAGTGTTTTTGCTTATAAACTTCATGCTCAAGAGTCATGCCATCAAGTTGAATTTTTTTTGAAAAACCATTCTTTTAAATAAATTTATGATTTTCAATTAGGCCATACTCATAGCTAACCTGCAGTGTGTGGAGAGCATAAGTTCACTAGAAATATAGGAAATTACAGCAAAGACTCAAACAAAAGGCAACGTGGACAGAAGGCCCCTCATTACAAGTCTGCACTTACGATTTTGCCTAGAGGAATTTGAGCTCTTTGCTATTTGGTGGCATGACAAAAGAACACAGGACACAGAGTAAAATGAATCAGTCAGTGAAAATTATAAAACGCAGAGCTACACGAGTGTTATGGAGTAGGAGTGGAGACTCAAGAAAAACCTGGGACCCAGTGTCTGCCCTCAAGCCATGATTAGCGGTGTGTGATGGGGCCCATTCGAACATCCCAAGCAGGTGTCAGAGGCCTGTGTTTCTGAGGGGGAGTCCATAGGAAGAACCACAGGTGCTCTGTCTGTGTCTCGTGTCACCGTACCTCAGACCGCACACTGGGAGCAGCAATGGAGCAAAGCTAGAATAGTTGGTCATTGTGACTGTTTGTTACATTTCTTCACTATGTATTGTTCACAAGTGAGTTACTTGTTCCCATAGTTTTATTTCTGAAAGGAAAACTTAAGACAAGTCAGAGAAATGACTGGAAAGATTATACATTTCATGAGATGTATTGAGGAACGCTCTGAAGATCACCGATGAGTGCAGCTCTCCAATAAGGCACAGGTGGCACCAGTAGCTACCCAGCTAGCTAACTAACCGGCCATTACCCTTTCTCTGAAGTAAAGAGAAGTCAAGATGACTGAGAAGGACGAGCAGCCACAGCTGGAGGAGGGAGAGGACGACCTGGACAGCAAGCTCAATTACAAGCCACCCCCCCAGAAGTCCCTTAAGGAGCTCCAGGAGATGGATAAAGATGACGAGAGTCTAACCAAGTACAAGAAAACACTTCTGGGAGATGCTCCGGTGATAGCAGGTATGTGGGGGGAGGGGCGGGGGCTTCAGGGGAAGGCCTCCAGTGAGGCATACACAGCCATCACCCACAGTCAGAAGCAAAGGGCTACGTGGTTAGGTGGGTGAGGCACTGTTTATACACGCTGTCTAAGGTTGTGGCTGTATAATTAAATCTTCTTTTGAGACTGTGTGAGAGGCAGAGGTGAGGCAGACAAAAGTTACCCACGGGGAATACGTAGGATTTCAGACCACAACTGCATTGTAATCTGGTCCCCATCAGGTTTTTTCTCTTTCTTGGGTGTTTCTTAATTATTCCTTTTTCTCTCTCTCTCTCTCTCTCTCTCTCTCTCTCTCTCTCTCTCTCTCTCTCTCTCTCTCTCTTCTCTTTCTCTCTCTCTCTCTCTCTCTCTCTCTCTCTCTCTCTCTCTCTCTCTCTCTCACACACACACACACATACACACTGCCAGAACCACCAGACATGGTGACAAGTACTAATAGACAATGTCTCAGTATTTGAGACTTGTAATTAAGATGAGTCTGTCTTAGCAACTTGGGAGAAAAGGGTTTATTTATTTGGCTTATGCTTCCACAATCACAGTCCAACACTGAAGGGAGTCAGACCAGGAACTCGGGGCAAGAACCTGGAGGCAGGAGCTGATACAGAAGTCATGGAGAGTGCTGCTTACTGGCTTGCCCTCCATGGCCTTGATCAGCCTGCTTTCTTACAGCACCCAGGACCACCAGCCCAGGGGAGACACCATCCACAACGAGCTAGGCCCTTCCACAACAATCGTCAATCAAGCAGTCCACTGAGTTGCCTATACTACAGTCTGGTGAGGGCACTTTGTCATCCTTCCAAAATGACTCTAGCTCATGTCAACTTGATATAAAAGTATCCAACACAGTCTGCAAATTCCTGAATTAGAAAAATCACAATTCTGCCATCTCTATAGGGATCAATACCAAGTATAGTGAATCTGCCATTCTGTTTCTATTGCTACCCCACACAGAGAAGTCGTTCTCTCTATATATTCTCTTCCTCGTCCACAACTTGAAACACACATACACACACACACACACACACTCTCTCTCTCTCTCTCACACGTGCACCCTTTCCTTGTACTTACATTTTCTCTTTAACCTTGCAGACCCAACAGTCCCCAATGTAACTGTTACCAGGCTTAGCCTTGTATGTGACAGCGCACCAGGACCAATCACCATGGACCTTACTGGTACGTGAACACATCTCTTTTGTTCAGAGGGGTCTAAGATGTCACAGGGAAAACTTGGTCTTTGTCCCCAATTCGCACTGGAGGAAAGCATTAAGGTGGCCCTTGGAGACGTATATGCTGGGATCAGTGTACAAACCATTGCACTCTGAGTGTCCACTGCTTGCTGCATGTGAAGAAAACTCCAGCTCCAGACTCAATGTCATGGAACAGTTGAGAATTATACACCTTTTGGTGTATATGCACGTGTTCTTTGCACACTATTATGATTCCTAACTCATGTACCTGTGAAGAGTGCATGTGTGTACATGCATGTGAGGGCCAGATGTTAACCTCAGGTGTCATTCCTCACAATCTCGCTTGGGCTAGTATGTCTGTCCCATGAGCCCCGGGAAAGATCTACCAGTCTCCATCGCCTCAGAGCTACCATGCCCAGCTCTATTTATTTGGAGGGATTACTTAGTTCTGAAAAGTTGTTCAACATTCAGGAGGTCCAACTCAGTCCTCAAACTTGCATGGCAAGCATGTCACTGACTGAGCCACCTCCCCAGCCTCCAGTCATGCACTTTTGATGTGTCTACTTGTATGATATTCATGTCAGAGCCGTGTTTCCACATAAGAAATGGTTGTTCTTATAGGAAAGACTGCAGATGTTGAAACATGCTTGGCACTTCCAGACTTACGATATTTATAAGGTCTGAACACCAGCAAAAGCTCTAATCCTTTCCCAGCTATGGTCTTAGCTGAAGGGGAGGAGCACCCCAAGACCTCCTGGGTAATGATAGATACTCCCCCGCCCAACGTACTCAAAGCTTAAAGCTCCATTCCGTCATCAGTTTCTCCTACAAAAACATAGTGTTTATTTCACTTTTTGTGACTAATAGTCAAGTACTTTCCTTAGGCAGGTCTCGAGGAGGTGGTCCTAGATGGGGAGGTGGGCTTCCTGGGAAATCAGGCACCTTCTGGGGATGAGAAAAGGGCCGGGAAGCGAAATCAGAGGCATGGAATGGAGATCTGGAGGGGAATCTGCTGCCAAATTCCAAACTTCACTGAAGCAGATGAAAGCACAACTCTGGGGCCGTGAGTGTAGCAGCAGGGACTTCCCTCTCACAGGGCTGTGCACTTCACCTTATATGGATTTTTCTGTCAGAGGGAGGAAGTCAGGGCCTGACAAAACAGGTTTCCGGTTCAACTGAAATCAGTAGAGCAGACACCACACACACCCAGGCGCGTGTACTCTCTCTCTCTCTCTCTCTCTCTCACACACACACACAAACACACCCACACACCCAGACACACACTCACACACACTCTCACACTCACACACACTCAGCCCCATGTTTCAGCATCTCTCCAGGACAAAAGCAGGCTCTCTCTCGCTGACTCAGGCCTCTGTGACGTAGCCAGGTACAGCCATCAGTTGGCAAGAGGAGGCCTGACAGCGCTGTAGACATGTCCAAAGGGATGAGAACACTGAAAAGACGGAAGCTTGGTCTTTGAAAACCTGAATTTGCTTTTCTGTCCTAGGGAAGGTGCTAAGGTAAAACCGTGTGATAGTGTTTGCGAAGTAAAATACTTACCCAAAGCTGTGTGAAACACACATGCACACATACGCACACACAGAGAGACACACATACATATGCATACAGAGGCACGCATGTACATACACATACATATATATGCACACATAGAGAGACACACATGTACATACATACGTATGCACACATAGACACACATACACATACACATACACACATACGCACACACAGAGACACACACATACATATGCATACAGAGACACACATGTACATACACATACATATATATGTACACATAGAGAGACACACATGTACATACATATGCATGCACACATAGACACACATATACATATACATACACACGTGCACACAACTGAACTAAACAGGAGTGTAGGTAGGAAAGAATAAATCATCGTAGCCTCCCTAAGCAGGGCCCAGGATTTAAAGGCAGCTCTCAGGATTATGAACCCTAAAGCTGTTACAATTGAAATGATCTTCGTTAAGGAAAATAATATGATATAACATTGTAAATGCAATCCAACAAGTTCAAAATGAGAACCTATTTAAATAATTATAAAAATTAAAAGTATTTTTAAAGCTAGAAAATACCATATATTACCAACTGGTAATTGGTAATAATAATAATATCAATATATGAATTGATGGAGGGAAAATCTATTAAATGCTTATCAGTTTTATGAAAGCCAATAGCTGATATTCTTATTTATTTTTTCGCATATCTCTTTGAGAGAAGCCATCACAAATTCAACTAACTATGGATATGAAGTTTTCATTAGAAGGAATATTAGCTCACTTTCCTCTAAGGTGGCCAGTTGAGTGACTTTTTTGCTGTTGTACTGACAATAATAAAAAATATTTATCTTCATCAGAACTAAGTAGAAGTTATGGGGAAAAAAGAGATTTGTCTCCAAAACTAATTATAAAGTTTGTATATTTTTGGCATTGACATCAAATTTGTAGGAGAACCCTTTACCATGCAACTGTTTTTTTTTTAAATAACTAAACTATAAGATGCAGGCAGTGTGTGTGTATGTGTGTGTGTGTGTACACTAATCCCACATGCTAGTTGAATTAAGATTCTTATGAGCCATGCAGCCCAGATGTACCCAGCAGAAGGCTCTGAACCATGGCTTTCATTCTTTATGTAGCGCTCCTGAGGATATTAACTTTCTAAACGCTCTTCTCCAGGTGACCTTGAAGCCCTCAAAAAGGAAACATTTGTGCTAAAGGAAGGTATTGAATATAGGGTCAAAATTAACTTCAAAGTAAGTACCTCCCATATATGCTTTCCTATGGTTTATTTCTTGCAAGATTATGTTGATACTCTGTTGTGGCCGCTGTTGGTTTTGGTGGTGGATGTTGCTATTTCCCCAGCTTGGGGAAATAACCCATTCGCACCCCTGTGCTCTTCCTGTGGAGATCCACCCTTGCTTCCCCAGTCTTTCCCCAGCCAGGATACCTCAGCCTCTCCACACATCACCACACTCTCTCGGAACCCCTGACACGAGGCACACACTACTGGGTACTGTGCCATTTCCTCCTGGCACAACCTAAGCCACCCGGGGCCGAGCTAAAATTGTGTGGCACTTCCTTCCACTATTTCACACAGCCTCATACATGGTAGACCTTCATGGATATAAGTTACGAAGAAATGATTCAGTGAGAAGGAAGAGAAAGTAGGAGACTCCACTGCTCAATAGGAGACTCTGCAAAGACCATGTCATGAAAAGACATACATCCCAGTGAGTGACTGCAGTTCCCAGGGAAATAACCTGAGCAAATGGGTGAGAGCAAATAAGCGAGAGACGTACTGCTCTTGTGTTTCGGGGTTTGTTGACTTTGGCTGCCCCTCGTCCCCACTCAGTCATGTCCTCCAGGGCGCCAGCAGGGGAGATGCCATCTGCCCTCTCTGTTTGCACACCACCCTTCTCCTGGGTGCAGGATATGATTCAGAGTGGCTAGACAGCCACCCTCTACCACATGCTGAAACATCTGAGGTCTTTTCATCCTGCAAATATTTGTTGACGCCTACGCAACCATCACTTGAAGATGGATGACATTGGTTCCTGCCATACTGTTTATTCTAGAGGACCTGGGATGCTGGGAAAACTTCATATCTAAAATTCATAGGATAGCCTCCCATCTGTCCGTCCAATATTTCATCACTTGCACTACTGTGCTGTTAGTTTAGAGAACCTGGGTTTACAAATGAAATTCAACCAGTAGTTTGACTAAGAAGACGAAGGGAGGCCAATGGACACAGGTGAGTCTAGGGCTGTCAGAGTTGTGTATCAAGGCGCAGAGGGAGCTTCAAGTCCATCCACTTCTGAGGTTTGACTCTGTCTCCATCGAGATTAAGTCACTCTATCTGTAACCCAAGCAAAGGTTAATCATCCTTAGATTGTCCCAGTTACAGCTGGAAGGAGCCCAGATCACAGTAAAGAGTAATTAAGAAACAATTTAATCTTTACTGATGTTTCATGGCAAACACTCAAGGATTCCGCATTTATGGTACCGGTTACCTACACCCCTCTAGGATTCTGTTTCTCTCCGTGTTCTTTTACTTATGCTGAAGTTGACAACACCCTAGAACCCTGGCCTAAAGAACACACTCTGCCTCTTAAGGACAGGAAGTATCTCTGACTTCCACAGCCTTCCATGTCATTCCTGTCACTGAAACGTCTTGCTCTGGGGGTTGGGAGATCCAGAGGGGAGGAGCTGTGGGCAGCATGGCTCACACAGCAGCAGCAGATGCCTTATTTGGAATTCTTGTTACTGCTGGGCTGCCTTTCCTGCTGTTCCGTCTCTTCCCACCTGAACTGGATACGCCGCTCACTAGGCCCAAGGGTCAGGCTGAAGACTTGTTTGGGTTTTTTGTTTGTTTGGTTGGTTGGTTGGTTTTCTCTTCCTTTTTTATCTAAGTTAGAAACAAGCTTATTTCATATGTCAATCCCAGCTCCCTCTCCCTTCCCTTCCCCCCCCATCCCTTCCAGGCCCCCCCAGACCCCCACCTAGTCTCCACTCCGATCTCCAGAGAGGGTGAGGCCCTCCATGGAGGATCTCCAGAGTCTGTCATTTCATCCAGGGCAGGGCCTAGGCCTTCCCACAAGAGTCCAGGCCGAGAGAGCATCCCTCATTATGGGATGGGTGCCCAAAGTCCATTTGTATGCCAGGGATAAATACTACCCAAGGCCCCATAAATTGCCTAGGCCTCCGCACTGATGCCCACACTAAGGGGTCTGGGTCAGTCCCATGCTGTCCACACAGCCATCAACAGGCTGAAGACTTGTATAAAGACACATTTCATTCCTCTCATTTCTGAGTTAGATGTGAGACTGGGAGTAATTAGGAAATGTGGGTTTCATTTTATCATCGTCTCTCCAATAAATTCTAGCTGCCTTTGGTTGCTTTATCACACATACTAACCTGGACAATTTAGAATCGAAGATGACAATGTCCAGTGTTTGTCTAGTTCACCAAAGAAGAATGAAGGGCAGCCCTAGTAGTTCAGTTTTAACTATTGAACCCACCATGCGTACAGATAGACAAAATTATCGACTGGGAAGATTACCGTAGGTGCTTTAATTTTTCTGCTGTTGTAAACTCTCCAAGCCCTTCAACCCATGACTCAATGTCCTCTTTAACATGTTTATATAGACATGACCACTGTGAAAAATTCTCAAACAGCCCAATTCAGACCCAGGTACAGTGAGTCATGGAACACAAAATGCTAGGATGCCTACCACTCCATTCCATCGCTGTGGATTTTCATGGAGTATCCAGAGATAGGTGCAGTATCTTAGATAATGTCCAATGGTGAGAGAACCTTAAAGTGCGTGCCTGGTACCAATGGGCTTCACCCATTGTTTGTGGGGAAGAGTGTTTTGGTGTGACCATACTCTTACCTCCAGATCCCGATCGCAGTCACGCAGCCCTCTCCAAGGCCTGACTTTCCATTACCACTTTTCTCCCTGTTTGTTTTTCAGAGGCGAGGTGGATCACTTCTGGGGATATGGTGTCCACAGACTTACATAAAATTTTCCATTGGTACTTTTATAACCTTGTCTGAGACAGAGGCAGTGTTTTTGCTAGTAGCATTTAGGAGAGAGAGCTAGAAATTATTGCCCAAGCCACTAAGGAAGGAGAAATGTGGTGAAGAATATTGAGACAATGTTTTAATTGACACCCTCCCCCAGAAGCTATTAAATGGGGAAATATTACAAGAGTCGATGAATAGGCCAGCACTGGCAACACTAAGTCTTGTGATTGGATCTCCCCAGTCCTTGCGAGAAACACCAAGTTATGAGAGTAGAACTCAATCTGTTTAGCTAGATGAGATGGGCAGGAAAGATTTTTAAAAAAACTGCAAGATCTTTAATCTGAATTGGTTGGGGGTGTCTCACCTACAGGTGAACAGAGATATTGTGTCGGGCCTGAAGTATGTTCAGCATACGTATCGGACTGGAATGAAAGGTAAGATTGTCCCAAACTTCTCGCTGATATTTCTGCCCCAGGCTTTGAACAACCTTTGGCTCTAAGCTTACAAGAGCTGGATGAAAGGTACCGGCATATGGCATGTCCACTCTTAGAAAAGATACCAGGTAGATCAGACATAGCCATTGAGAAAGCATTCAGGATGCTGGGTCCACTTAAGGCAAAGCAGGGGTCTTCACCATTCAGAATCTAGAATTCAAGTGTGTTACCCATTCATACATGGGGCAGTAACCGAGACAGAGTGAAGCAAAGATCAGAAAGCGGTCATCAAAAGTGAAAGAATGGAAGAAACAACCCACTCTGTAAAGTGCTTACGTGAAGACCCAAGTTTGGGACCCCGGGACCCCCAGAAGCAAACAATATGGCGGCATGCATCTGCAATCCCACCCTGGAAAGGCAGAGACTGGGTAGGGGACTCCCTGGGCATCACTGGATGGCCAACATAGTTAATTGGTGAGTTCCAGACCAGTGAGATGGCCCCATTTCAAAGAAGGCAAGGCAGATATTGCCTGGGAAGAATACCTGTGTGTTCTTCTGCCGTGTGTGTGTGTGTGTGTGTGTGTGTGTGTGCGTGCGTGTGTGTGTGTGTGTGTGTGTGTGAGTGTTACACGCTCACACACACACCAAATACTCAATAGCATAAGCAGTCTACAGTATAAAACCATGACAGAAAGACAAAAAGGACCTGCCCAAGGCCTTTGTGCTGGGGTGAGCATCATGACTTCCATAGGGAGGAGGGATAGAGAGGCAGTGTGTTGGGGTGAACCTCAGAGTACCATTAGAGGAGAGGCAGAGAGACAGTGTGTTGGGGTGAACATCAGGGGTGCCATGGGGAGGAGAGGCAGAGAGACAGTGTATTGGGGTGAACCTCGGAGTACCATTAGAGGAGAGGCAGAGAGACAATGTGTTGGGGTGAGTCTCAGGTGTACCATGAGGAGGAGGGGCAGAAAGTCAGTGTTTGATGTCTTAACAAAGAAATAGGAAAACATTTCTTTCTAGGGATGAGAAAAAGCAGTGTAATTGAAATACAGAACCACATATTCCCTCAGCTGTCATTCAGAACATCTCTTGGGCAGGAACATAACCCAGACCACATCCACAGTCTTTCTGTACCAGGCATGGGCACAAGATAACATATCTCAGTCCCCCAAATCAACAAAGGAGCCAGGAGAAATTCTTATTTGATATGACTTCAGGGCATAAAAACCAGCCTATCAAATTCCAGAGAAGACCGTGGACCTGAGAAACACTTATCAGCCTTGCTAGTGCCTGGTCTCCGAAAACCCAGCTCAATTTCCTGTTTCCTTTGTGCCCAGAGGCCCCGCTGACTCACTGCAGCCAGCAGCGTGTGGCATGTGTGCAGCTGGGCCTCCAAAGTGCAGCCGCTAAGAGCCAGCTGTACCCTACCTCGCTGTTGCTGCTCAATGCCATTTAAACCTCTAAACTCCAGCTGCTCTGGATCCATACCCCAGAAGTCCCCCCAAAAGTAAGGTCCGGTTGACTGTGTTCATCCCTTGTTTCTCTCCTCCACTGCTAAACTTTTGACCAGCTTGTTGATTTCCCCTCCCATCTAACCTTTGAATTCCTAAACTCTACACAGTCTGACCACCAGATGTTACAGTAGCCCCCTCCAACTAAGATGTTCGTAGAGTGATTTTAGACAAAGGGGTCCTTGAAGTCATAGATGGATAGAAAGATAGATAGGTAGATAGATAGATAGATAGATAGATAGATAGATAGATAGATACAGAGAGACAGACAGACAGACAGATGGGTGGGGAGGCCCCAAGTGTTGTAGAGCTCGGACAGTTACCAGCAAGACTGAGGCCTGATGTCTGTCTGTCCATTTTTAATGGTGCAATCTGCTTTACATCTGTAAGGAGGCTTCAACTCCACCGATTTAAGTTACTAATATTCTGATTTAATAATCAGAATTGACTCCGATCCTTTTCTTTTTAAAGACTAATTTTGGCACCCACAGGTTACTGAACCTTGGCCCCAATTATGGGGGATAGCAAGGTAAACTGCATTTGTTTTTTGGGTTTTTTTTTTTCAGTTTTTCGAGACAAGGTTTCTCTATGGCTTTGGAGGCTGTCCTGGAACTTGCTCTGTAGACCAGGCTGGCCTCGAACTCACAGAGATCCGCCTGCCTCTGCCTCCCAAGTGCTGGGATTAAAGGTGTGCGCCACCAACGCCCGGCAACTGCATTTGTTTTAAAGGAGCTTTTGTTTTTAACATGCTTTAATATGTCTGCCTCAGGAGATATTTGCTGTTTGAGACAAGGTCTCCTGTGCACGCAGACAAACCTGCTCTTAAATTCCCTCCTCATCTTCTCTGGTGCTGGAAATGGGGTCATAGGCACCGGTTTAGTTAAAAACAAACAAACAAACAAAGAAAAAATGCCCCAGGGAAAACTGGTATTTGGCCAGGTGTGGCACTGTTGCTCTGGGTTTCTACCCATATAAGCTGCACTCTGGGCTCTCCCGTGTTTAGTATGCTTTTCCTATACCAGGATCTTACGCTAATGGATCATTCTTTCTTCCTAGTGGATAAAGCTACATTCATGGTTGGCAGCTATGGGCCCCGACCAGAGGAGTATGAGTTCCTCACTCCAGTGGAGGAGGCTCCCAAGGGCATGTTGGCCCGAGGCACTTACCACAACAAGTCCTTCTTCACGGATGACGACAAGCAGGATCACCTCACCTGGGAATGGAACCTGGCCATTAAGAAGGATTGGACAGAATGAGTGCATCTGTCCATCCCTGCCCTACCTTCCCCACCAGAAGAACCCCCCCAGCCATGTGGATCATGTTCACCCTCCTCCCTCCCTGTTCACAGCTGGATCCGCTCGATCTCACACACACACACACACACACACACACACACTCACACACACACACATTCTCTCTCTCTCTCTCTCTCTCTCTCTAACACACACACACACACACACACACACATACACAGAGTCTCCTCGTTGATATGTTTTATCTTACCCCATCTCTTAAACCCTAGGTTTAACCTCACATGTTTCCTCAAACTTTCTCCCCTCAGCAGGGCCAGAGTTCCAAAGTTCTCCATCTCTTTTCTTCCGATCTGAGTACTGAAGGCCAGGAAATGGGCAAGCCGTCTCTAATGGCGCGTTTGCCTTGTGTGCAGAAACTCATTTTTGCCACTGGGTTCTTCTGGTTCAGTGAACCCCCCCCCCATCACCTTCCCTGCTTTCCTGCCTGTGAGGCCTCTTCTCTGTGGGAGAC
Source organism: Mesocricetus auratus (assembly GCF_017639785.1). NCBI lineage: Eukaryota > Metazoa > Chordata > Mammalia > Rodentia > Cricetidae > Mesocricetus > Mesocricetus auratus. The sequence continues at coordinate 5,618,984 of NW_024429187.1, read as the reverse complement.
ACTGTAAACAACACAAAAGGAAAAGAATAAAACACTGTATGTGTGACTGAGACTCTCATTTCCCTTCCTTTTTCCTTCAAACAAACATGGTACCAGAAGGCTCACATTCTGAGTCAGCTTACGGATGGGGGCATGGGTAAGATCCACAGTCCAGGGGGTATGTATATCTTTGCCAACAGATGGTTACAAGGTAGTGGTCGGTGGGTGTTAGTAATACAGAGAGTAAACATTCTAAATTTCATTTATTGTATTTTCTTCGGGGGCCTTCATCGAAGACTGAGATGTGCACTCCACCACCTGTAGTGGCCCAGATCAAACTCTGGCTCCTGCTTGGGACTCTTCCTTGGGTTCTCGACATCCACTGGATGAAGTAGAAGCATCTACGCTAGTTTACTCTGTTGCATAAAGGCCTATTGCAAGACGGCCTCAAGTCTGTCATTCTCTTCCGTCCTGTAATGCTCAGTGACTCATGTTCATTCACATTCTGTTTTCATGTCTAGATGGCAGTTCTTCCCATGAGATCTCTTGTCAATATCCACTGTCAGCCTGACAGACTCTAGAACCACCATGGAGAAAGGCCTCCAGGCCTGCCTGTGAGAGAGCTTCTAGGCTGGGTTCATTGAAGTGGGAATGCTCACCCCACCCATGTGTAGGGTCCCTCCATGCTGGGATCAATGGAGAAAGCGAGCCGAGCCGAGCCCATCTCCCTTCCCGACTGCGGGTGCAGTGTGACCAGCCAGCTGTGTCACAACGTGCTTTCCTTGCTGTGACCGGCTGTACCCTCAAACTGGGCACCATAATAAATCCTGCCCTCTCTTCAGTTGCTTTTGTCATGTAGAATATTTTGTCTTGGCACATAAAAGCAGCGCGTGTCCTTTACACGTTTTGATGTCTGGACAATCATATCCACCCAGGACTCTGCTGGCACTTCCTTGCACGCAGACATTCTTCAGCAAACCCTACTCTCCCCCAAGTGACCTTCATCTCTCTCCCAACAGCCTATGAACTTCTCCACGTTTCGCCCCTCTCTGTTTCGTATTTAAGTCACCCACGTTTGTGTCCCCCTCTCCCGTCAACAGTGTGAGCCGGGAGACATTGCATCAGCTGACGCTTGTATTGGTAGCCTACTACCGACATCAAAAGGAGGCGCGGGTCCTTACGTATTTTTATTATTTAAATGAACAAACCTGTCTTTCTCCTGGCTGGATATGCTCCAAGGCCCTGCCACTTTGAGCCATTTGTCACAGAAGGTGAAGGTTCCCCAGGGGCCAGCTGTGAAATTCCCAGAGCGCTAACAACCCACAGCCATTTCACTACGTCAGGCTGTCCTGGATCGGCAACCCCAACCTCAACATCCAGGGCTAGAACGGGACAACAATGGGAGTCTCCTGGTTCAGATGCCTCGTCCTTTCATTTATCCTCATGTGTGGCCTGCTCCCAGAAGTCCCGGCAGATGCTGAAGAAGCCTCAGGTACAAAAAAAAGGGGGGAAGGGGGAAATAGTTGGGTTACCTAAGGAAGCATGTCATAGCAGAAGAGAGGACAATATGAAATATTCTGGGCATTTTCATTCAAACCCGCAACACTTCCCAGAAGTTTCTGAGTAAAGATGTGTGCTGCCTATCATCTCTACCCCTCTTACTGCAGACGGTCTCAGCACTACCCAGGAAGCCATATGGCTCACAGACATCCCGGCTACCGAGGAACTCACCAAGACTGCCGAGGTGGCCATCATAGGCTTCTTCCAGGTTTGTGCATACATTCTACTCCTGCACCTGTGCTCAGACATGTTCTGCCTTAGGGTAGCCATGACAGTGGCCTGCTGGGCTAGACGCTGATTTGGTAGCAAGAATGCTCAGACTGCTCTCAGCTTGTCGTCTGAGAGCGATCCCCTCATTTCAAAGCAGCGTGTCCTCCACATCGGGTCTCAGAGTCCCGTGGCTGTGTCTCCTCACCTATGGGCACCTTGGAAAGAGGGTGGGGGTCTGCAGGTCAGACTCCTATCACACCTCACCACTGTCCTAAGTAGCCTCACCTGTGCCCATGGTGCCCACCAGCAGCAGAAGTGAACAAAGATGCACATTTTAAACTTATTTTTTATTGTGTATTCCTGATAAGGTCTCACAACTCAGGCTGCCTAGAATGCTCTGTGTAGCTCATGCTTCCCTCAAACCCACAGTCCTCCTACCTCAGCCTCCTGAGTAGTGAGAGCATGAGAAAATGCCGTAGTAATGGGACTGGCCGAAAGGATAGGCTAGGATTATCTTTCACAGACTGTGCTAAACCAAAAAGGTCGACCCTCATTAATCTTCTTACCCTCTCTGAACACTGAGGACCATCAAGTGGTCACTGACATCTTCCATATTGATTGTTGGGTAATGCAGACAGCTGTAAACAGAAGGGTCTCAATTCAGTTCCCCCCCCTTTCTCTCCCTTTCTTTCCCCTTCTCTCTCTCCTTTTCCCCTCCTCCCTTTTCCCCTCCCTCCCTGTCTGTCTCTATCTCTGTCGGTCTCTGTCTCTCACTGTCTCTGTGTCTCTGTCTCTCTCTCTGTGTCTCCCCTCCCTCCTCCTCCCCCTCCCTCCCTCCCTCCCTCCCTCCCTCCCTCCCTCCCTCCCTCTCTCTCTCTCTCTCTCTCTCTCTCTCTCTCTCTCTCTCTCTCTCTCTCTCTCTCTCTCTCTCTCTCTCTCGATAGCACCTGGCAATCCTCATAGCTAACCCAGGTCCTATTCTCTTACCCCAGACCTTCTTCTATACTTCAGTTCCTTGATTCTAATCCACAGTCACCCTGTCCAAACTGTGTACAAAACTGGGAACAGCTGTTATGGGTGTCAATGGGAGAGGAAATCGCGTTTGGTGATGGAAGTCTGAGCTGCAGAAAGGGAAGAGGGAACCGGAAGGGTGCAGTAACACAAACAGCCACCAGATGCCGCCATTGGGTCCTTCAAAAGCTCAGTTTTACAAACCAGTGAGCCAATGAACAAACATCCACTGCTTCTAAAAGAATAACCCTCTTGCTTTCAAAAGAGAAAGGTGCCAACTCTGTTTTGGTGATCCCAGATGCAAGACTAGCAATCTTCCCTTCTCCTTGCACACGCCCTTTAGCTCAGTGAGATGTAGAGAAAATAGGCAGACTGCCTGGAGCATCTGTGGACAAACATCCTAAGGCAGCATGGAAGACAGTGCCATGTCTGTGGGCCCACAGCCACCATCACTGATGAGTGGCTTCCTGTCTCCTTAAGTGCAGGCATGGGTTGCCACAGATGCATAGACCAGTAAGCTCCTTCCTGCACAAACTGAAGGACCCTCAGCCCCCTGCACATTTCCAGTGACCAGGCTAAGCGCCCATTTTCTTAATGTTACATCACCCTGTCCCCCCACAAATTGCTCCCAAGGGGAGAGGAGGACACAGGGGGAGCAGCAAGGATGAGTGACTATATAGCCCAACTTCACAGACCTTGGACACCAAGGCTTCCATCAGCTACAAGTAGAAATCAGGCTGCATGATGAGTGCCCACAAAAACTACAGGCTTAGATACAATTTTCCTAATAACCTATAAACTCACACAGCCTGGGGATCTCAAAGATGCCACTGCAAGTATAGCCTGCATGTGTAATGATAACACGTGTTTTACTGGACTAAATCAAAACTTCTGGCATGAGCATACTTTTCTTCCATGTCTCTCCTCTCAAAAATGACCTGTGAGTCTCTCTCTCTCTCTCTCTCTCTCTCTCTCTCTCTCTCTCTCTCTCTCTCTCTCTCTCTCTCTCTCTCTCTATCTCTATCTCTCTCTCACCCTCTCCCTCCCTCTCTCTTTCTCTGTTTGCTGTTTGTTTGTTTTTGTTTTTAGGATTTAGAGATACCAATAGTGTCCACATTCCGCAGCATGGCACAGCAGTTCCGAGACATAGCGTTTGCAATCAGCAACAGTTCTGAGGTTCTGACCCACTACAACATCACCGGAAACAGCATCTGCCTCTTCCGACAGGTAAGCTGGGTGGGTAGCTCCAGCCTTCTCCCAGGTTTTCCTTGGGGTGGGGAGAGAACTCTGTGTCTTTAACACTGTTGCTGGTGAACTCTGTGTCTTTAACACTGTTGCTGGTGAACTCTGTGTCTTTAACACTGTTGCTGGTGCCAAGTTGAGGGACATTGTTGACAAGGACAATGACTCAATTCAGTCTGGAAAACAGGTAGGTGCTGGGCTGAGGTGTATAGAGCACGGGAATGAATGGTGCCTTACCAGGCAGAGAGGGTGAGTGAGCCACTTAGTGTTTACTCCCTTCAGCTCTTACCTCTATAAAATAACCATATTATCCCTAAGGTCATGGTAAGCACTGAAGACAAATACAGGCAAACACACACACACACACACACACACACACAGGAGAGGCAGAGAGAGAGAGAGAGCACAGCAGTTTATGCTACATAAATACGTGCGTGCATGCGAGCGTGCGTGCGTGCATGCGTGTGTGTGTGTGTGTGTGTGTGTGTGTGTGTGCGCGCACGCGTGCACACCAAGTTTTCATGTAGCTCCGAATGGCCACTTGATACATAGATGATGATCCCCTTAAACTTCTAGTCTCCTACTTCCCAAATACTGAGATTACGGGCATAGGCACACACTGTCATACCCTATTTATGCAGTGCGGGGGAATCAAACCCAGAACCTCATGTGTGCCAGGCAAGCAAACTACCAACCAAAGGACATACCTAGCCCTACAATTTTATAATTTTATATGTTGAGAAGCTGGCCTATGTTTATCAAATATTTTATTAGACAACTCTTGTATAAGGTACTGATAACAGTAACATTGAATATACTCTCTGTTCTCATAGAACTTAAAAATGCAGCAAAATATTTATAGCCAATATACTAATAGAAAACACCACTATAAAGCTGGAAGATGTGCCCACCCTTAATCCCAGCACTAGGGAGGCAAAGACAGGAAGATCTCTGTGAGTTAGAGGCCAGCCTAATCTACACAGTGAGTCAGGACAGCCAAAGCTACATAATGAAACTCTGTCTCAAAAGAAGAAAAAATAATTAGAAAGCATCACTAAGAGTAAAGTGTTATGGGAGTGAAAATAGTTTGGAAATTTACAAAAATAATACAGAGAGACAATTAAATGGGAAGTATATGTTAAAGTTGGGCATTTAATGGAGAATCATGGCCAAAGGAGTAAAACTGAATGTAGTTAGGAATCAATGATGCCAACTTGACTAGATCCCAAGGTACATGTTACAGGAAAAGGAACATAAGACAGGGAAGCTTTATTAGAACATATTTGTGCTAAAACCACAGTACCAGTATCCTGGGCTTCTACTTACTTTAATTGGCACCAGAAAGCTCCCTGAAGCCTTTGGGTCAGGAAAGTAACATGGATAGAAATGAGATTTGGCAAGATTATTTTGGAAACAAAGAATAAGATGGATTCAAGGAGCAAGAGCTCTTGCTAACTCAGCAAAATAGACTATGTGAAATTTATCCAGAGTCTACAGGGGGATGGAGAGGTGGCCCAGAGGTTAAGAGCCCTGGATGCTCTTGCAGAGGACCAAGGTTTGATTCCCAGCAACCATTTGGCAGCTCTCAACACCAGTTCCAGGGGATCTGACTCCTTCTCACCTACTCAGACACCAGGCATACATGTGGTGCACATACATGTAGTCAAAATAACCACACACATACGTTTTTAATGAGACAGAATGGGGCTGGAGTGGAGAAATAGCAATAGAAATAAAAGATGGGGTGATCTGCCAAGCTTGGTGATGCAGCCCTGTGATCCCAGCACTCGGGAGCCTGAGGCAAGAGGACCAGGAGTTCAAAACCAGCCCCCCCCAAATAGGTGCTGAGCAGACCTGACAGTAGTGTGAACTCTGCTTACAAGGAACTCTCTATAAAGCACCCTGTTGGTGGCTCTTCTAAGACCCTTCCTTGTCATCTGTTTTATGCTGGCCACTAGTGACAGCCCTACTCAAAGCAAAGCCTTGGGACATCGGTGGACAAACTCTATGTGCCATGCCAGAAAACAAACAGGCTGGTTTTGTGCCACCTCGTTGGCAGGGTTGGGAAAGGTTGGAGTTTTTACAGGTCAGCTGTTACATAAACACTGATTCTCGGTTGCGTTTTCAAACTTTGGTACATATCTTAATAGGATCATTGTTCAGGAGTTCAGAATAACTTCAGTAAAGAAAAACTGGGACCGTTTTGTTTCATATTGTGAAGCATGAGCCTATTGAAAACTTTATGGGACCTTCTTTCAACTTAGATCCACATTTTACTATCTGCAGTTTTCCACAATTTGTTTATTTTTGAATCTGTCAGTCTGTCTGTCCATCTGCCTATATGTGTCTCTGTGTGTAGGACTGTGTCTGTGTGTATCTAATCTATGATAAGCACTATTATAATTCTCACAAAATATGAAGAAAAGAATATTATTCCTGCCGGGCAGTGGTAGTGCACACCTTTAATTCCAGCACACAGGAGGCAGAGGCAGGCGGATCTCTGTGAATTAGAGGCCAACCTGGTCTATAGCTAGTTCTGGGACAGCCCGACCTGTTACATAAAGAAAACCTGTCTTCAAAAATCCAAAAAAGAATAGAAAAGAAACCAGAATATTCTTGCTGAGTTTTCAACAGGAAAAATAAAGTTCTGGTAGATGGAAGCAACTCCCCAATGTTTCACAACGGTCACGTGGCTGCCTGGTGCCAAGCTCAGCCTCCTCTTCCTCCTGCATTGTAATGGCTCTCTAAGGCACTAAAGGAAGTTCTTTTTTAAACTAATTTGATGGTTCTTTTACATTTACACATGCATTTCTATGTGTCTGTGTGTCTGTATGTATTTGTATGTCCTCTTGGGTGCAGCAGAGTCCAGAAGAGGGTGTCAGGTCTGCTGGAGCTGGAGATATGGGCAGTTATGAACCTCCTGATGTGGGTGCTGGGATCTGAATTCAGTCCCTCTGCAAGAGTCCCACGCATTCTTAATGACTGAGGCATTTCTCCAGCCCCCAAAGAAAATCTCTGTCTTTATCCTAAGTTGTATTTATTTAATGTTCCTCATTCCAAAGTCTACATCTCAAAAACTTTATTCCAAACAACTTCCCTAAGCCCCTGGTATTAATTAATCAAAGCCCAGGATTATATCTCAGGGCTTAATCTAGAATTTGATATAGGATCTATATACTATATAGTTTGGTAGCAAAACTTCAGAATTTAGAGTTACTACATTTGTAAGAGGAAGAATAGATTTAAAGATAAGATGAATAATAAGTAAAAATACACTGACTCATTATTACTGAGGCAGAACTACTGGGGTTTCTACTGCTGTGATGAAACATTTGTTTCTTCTTATAATTCTGAGGTTACCCTCTATCACTGGGGAACGTCAGGGCAGGCTCAAGGCAGGAAGCAGGAGCTAAAGCAGAGGCCATAGTAGAATGATGCTTACTGACTTGTTCTCCATGGCTTTCACAGCCTGCTTTCTTATGTAACTCAGCCCACCAGCCTGAGGAGGCACCACCTACAGTGGGCAGGGCCCTCCCATGTCAACCATTAATCAGGAAAATGCCTGTCTTGCCTATAGGCCAATCTTAAGGAGTCATCTTTCCAATTGACCCTAACTTGTGTCAAGTTGACAAACAGTAGCCAGTGCAATTGACCCCTTGTCAGCTTGACACACAAATGCGTCACTCTTCAACTGTTGTCTTTGTTTCTTGTCCACCATCAAAATCTCATATTAACATAACAACATAAAGCATAAATAACTTTAAAAGTCCTGGTCTTTAAAACTCCAAACACTTCCAAGGTTTAGTCTCTTCAAAATATCCAAAGTCTTTTTAAAAGTTCAAAATCTCTGCAGAATGACCAAAGTCCCTCTAATACTCCAAAGTCTATGGGCTCCTATAAATAATAATAATAATAATAATAATAATAATAATAAATTTTAGAAGTTAAATATTTTCTTACTCCAAGAGATAGGAATCATGGCACAGCCGCGGTCAAAGCAAAGCAAAACCAAACTTCCACAACCTCAGTAGCTCACTGTCCAATATCTGGGATTCACAGTCTTCTGGGCTCCAGAGGTCTTGGAAAGCTCCATTTCACTCAGGCTCTATCGGTCATAGCACACATAGCTTGTCCGAGAGGCTCAAACTCGCTCCCTCTACAGCTGCCACTGTACTTGGACCACCACACAGTCTTGTCATCTCATATGTGCTGGGATCGTCACTGCAGCTGAGACTGAATCTTCACCAACTGCCTCTGTGGTGGTTTGAATGAAAATGCCCCCCCATAGGCCCATAGGGAGTCACGTTATTAGGAGGCGTGACCTTCTTGGAAGAGGAAGAAGTGTGTGTCACTGGGGGTGATCTTTGAGGCCTCAGATGCTCAACCCACACCCAGTGTGGCGTTCTCTTTCTGCTGGATGTAAAACTCTCATCTCCTTCTCCAGCACCATGCCTGCCAGCACACCGCCATGCTTCTTGCTGTGATGATAATGGGCCAAACCTCTGAACCTGTAAGCCTGCCCCAATTAAATGTTTTCCTTTATTAGAGTTACCATGATTATGGTATCTCTTCACAACAATATTATAGGCTCTACCTATACAGCCTTTCCTGGCCTGTCTTCAGGGACCTTAACGTTGTCCCATATTGCCAAACTCCAGTTGCTCTCCATGCCCCCTTCATGCTACCCAAGCCAGCCATATGTGGAAGATCTTTACAAAACACCAAGTTCAGCAGCCAACATGAGATTCAGTCTCGGCCCCTGTGGCCCACAGTCTCTGTGTGAAGATTCTGAAGTACGCCCCTGAGGAAGGGCTTCCAGATTTCACCTCAGTGATGCTGGTTTCTTCTTGGGCACAGATGATTCCCAGCAGTACATGTTCCCAATTTAAACTATCATGTGAATAGCCTCGATAGAGTCTTTGAAGAACTTTCAAGTCTTGAAACTTTACAAGCCAGGCCTCTAACATCTGCCTTGCTCTCAGTATTCTTTTCCAGCCTCCCACAAGATAGCTCTGAACACTCAGTGGCTTCTCTCACCCAGAGTTCCAAATTCTTCACAACTCTCTCCATGAGGACAGTGCTGTATCTGTCACAGCAACTGTCCGCTCTGGTACCCATTTGTATGTGTCTTAGAGTTTCTGTGATAAAGACCATTGCCAACCACAGTCTGAGGAGGAAAGTGTGCATTTGACTGACGCCACAGTTCATTACTGAGGGAAGCCAAGGCAGGAACTTAAAGCAGGAATCAGAAACAGAGACCAGCTAGAGCAAGCCAGCTAGCAGCATTCCTCCATAGTCTCCAATCCGGTTCCTACCCCCAGGTTCCTGTCTTGGCTTCCCTTGGTGATAGACTGATTTGTAAGCCAAATAAACCCTTCCCCTCCCAGGCTGTGTCTGACCATGGTCTTACCACAGCAACAGAAAGGTAAGGAAGACAGACACTTGCTCTCGGACACTAGTGTGGGCTGACTTACAGAAATGTTTCCAGGAAGCACTTCAGCAAAGTTCGGGGTACAATTAGAAGTTGCATGAGACAGTGAGGCTGTCAAGGACTCAGCCTGTCTGAGAGTGTGACAGCAAGGAGACCCCCTGTTTCTGTATAAACCCTATACAGATCTAATCCTCACACGGATCCAATCTGTGGAGTTAATAAACCACGAGCCTGCCCTATTATTTGAATTTCTGCACTATTTTGGATTTTCTTATTCACTTCTATTTTAAGAAAGAAAGTTGGTCCAATTCTGACCCAAGGGGATATAAGAGAAATGTGGTAAGCCATTCTTGACCCTTGAACTGTTCTTTTTGAATGTTTAGTATGGCCGGGCGTTGGTGGCGCACGCCTCTAATCCCAGCACTCGGGAGGCAGAGGCAGGCGGATCTCTGTGAGTTCGAGACCAGCCTGGACTATCTACCTTACCAGACATGGAGAGCCAGAAGAAATGACTGTAAAAATAGAGAGAAGTAATATATGTCAAAGTATCAAAACACTTTCGTAAAGTGTGTTTGTCAATGGGCATGGTGGTGGTGCACACCTATAATCCAGCCCCTCGGGAGACTGACAGGAGGAACTGGACTAGGCAGCAAATTTAAAGCCATCCTGGGCTACAGAAGACACTGTATCAAAACAAACAAAAGTGTATATACATATATATGTGTGTGTATACATATATAAAATCAGAGACACGAAGGAATTCTTTAACAAATCATTTCTCAGTACTACGCAAGTAATTTTCTGACTGGACTGTCATAAAATATTATAGCTGCAGTATAACTAAGATGAATGGGACATGGTGGTATACACCTGGAATTCCAGTACGGGGGAGACGGTTCAGGGCTGATCGGGAGTTCAGATTCATCTCTGGCTACACAGAAAACCAAAAACGAGCCTCACTCCATGAAACCTGTCTGAAATAAACAAATGAAAACAAAACAAGAAAGAACATAAACTAAGATGAGTTTTAATGCAGTTTTCTGAAGTGAGAGCTCGCTCGCAGGAATGCAAAGAACTACCCTCATAGCAAAGAGTAGCACAAAAAAAAAAATTCACTGAAGCTCACAGCCCTTCCAACCTGCTCTTTTCCGCTTTCAGAGCCTCTGTCCCGTCCCGGGGGAGGATAACTTAAGTAAAATTCCTTCCAAACACTCGCAAAATAGATGTTTTAAAGACGTTCCCAAAGTCTCGTTCTAGGATAGAGCTTTCTCTCCAGTGCATTATGCAAATGATCCGCTTGGTGGAAAGCACACTTCCTGTTCAAGTGTTGCCTCCAGGAACCCTACACGCGGTTGCTCCTGAGTTTATCAGTTTAGGAAATAATGAAATAATCGGGTATGTTTCCTCGGGAGAACTGAAGCGCCTGCAGGAGAGAGAGCAGTTTACTGAAGCACTCCCACTGCCTAGGGCAGGAACTTTACCCCGGCTGCACACCCTTTGTCCTTCCTCTGCATTCCTGAGTCCAGAAATCCACCTGGAGTTCTTGGCGCATCCAGTTCTCCAATTCTGGGAACTGCCTGGAAACCGGGCAGGAGGGCGGGGCCTCCTGGCCCAAGGCTGCGGGGCCAGCTGCACACAGGAGCAGGGCCTCTATGTCCTAGAAAAATAATCTTCAAGCATTTGGACACACTCAATATTAAGAGGGATTTGATTATGATGATGATTTGAGTGGTTGCAATAGCAAAGTCCTAAGTGCGAGATTCTGCCATCTGGCAAGCCTGCCTTAAGAGGCAGAGAAGATTAAGAGAACAGCTCTCTCTCCCTCTCCCTCCCTGCCTCCCTCCCTTTCTCTCCCTCCTTTCCTCTTCCCTCCCTCCCTCCTTCCCCTCCTCTCTTGTGTGTATGTGTGTGTGTGTGTGTGTGTGTGTGTCTGTCTGTCTGTCTGTCTGTCTGTCTCTGTAAATATGTCCTTGTGTCTGTTTGGATTTGTCTCCATGTGAACAGGTGCTGGCAGAGTCCAGAGGGTCTTGATGCTCTTGGAGCTGGTATTATAAACTGTCGGGGAATCACCCAACCTGGGATACTGAGAACTGAATTCAGACCCTCTGAAAGAGCAGCAAGTTCTCTTAAACACTCTCTAACTCACTCTTTTTGTTTTGTTTGTCTGAGAGAAGTTCTTGCTCTATTGCCCAGGAGGGCATAGAATGTCCCATGCTGCCCAGGCTGCCTTGAACTCCTGGCCATCCTCCTGCCTGGTCTTCCTAAGCACTGGGATTAAAGACATAAACTACCATAGCAGCCTTTGACTTATTCTTTTCATTATTATTTAAATTAGAAACAAGCTTGCTTCCCATGTCAATCCCAGCTCCCTCACTCCCCTCCTCCCCCACCAACTTCCCCAACCCTCCACCCCGGTCCCCCTCCACTTCCCAGGGAGGGTGAGGCTCTACATAGGGAATCTTCAAAGTCTGTCATGTCATCCCTGGCAGGGCCTAGGCCCTCTTCCATGTGTCCAGGTTGAGAGAATGTCCCTTCACGTGGAATGGGCTCCCAAAGTCCATTTGTGTGCCAGGGATAATACAGATATACTATAAGAGGCCCCATAGATTGCCACCAAGGCCTCATCACTGATGCCCACATTCAGGGGGTATGGATCAGTCCCATACTGGCCTCTCAGTCACCAGTCTGGGGTCCATGAGCTCCCCCTTGTTCAGGTCAGCTGCCTCTGTGGGTGTCACCAGCCAGGTCTTGGCTCCTTTGTTCATCACTCCTCCCTCTCTGCAACTGGGTTCCATGAGTTCAGTTCAGTTCAGTGTGGGTGTCTGTCTCTGCTTCCATCAGTCACTGGATGAAGATTCTAGGATGGCATTAAGGTAGTCATCAATCTCATTATTGGGGGAGGGCATTTAAGGTAGCCTCTCCACTGTTGCCTAGATTGCCTTTGACTTATTCTTGCATGGTTTGGTAAGAATAGTGGGAATATAAAGCTGAACAAGATTCTATTGTTCATACATCTTTTTCTCAACGTTCCTAGTGAGCATTTTGGATTTTAACACAACTGTGTGTACCAAGTGGCTTCACCTACTTCTCACCACTTCAGACTCTCTATGCAGATCCTCCTGCCTCTCCTTCTGGAATCCTGGGGTTACAGGAACCAACATGTCTATCTCATGTGGTGCGGGAGATGAGACCTGGGGCTTCCTACAACCGGGGAAAGTCTCCTACCAACTGGTCTGCACATATCCATTACCAAACATTTTTGTGTGTTTCTTGCTGGGAATTAAACCTAGAAACTCACACGCTAAGCAAGCACCACCCTACCACTGAGCTAGTACTTCCCCTTTAAAAGATCCACTGGTTTGGGTGGGTTTTGCCCCCTAAGATTCTAATTTAGAAGTATGTTTTCTACACCTTGGCATTTATTATTTCATAAGTTTAATTTGATTCAGACAATCTTTTAAGTTGCTTGTTTTTTTTAATCTTTGTATGTAGGTTCTAATGTTCAACAGGGAGATGTAACTGCCAACTAATATTAGATTCTGATAACTTAGAAGCTACGTGTTACATAATGGCAGTCTCTAAAGGCATAAATAAAGCTTAAGCAGCTTCCCAACCAAAGAGGGAGAAAAGGGAATATTGGGAAGTAAGTAAATGAAAAGCGAGCCAGAGGTTAAGAAAATGGAATTCAGAACAGCTGGCTGATGGAAAATGCGTAATTCAATATATCAGTGATTGTGTTACATAAAAATAGCCCTTAAGAGACAAGTAGAGAAAAGCATCCCTGAGGGTAGAAAACTTCCTTCCTGTCTTTGGAGCTGTGCTCAGTGCCTGTCACAGCCTTGTAGTCAAATCCCATTTGCCAATGATCTCAAGGATGCTGCAGGTTACTGTCCTTCACTGTGTCTCCTTTTCCTTCCCCAGGTTGATAAGGAACAACTGCATTTGGATGATAAAGACATTGAAAGCTTAGATGCCTCCAAGCTGAGCCGTTTCATTCAGATGCACAGCCTCCGCTGGGTCACAGAGTACAGCCCTCTGGTAAACACTGATCCCTAAGATCAGCCCTCTTTGTTCCTGTGTCTTGGAGTGTTCTTGCCCCCAGAGCAGAGGTGTTCTCTCCACTGTTAGTAACTGTCCCTCACTGGACACCTGGCATGTTGTTTAAGTTAATATCCTTGCTAACCCTTTAAGACTGATTGGCTCATCCCTCTCTACTCAACAAAGAGAGAAACACACACAGCAAAGCAAAATGACCTATAACACAACTCATAAGAAAAAAAAAAGCCCAAAACACAAACTTAAGGCACCTGGATCAAAACCTTGGACTCTGGAGTCTGGCTGTATGAGTGTGCTCCGTGAAGGTCATTGACTGGGAGGCAGTCACTAACTCACCTTTCTCAAGCGATGACCAAGAAGGCTGCTTTCCTGTTGCTTTTCCTGTTGCTGCCACAAAGGCAACTTAAGAAAGGAAGAGTTTGTTTTATCTCACAGATTGAGGGGACACAGTCCATCATGGTGAGAAGGTGTGCAGGCAGGAGCATGACACAGTTGGGCATAGTACATCCATAGCCAAGAAGCAGAGCGGTGGACAGTGGTTCTCAGGCCCCTTTCTCCCTGTTTTTCTCTTTAGTCTAGCCAGTGCTGAAGCCCATTGGTTTGTTCTACCCACCTTCATGGTGGCTCTTCTCTCTTCAAACCTCTCTGGAAATGCCCTCACATATATGACCAGAAATGTGTCTCCTAATGGCTTTAAATCCAACCAAGTTGCTGCTCAATAGTAATTATCATATCTTTCTTTACCTAGAGGTTCACTATTGTCTCTCTTGTGTCCACAGTACTGGCTGTGGACTCAGAAAACATGGTCTAGTATTCCCTGTGCACATGACCCTGGAGTCATAGTGTCCTAGATGCAGGGCAAGGACACGTCTTCCAGAGCTCTTAGACCTGGCCCAGCTCTCATCTTACGGAATAGCTTTGTGTCTTTTTCAAATGTCACATTATCAGGGACAATAAATCTTATCAAGAGAAAGTCAGGAAAAAATATCTTTAGAGGAACATATTTAATTTACTATTTTTTGTCCATGATGGTACAAATATTTGTACTGGAAAGACTGGGCAGAAAGTCCCAGCCGTGCGCTGGTCCTGCATGTACATTTAATGTACACACTCTGTGGCTTTGCTGTGCCAACCAGGCTGTGTCTGCTGAGATTAAACCAGCTCCTTCTGTGCTCTTCAGTAAAGCTAACGCTGCCATCTGACTCCTTAGCTCTTGTCTATCCACTCTTCCTAAGAATTCCTTATGTTTTGCAAGAGTGGATGCCACTCTGAATTTAAGTAGCATGCATCTGTTACTATAACTACAAAGACTATTATAACAAGAATCAATTATTTGCCATCCTGTGTCCCTAATGTAACCTGAACCTGTTGTCAAAGTCCAAGACAAAGTCTTTAGGAACTACTTCATCTGGTCACGCTTGCCTTGCCTGTGGTCCCTCTGTGACCAGCTGCACTAGAAAGGCCCACACAGTTCCTAGGAGTCAGCCAGTGGCCATGGAGTGGCTGGATGCTTCTGGACATCTGGGTCTCTGGACAGATTGCAGCCATTTGCCAGGTTGACATCATCTGCAGGTCCTGCCAATGCGGAAGCAGCTAGGTGGAAGCCAGCAACTTGTTCTTGCTGTTGCAGCTTAAACCCATCCTTAGGGTTACTGCTGCAGGATAAATCCATCCTTAGGGCTCCTGTTGCTGCATAAATCCATCCTTAGGGCTTCTGCTACTGTATAAATCCATCCTTAGGGCTCCTGTTGCTGCATAAATCCATCCTTAGGGCTTCTACTACTGTGTAAATCCATTCTTAGGGCTCCTGTTGCTGTATAAATCTATCTTTAGGCTTCTCTTACTGCATAAATCCATTCTTAGGGCTCCTGTTGCTGTATAAATCTATCTTTAGGCTTCTCTTACTGCATAAATCCATTCTTAGGGCTCCTGTTGCTGCATAAATCCATCCTTAGGGCTTCTACTACTGTATAAATCCATTCTTAGGGCTCCTGTTGTTGCTTAAATCCATCCTTAGGCTTCTATTACTGTATAAATACATCCTTAAGGTTCCCTGACAGCCCCATACTGGGCTGACTGCCCCCAGAGTAAAGGGCATAGCCAACAGTTATAGATTTTGTGACTTAAACTTGACCTTTCCATCAAGTCTACAATGTCCTCTTAGCTACTCCATTTGGTTGTTTAGTGGAGGGCAGTGGCCTGAAAACCAGATGGTTACACTTAATTTTAAGATGCATTTTCACCATTTTTAACTATGTGCTTGTTGTTTATCTGTTGAGTGGTATGTGCACCACATGCATGCAGAGCCTTGTAGACACCAGGAGAGGGGCTCAAATCCCCTGAAGCCGTAATTAAAGCCAGTTAAGATCTACCCAGCATGGATGCTGGGAGCTAAACTCAGGATCTGTGCAAGGATAGCTAAGGTGTCCCTCCAGCCCCCAGATGATTCTACTTTTTTAAAAGGATATTCAATAAATTTTATGTATATATGTATGTGCTTGAGTAAATGTGTGTGCACCACATGTGTGTGTGAGCCAGAGGATGCCAGAGAGGGTATCAGATCCTCTGGATCTGGAGTTCCAGACAGTTGTCAGCCACCACATGGGTGCTGGGAACCAGGCCATTGTCCTCTACAACAAGGATTAAGGTGGTCTTAACCCTATCAGTTCATTTTACTTGTTGGAAATATTTGTATTTTACTATTTGATAATTCTGTCCATGCATACAATGGGTTTTGATAACATTCAAGGTTGTAAATTTTTAAGCGCCATCTTAGAAGCCATTTGCATTTGTGTTATTCTGCTCATTGCACTGGCATTCCTCTGTCCCTCTGTAAATATGTCTGCTTCCCTCTCCCTCCCCTCTCCTTCTCCCTCTTATTACTCTTCTCCTATGACACATCTAATTTCCCAGATTGCAACTGGCTTATTTAACACCAGGGTTCAAACTCACCTTCTCCTGATGATGAACAAGGCTTCCCCGGAATATGAAGAGAGCATGCAGAGATACCGGGAAGCAGCTAAGCTCTTCCAGGGACAGGTAGGTTGAGAATAGACACACCACAGGAAGACTGATATGTGGGGAGACTGTAAGCGTAAAAATACCTAGTTGGAATCTGTTTACTCACTATAGCCTCCAAAGGCTGGGACAGAGAGCAGAGATTACTTCCCACATGAGTACCTACAGAGCACCAGAGGCCTACTTCAAGGTCTCCAGGGTTCCTTCTCTTCTTCCAACCCTCCTGGGTGTAGTTCTGCTTGAAATCTCTGCAACAGCCATCTTCATCTACCCCTGCATTGCAGAACCTAACCCGAGGCCTTTCTAAGGAGAGCCATCACATAAGCTGTCTTGGGGAGGACTGGTCCCTGACATGGGGAGCACTGAACACAGACAACCCTCTGTTCAGAAGACCACAAGGATTTCCACCTTGGGTAGACCTGACTTAAGGAACAGCCCCCTACCCAGCTCCCCAGCTCATCTGTGGTTTCCTTTTCTATGTTTTGGTTACCCAGCCAACCATGGGCTCAAAGTAGTAAATGGAGAATTCTAGAAGTAAACAACCCATGCACTTTAAAGGGCTTTTACTGTCACATATGATTACAATGGTTTTGTTGTTAGATATTATATTCTAAGTGTGTACGTGAAGCAAAGGAGAGTATTATCTGTTACTCTAGGAGCCACTGAGGCTGGGGTTCTTAAACTATGTCTAGAAAATAACATTTACCAAACTCATACTAAGCACCACAACTGCCAAAGGCACCATTTCTTTTTGTCTCTGCCCCTCCAGTACATTTTACAGATAAGAAAACAGAGTCTCAGAGACACTCAGTCACAAATCACACAGCTAGGAAGACGGAAGCAAATGTAACCTCACTCTCTGCCCTTAATCACCAGGCTAGACTTTCTTACTTAGTTATCAACACGTCTTCAAAGTCCAAATTCTTTTTTAAAAGATTTTTAAAAAATTTTCAGTGGGGGGGGGAGGGGAGGGATGAGGATGCCCAGAGAGATTATAAGAGAGTGTTGAATCTCCTGAAGCTGGAGTTACAGGGGCTTGTGAACTACCTGGTCTGATGTGCTCAGAACCAAATCTGGGTCCTCTGCTAGAACAGTACCCACCCTTAACCTCTGAGCCATCTCTCTAACCCCGAGTTACAATTTTTTCTCATTTGTTTGTTTGTTTTAGTTTGGTTTCTCTAGACAGGGTTTCTCTGTGTAACAGCCCTGGCTGTTCTAGAACTCACTTTGTAGACTATGCTGGCCTCAAACTCACAGAAAACTACTTGCCTCTGTCTCCCAAGTGCTGGGATTAAAGGCGTGTACCACCATGCACTGCCAAAAATGTATAGCACAGGCTGGCCTTGAACTCATGATCCTCCTGCTTCCTCCTCCTTCAGCAAACTGAACTAGCATGCGCCACCACAACTAGCCAAAATTCTTGTAGCTAAATTTGACTAAAGGGATAAAACACCAAAGCAACAAAAATAAATTTCAAATTCATTTAATTTTATCAAGACATGTTTGGGGGGAGTGTTGGGGAAGTCCTGTGTATATGTCAATAAAGCACTGTTGGCCAATAGGGAAGCAAGATAGGTGGGACTAGGAGTCCAGGAGGACTCTGGGTAGGAGAAACACAGGGAGTCAAGTGTAACCGCCATAGGGGTAAGAAGCCCGGAAACTTTTCTCAGGTAAGAGAAATACTTAGATTAACAATTATGTGTTAAATACTTAAATCAGAGCTAGCCAGTAAGAAACAAGCAAGGCCAACAGCTTCATAATTAATACAGTGTCTTGTGTGTTATTTGGGGACTACAACATGGCAGAGCCCAGGCGACTGGTGGGGAAAAAACCAATGCTGCTGGCAAAGAAAAAGGCATCTCTCAACAGGGGAGGTGGTCTTATGTAGCCCAGGCTAGCCTCAGACTTGCTGACTTGCTGATATTAAATGTGACTTTGAACCCCGGTCCTCCTACCTCTGCCTCCCAAAGGTCGGAATTACAAGTGTGCTCCATCATGCCAGGCTTTAACTTAGACTAAATTACGTGAGACAAACCATAAATTCAATCTGTGTGGTGACAGCAACTACTAGTGTCTCTCTGTCCCCAGGCTCTCAGCTGGACCTTTTCTCCCCAACCACAGATCCTCTTTGTTCTGGTGGACAGCGGCAGAGGGGAAAACCGAAAGGTGATATCCTACTTCCAACTAAAGGAGTCTCAGCTGCCGGCTTTGGCCATTTACGAAAGTGTGGATGACAAGTGGGACACTCTGCCCATCACAGAAGTTACAGTGGAGAAAGTCCAAGGCTTCTGCGATGGCTTCCTAAAGGGGACCTTGCTGGTGAGTGTGGGGCACTTGTTGCCCGCCTCTGTGTCGTGTCATTCCAAAGCAGGGCGACTCTGAGCAGATAGTCCACGGGACAACACTCCGCAAGGGGTCTGTCTATGCAAACTCAATTTGGGATTTCTCCATTTTCTGTTCAAGGTCCATTGTGAAATAACTGAAATCCTGTATAAAGAGCTCATGCATGATGGTGTGGCTCACGCCAGGTACTCTGGTGGCTGAGGCGGGTAGATTGCCACAGAAGCCAGCTTGGGGTACATTATAAGTTTAAGTCCAACCAGAGCCGCAAAGTGAGACCTCTTTAAAAATATATATATATTAACAATAGAAGAGTTGAGCGGTTCAAAGTGAAGGTGGACTTAAGGTTTTTCAGGAGTAGTTAAATCTGCATCACTGTGTTTTTCAGAGAGATCACAATGGGGAAGAAGACACGGATGCGGGGAAGGAGGAGCTCTGAGCTCTCCCTGGTACTTCCGCTCACTGCGATGGATGCCTTTCTGTGCTGAATAAAAAGGGGCCGTTGGAATCTCCCTACCAGTTAACACCCGGTGTTCCAACAAGGGCTGGGAGGGCAGCTGCTCCCTTTGTGTCTGAGCGTCTCCCTTTCTTGTCCCCTTAGTTTTAAACATCC
This sequence comes from Mesocricetus auratus, assembly GCF_017639785.1. Lineage (NCBI taxonomy): Eukaryota > Metazoa > Chordata > Mammalia > Rodentia > Cricetidae > Mesocricetus > Mesocricetus auratus. The sequence continues at coordinate 5,599,524 of NW_024429187.1, read as the reverse complement.
CGTCCTCTCCTTCACACCGCCTAGTTTCTTACTGTGAGCGGGTCCTGAGGAGAGAGAGGCCTGGGAGACTCCATGAAGGAGAGCGTTCCTAGAGAGAGGCTGTTCTGGTGTGTCACTGACACTGCTCCGGTACCCTGCACACGGCTTATACCGCAGTTCCTTTTCCTTTGGGGTCATCCAGGGACAGAAGCCTCACCCTCCTTCTCTGACTTGGGGCCAGGAACAAAAACATGTTTGGGGCTTTATTTTTCCCTCCAAAAGTTAAACGATGTCTCCAAGTTTCTAGCGATTGCAGCTCCCCGTGTAAATCAGCAGCCCAGGAAATAAATAAAGTCCAGCGCTGGTAAAAGAAGCCAAACCCTTTGGAGGGAACCCAGCTGCCCAACTCAGCGGTACATGCCGCGCCCTCCAGGGCTCTGTTTCCCTTTAGGTCACGACCCACTGATGTGTTGTTCCCTGTGTGGGTGGGATGAGTGGTGGGACCTGACCATCCTGCGTGACGATTGATACAAATGTGGCAAAGGACCCCGGGAGTCAACTAGGTAAAAGGTTAGGGATAGACAGAAGCGGGGGTAGGCATTTGGCGCCAGGGCGTGCTGGGGCTGACCACCGTTACTGCCAGTAAGGTGTGCGGTGTGGAGGACCACAGAGGAGTTTGGCCGTGGGTAGCTGGCTCACAGGCTGTTACTGTCAACACACAGATGGTACATTGTCGCAGCCTTCCCGCCCCCTCCGAGCCCTTGGCTCTAAGGAAAAGTGCCTAAGTGCTGAAGAGCTGAAAACCCACCGCTGAACAGAAGGACGGCTCCGAGTGAGAGCCAGGGAGTGAAACGGTTGCTTGTTCCTTTCTGTGGTCTAACCTCTGGGCGTGGTCAGTGGCTGGAAAGGAGACCATGAAAGCAACTCCTGCAGTGGCACAGGAACTAGGAGCTTGAGGGGGTCACCAGGTCCACCCCAGGACCGCACAGGAGCACAAAACAGGCTCATCCCAGAATGCTTCTTTGACATGCTGACATTTCCACTCAGGACTTCTTTCTGATGGATGATCCTCTACTGGGTGACGTTTCCCAGCCCCTTAGGATGTCTTTCCTTGCAACTCTGAAAACTCTAACACTGCCTTGTCAGCATCTCCTAAGGCAGTGGTTCTCAACCTTCCAAATGCTGTGACCCTTTAATAGAGCTCCTCATGTTGCGGTGACCTCCAACCATAAAATCATTTTCATTACTTCTTCATAACTGTAATTTTGCCGAATCATAATGTAAACATCTGATTGCAGGATATGTGATATGTGACTCCTGTGAAAGAGTCATTCCACACTGTCAAAATCAATGGGGTCGTGACCCACAGGTTGAGAAACACTGTCTGAAGAGCACCTTCAACTCCATATTTTTTTATTTTTTCCTTGTGGTGCTATTAGGAATTGAACTTGGGGCCTTGTGTATGCTAGGTGGGTGCTCTATCACTTAGCCACACCCTCAGGGGGATCTCCTGGTTACTTTAAAGCCCATTTACATGGTCTCCAGTTCCCCTGCAATCCAACCTTTTATCATTTTCATTTCCAATGTACTTATCACTTCACCATTATCATTCTCCCCTTTTGCCTCAAATTTTTCTATTTCTTGCTTAAAATAGCAGTACAGCAAGCTTTAGTACAGCTCCAGAATTATATTAATAATGGGTTGATTTTTTATCCTAACATACCCTCCCTCATATGCTGATAGTCAACACAGACCTCATAGATATCAACAAAACAGCAGTTTATTTTGCTGGTTGATGGTATTTTGTTGCAATTTTGTCATATGTCGTCTTGTGTGCTTATGTTTGCATATTTGTAGTGTTCAACCAAATTACTCCTTATCAGCTCATAGCTCTTCAAAACTGCCAGGAATTCTCCATGTCTTCGTCAGTGCTGATCCTGTTCTTTGTAACTTTGAGGACTCAAGACCAGAGGATGAAATTCCTTTAGAGAGAAGAGACTTTGGGTTATGTGCGTGTTTACTTGAGGACTCCGTGTAAAATGAGTTCTAAGTTGGTCTAAGTAATAAAACCCTGAGTCAGATATAGAGGAAAATGCTGAGATCAGAGAGAAGAAGAAGCAAGCCACAGCCAGACACTCCTTACCTCCTTAGTGTCTCATCAGACAAAAGTGAGTTGCTGTTTCTGTCCACTTATATCCTCTCCCTGCCCAGTCATCTCCTTCTTGTGTGCCTGTACAGACCTCCAGACCTCTATGGTTAGCTAGCAGCAAACTCCATTCTCTGACCTTCAGACAGGCTTTATTTGTACAAGCAAGATATCACCAAACCTCTGTGGTTTTTTTCCCTGTATAAACAGTTGGCTTCAAACCAAGACCTTCCTGACTCTGCCTCTCAAGTGCTGGGACTACAAGTATGGGAAGCCAAAAATGGCAAAAGAGATTTCTGTTAATAAATCTGGGGTCTACTCTAGCTTCTGCCATTTCTAGATGCTTTCTTGACTTTGGTTAATCATTCCCTAAGACTCTACATTCATTACCTGAGACTGTGCCTTTGCTGGAACATCTAGGGACATCTCAGATGTTCTGTGCTGTGGATTCATTATTAGCTCTCACTGGTAAAAGCTCACCCTTTCTTTGTGGTATGAAATATACTGTGACCCCTTGGAACTAGGAAGAATTTGGAAGACCAGGAAGACTATTATGGAGGCCTACACACAGGCAAAACAGCATAACAGGGAAGTTTGGATTTGACTTCTTCTGGACTTTGGGAGAACCATAATTTTTTTTTGTCCCTGAAGGTTAATTTAAAGCTTGTTGAGGATGATAAAGTAGTTTACGTGGGATGTTTTGGGATTCCAGGGTGATGATACACATAAAGTCTAAAAACCTTGACACGGTATTCCTTCTCTATATCATGTCGTTTCTCCATTTGTCACAACTTATGGAAACAGAGAGGTCTCCCTTCCTGACTTCCTCAAATGAATGAGGCTTCCTGGTGGTAAATTCTGGAGATAATTGTCTTTAACTCACTTTCATTATTACTCAGCATGGTGAGGCCACCAGATCAGAAAACAATTGCCAGTGTTAGGGTTACTGGTTATGCAGAAATTTCAAGAAGTAAGAGGTCACTATGCCCTGGGGGAGAGTATACAAAAGAAGCACTTCCAGTATTTAGATGGTAGTATGAGCAACAGGGAAGTGTGGCCAAAAGCCTTCACAGTAGTTTCCATGAGGAAGAATTGGCTAGGAAATGGAAGGTAAGAAGTTAGTCGAACAGTATTCCCAGGCTCACAGGCATAGGTGCTGCCCTTAGTTGCCCAGACCTTGACTCTGGGGTGACTAGGACAACAGGATGAAAGTTAGAGCATAAAATCCCATCAAGAAGTTAGGCGGGGTAAAGACTCTGTGTGATTAATTTGTATTGGAAATATGAATAGCGGGTGACTTGTTTGATATCTGTAGGAATTGGCGAGCCCTGGTGCCCTTGGATTCCATGATCCCGGAGTCATCCATCTCCTTAGACAGACACAGAGCTTCGGTAGGAGTTGATTTGTTGAAGCAAACACGATAGCTGCTCCCTCAAGGAGGGCAGGACACCTGCCACCAGCTAAGTGCCTCTGACTCTCGAGTGTTGCGTAGAGAGACCTCGTAAATTGAGGAAAAACTCATACTAATCTCATGCACACTATTGTGGAATTCCCGGAAAATAGAGAAGATATTTCTAGGATCCAGAGGGGAAAAAATTTGTTTTACCAAACATGATACTTTTTAAACCAAAGCAATAGTCATTTTTGTAAGTACATGAGTTCGGCCTCAGCAACCCTGGAATCCACAGGTAACTTCATTAGTCAAGGTTCTCTAGAGTAGCAGAACTTCCAAAATGGATAGATAGATAGATAGATAGATAGATAGATAGATAGATAGATAGAGGTATAGTTACATGATGGGGGAAGTCCTTCTGTGTATATGTTTGCCCTATTGGTTGGTAAGTAAAACACTGTTGGCCAATAGGGAAGCAAGATAGGTGGGATTAGGAGTCGAGGAGCATTCTGCGAAATGTAGTCAAGAGTGGAGAGTCGCCATGTGATCCCGAGAGGAGAGGAAGCAAGTCTGGTGTTCTTGGTAAGATAAGACCTTATAAAAATATATATTAGTAATTATGGGTTAATAATTAAGTCAGAGCTAGCCATTAAGAAACCATAGCAAATGGCCAACAACTTCATAATATAGTGTCTCATGTGTTATTTGGGGGCTAAGGCAGCAGGGGGACCCAGGCAGCTGGCGGTAAAGAGTACATGTTATAGGTATAGATATGGGAATTATCAGAATCACTTACAGGTTATGGACCAACTTATCTGATATTGGCGGGCTATGAATAGAAAGTCCAACAATCTAGAAGTTGCTCAGTCCACAAGGCTGAGTGTCTCAACTGGTCTTCGGTAGGCCCCTGAAGAAGTAAGCCCTAATGCCAGTGAAGAAATGGACTTGCTAGCCAGGGCAAGAGCAAGCAGTCAAAATCTTCCTTCCATGTCCTTATATAGGCTTCCAGCAGATGTGGTCCAGATTAAATGTGTGTCTTCCCACTTGAAGATTCAAATTAAAGACATGTGCCTTCCCTGCTTGAGATCTGGATCATTGGTGTGTGACTTCCTACCTCAAAGGCCCAGACCAGAAGAAACAAGAAGCAAGAAATCTCTCAAGTGTGCCTTCCATTTCCAGATGTAGTCAAGTTGACAATCAAGGCTAGCCATCACACTCTCCCATAGAGAAGAGCTCAGTACAACAGCAGGGAATTATAAAGGGCTTAGGAGAAACTATCTTACACATTATCCTATGCTCAGAGGCCATAACAAGCAGGTTAAGTTTAAATCTCATTCTTCTTGTCCTCTTTGTCTACCCATGTTCCTGGGAAGGGCAGATTTTCTAGGGCCAGTGAGGTCTCAGAAGTCACAGCATCGTAGTTATAAATTATCCTATGGTGCATTTGCCATAGAGCCCCTCTCCCAGCTCACCTAACTGTGTCATGCCTGAAAGGAAGACTGTGTTCGCTAAACCTGTATTAATACAGATGTTTGGGGCAGGTGAAGGATGGGGTGGGTGTTATGTAGTATGGGAAAGCATCATTTATTCATATACTCAATCATTAACTTAAATACTTATTAACTAGCTAATAAGGTGTCAAGCAGAGTTGCACCCTGAAGGATGGACGTATGCTTGGCCTTGGATGAAGAGCCACTGAGCAGATAACACAGTGGAACACGGAAGCTATCAGACTGTCTGGGCCACAGACAGGGCTGGATCAACCAGAAGAGGTACACTGTGGGGAACAACTAACAGGAAGTGAGCTATGGCCCAAGAAGTCTGCAGGGATGGAGGGGGAGCCACAATGAAAATCGACCAGAAAAGGGAAAAGGTTCCTCATGGACAAACCACATTTCACAACATTTGAAGCTAATCCTGTTTATTTCACCTTTCTAAAAATACCAGTTCTCTGAAGAAAACAACAAAGCAGGAAGTGGAATGGGCCTGACCCCCTAGTTCCTGGCTGAACAGACTTTGCGTGGAGAGATGGAGACATGGAGACCATGAAGAGGTTGGGGCTAAGCCCGAGATCTTTAAGGATCTGAACCCCTGGGGGAAAGGAACCATAGGGAGGAAAATCAAAGAAACAAATGAATTTCAAAAGCATATCTACAAACATGAAATATTTAGCCCCATTCAAATTGTTTCTAAGATAAATCATTTCCTGATATGGAATCAGAGCTGGGTATTTTTGTGAACTTGACTGTGAAAAGGTTGACTCGTGGTGGGAAGGCATGGGTGACAGAAGAGCTAGGCAGGGCCAGGCCACTCCTGCAGGATATAAAAGGTCATGTGAGAGCTGAATGTTACTATTTAACTCTCCAAATAATTACTCAGGTCTTCATGACAACATTCAATTTCTACAATAGACCCACTGGTCTTGATATGGCAACACAGTACTCGCCTAGGTTCAAGGAAGCAAGAACATGTTTGACATAATTCAAGTTGTGGCGAAGTAAGAATTTTAAAAATAGCAAATGGGTTGTACTTACAGCTCATATTGCCCAGGGAGAAGGTTAAGAGACTAAATTCCCTTGCAGGAAGTTTACTGGGGGAAGCTCTTGGGAGTTGTACTGAAATGGAAGTAGGGCTGGACAGAAGGAAAATATAATAACGTCTTAGACTGTCCCATGGGAATCTTTATGCTATGATGTCTTGTGGAACTGTCCCAAGTTGAAAAATGAGGACCAGGCCTGGTTACTCCAATACTGAACATCACAGGTAGATGCTATGCAGCTCCTAAAAACAAGATGGCTTTATTTAATATTTTTTAAAGAATGTAAGATACCTCATTGACTGTGGTAGGAAAAAAACACGTCTTTGTTATCATCATAGAAAGGACTAGAGTAGGGCTAGGGATGTAGCTTAACTGGCAGAGTCCATGTCCAACAAGCCCGAAATGCCATTAGCCCAGGTCTGATCACCGACACCACATAACTCAGGCTCACTCCTGCTAATCTCTGCACTCAGGAGGTGGAGGCAGAAGAGGCAGAAATTCAAGGTCATCCACATCTAAGGAGCTCCAGGCCCATCTAGGATCCAGGAGACGCCACAAGACCATGTCCTCAGAAGCAAACAAACAGGAAAGAACCAGAGCAAACTTCTAATGTCACAGTGAGAATTCCCACTCACCCCTTCATCGAGCATTTATTGGCCAGCTACCACAAGGTAAAGATAAATGAGGGAGGGAATAGATGAAATCTATTCTGACTTCACTCCCCTCTCTCCTTGATCATCTGAATTTTGTGGTATGCTCTGGATTTCTAATGTACCCAACAGGCAGTCACATATTTTATAATGACAACAGAAAACAAAAAGAAAACAGAAACTACAAGTTAGCAAGCACTGGTGTTAGATTTTGGCTGTAGACAGACCATAATGTTAATTTTTACCAACTAACTATCTTTAAGTCTCTTATAATTTGTTAAATATCCTTTCCCTGGATATCACACGTTGCCAGTAACCACTTCCTGAATCCGTTTCCTGTTCCTGGCCCTTCTCAAATGTCACCCTTCCTACTGACAGAAACCCCACCGGTGGCCCATTCTTTCCTCCTTTCTCCTAAAAGCTCAGAAGTCTCTGTTTCTGCCTCCTCCCATCTCCTTTCCCTAGGATATAGTGTTAATCCCACTGGGTGAGAATAAGACCACTAACACTATTTTTGAACCAAATTTGAAGCAAGCTTTATTAAATACTGGCCAGGTCCATACCCGTGATTCCCAAAGAATGACTGAAAAGTATGTTAGTCAGGTGCTTACAAAGGCAAAACTCACCAGGCTATCTATCTACTTCCCACCTCCGCCCAATGAGGACAAGCATACATCCTGATGTACTTCATGCTATATGCCTCCCGCCTACATGTGATCAAGCACATCCTGTACAGTTGGGGCAGCCAACCTTGTTTACAGAAGTGAAAACATGTGTCTCATTATCTTACATGAACAACACTCCCAGCATTCTAGGAAGTTATCTGTCCTTGGGCAAATGTGGCTTACCCACTTTGTTAGAGGCAGTTTTGTTTCATAAATCTCTTTTTTTTTAAGAATTTATTTATTATGTATACAGCACTTCACGTATGCCTGCAGGCCAGAAGAGGGCACCAGATCTCATTACAGATGGTTATGAGCCACCATGTGGTTGCTGGGAATTGAACTCAGGACCTCTGGAAGAGCAGCCAGTGCTCTTAACCGCTGAACCATCTCTCCAGCCCCCTTGTTTCATAAATCTCTTAAGCACAGTAATTAAAACATAACTTTAGCCCTCACAGTAACCCCAGGTGGTTACATGCAGCAAAGTTTCCAGTAAGTTAAGAGACAACATCATAACTGAGCACAGAGGAGAGTATGTAGGAATGGGAGTGTCTGAGAGGAAATAGATACACATTGAACAGTACGTAAAAGGTTCTGATGTTTCCTGCAACTTCTATGGCCATTGGAGTCGTATTGGTCTCAAAGAGATTACCTGAGTGATGTGTGTAACCTCCACCCTACCACACTTTGGCAAGCACATCTGTTGTGCCCAAATTCTGAACCCCAAAATCACCAAGAGGTCCATTGCGATGCAAAAGCAAAGAGTCTTTTATTAAAGTTATTTAATGAGCTAAACCCATTAGCTCGGGCCCTTCACCCCACCACCATGGCGGATGGCTGGAGAAATACCCCAAGCAACCTCGAGGCAGGGATCTTAAAGGGCAGTGTAAGGGGAGTGTCTAGGGGTATGAAACAGTCTCAGGACTGGTGCGCTTCTAAGTTTGGATGACCTGCCTGTGTTGATTGGTCAACTGGTTGTTATGGCCCATAGGCCCTCCCAGGGCAGTTGCTATGCTCTGCACATCACTGTTGTGCACTTGTCTGTAAAGGACACCCAGAGCCGTAAGCACAGCCCCACCAGCTAACTTCTGATGGCTCCTTGCCACAAGGAGGACATCTGACCTCCTAGTGACCAGGACAGGAGCGGCAAGGTCATGGAAGCACATGTTAGCCTGTCATGGCTGCTAAAACGGGGAGGCTGGTCACTACACATCTCGGTGAAAATGAGAATTTGGCAATACTCCTCTCTTAGACTGACTTCATCCTATTCACCTCCCATATTTTTTGTGGTCACCACTAACGATACAGCGGAAGCTGGAGCAGGAAGAGGCTGTCAGTCAACAGTGGAAGTAGGAGGGGTTTGTGGGAAGGCAGAGTGGTTTGTGCTAAGGTACTGACATGATTGTGAAATGCTGCCAGAGGTGTTGCTGACTTAGAGTCAGGGTCGGGAATTGTTGCTCTCACTGATCCAGCTATTGACTGGGGGGAAGGGGGGCGTCAGTAAGGCTCCATCTGGACAGAACTGAGCTAGCCAGACCATGCGCTAAAATGTTCATTTACTAAAGCTGTCTTTGAGAGCTGCCAGCGGATTCTATCTCTCCACTACCATCTTTCATTTTTAATTTGTCAAATGAGAGGATGCTCAACTTTTCCCAGGGTGCCTCAAGGAGAAAGCTGTCCCTCCCCACACTGGGTGATTTTAATCACAGATTGGTTTCTTAGTGCAGTCATTTTCTAAAACCTTAAGTCACTAAGTGCATAGTTTTCAAAATGTCTGGTTTGAACACAATGTTTCCAATTTCTGAGCAGAGAGAGAAATTTTAGGACTAAAATTATAAGACATTTGTGCTTTGATACCCAAGGAATGTATATGGGAAGCTGTGATAACCATCAGACAGGATCCCAGAAGGAACATTTGAAAAAGGGCATGTATTAGTAGCAACAGATCTTAGTCACCAAACAAAACAGAATCCAAACCACAGCGGAGACTGTTGTGTGTGAGGAACTAATCTCTCTGTTCCTCTGCAAATTCCTGAGCGGGTTCCTGAAAGGAACCACCCCTTAAACGAAGGACATTCAAGACTGTAATGTGAAAAATAAAAACCCAGCAGATAAGCAAAGCAGCCAGCCACTAGCACTTACCTCTACCTCAGGCTGTAAGGGTGATCCTGACTCCAGGAATCCTCAGAGAGCAATACTCTCTCCCCTAACCCTCACAGACAATAGCAATCCCTGTCTGGAAACTAAGTCTCCACATGAGACTCCTTCCTTTTCTACCTCCCTCATGCTGAGATCAAAGTGTGAGCTCTGCTAATCATCACTCTTGTGTAGGCCAGCATAGCCTTGAACTCAGAGAGATCCCTCTGCCTGTCTCCTGAGTCCTTAGATTAAAGGTGAGTGTCTCCACTACCTGACTCTACAGCTTGCTAGTATGACTGCTGTGATTAAAGTGTGTATCGCCACTGCCAGATCTCTATGGCTTGTGGCTAGTTTTGCATTCTGAAACCCTCAGGCAAGCTTTATTAAGTCATAAATAATACATCACAACAAAAGCCCTTGTGATTAACATCCCAGTTTTCTTTCCTATAGAGAGACTGAACCTCGGGGATTAGAGAAAAGGTCACAGTTGTCTGAAAATGAAGTATTTCAAGAGAATGGAGAAATCACCTAAGAATGAAGTTGTTTCTCCAGGCAACAACTGAGTGCACTGGGTTCACGCTACCACAGACTGCCAACTTCTAGATTCTGTGTCTGCCACTGGGAGATGGACACTAGACATCCATGAGTATTCTCATTAACAATAATTATACATGGGGGTTGGAGAGATGGTTCAGAGGTTAAGAGCACTGACTGGTCTTCAACCACATGGTGGCTCACAACCATCTATAATGAAATCTGATGCCCTCTTCCAGTGTGCAGGGAAACATGCAGACAGAACACTGTGCATAATAAATAAATCTTAAAAAAACAATAATTATACATATGTATACACTATAATGTGATGTTTTGGTTCACACACAGATATATATATATATATTAGAGTCCTCATTGTTCACAAAAATGATCATAAAGTATGCATTCCTTTCAGTGTTCATTCACTGTACAACTTTCCTAATTCATCTTAATGGTGGAAATGGGGGAAAAGTGTGTCTTGTTATGAAGAAAATGAAAACAAGAGAGATGAGGACTCTAATTTTGTCTTTCTCACTAACTTCAACTCAGGGCTACTGTTGTGCCCCATTCTTCTTCCATGTGAAACAGAGCTAAAGGAGCCTTCTCTCTTTCCATGTGTACATGGGGGACAAAAGCAAACAGAGAACGGGAAACATTCTGAGATATAAAAATCCATGCTGATCTTGGCCTGGGCTCAGAAATTCCTAGGAACTATGACTCCATAAACATGCCCTCACTGTGCCTAGATCCTGAGGTGATCCTGAAGAGAGAAACTGGACAGTCTGAAGATCTAACAACTCATAGAGAATGAGCTCTGTGACCCAATGCCCCAATGCGTGCATAAGAAATTATTCCTGTGCTGATTTTCCCATAGGACACAGAACTGGGCCTCCCATTTGTAGACCCTGGTAATTTAGGGGTGAATGATTTCTCTAAGACTAAGTGTCATGTACACAAAAAGCCATGAGAAAAGTGATCATAAAGGTTCATACTAACATTCTGAGTTTGGAAAACTGAAGGGAAAGGAGAGTGAATGGATGGACCCTTGACTAGGCCAGATGTTTGGCCTCTCTTTTGTCCTCTGGTCATGAAAATAATTTCAGTTCAGTTAAGGCCAAAGCAGCTTTAACCTCCTACTGGTTTACAGATCAGTCTGGAGACGGAACTCCACAGCAGCTGACTCTATTCCTGTCTGACTTTTCATGCCAAAACTCAGCCCCCGGTTTATTTGCTTTTAATAAATTTATTCTGCTTCGGACATTGTGTAAAATGGAAAAAAAGTCTAGACTTGTTTCAGTTCAGGAAGTTAGGGCAGGGTCTCTATTACAAATAAACCTCCTCCAACTTCCTTTTCACTCTCTCACCAATCTGCTCCCAAAGCCCTTGGGATCTGGGACTCCAACTTGTGAGCATGGCTAGAGAGCATGCTCAACGCCGGACCCCTTTGGAATAAGAATACACAGTTCTTCAGGATCCTCAGTGTTAACCAAAAATTAATTATGTGCACCCTCATAGGACTTCCTGTTTTCCTTTTATACAAGTTGGCACCTCAATTCCAGGCAAAGAGTTGTATTTTCATCTGAGTCTTGCACTTTTGGCTTTGGCTCTCCTTCTGGCCTGCTGATATGACTCTCCATGCAAAGGCACACATAGTCACACACACACACACACACACACACACACACACACGTACATGCACACACACGCACAAGCATAAAAATTTAGCTTGGTTACCATCAACAATGAATTTGTTATAACCCATTGATTTTCTCCTCTAAAATATACTGTATGGAGGGCAGATTCTAAGAGTCAGAGAAATGGGGAGTTTGCTGCGAGAGTGTGTCTCCTGGAAATTTCAGAAGGTACAACCATGAAGTCTCACCACCATGGTTGTCTAAACATGACCCAAAGAGGAACAGTGCCAACAGACACGCTACACAGAAGAGGGAAAGCTCATGAGGCCTCAGCATTAGACAAAGGACTATGGACAACTGAGGAATGCCAAGAGCGGCAGAACGTGCACACCAATGGTCAACCCTGAAGCAAATATACATGTAACATCACACAGACTGAGCACGTTGTGTTTACACATTAGTGAGTATATACATCTGTGTATATGTCTCTTTCATCTATATGGATGGTTAGATAGATGGATGGATGGATGGATGGATGGATGGATGGATGGATGGATAGATAGATGATAGATGGATAGATAGATGATAGATAGATAGGTAGGCAGGTGATTAAAGAAAAAGAGGCCATGCAAGAGAGTGTGGGAGGAGTTCACGGGAGAAGTAGTGGGAGGAATGGGAAGAGGAAGTGATATAGTTCAATCTCAAGAGAAGCTGTAAAAATTGCTTTGTAAAACTCTGTGTGTAAGGATTGGATGGCGAGGTGGGTAAGAGTGCTTGCTTCTTTTACAGAGGACACTAGGGTCCCAATCCTCTTGTTTCTCAACTCACAAGTGCCTGTAACTCCAGTTCAGGGAGCCTGGAACTCTCTTGGCTTCTCTGAGAATTTGCATTCATGTGTATTAACACACACAGGCACAGACACACACATGTGACTTAAAATTCCGTGTGTCTCTGTGTGTGTGTGCTTCCCATAAATTAGTCCCAAACATTCACATGAGAATTAAATCAAGGAAGGGAGGGAAACAGTTGAAATAGAAGAAATTATATTTTTTATACTTGAGTGTTTGTAAACAAAGAGAAGAACCAAGATTGATAAAGAGAAAAAGAATGCAGACAAAAGCAAAGACTTGAGGCTTTATTTCCCTTGCGAGATGAAAAGGCACAAGGTGTTTTTCTCCCTCTCCCCCAACCCCACCCTCTTCTAGAGATGATCATAAAGCTCTAGGAGATGAAGAGTGCGAATTATAGAAGCAGCAATCATAGTATTGAAATCAACAGTAATTTTAAGGTCACCTAGAGTGTGGAGAGAATTCAGATCTGAGTTCTGATAGCAGCCTTAGCTTTCCCTGAGTCTATCCATGAACAGATTATACTTTCTAAGCCTAAAATATAAGCAACATCCCTACTGAAAAATTTTCGATGGAAATTAGAAATAAGCTAGGTGTCTGGAATATAATAAGCACTTACATCAGTGGGTCTCAACCTTCCTAATGCTGCAACCCTTTGATACAGTTCTTCATGCTGTGGTGACCCCCCTAAACATAAAATTATTTTCAATGTTACTTCATAACTATAATAGCGTTACTGTTATGAATCATAATGTAAATATCTGTGTTTTCTGATGGTCTTAGGCAACCCTTGTGAAGGGGCCATTCTACTTCCAAAGGGGTCACGACCCACAGGTTGAAAACCATGGACTTAAATACTAGTGATTACTGTCATTAGCTCCACAAAATATATAAAGCAATAGAAGGAAAAATGGCTCCTAACCTCAAGCATGTTCCTAGAAAACAAACGTGGTGCATGGCATTTTTAAATTTATTTATTTCCTAAAGAGGGGCTGGGAATTTTTTAAAAACGAGCTAACTGAGTTATCTGGAATTACTGGGGAAAGAGCATCATGCATAAGACTCATGAGGGCTTCCAAACGTCCCTTCAGAAATCAACACAGCATAAGACTCATGAGGGCTTCCAAACGTCCCTTCAGAAGTCAACACAGCATAAGACTCATGAGGGCTTCCAAACGTCCCTTCAGAAGTCAACACAGCATAAGACTCATGAGGGCTTCCAAACGTCCCTCAGAAATCAACACAGCATAAGACTCATGAGGGCTTCCAAACGTCCCTTCAGAAGTCAACACAGCATAAGACTCATGAGGGCTTCCAAACGTCCCTTCAGAAATCAGCACAGCATAAGACTCATGAGGGCTTCCAAACGTCCCTTCAGAAATCAACACAGCATAAGACTCATGAGGGCTTCCAAACGTCCCTTCAGAAGTCAACACAGCATAAGACTCATGAGGGCTTCCAAACGTCCCTTCAGAAATCAACACAGCATAATGCTTTGGCATTCTGATTAGGAAACAAATTTATACCCCAATTGAGTTAAGGACAATTAAATAGCTTACCAGTGGTCACATAAGAAACAGAGAAACAGGACCTCTGCTGGCCCACAGAAAACTGGAAGGATCCAGGTGAGCCGAGGAACACATTTCATAAGAATGTACTGATGAGAAGCAAAGAGACTGGGCTCTGAGATGGTCCTGAGTGACACACCATCCAACACCTGCCCAGCTCTGGGGGAGAAAACACCATCCAACACCTGCCCAGCTCTGGGGGAGAAAACACCATCCAACACCTGCCCAGCTCTGGGGGAGAAAACACCATCCAACACCTGCCCAGCTCTGGGGGAGAAAACACCATCCAACACCTTCCCAGACCTGGGGGAGAAAACACCATCCAACACCTGCCCAGCTCTGGGGGAGAAAACACCATCCAACACCTGCCCAGCTCTGGGGGAGAAAACACCATCCAACACCTGCCCAGACCTGGGGGAGAAAACACCATCCAACACCTGCCCAGCTCTGGGGGAGAAAACACCATCCAACACCTGCCCAGCTCTGGGGGAGAAAACACCATCCAACACCTGCCCAGCTCTGGGGGAGAGGGGGGCACCATCCAACACCTGCCCAGATCTGGGGAAGGGAGGATACCATCCAACACCTGCCCAGATCTGGGGGAAGAAACACAGGACATCTTTGTGTTATTGCATCCTATTTAGGCATTTCCTTTCCTGGACTCCTTGTGGTGAGCTGCTGGCCTCAACTCTTGACTGCCCACGTTTCCCATCTACATCCTCACGCCCTATCTGAAAACCAGTCCCCAGGCTTACTCCTACGGTTCCCCTCAGTGACCATACCTTCAGTTTGTCTATTCTGGTCTCTTCGCATTACTCAATCTAATCCTATGAGGCTATTTTGGCCAGGGTTCGTATCAAGTCCTTTGTCCCTGGAAAGGAAATGGAAAATATGATTTGTCATTAATCTGCCTGAAGCAGGGTATTAGGGAAGATATGTGCTTTTTGTTTGTTTTTTAAAGGGGGAAAACATCCTTTACAAAGTTATACAGTTTTTCCACATTGCCCTTCTGGGGAAAAAAAAAAACACACCTCATACTTGGCAAATTACATTAGTCAATGGGGCCCATAGCACACAGAAACAAGTGACAGACTGAAACTTTGGGACTGAAGTCATTCCAAGTCACTAAAGTGCCTTTGTAGTTGAAGTCAGCCTCTGGGGTTTTCTCTTGTCTTCATAAATGGGAACACAAACTCAATTAGAAGTCATCCCTAAGAGAGTGATTTAGCAGTATTTTCAGTGTGACTTGGTCCAACAACAAGGAAATCATCCCCATAGACTCATGTGTTTTAATTTCTCTATATTTAACTCAATTTTCTTGAAATTATGCAATATGTTGTTTGGTTTTATTATTATTACTCATGAAGGAACAAGAACAGTAAGTAAACAGAAATGACAGTCATCCAAAAGGAGTCCTCTTTTTACCCACTGTAGGTAAAAATACTTGATGATTCCACAGGGGAAACTATTTAGGAAGAGTGAAACATCCATTCACTTTGAAAATAGATGTGTGTGCTTTTTGCATGCACTGATAATTCCCAAGTTTGTATTCTGGGTCAGATCCAACACTGAACCTCAATGAGTTACTTTATTCTAGTTTTTTACAATTTCATACATGAGTACTTATTTACATCATTTCTATCCTTTCTTCTCCCTGCCTCCAGCACCTCCTGGGTCCTCCACAACCTCTCAAATTTGTGATCTCTTTATTGTTGTCTTGTGTGTGTGTGTGTGTGTGTGTGTGTGTACATATGCACACGTGAGCATGTGTCCCCTGCTGAGTTCACTTAAGAGTTGTCCATTTAATGTTGTTCATATGTATCTATGTGTAGTCCTGGCCACTTGGGGTTGGAATAACCTATCAAGGGACTCAGCCATGGAGAAGATTAATTCTCTCTTAGCAACCATTAATTTCCTGTAGCTCTTCATTTAGAGGTAGAACCTAGTGAAGTTTTCCCATCCATATAAGCATATCAACTGGTGCTGTCATCGTGGATGTTTTGTTTAGCAAGCCATATTGTTGAGAGTTCATGACTGTAGCTTCCCCGTTCTTAATTAATTGAAGACACAATCTCTCAGATGACACCCTGAGTTCTCTGACTCTCACAATCTTCCTGCTCCCTCTTCCTCCACATTCCTTGAGCCGTAGGTTAGTGGCTTGTTTTTATACTTCTAGTTATCACAAAACAATCTCAACTCATTACATCCATTTTTTTATTTCCCCTTGAAAACTGAACTTCTCTAGATTGTCACTAATTGTAGTATAAAGAATTGAAGGCGCCATCCTCGACACCTATGCCAACTGAGTCAGCATGGCCACCATCCTTGACACCAGACATTCACTCCTATGCCAACTGAGTCAGCATGGCCTCCTAAATAAATGCCTTTCCCTGTTCTTCCTTCTTCCATCATGACACCATCACAGACCAAATAAACATCACCTGCACCAGGCCTCCCCCCACCCCTGACTGCTTGCCCTAACTCCCGCCCCTCTAATACATTTCCAACAAGGCTACCTGATCATTTACAGAAACTGAAATTGGATTTTGTCTCTCTTCTCCTGCCTGAAGTCGTTCAGCGGGTTGCGACCCCTTCAAGTCTCCTTTGTGCACACTAGTGTCTAACTCACCGTCATTGTCGGAGCCTTCCTTAGTCCCCCAGGCTCCGCTCCTCACTCGCCTTTGCCTGTTTACTCATTTCACTCTGGCTCATGAACAAACTCGTGGATCAACTACTCTTCCCTTAAAGACTGTTTCAAACCCCCTAACCTATGTTTGGATCCTCTGCTGTGAACTTATTTGTAACTGTATTTTTCCTGTATTAGTTTTATCAGCTCTCATGATCCACTCGTTTTTATAATGATCTCATTCCACTAGCAATGTTTCCCCCTGGGAAGAGATGCGCCATGCTCACTCACTCGCATAGCACAGTGATGGGTGTCTGCTGAGGGTGGGTGGAGGGGACCTGACCCTGAAGAGCATCCAAGTGTGAAGGCATGAGCGGGAACTCATGCGAAACGGGCGTGGACTCTCAAAAGTTCTTTTTCCACTTTTCCCTCTCATCCAATGAGACTTTTTCCCCTTATCTGATTTGCTTAGTCTTTATCTCTTCTACTAGAATTCATCTCTGTGAGAACAGAATTTTGGCTTCCCCTGTATAAACTCACCTACACAGAGTAGGAAGGTCAAAAAATTAGATGCTTTGAAAAATGAGTGCAAGTGAATGCTATATTAAAATGGAAAAAGACTTTATTGTACCATTTCCAGGAAAATGTAACTAAGTCTAAGGAAAAGAATGGGTAAAACTTACTGAAAATTATTAGCCAGAAAGAAGAGTCTAATAAATACTTTTTTTGTAATTACCCCATAAAGTCACTTCCAATGGGGACCTTCCCCTTTCTGCTCTCCATGGTCTAATCAGTCATGTTGTGAAACTGCACTGCCACAGATGTAGCAGAAAGAGCCAAGACCAGTTAACTCCGGCTGTCTTGAATCAGGACCAGTTAACTCCGGCTGTCTTGAATCAGGAGCTTTCCAGAGGCTAAAGACAGTTTTGCTGGTGTTTTTGCTTGTTTATTGCAGTTGGGAAGATTCAGCCCAGGGTTTTGCACATGCTAGGCCGGTGCAGAACCAAAGAGCAGCATCCCCACACACGGGACTGACCTGGGAGAAAGAGATAACCAACTCAGGCAAGGTGTCATTGGCCACCACACGCCTGCCATGGTGTACACACACGCATGCACACACGCGCACACACAAACAAATGTAATAGCATTTCTGAGCTGGGCATGACGGTGCACACCTTTAGTCCAGGACGTGGGAGGCAGAAGAATGTGCATCTCCATGAATTCACTAATAATCACACACAAGCAATACGTACTAAGCAGTGTCTTTCTTCTTTCTTTCTTTCTTTCTTTCTTTCTTTCTTTCTTTCTTTCTTTCTTCTTTCTTCCTTCCTTCTTTCCTTCCTTCCTTTATTCCTTCCTTTCTTTTCTCTCTTTCCCTGACCTACTCCCAAACAAGCTTCTCATCTGTGCCACATAGTTTAAGACAAGAACGATTTTTTAATTCTATTACTATTATTTAATTTTTTGAGACTGTCATAGAGTATAGTTCAATCTTATTCACCCCTCTTCCTCCCAGTCCCACTCCCAACTTTGTGACATGGTTTTTAGAAGCCATCCCACTTGCCGGGCAGTGGTGGAGCATGCCTTTAATCCCAGCACTTGGGAGGCAGAGGCAGGTGGATCTCTGTGAGTTCGAGGCTGGGCTGGACTGATAGCCTCCAAAACAATACAGAGAAACCCTGTCTCGTTAAAAAAAAAAAAAAAAGAAGAAGAAGCCATCCCAGTTAATTTGTGCTATACACACACTCCTGTGTGAGGCCTTGCTCTGGGCTTGATCAACTTGCTAGAGACAAATTCAGTGTCTACAGGCAACATACAGACAATTAGCTCAGGAAGAAAGCATTAATCCCCCAAGGTTCCTCCGTTCTTCATGAACACATTTTTTTTTTTTTGCAATCACACATTTACAGAGTAACTGAAAAGAAGAAAATCCTGCCGTGTTCTTCCTTTCCCAAGAGTCTGTGGTGTATTTGTTGGAACAAAGCTCAGCACTCCTCATCCCCGGCTGCCAAAGCCGTATGAACTCTCTCACAAGGTCAGGACCAGAGCTGAAGACCACTGAGGATGTGCGCTCTGGAGCCAAAGGATCCTGGGAATGAGCGCCTAGATGCCTCAGGTTTTGTTGCCAGAAATAAAACTAATGGGGTACGGTACAATAACAAAAATGTTCTTGGAACAAGTGGGGGCCAGTGCTGTGCTTAGCTAAACTGGCAACTGGACGTGGATTTCTCAGCCCCACATCTGATCTTTACAATGTGTCTTGTACTATGCTCTCCCTGTCTAGGGCCAGGCAGAGTCTGGCTGGGATTTTTCCTGTACAGGCTCGGAGTGAAAAACCCGTCTCACTGTCTTCCTGCTACACCGAAGGGGGGCAACAGCACAAGGACAGGGACAGCCCTGGCTTGCGGGAATGTTTTCCACATGGTAGGTGGATACATTAACTCAAACACAGGGTGCTGAGAGAACCCGGAGGCATTGCCAGGATCCTGGGATTAAGATCAAAATAAGAAGCCTTTCGGCGATTCTGAGTGCATTTGTACATGCATGGGAAATGACCCAGTAACAGTATATATTTATTTTTGAAAGTTTATTTTTTATGTGCATGTGTGTTTGTGTGACTCAATGTACACTACGTGCATACATGTGCCCTCAGAGGAGAGAAGAAAACATTGGATCCCTACAGCTGGAGTTACAGGCAGATATGAGCTGGCAACCAAACTCGGGTCCTCTGTAAGAGCAGGAGTACTCCTAAGCACTGAGCCGTCTCTCTCCAGCTCCATGCACCAACACTTAAAGATAGACAGACACACAAGCAGATGATAGATAGATAGATAAATAGATAGATAGATAGATAATGATAATGAAGACAGATAACAGATAATGATGATGAAGAGAGATGAAAGATAGTGATGAAGATAGATGACAGATAGACACATCCATAGACATAATTGAGACAGAATCTTACTATGTAGCCCTAGCTATTATGGAGCTCACTATGTATCCCAGACTGGCCTCAGACTCATAGCAATTCTTCTGCCTCAGTCTCCAAGTTCTTGAATTATAAGCTTGTATCAATCATCATGCCTAAATTTGTGAGTTTTTTCCCATTGAACTTATTATATCTGTAACATGCTGATATTTTGTTCTGACACTAGATGTCAAGAAAATACATAGAATAACTGACATCCCAAATACAGTAAGGAAGTTTTTTCAAGGTAATATACCCTTCTTGAGTAATTCTTGCTATTCTAGAGGTTTCACTAGTATTTTTCCTTAAAGAGGGGTATACATTATAATTTAATTTTCCAGTGTTATTACCTAAAAACTTTTCATAAAAGGACAGACACTTAATTAAGTAGATGAGTCAATACATAAACGAAAGACAAAGTAAGCTCACTATGTCATTATTTAGTATTTCCAACCATGACCATTTCCTATCCTAGTGTAGGCTAGGCATGTGACACACACCTGTAATCTTAGCACCTCAGATGCTGAGACAGGAGGATCGCAAGCTCTGGGATACAAGGTAAAACCTTGTCTCAAAAATAATTTTCATCTTGGACTAAAAAGATGACTTAGCAGTCAAGAGCACTGGCTGCTCTTCCAGAGGACCAAGGTTCAATTCCCAGCATCCACATGTCGGTTCACAACCATCAGTAACTCCAGTCCTAGAGGACCTAAAGCCCTCTCCTGGCTCTTCAGGCACTGCATACATGTGTTACACAGACTGTAGCACTTACAAGCAAAATACCTATACACACAACATAGGGAAAGAAAGGAAGGAAATAGGAAAGAAGGAAGGAAGGAAGGAAGGAAGGGAGGGAGGGAGGAATCTTAATTGTATATATCAATTAGTTATAGGGTATGGATATTTTCAATTGAAGTTAAAACACTAACCTGGTGTGGTGGGGTACACCTTTAATGCCTGTAATTAATGCCATTCAGCTTACATAGAGAGTTCCAGGACAGCCAGGGATTCTTAGCAACACCCTGTCTCAAAAGGAAAAAATTTGCAGGTTGGCTCAATTCAAGAAACATAAATGAATATCTTCTGTGTGCTAGAAGAAATATCTGAGATAGGCTACAAAGAGGGAGCAAACATAATCCCTGATGTCTCTTGAGAGGCTTGAGATCCAGTGGGATGCAGCCATGCAGGCAGGCATGTTGGTACTCTGCAATGAGGAGCTACAGAAAACAGCATGGGGTTAGTGCAAAATCTCCCAAGAGGCATTTACTGCAATACGCAGGTTCAGTAAGCACAAGTAAATTCAGTCTTTAAAGAGACGATGCTTTCCTGCATCATGCGTGTGCACAGAGATACAGATGCGCCTTGGTCACGGTGTTTTATCACAGCATTGGAAAACAAATACACATGGCCATAGCTGCTTTCATGGAACATTCTACAGATGTGTTGTCTCCCCTCATCCCAACTACAGCTCTATGGCTGTGTTCTTCCCATGACCACCTCCATTCTTCCAGATGAAAACAAATCAAGAAAAGAAAGAACCCTAAGCGCATGGATACATGACAATAACCCCAGCCCTTGGATTAGGGGCAGGAAGATCAAGAGTTCAAAGCCATCTTTGGCTACACACCAAGCTCAAGGTCAGTCTGGTCTTCAAGAAACCCTATCTCAAAAAACAAACAAACTCATAAAGGGGGGCGTTGGAAAGATGGCAGAGACCAGTTAGTGACAGGGTCCCCTTGACTCCAAAGCCCTAGATCTTCCGCAGTCCCTCACTATGCCCTCACAGAGCCAACAGTCACGTTAAGAGTGGCGCTGGCTTAGTTCAGGAAGCAATGGAGGGCTGCTGTGCTTTTTAAAGATAAGTGAGATTTGTCCTGGTAGGAAACACCTCAATCCCAGCACTTGGGAGGCTGAAGCAGGTGGATTCCGAGTTTAACGCCAGCTTGAGCTATATAGCAAGGCCTCAAAAAACAAAAAATAAAATTAAAAATGAATAAAGTTAAATGGGGTCCAGAGGCTATCTTCATGGAACCCGCTCAGTCTGGCTAACAAATATCCGTGTCAGACTCTCATTCCCATAACCATTGCCCCTTGCCATACCGGCTCCACAGCCCTTCTCCTGCCTTCTCAAAACAGAACAAGTGAAAAAAGGAACCACACTGTGTCTTGTTCCCGTCCATTTTTCTTCCTTCCCTTTGATCTTGTCCATCCTCCCTCTCATGTATTCCTACCCAAAGAATCCCAGCAAATACTTGGCTTCATTATCTCAACAAAATAAAAATGTCTTCCAAACTCTCATTATGTCGGGAAATATATAACAGAGGATGGAGGGGAAACAGGAAACTCACAGAATGTTGCATCGGGAGACTCTGCACAGCCTGGAGGCCACCCGAATTCAAACGAACAGTGATAAGGGAACTCCTATGCAAGCTCCAGAGGGCAGGGTGCCCATGAGCCCCCACAGGTCAACCGAACCCCACTTCTCTGTATTTTTCCCTTCACTGCTCTATCAGGGACACCTTGGATGTGGACTTGCCTAGTTCTATCAGGGAGACCTCGGATGTAGAAAAGTCTATTCTCTTCTCGGCTCAGTGAGCAAGTGCGGCCCCTGTAGCGTTTCCTCCGAGGCCTCCTTGGCTTCCTCTGTAGACTCTGTTTCACCCCTTGGTCTGCAGTAATTAGACTATGTAGACAAGGAGATGAATTACAGACTTTCAGATCTCTCTGTGAAAAGGGTTTTCTCTCAGGGATCCAGCCCTGGCTGCAAGGAGTGTTTCTTGTAGCACAGATCTCAAAGCCTCCGGTCAACTGAGAAGTGACAGCGGGTCTAATGTATGGGCAGGGAGATCTGAGTGGAGATTTGCAGGGCCGTCTTCCTATTGGTTTGCAGGATGAGGTGTGAACATTCAAATAGCAGGCAGCCCATGAAGGACCTTGAGAAACTGTATTAAGAACGGAGTGTTCCTTCAGGCTTTGGCTCATAGAATTGCCTCTCCAGCTTGTTTATCTTTTCAAGACTGAATAGTTTAGAAGGCCAAAACTATAGCAGTCTAGCCCAGCCCTTCTGTTTACAAGCATACATAACTGGCTCGGGACTCACATGGCTGTGGAGGGCAGTGCCAGGACACAGAAGGGTTTCCAGACCCCTCTTCACTTCTCCCTGCATGAGACCTTGCTGAGCTGATGACCCAGATCTACTTTCTGTAATTTTTCCTCTGTTTTACTTATCACCAGTGGTCTATTCCCCTGAAGAAGAGGTGGGGGAACAAGAGGGGAGGTGACTCTTGATGGAGTGGAGCAAGTGGCATTTTTGTTGTTTCAGTAGTGTGTTGGTGTGTGTGTGTGTGTGTGTGTGTGCGCACGCGCGCGCGCATGCGCTCCATGACATCTCATGACAGCCTGTAAACTGGTAACTCTATATGTACTGTCTTATTTAACTTAGCCAACATTCTTCAGAGTTGCACGTTGTCATCGCCAGCTGTGTCACTGATAAGGAAGAGGCTCCTGAGTTTAAATGACATGTGGGATGTCACATAAACAGGGGATGGAGGAGCCAGGATTCAGGTCCAAATCTAGGCTTTCTTATCCCCCAAACCACATATGTTAGCCAAAGAAGTGTTACTGTCTGCGAAGCCTGTCCAGTCCCGCTGATGCGGTGTCTGTTTTTAGAGTAAGTATTGAGGGGGCAACAAGATGGAGGGGAGCCAGGAGAAGCTTCCTAATGTTACTTTTTTAGGGATGTTTCTTAAAGTTGCTTTCAGTCAGCATTATTTAAAGCGTTATTATTTCCATCTTGCTGTGTTTTCCAGGGCTGTTTTGTTATTCTGTTTAGGCTCAGTCTAACTGTGTAGCTCTGACCTTCAAGTCACGTCCTTCCGGAGCAGCCTCCCGAATCCTGTGTATAGCAATGGGGCGAGCAAATGATCTTCCCCTTCATGGCTTTGCAAGGGGGAAGCACAGTCCCACCCTGTCTCCATACACACACACACACACACACACACACACACACACACACACACACACACACACACACACCTCCTGTCATCATCCTGGTGTAGACTCACCTCACCAAGTGCACCACCCCTAACCCCCCCAAGCGTGCCAGTCACCAAGTGCCTCCTCCATCCCTATGGCCCTCTCCCTTCCCTGGGGTGATGGATTTCCCCAGCAAAGGAAGAAGTATTTTCATCTTAGTTAGCTGGAATGGTGAATGGACTCACTGAGAATGTAGCAGAGACCACAATGCCAGCAAAGAGTTTATATATGATGCCTTGGTCTCCAGCTAGGACCACAGTTCCATAGGAAAAATACCCCCACACTTCATCTGCATCATCTCTCATCCAGAAAAAACAGCTGGGGCCGAAAGAGAGCCATCCTCACCTTCATCACTAGCCAAGGGTGGCGACAGAACCTGCTGTCTATTTTGCTTTGACTTGAAAGGGCATTTTGTAAATGGAGTCTACATTCCCCCTGTCCCTCTTTGAGGTTTAAGTTACTGTAGAAACTGACTTTATAGGTGCTGAGAAACAGCTGGGAACACCAGCCAGAAAGCTAGTATCAGATGGCAGTCAGAAAACATGAGTCCCAGACTGGGAGGATACCCACGTGGTGATTCCTGAAGTGAGCTGAAAGGTTTCTGGAATGTCGCATATTTAAACTGGAACATGTTTGGGCAGATGAAAACAGGGTACTGAGTGGAGACGGGTGTTCAGGATCCAAAACCAAGTTCACCTCTTTCTGCTTAATTAGTCATTTTAATTTTCTGGGTTTCCATGGTAATGTATAAGTCTTCCATTCCTGATGTTCATTTTAAACGATATCGAAGAAAATATTATTTTTAGTATGTACTTATTTTTGCTTAGTTTTCTCTTAGCTCTGTGGGCACAATCTGTGACATAAGCATATGCCAGAAACTTGGGGGATATTGAATAATTATAAAGAATAAAAGCCTTATTCTTTGAGTCCCTTTGCTGCATACTTACCGTGAGACCTTGCATGAACTGTAGACTCTTGGAGCTTCTCCTTTCATATACATAAGATGGGGGTAATATTCTGTCATTTTAAAAAGTAAATGACCAAAATGAATGAAAACTGAGAGCAAATTCTCAACACAGACACGTGCCACGTGGATAGTGAAGTAATTCTTTTTTTGGTATTTCCTCTCTGTGTCAGTTAGTTCCTCTCACTACCACAAAACATCCGAAATGACAAACTTGCAAGAAGTTCATTTTGCGTCACCATTTTGGAGGTTTCGGTCTGTGTCAGCTGGCCATGTTTCTTTGGGCCTGCAAAGAGGTGAAAACTCGTGGCAGGAGTGTGTGGTGGAACAAAACAGCCCATCTGGCACAGCAGGAAGTGAAGCGACAGAGAAAGGCAGAGTCTCCCAATGCCCCCTGGGTGACCTGAGGCACACCTCTACAGGTCTCAGCGCCTCCCTTGGCACCATTCTGAGGACAGGCCTTTTCACGTGGGCCTTCCTACAACACCGCCCTACCCATGGCACCATTGTTTTTGAAAAATGAATTTTCAGTAAGAAAGAAGCACGTGGCTGACATGCCATGGGGTAAAGGAAAAGTACAGTTGTCCCAACCAGCAGCTCCATTGCTTTAACCTGTTCGTGGGGACATCGCCATGGTCATTCACATATCCACCCACATGACACCGACAAGGGCTTCTTCTCACTTGTTCGGCTTAGACAAACCAAGGACAGGAGTGAATGATTCTACATCTGGAAAACTAAGTCAATGAGGAAGTCAGAAACGTAGAATCCATTCAATAAAGTTGTGTTAAAGCAGTGGTTCTCAACCTGTGGGTCATGACCCGTTGGTGGAGGTCACCTAGAACCACTGGAAAACATAGATATTTACACTATGATTCATAACAGTAGCAAAATTACAGTTATAAAATAGCAATGAAAATAATTTTGTGGTCATAGGTCACCACAATGTGAGGAACTGTATTAAAGGGTCACAGCATTAGGAAGGTTGAGAAATACTGCACTAAAAGAATACATTTAAGAGTCCATAATGTTGGCCTCCTTTCTGTTTCTCAGTTCATTGTCTTTTAATGTCCCAAACAGTGACTTCTGTTTTTATCTTCAGGACTGAAGCTTGCTCTTCTCATTCTCTCTTTCCTTTACTGGAAAGAATAATAGTTTTTGTTCTACCACAAAAAAATCACTCATAAAATCAATATTCTGCTGATAGTGCTGAATCTCATGGGACAGCAAATTTTTTTTATTTTACTTGAGCCAGGAAAATTTCTCAGACATGCTTAGCCATTTGAGGGGGGGAAAAAGACTCTGTAGAAATAGATAAGCAAGAAGAGAAATCAAGGGAACAGGGTTGGTAGAGAAAACATAACTGTAATTTCTGTCATTATTAATACTTAGATGGGGGATAACTTTTTGGGGTACCTTCCAGTGTGCTATTCTGAAAAGCGTCTCTGCACAGCAGTTGCTGGCAACTCTCTTCCATTCTCTCCCTGATCTTACCTGATTGTCATCAACGCTTTTCTTGTTGCTCTGGATACAGATGCCGTAGAAAAGGTCAGCCCCACGATAAGTCATGCATGCCACGTGGTCTTCTCTGAGGCCATCCAGCTGAAGACAGGCTTTAACTAAAAGGAGAGCTAATTAAATCTGTATCCTGGAAGCTCCTGGATGCACAAAGATAGGAAACACAGTAGTATCTTTCTCTTCCCTGTGTTTCCATCCTAGAATTGCACATAAAGTATTCAATACAGTGGGTGGGTGGTAAGTAGAAGGATGGATGGATGGATGGGTGGATGGATGGGTGGATGGGTGGATGGGTGGGTGGATGGGTAGATGGGTGGGTGGATGGATGGGTGGATGGGTGGGTGGATGGATGGGTGGATGGGTGGATGGGTGGATGGGTGGATGGGTGGATGGGTGGGTGGGTGGATGGGTGGATGGATGGATGGGTGGATGGATGGATGGATGGATGGATGGGTGGATGGGTGGATGGATGGGCAAACTGATGTTTGGCTAAACAGTGATGTTCTGTTTCCCTCCTGAGAGTGTGGTTGGGAGATCTTGCGTTCTTTTGTGGCCTCTGTCGCCTGGTTTTCATCCTGTCAGTTTTGCTGAAGGAGATTCTGTAAATTAGGAAAACTAGCACTTGTGTGGCTGACTTACATGTTTGCAGATACTCCTGAGAGTGTCTATCATCTTCTATACTACGTAGCACTTCTCTTGGGCTAAGGAGAAACAGCTCTCTAGATGTCTGTCATAATTGTTTAAATCCAAATATAAGTTGGAACTTGGGATGATTCAGAATTTACAAGTTAGCCATTAGGACAATGCATGCTGTCATCCGAAATTAATTATGAAGCTTCAGATAACTCCTGATGATTCTCAAGTGATAATTTATCATCTCAAACAATCTTAGCAATAACCAGAGTAGCTTCTTTGTCTTCCTTGTGTCTCATTTTCAGTACATCTCACATTCCAAAGGTGTCTTACAGGTTTCCATCTCTGTAACTCAGAGTCTACCTAAAACGCACCATAAACCCCAAATCTCCAAAGTTCTACTCATGCCTCCTCTTTCACTTCCTTCCTGTTCCCTCTCTTTTCTTCTCTCCATGTTCAGATGAAGCGATCTGGCCCCTTTGCAATGCAGAGCACGCGCCTGTTCACAGGGTGGTCCTGGTCCTCTGTGAGACACTTTATTACAACCTAAGGAAATATGCCAGTCACTAGAGTGCTCACCATACAGCATGGGGATCTGTGTTGGTCCCCCAGGACCCCCCAAAAAACAGTCAGGCACAATGGTATTCCAGAGTTGGGGAGGCAGAAGCAGGAGGATCCCTACAGTGTGCTGGTTAGTCAGTTAAACAAAATTAGCAAGCTACAGGTTCAGTGAGAGACTCTGTCTCAAAAAATAAGGTGAAGAGCAATTGATAGAAACACCTAATATCAATCTCCAGCCTCCACCTACACAGGTACACATATGCACACACATATATGCACACTATACACTATATATATACATATGTGTGTATATATATATGTATGTATATATATATATATCTGACTTGGCGTGGACAATACAGCTCAAATGCAAAGGGGCAGCCTTGCCCAGCTAGCAGTAGAGTTCCAATACCACAAAAGAACAAACAGAAGGATCATGTGATTAGAGTTGCTGTGTACAAAATTACTTTTGGATAGGGAATGATATTAGAGCAGGAAATGCAGGAGTCCAAGTTCCAAAACATTAATGGTTTTACGAGTGGCTTATAAGGAGTGTTTACCATTGGAAACCCAGAAGTAGATGAACAATAAGGAGAACAGAAGGGGTCAGAGAGCGGCAGTACCCAAAAGAAAAGCTTTGACCTTGCGAAACCCTAGATTGTGAAAAGGGAGCCTGGCAAGC
This sequence comes from Mesocricetus auratus, assembly GCF_017639785.1. Lineage (NCBI taxonomy): Eukaryota > Metazoa > Chordata > Mammalia > Rodentia > Cricetidae > Mesocricetus > Mesocricetus auratus. The sequence continues at coordinate 5,571,445 of NW_024429187.1, read as the reverse complement.
CTGGGGAATCTGGTAACGGCACCATTACAACAGCGCGTAAGAAAAGCTGCAAAGCTTAGGTTGGAAAAAAAGGCTCTGGATTCAGGGAAAGCAAGAGGGCTGGAAGAGCACAGTTGTCATCTGAACCCGGGAGCAGAGCGGGGACCACTGGGGCTGAGCGCATGAAGCCAGAACTTGACCAATCACCTTGATCTGATCATCGTGCAGAAGTGACGGCAGGGGCATTCAAGACTCCTTTGTTTTAAGTGGCCCAACGCAGGGCCAGGGAGATAGCTCAGTGGGGAAAGGTGCTAGCCACACAACCTGACAACTGAGTTCAAAACCCACAGACCCCGGCAATCCCACCACTCCTTTGGGAATATGGGAGAGGAATATGGAATCACCAGGAGCTCATAGGACCCCTGCCTCGAACAAGGTGGACGGTGAGAACGAGCTGCTAAAGCTGCCCTCTGACCTTCACAGACACACAGACACACAGACACACAGACACACAGACACACACACACAAAGCACAGCACTTGGGAGGCAGAGGCAAGTGGTTCTCTGTGAGTTCAAGGCCTGGTCTGCATGGTGAGTTCTGGGACAAACAGAGCTAGATAGTGGGACCGTTTTAATAAAATAAAATAATCCATTTTTAATATAAACATGTGTGTGTGTGTGTGTGTGTGTGTGCACATATATGTGGGTGCCCATACCAACCAGAAGAGGGCAGCAGGGTCTCTGGAGCTGGAGTTATAGGCAGTTAGGAGCCACCAATGTGGGTACTGGAAAACAAACTGCAGTCCTCGGCAGGAGCTGCGGGCCCAACCTCGGCAGCCATGGACACTTCTTTATACCTGAAGGGAAAGGCAGAGGTGTCTTGGTTCTTGAGCTCACTGACCCTACAGGTTGTCTGACAGGAAACACTGGAGCGTCTGTACAGCTCTTTCCTTGGGTGGGAAGTGGAGGAACAGCAGTGTCCCTGGAAGATAAAAGGTCCAGCAGGCCACACCCCCTGTCATTTTGCTGTTTCATGTCAAGCCGAAGGTCCTGAGGCCACAGATCTTCTAGAATGTGCTTCTAAGACCCAAGTCTGTTGGCCATAATGAAGACCCATGAGATTCCAAGCAGCCAAGATACCAGGGGGTAGAAAAGACACGGAGGTGGGGAAGGCGAAGGAGAGCCTTCAGATAGCCAGAATTGAAATTCTCCTGTTCGATAAGCAACACCCCCCAGACCTTATGGTACAGTGAAATGCAGACTTGTGAAAACCTGTGTTGGAGGGTACATTACAGTCAAGGGTGGAGACATAGCCCAGAGCTATTTCTGACTCCTAAGGGAGGCTCTCTGGTGGTCTGGAGCTGGCACATAGCATCTAATGGCAGTATCATGAGCCTTACCCTGATCAGGAGACGTCTGCCGCTTTGGCTCAGCAGCAAGGCAGTGCTTTGAGAGCATGAGCAATGGGTATCTTCATCCCTGCTGCACTCGCTCAGTCATTAACCTGAGAGAGCATTAAGGCATAAGACTAGACTAATGTCACAAGGTTATTACTGTGTAGCTAATGAACAACTCCAGGGTACCCATATCAGGTACCCACATCTCTACCCCCTCCGAACCCCTGGAAAACTCCATCAAGTGCCTATCACCAGGCAAATGCCTGATTTGTCTAAAATAGAAAATTCTGCCCTACTGTGAAGATGTCTAAGTTGTCACAGCATAGAGATTGGGGACCTCTCCACCTCCCCCAACATCTTCTCCATCCATCTGGTAGCAAAGGGAACACTACAGCTCTGTCTATGGATCAAGACCCGGAGGCCAGTGGGCAAGGCCAGCAAGTAGATCAGAGGAGGAATTCGAAAGGCAACCCGGTGTTTGTGGTAATGGCCCTCTCCATGGACATGTGCCCAGGTCTGGCTCTCAAACACAGGGTGGCCACAACTTCTGCACCAGGACAGCGTCCTGCTCGAGCCCAGCCAGGACCAGGAGTGAAGGGAAACTGCCCACGCCATGTAGATACAATCTGAAAGGAATGAGTACTTGGGAGAAGTTCCAAGGCAAGTTTAGAGCCAAGACAGCCCACCTTTTCCAGCCCCCTGCTTCTGGATCCTCCCCCTTCAGCTGCTCGAGTTCCTATAAAAACAGCTCAGCCTTTGGCAGCAGCATGTAGGAGCCTCTCCCCTCTGCTGCTGCGCCAGACACAGAGGCAGACTCACTCGGGATACTCCAACACCATGAAGAGCCTGCTCCCTCTGGCCATCCTGGCTGCACTGGCTGTGGCAGCCCTGTGCTATGGTGAGAAACCTCTCCCCTGCTGTCACTGGGGCTTACCTCTCCCGCCACAGGCGTCCCTTCTCCTCTACTCTCTCCCCGTTCCTCCTCTTTCCCCTACCTCTATTGTAACCCAGAGTATCATGAACCCTGTGTCCACAGTCACTGACCACTCCTCCGCATCTGTTTTATATTCTAAACATCCCCGTGCATGTGAGCTTCTTAACGGGTGAGCTCTTCCAGGGATGAATCTACACTCCTAGAATCCAACACCTATAGTCTTATCTTTAAGAATGCTCATTCAGACTTGAGTGTTAATGGGTTAAGAATCTTTGATCAAGCTTTTACTCTGAGAAAACGAGTTAGCAATGCAAGTATTAGCTAGAAATAGCCCTTTGGGGGATAGAAAATACCATGAACTTAGTGCATTTCTTTCGTGGATTCGTTTTTTAAAGCGACTTCACAGTTGAATTTTGGGAAAGTGTCGGCCTCTTAACTGCTTACAAAGAACACTTTTTTCTCCCACCTGTTGTTAAGTTGTCTGTGATTTCTTCACAGCTTTGAAGCAAAATCATTTCCACAATTGTGCTTCAATCGTGTTGGCCATATTTAGTTGTTTTTAAACCTGAACTGTATGAACAGCTCTAACGCTATGCTTCTTGACTTTGGAATCATTCATAAACATTCTGTGTATGCCTTTGATTCCCTCACCCGCCCTCTTCACTTTGCAGGCAGGCAGACGCTTATAAACACAGCCTCTCACCCCCACTTTGCCCGCTGTGTTCGGGAGACACCGGGAGAGCAGACCCACATGCTTTGACGTCCTCTCCGCCCTGGCTTTGTGCCCAGTTACACTGTGAAAGGGAGCCTGTGGTTTCTGAGGCTGCCAATTTAACACCCATTCTTAAGAGCCGCTCCGAACCCTCTCAGAAACTGTCTGGGTCATGCAGCTCAATAACCACCCTGGCTCTCCCACCCTGGAGAAGTCTGGCTGCTGCACCCCCACCTTTAAGTTCCTTGAACCCTCTTCCCAAACCGGGGCCTGAATGTGTCAGAAAGATCAACAAGACGGAGAAACAACTCATAACTCCTATATTACCCGAATTTCTTAACAGCCGCCTTGCTAATTGCGCTCTTCCCATCTCTTTGACTCTGATTTCCCCTTCTACCTCTTTGGACAGCATGTGACAAACAAGCCTAACACAAGCCTTTCTTTTGATTGCAGAATCGCACGAGAGCATGGAGTCCTACGAAATCAGTAAGTAAATGCTTGGCAACCTTCTTTCAGTTGCTTGCATTAAAGAACAGCTAGCATCTTATTGTTTTAAAACTCAAATGCTGGCCAGGTCTATGACAGAGAGGGAAGGGAGGAGCGGCCCTGAATTTTTAAAGCCAGCGACTAAAACCGTCCGAGTGAGCAGCAGCGCTCCCACTTTGAGCCGTGTAATATGGCATTAAAATGTATCCAGAACACTTGGAAATTTTATGTTGACATCACATCAGCCACATAAATGGAAAATGAGGAGTAATGACAACTGGGAAAGCACAGAATGGGGTAGCCAGCTAGGAGACCACAGGCGTCAGCATCAGATTCCCCGCCTGAGCCTACAGACTACAGAAAGTCCGTCTACAGCCTGCAGCGGAAAGGCAGCTGCATTTTTGTTTGGTTAATTTGAAATATTTTTGTTTTCTGCTTTGGTTTGAATTTTGACTCAGTGGCTGTCGCCTGTCACCCGACTGGCCTCCAAGGAGTACACAGCTGATACACAGCTGAGGATGAGTTTAAACTCCTCAGCCTCCCGCCCCCACCTTACCACAAGTGTGACCCCCATACCAGGCCTTGTATCTAGTTTGTTCCTCATTTTCATAGTATTTAACTTGACCCTGTGCTGGTGGTCCATGACCTACTCTGTCGGTCCAAACAGTGAGAAGATTCCTCTTGAAATACATTAAAGACACCCTGAGTGGGTATTACCAAAAGCAGCAAAGGATTACCCAGAGACAAAACAGATAAGATTTGGTGTGGCCTGTGTGACAGGTCCCCAACACACATAAATGGTCCTTCATTTCCTTTCTTCGTGCAGCTTATAAAATCTACTTTATGCTCTTTTTATATTTCTTGCCTATCTCTGGTAACATACAGAGAGATTAATGAGATTTCAGATGTATTTTCCCCTCAGACTATTGACAAAACGTTTCCTTCAGATGTTTCCATGAAAATACATTTATTTTCTGTTTTAGGTCCCTTCATCAACAGGAGGAATGCCAACACCTTTATATCCCCTCAGCAGAGATGGCGAGCTAAAGCCCAAGAGCGGTGAGTACCACAGCTTGATGGGGCGGTCGTCCTTCCCAGTGTGGTAGCGCGGATCTGCGCTAAGCAGGGGAGAGCTTTGTCACTATTTCTGTGTCTTGAACTCAAAGAATCGAAAAGCAAGACGGAGAAAACAGAATGCTTAGGAACTCTTTTGCTTTGAAGTTAGAAAGGAGATGGGGAGGAAGGAAAAGGGGCCATAAAGAAAGCTTCTATTTTTACTCATAAAAACAATATCAAAATCTAAACCTGTTCTTCAAGAGCCTCTTAGTGTTGGGGGAGGGGCTCCACCCAGTATCCGCTAGCCTTTTCTTTTGTTCTGACTGCACCGTCATCTTCCTACCCTTCATTTTTGGCCTCTTCTCTCCACTCTCCAGGGTCCGGGAACGCAACAAGCCTGCCTATGAGATCAACAGGGAAGCCTGTGATGACTACAAGCTGTGTGAGCGCTATGCCATGGTCTACGGATACAATGCTGCCTATAACCGCTACTTCCGGCAGCGCCGAGGAGCCAAATAAGAGGATGAAGAAATAAACATTTGTTCCTGAATCTCGTTTTGTATCCCCCTGCAGTAGCAATACCGAAGTATACAGACACATATGCATTGCTAGTCTCCTACATGATCTCTTGTCTGGCTGCCCTACTCCTCCCTGTCCGGGTTGAAAGTAACGAAAGAACAGTATTAAGAAATGTGTTTATATATAATAAAATTCTTGTTTGATACTTTCATTTCATGAAGTCAGTTTCTTCTGGGAAAATGCTAAGATATTGAAATCATAGCTGGCCCAACTGGGAATCGGAGGTTATATTAATCTTGTGAGTACTGTTGAGTGGAGGTGTAACCACACAGAAATTAGAGTCCACCTCACGGGTTTCCCATCTCTTAAGCATTAAAAAAGAAAATCACCTCTGTACAAAGGCCATGTAGAAAAGAAAGAATGACATGAAGAAGACAGCAGGGGAAAACACGTGACAAAATGACAGAATTTGATCTAATTCTGCCCATAATCATATATGTGAATAGTCTATGCAGTCCAGTTTTAAGCGTCTACATCAGCTGGTATTGTTTGCAATGTTTCCTCAGTATACACAACACACACACACACACACACACACACACACACACACACACACGCATGTATTCACCCCAGATAGAGAACCCATGACAGACCAAGGCTGTGAACCATTGAGTTTCTATTGGGGCCACATAGTGGGTTATGGGTGAAGGGTTACTTACAGGAGTAGTGACACCTTCAAAGCAGTTTCATCACTGAAAAGCCCCCACTAAGGGCTTACAGGCAGTTCAATAGATGGGGGATCTCCCCTCAGCAGCGCAGCTAGTCAGGGCCTACTCTTCCATTGTTTCCTCCTCCATAGTCTTGGGGCTGGCCTTCCTGAGCCTCAGTCTCAGGCTCCTCAGATAGATGAAGCTGTTTCTGTCCCGAGTCTCATTCTGGGAAGGAATGGAAACTGCCATACAACCACTGGTAGACTTCACAGTCTATTTATATCATTCTTTGTGAAGATTTGTTTTACTTTTAGTTGTGAGTGTACGTGTGGGAGTGTACACATGTTAGTGGAGGTGCCCACTTGAAGTGGGTCACCTTGCCCTAGTCAAAACCATTTCCCAAAACAGCTCATATCCCAAAGCTGGTCAACACACAGCGTATGAAGATCCCTATACCAGCATCTTCTGGTCTTATGATTGTTTCTTCTTCCACTCAACAAAAGAAGCTAAAATAAAATTTCAATGATTCAAAAGTCTACCCTGAACTTATTTTGATCCCTAACCCCAAGATTTTGCTTACCCTACTTATGCTTCATCTAGTCATCAGCAAGGGCGTGGCCCCACTCTGAAAGCCCTCTGCTGAGTGCAGACCCCTCCATCTATCTGACTACGGCTAAATAAACATCTTCCATGCCCGCTCACTGATAACTAATTCCCAGCCATCGGTGTCACTTTGGAGCAAACTACGTTGACCCAGTCTGTGGATCCAGCTGGTGACCCCTGCAAACTAAGTACCTCTAAGTAGAAGGTGTTACAACCTCAAACAAGCAAACATTCGCAGTAGTGATTCTGGTGAGTAGAACACATGAGCTGGCAATTAAAGAATAAAAGCAAAGGGAATTTTCTCTTCAACTCTGTGACTCTGATCAATAGCTCTGGAGAGCCTGGTTCTTGTGGAGCAGAAATCCTCACTACGGAACACGGAAAGAGTCCCACATAACTCCAAAACCACTCCAGAACTTCAGGTCCTTTGTCTTGGGAGACCAGGCAGGTAGCAAATGAAGACATCATCTTCTTACTAGGAAGTAATCAACCCTGCTCATCGGGAGAAGGAGGGACTCCCTGAGAAGCAGGAAGTGCACATATGCACATATTCCGCCTTCGGGGCACTGCCCTGATGAAGCTCCTCCCACTTTTCAGATAGTGTGTGATAAATGACAAATAGTAAAGCAAACTCAAAGAAGGACGAGGTGGCCAGAGCTCACCACACTCAAGAAGGAGGTTCCATCTCCCCAGCTAAGTTAGACACCGGGGCCACAGTATGTGCTGAGAGTTAGGGAAGCCTAGAACAGTCCCTATAAGGGAGAAAGCAAACCTTAGTGGGACCTTGCAACCAGCTGCAGTGACAGTGGCAGTACTGATTCCACTGGCCTTCACAAACTATGGCTTTCTCACAGGTGGGAACTACCACCAAACGCTGACGCTGAAGATGTTACACAGGTGGAAAAGAGACTTCTATTAGATGAAAACTGGAAAATATATTTCCATCAAAAGAGCACAGTATCCAGGAGTAACTCAGACATCTCCATGATCATTTTTTTCCTGGGAAAGAGACCAACCAGAGCCCTGGAGAAGTTATTCCTGGAACATCCTGTATGGCGCCAGTGTAAGGATGGACTGTAATGCGGAGGTTTTCAGCCTGTGGGTTGAGACAGCCTTCTCAGGGGTCATCTAAGACCATCTGAAAACACAGACATTTATATTACTATTCATAACAGTAGCGAAACTACAGTTATGAAGTCGCAACACGATAATGTTATGCGGGGGTCACCGCAACGCGAGGAACTGCATTAAAGGCAGAGAGCCAATGCTGTGAGAGGATGCGGGATGCTGCCCAGGTACCCGTTCCATGGCTGGCATCCTCATCCTCTCAGGCATGTGGCTCATCACTTTTGGCTGCCTCGGCCATTGTCCCCAAACCCCCCTTGCTGAAGAGAGCCACTGTGCCTCAGCTGCGTCCCTTTTTGTCTCCATATCCTAGTGCAAGGGCATAAAGACCCTGAAACTATATTTTCCAGTCTTGTGATGGCCTCATCTCCACTTTCCCAGTCTCCCCCATGTTTAAAGGCCATGCCCTGTCCAAGCATAGCTCCTCAGGGTGTGGCTGTCTGTACTCTGAGTAGTAGGGAGACTAGACAGTCAGACACAGGGACCTTTCTTGACAGTCTCTACATGTATCATAGGGTTTAAATTGACCCCAGTATTTCTGGCTTGAAACTTGAGCCACCTGTGTGAGGCAAAATAATGACATCATCATACATTGAATATGACAAAAGGGAAAACTTGTACAGCCACTTTGGAAATCAGTATGGAGATTGATTCTTCAGGAAAATGGGAATAAGTCTACCTCAAGATCCAGCAATTACACTCTTAGGCATATGACCAAAAGATGCACATTCATACAACAAGGATGTCTGTTCTACTATGTTCATAGCAGCATTATTTGTAATAGACAGATCTGGAGGCAACCTATATGTCCCTCAACTGAAGAGTGGATAGAGAAAATGTGGTACATATATACAATGGAGTACTACTCAGCAGAAAAAAACAATGGAATCTTGAAATTCACCGGCAAATGGATGGAACTAGAAGAAACCATCTTGAGTGAGGTAACCCAGTCACAAAAAGACAAACATGGTATGTACTCACTCATATATGGCTTTTAGACATAGAGCAAAGGATTATCAGCCTACAATCCACACCACCAGAGAAGCTAAGAAACAAGGAGGACCCTAAGGGAGGCATACATGGTCCCCCAGAGAAGGGGAAAGGGACCAGATCTACTGAGCTAATTGGGAGCGTGTGGGTAGGGGAAAGGGAGTTAGGAGAAAGAGAAGGGAAGAAAAGGAGGGGAAAGGAGAACATGAAGGAGCAGGAAGATTGAATCAGGGGAAGAATAGATGAGAGCAAGAAAAGAGATACCATAATAGAAAGAGCCATTGTAGGTTTAAAGGGAAATCTGGAACTAGGGAAATATCCAGAGATCCACAAGGATGATCCCAACTAAGAATCTAGGCAATAGTGGAGAGGCTGCCTTAAATGCCTTTCTCTGATAATGAGATTGATGACTACCTTAAATGCCATCCTAGAGCCTTCATTGAGTAGCTGATGGAAGCAGAAGCAGACACCCACAGCTAAACACTGAGCCAAACTCCTGGAATCCAGTTGCAGAGAGGGAGCAAAGGGGTCAAAACCATGCTGGAGAAACCCACAGAAACAAGTGACCTGAACAAGAGGGAGCCCCTGGACCCCAGACTGATAGCTGGGAAACCAGCACAGGACTGTTCCAGACCCCCTGAACGTGGGTGTAATTAGGAGGCCTGGGCAATCTATGGGGCCTCTGGTAGTGGATCAGTATTTATCCCTAGCATACCAATGGACTTTGGGAGCCCATTCCCTATGGAGGGATACTCTCTCAGTCTAGACATACGGGGGAGAGTCTAGGCCCTGCTCCAAATATGACAGACTTTGAAGATCCCCCATGGAAGGTCTCACCCTCCCTGGGGAACAGAAAGGGAATGGGATAGGGGGTCAGTGGGGAACAGGGGAGGAGGGGAGGAAGAGGGAACTTGAATTGACATGTAAAACAAGCTTGTTTCTAATTTAAATTTAAAAACTGTTTATTAAAAAAACTATAGTCATATCAGGGGGATATGTAAACAGACAGTGGAAAATAGAATGATCCAATTGCTTACTCCCAGCCTTGAGCTGAAGAATGACAGCCTAAGAACATGGGAAATACAAGGAACTGGAATCACTTAGACCCTCTAAGCGAACGGAGTCCTGCAGGCCTCATGCTGTAGTCCATCCTCTAGAGAATGGAGTTCTGAAAAGCATCACGCTATGGTAGATGCTCTAGAGAATTCAGTCCTGCAGGCATCATGCTGTTTAGCCTCTCAATATCTATGTCCATTATGACTGCCATGATTACAGCTTGATACATTTTGCCATTTTAAGCCACATTTGTGGAATTCTATTACTACAATAATATAATGACAGAGAAATGTGATGACAAATACAAGGACAAGAACTGGCAAAAATAAAGAAGAGAAAGGATGAAGTATCGGCATGAGTTAAAAATGCTGTGAGACAGGTAAGATACGTAACAATGACATAGAGTAGTAGAATATGAAAACAGAGTATATGTTTCACACATATGCTTTACTTCACAATACATTCAGAATGATTTTGAAATTCTTAATGTATATCCTACATCAAATTATATAACTCAATTACATATTACATTTTGTCAACTGTATTTCAATAAAGATGGAAATGTCAATTAAGAAAGAAAGAAAGGAAGGAAGGAAGAAAAAAAACAGGGCTTCCTGACCCTCTAGAATGCTGACATATACAGGGATCTTAGTACTGTGAGATGCATCTGTTCATTCCTTCAGAGAAATGAACTGGGTGACCTGAGGGGCTTTTTCCATCTCCCGGTTTTGTGAATTCAGGCATTGAAAGCAAACCAGGAAACATGAAAGCCAGCAACCTGAGTCATCTGGGGTTGTTAAAGCATGAGGTTAGGCTTTGAAAAAGGCTGTTCAAGAAATGTGCTCCTTGCCCACTTAGTTAAAACAGGGCATCTTTTATGATGTTTGCCTAGAAACCCTCTGGTCCCTTTACTTTGGATATGGCAACACACGGGTCTTGTCTCCTCGCCTTTCATCTAAGGAGAACGGCCTCTTTCTGGCAACAAATAAAGTAAGAAAACAATCTATACATGCATGGATGTTTTCGAACAGCTTGAGTGAGGATTCTCACTTCTCAGGAGAAACCTTGGAAAAGTTTGGAAAGGCTCATGGTTCTTGTATTATAAAATGATTTAAAGAAAGTTCTAAAGGGCTGTGATTTACCCCTAGCAGTGAATTGGATTCCAAACACTACAGTGTACCAAAAAAATAGAGAGCTCAGAAAAAGGACATCCTTCTTCACTGTGCAGGCAAACACTTATTTGTAGAGAAATAGTGGAATATCCAGGATCGTGAGATTAAAACTATAAAGTCTAGCAGAAGCCTAGAGGGGGATGAGGAGCTACAAGAAACACAGGGGAAAAATGAAACTATTATTTCCCAGTTGGATATTTAGAGGAACAGGGTTCTGGCTGGTGTTCTGCTAGAGGTTGTTTTATACCCAGATAAACTTTTAGACTTTGTTGTTATTGTATCTGGGGGGGTTAGAATCCTTTTTAAAGCTTTGCTAGGTTTGATGAGGAAATTTTGGCCCCACATTGGGCATTTCTACTCATGTATATATTGCCACATGACTGTGGTGTTACCTCATCTTGATTCCTCAGTGACTAGCCATCGCTCCCTGGGCTCCACCCTTCTTCCTCCCTGTATTCAGTTTCGCTTTCCCACCTAGGCATATTCTGTCTTGCCATAGGCCAAAGCGGCTTTTATTATCAACCAATGAGAGCAACGCATATTCACATCATACAGAAGGGTCATCCCACAGCAGGGAAGTGACCTAGAAACCCTCTGATCCCTTCACTTTCAGACCTAGGAGTCCTGGATGCATAAGGCTGAAGCTCTGAGGTGGGTTTGCACGTGGACAACAATGCTGACTTAGGAAGTCAACAAACTCATGAATGCCTATCCGGTGGTCAGTCACTCCGCACTGAAGACTTTGTTCCCTTAGCATATTTTAAGTGCTGTCAATACATTATTTGGGTTATTCTAATAGGATCTATGGGGAATAGGCAAAACAGGTGCTACTGTCCATAATCAGAGTGTGAAAACTGACTTTGTCACTGGGGACAAGGTGTCATGTTGCCCAGGCTGACCTCAAACTTGCTAAGTAGGTGAAGATGGCCTTGAACTTCTGCTCCTCATGCCTCTGCCTCCCAGGCCTGGGACCACAGGTGTGCACTCCCACGCTTGGTTCTGTGCCGTGCTGGGAATCAAGCCCAAGACTCTCTGTTTGCCAGGAAAGCACTCTGCTGACTGAGCTGCATCATCTCCCGCCGTGACAAGTGCAGAAACTGAAAGTCAGACAAGTCATAGGTGGGCATAAAGTCAGCTTGCTATGGGATTCAACTTTCCATGCCTGAATATCCCTCTGGCTGAGATGGCTAAGAAGTTTCAAAGGACTTTGTGTGAAGGAAAATTTGTAAATGGCTATGGAAAGCAAATCAACTAGATTTTCAATGACATGAAAAAAAGAGAGAATCGCCTTCTAATGTTACAGGCAATGGAAGCCTGTCTCAGTTTCTGACAAGACGTTCTTGGAAATCACAGTCATGGGTTTGAACTCTGTTAAAAAACTGTTTTCTAGTCACAGCAGCCATGATTTCCTGAGTAAGACTTGCAGAAGAGTGGGCCCATCAACAGCTCATCATGGAAGAAGGAAACACTCCTGCAGCCCTACCCCTTTTAGAGGAATGGGGAGAGGAGGGGGGGTCTTTTCTATCAGCAGTGTAGTCATTTACAAGGTGCCTGCAATCCTGTAACCAATCGTAATGAATCTCAGAGAAGCTCATACACACACAAACACACACACACACATGCACATACATACTCACACACAGACACACACACATATACACACACACATGCACACACACATACACACCCCACAAAGAAGCAGAAGGAAGGTGACAAAGAGACTAGTTGGGGGAGGGGACATGAAAGGGTAAGGGGCAAACATATCTGACGGAAATACATTGTCTATGTGTATAAAAGTATCATCAGTATCATCGTTAAGTATAATTAAAATATGCTAGTAATTTGTTTTAAATATAATAAAGGGCCTATGAAGAGAAAGAAATCATTTTCTAGTGACAGGCAATAGGACTCTTTTCTAGAATACACCAGATCCTTTGGACAAAATCAAATAATTTTGCAAGAAGGAAAAATAAAAGTATGCTTCAAAATATAAAAATATTTACAGAATCTTTTTACCCCTTTGCACTCTGTGACCTGAGAGATGAAAGCAGACTCTGAGCCAAACCCAAATCTGACCATGATTTTCCCCAGGCTGAACTGGGTTTCACAATGTTGCCGTTGGGAGTCTTCAAAGCCAGGCTTCAGGTCTGTGCCTGCCTGGTGTGCTGCACTTAACAATTTTAAACAATGTTGTGATTTATCTCCTCACACTGAAGGCAAACAGATATTACTTGTAGAGGCTAAATAAAAACACAGCAGGGTGAATTAAGGCTGTAGGCATTTAAGCTCTCAAACCTGCTCTATGTAGTCTACAAAGTCATCCCGGCGTCCACATTGATGAGCTTCCGATTTTCCCATAGCTTTCCCACCAGGCCGCCCCACAGAACAGTTTCTTATCTAAAATGAGCCACCTGCTCTGTTCCTGCAGAGATGGGCTCTCAAAGAACACTGGCGAAATGCCTTTTTGTGGTCTCAATGGCAAGACGAACTACAAAACACACTGGGAGATCGGGGTCGCGCCAGAGTGGAAGCCCCTGGACGTTCCCCATGTGGTAGCCTCACGCCTTGCTTTGTTGTTACAATTCATCCTTGTCTGGCATTTTAGAACCTGCGGTTCTTGGGGAAGCCTGGGCTGGAAGGCTTGCTCCTTCCTGAAGGATGCAGGATGCCAATCACCTGCATCCCCAGGTTCTTCTAGAGCTTAACTAGGCCTTATTCAGGACTCCTTGCTATGTCTTCTATGTTTCAAAACTCTAAGGAGAGAATTCTAAAGTTGGAAGAGCAGAGTCCCCACACGGGCCTTTCTTGAGCAGTTCACCCACATCTTTTTTGAACGTCCAAGGGACTACATCTCTTAAATCAGAATGGTTGTCTACTCTCTACTCATTCCATGATTCTAAGCCATGAGATCTAGAGACCAGGGCATTGCTGTCCAGAAAAGGAACACAAAAGGCAAAGGGATTTAAAACCAAGCCTGGTGATCAGTGGGTGCAGGGACATACCGCAGTTGTTAAAATGCTTGGCTACCATGCACAAGGTCCTGGGTTCAAGTCCCAGCACTGCATAAAATCAGGCATGATGCATATGTCTGTAATCCCAGCAAAGTTCAAGGACATGCTTGTTTACATAGTGAGTTCAAAGCAATCATAGACTATGTGATACCCTGTCTCAATGAAACCAAAGAGGAAGAAAGGAGGGGGGAGAGAAGGAGGAAAGAAGGAAGAGAGAGAATGCTGTTTGATTTGGAACAAATACATGGATGTCATATAAATAATGACATGCAAAGCATATAATCTGTGGAAAGCAAAAAAAAGTGGTTCCTGTGGGTACAGTTATGATCAAAGAATAAAGAAAACAAAACAATTTTGTTTTAAGGCAAACTCTAAGAAGTTCAGTTTGGAGAGGGCCACTGAGGTATACTTCTCATGACAAGACACATTTAAACATGGAACAGAGAAAGGGAAGGTGACTCTTGAATTGTTAAGCCAGGCAAGACTTCAACCTTAAAATCCTGTGGTTTTGATCTGCACTAATAGGGAAGAGGTGTATTGGTCCAACACTCCGGAGTGCAAAGTAGTCTGTCAGTCACTCTCACTCAGAACATGATGGAATTAGCTACCTAATACAGGAAGATGCAGAAACAGGACGGTGGGAAGCTGGCACTTACTTCGGGACCAATGAAATGGCCGTGTGAAGATGGGCACATAAGATGGCGATTACGACTGTGTTGCTACTTCTGGGTTATGTGGGGTTTATATAGTCAGCATGTTAGACGTTTGTCTGGACTCTTCTTTTATAAACACAGATGCTATATATTACTTTGCATAACTAACTTTACTTTTCAGTTCTCACTGTAACTGTAGTCTTTACTTGAAACATGTAGTTACATGGTACTGTTTGGATATTAAACATCTTAAGGTGCAGATGTTAGGAGATGGGGACCTGCCTTTGGGAAGGGCAAGACCTTATGAGGGTAATGGTAGCCCAGACACTTGTCTTTTACTTCCTGGCCAGGAAGTAAGTGTTCGCTCCACCATGCACACCACACGCTGACAAGCCTTACCACAGGCTCAATGCATCATGAACCATGAAGACAGCCTTCATGGATGGAATTCCGCAAAACCATAAGCCAAAGCAAACCTTCTGTCTCTGTAAGTTGGGCTGCCTCCAATATTTGTTACAGTAACAGAAAGTTGATGGTGTTGCCTGGAAATTGACAAGGAAGAACTTTCTACCCTCTCAAAGCAGTTTGTATCTCCAAACCCAACTGTAACTAAACAAATATGAGAACCCTAGCTATAATAAAACTAATGTGAGTAGGGACAGCACATGTAGTCAGTGGTCCAATGGTCCATCTGATGGGACAGGGATTAACTCACTAGGGCTCAGGGACTCTTGAGACATGCCTTTTGTGTATTAGTAAATAAAGTTGCTTAGCCTGTCTGTTTCCTTACCTAGAAAATTCAGTAAAATAAGTAATTATGAGAGTTAAATTGGAAACCAATTTTTAAGCCACTAAGTTCATGTTTGGTATATGCATAAAGGGAGTGCTTGAAATAGGTTAGATATTTTTATCTATGCAATGATATACTTCTTGATATAGGACTTTAAAAAATCAGAATATTTTATAAACAGAATTTTACTCACTTTGTACTCTGTGGCCTGGAAGAAAAGAAGGTCTGAGCCAAAGCAAATTAGGACCATGATTTTCTATAAGCTGGACTGGGTTTGTAAATGTTGCCATTAGAAATCTTTATAGCTTCAAAACTCAGTGGTGAGTGCTTGCCTATGATAGCTGAGGCCTGGGTTCAGTCTCCAACACTGAAAAAAAAAATGAATATAACACAGCAACTCTTTGTTAATAGTTCTCAAACCACCTTTGTTTTAAATTTCCTAGAACAAATTTTTAATATAGTGGCTTCCCATGTGTTATACACAGAAACATAAAAATACACTATGTACCTCTGTATTTTCTAAAACTCAAATCCCTTTAAAAAAGACTTACCATTTATTTTATGTTATGTGTGTATTTGCTTGCATTATATATGTATGCCACATGCTTGCAATGCCCATGGAAGGCAGAAGGGGGCATCAGATCCCCTAGAACTGCAGCTACAGAGGCTTGCGAGCTGCTATGTTGGTGCTGGAAACGCTGGGTCCTTTGAAAGAGGAGCTAATGCTCTTAACCAATGAGCCATCTCTCCAGCCCCTTTAAATGCTTTTAAACTAAATCTGATTGCTGTTTTTATCATTAATAATGTAAAATACTAAAACCAAATCTGTCTATTCAGCATCTCCCTTCTCCCTTTCCTTCCTCCCCTACTCCTTATCTCTAGGTCAAATGGAATCTGGTATCAGCTTCCTCAATTCCTGCCCCTGTTAAAAATCTCCCCATAGTGAATGATATTTAGCCAGTCTCAAGTACATGAAGTTTTCCATAATGGCCTCTGCTTAAGTGCCTCTGTGACCTGAACACCTAGCTAAGCGCCAAGAGTCTGAGGGTGGTCAGGCACACATGAGAAGTCGAGATGGGGCATGTGGCCTCCCCATCTTCTCCTGCTGCCAGCTCTGGGAAGTCACAGTTCAACTCTCGGAGAGAATTAGAGTCGGCCATTCTACCGGGTCAGTCTGTGAACAACGCTGAAGTTGGACTCTGGTCATGAGGAGCTGTTTTTCCTGCTCATTAGTCACAAAATGTCAACGTTTATGCGACTGCAGTGAGAATCCAGAAGCACCAGACTGCCCAGAACTTTCCTTTTTCAACACTACAGTACAGTTTTGTTCACAACTTATGTGAAAGCGTAACTGCGGTCGCAGCACATTGACTGGAAAATGATGTTTTCCTTGACGGCAATTAGGGTTCTACCCAAAGATCTGCCAGCCTGAAACAACATTCAAAGATATATTTTTTTAATTCAGGAAAGAAAATTATTATTAATGAAGTGATGAAACCACACACTAAGACCAGAAAACCCATGTTGCATCTGAGCAAGAATGTGTCTTGCTGCTTTCTACCTTAGTATAATAGCATCATGTCTTTCAATTACCACATTTACAATCCAACATGAATTGAACTCAAAAAGTCTCCCTTTGCAATATGTACACAGCATGATTTTCTCTTATAAGAACAATAACAAAAATATACTCACTCTTAAAGCATCCATGATAGAATAGGAACCCACTGAGCTAGCAAGACCAAGTCGGAAAACCTTTTCAAGACTAGCCATTTGCTCCACCATATACAAACCTAAAGAACGGTGCTTAATCACTGGCACAATTGCTGCCAGCTATTCAATGAGTCTAAGGAGCTCACTGGGAATCTCAAGACATCTAAAACAAAAGCTCTTGCCTCCTCTTGGCTTCATGGGACCTAAGCTTTGGCAATAAAAAGATGTCAAGTTCTAGAATAATTTAGATATTTTAAAATAACCCAACTCGAGATGGGCATGGTGGTACAATGGTACAAGCCAGTAATCCTAGAATCTGGGAGGCAGAGGCAGGAGGATCAGGGGTACAAGGCAAGCTTGAGGTCATCTAGGCTACATGACACCCTGCGAGAAAAATAAATAAACCTTCAAACAAAAAGAATATATGAAATATGTCATTGCTATAATCCATGGCCATGGGAACTGAGAGAAATTTGTTTTAGAGCCTAGAGAAGCTGCAAGAAAATCTAAGAAAAAATTAATTGAACACATACATAAGGCTCCAGAGAATGTGGGAGCTTCCAGGTTTGTAAGGAGGCAGGAAGCACAGGCAGGGCTATGAGATGAAGAGAATTCTGGGGAGAGGAAGCAGAGAGGAGTTGCCAGAGAGATGCCATGTAGCCGCTGAAAGAGTAACATGCTGGAGCATTCTCCGGTAAACCAAAACCACGTGGAGATGCACGGGTTAACAGAAACAGGTTAACAATTAAGAGACAGCTAGCCAATAAGAAGCCTGAGCCATTGGCCAAACAGTTCATAATTAATATAAGTCTCTGTGTGTTTATTTGGGGCTAACCATCTGCGGGGCCAGGCGGGAAGGAAACTCTATTATCTGTCTAGAAACCCAGTTTTCTAATTCAGGTCTGATTCTATTTCTGTGACTTGCTTTATCCCTCAACAATGGTCTGAATTCCTTGTTTGTAGTCAGGAAACCGTCAACTTCATCCGCAGTTGGCAGCTAATTGTGAGAGGAACTAATGTTTTATTTAGGGGTGTGTGTGTATCATGATTTTCTATTGAGTTTTGGATGCAGTGTGTAGACAAAGAGTAAAGGCTGAGGTCAGTTGTGCAAGGCTTTTTCTTTGGGGTCACCATCACACTCCCAAATCATGACACAGAGACTTACTAATTATAAATGATCAGCCTAGCTTAGACAGGTTTCTGGCTAGCTCTTTTAACTTAGATTAACCTGTTTCTCTTTATCTATCTTGTGCCTCAGAGATTTTTTTTTTACCTTTCTTTCTGTATGTCTTTCCTTCCTGCTTACTCCAGTGTCTGTCTGTCTGTCGTCTGGCAGCTCCCTGGTTTCTGGCCTTGGGCATGTCCCTCTTTTTCTCCCTCCTCCTCCTCCTCCTCTTCCTCCTCCTCCTCTACTTCTTCTTCTCCTCCTTCTCCTCCTCTTTCTCTTCCTCCTTCTTCCTCTCCTCCTTCTCCTCGTCTTTTCTTCTTCTTCTCCTACCTTTCATTCTTCTTCAACCTAGATTTCTCCTACTTATTCTCTCTACCCACCAGCCCCATCTGTCTCTCTCCTGCCTAGCTACTGACCATTCAGCTTTTTATTAGACCAATCAGGTGCCTTAGGCAGGCAAGGTAAAACAGCAACACATCTCTTCATTATTAAACAAATGCAGCAGAAACAAATGACACACATCTTTACACAGCTAAAGTGATATTACACAACAGTCAGTGGTACCTGTAATGGACACACTGTCTACTGTTGAGCAGCCAGCCAACCTAGAGAGCTTCTGAGCAGGGTTTAGGTTTGGGCTCAATGGAGTCACCTAAGGGAACCACAACTCCATGTTCATACAGCTGTGGGATTCTGTGCCTTGTGCTCAGTGGGGGAGGGGGTGCTGGGGGATCTTCTTGGGGGCTTCTGTACCACTCCAGGCTCTCAGCAGGCTTTGTCACACAGGCACCACAGAACTGGGGATCGGGGGTCGTGTCCTCTTCCATCCGCTCCTGCCTCTGCAGCTGTCTGCGCCCCCTTGCTTGCTCCTTACCGCTGAGTTTACTGTATTTGGAGGAAGGGATGCTCTCTCCTGACACAGCCTCAAACTTAGCTCATGGGGGGGGAAATAGGAAATGAATATATGCTCTCCACAGGTCTGGGTTTCTGTCGGGACCCATAAAAATGATTCCACTTTATCTTGCCTTAAGGTCAGAGTGTTCAAAACTATCCTTACTCTTCCAAGGTTAAAGTCATAAGACCTAAAGATCTAAAATGGGGTTACTGCAGGATGTTTGGTCTAAGATGGATGTCTTACCTAAATAACAAGAGATTTTTGTCTGAGGTGCGGTCACCCTCAATCCTCAAGGCCAGATAACCACAGGTTTAGACTAAGGTGTGGTTACTAAATGTTTGGAGAATTAAGGAAGAAAGTCTGTTTGTTCCTTGTATCACTGTAAAAAAAAAAGGCTTTTACCATTTCCCCTTTTTGGTTGGAGTATATAAGAAGATTGAAGAATAAACTTGGGGTGCTCAATATTCACTGGATTCTATTCTGTGTCTGTCTTTTCCTTAGTATCTTTACCTGCCATTTTCTCAATCCACACACCCCCTCTCAGGTTCAAACTGGACAAGTCAGCTGGATTGACTGAAGCCCTCCAAAGATGGGTTCCTATGGGTTTCAAGAAGATTCTAACCTAAGTTAAACATGCGCGCGCGCACACACACACACACACACACACACACACACACACACACACACACACAGTTAAACACCTTCACTGGAATGATACTGCTGATGCCCACGTAATGACATTCCTAGCCTCCACTCCCACTCCCACAGATACCCACCCATTCCATGTCTGAAAGCTTGGACTCCTGTGTCTGTCTGGACAGCCCGTTATAAACCTCACATGGGGTCCTCAGAGGGACCAGGGACCCAGTGCCCTGACGTTAGATGGGGAGGTCTTTGTAGTTCCTCTTGTATCCTGTATCTTGATCTTAGACTTATATGCGGCCACATTCTTTCCTAGAATGTATCTTCTAGCACCCCCAGCATTATGTCCTGTAATTTTTAAGAGCTTTCGTCTTCTGCTGAAAAATGACAATTTGGGACTGTTTGTTGTAATCTCACTTCCCTTGACTACTTAAGCTGACTAGTAGTTTTTCAATTTTTTTGTTTGTTTTGTTTGGTAGTCCCTTTAGGAAGTAGTGTTGTTTGCCACCCTCAAAACTATGTAGTGCCAAGTTTTCTTGGGAACTGGGACCACATACATTTGGTTGCTGCTACATTTCTGGGACTTCACATGTGATTCCTGACTCCCAGACACACTACTAGAAACTGAACAGATGGTACTCTGATTTGAATGTGTCCTCCAAAACCTGATGTTTTATAAACGTTGCCCCTGAGTTAAGGTTAGCAGTATTTGCAGGTGGGGGGACCTGAGGCAGGTAATTAGGATGAAGTGGGATCCAGAGGCCATCCTCACGGAGGTAGCAGGCTCACGTCCTTACTATGTAATACCCTCTGCTGTGTTGAGATGGGCAAAGAAGGTTCTACCAGCCGTTAGGAATCCCACTCCGCAGAGTCATGTGCTAAACAAAGTTTTTATTTGCTAAAATACTTATGGGAGATGCAGTTAGCACGTTGGGAGT
Organism: Mesocricetus auratus; assembly: GCF_017639785.1. Taxonomy (NCBI): domain Eukaryota; kingdom Metazoa; phylum Chordata; class Mammalia; order Rodentia; family Cricetidae; genus Mesocricetus; species Mesocricetus auratus. Next base: position 5,550,896 of record NW_024429187.1, on the reverse strand, counting down.
CAGAAGGCAATGTAAGAGAGTAGGTGGCCTCCCTCTACTGTGCAGGCCCAGGTCATCAGTCTTGGTGCAAGTGCCTTTCTCAGAGTCACTTTGGCCCCTAAATCTTCATTACTGAGCCTGGATGTGTGGCTGAGTTGGAAAAGTCATCATATCACATATATGAATCTTTGAGTTCAACCCTGGTGTAAAGCAGGGCAGGATGACACAGGAACACCTCAGCCTCTGTTTCTTTACAAATTTCCCCGCCCATAATACTCAGCAATGGAAAACAGCAATGGGTTACTCTCATGCACGGTATTCTTGATGACTCTCTTCTTCCCGGGTGATGAGATGGTCGCAGAGCTCTGCTGGGTCTTCAGCTGTTAGCTGTGTCCTCAGGATTTGAACAAACTCAGCAACTGTCCATAGACATATGCCTGCCTGCTAACTTGGGCCTTAGAAATCTTAAGGACCATTAAGAGGTGTGCCCACTGCTGTGGTAAAACATGCCCTTGGGTACAATAGTGGTACAGATATTATTGGGGTAACCAGCCACTTTCCGATTGGACTTAAGGCCTGTGCTGCGCAGGAGGAAACTCATGCTTGGTGCTGTAAATTTGACCAAGAATTCATGTTCCCAGTGCTCACAGTCTTCGAGGGTGAGTGTACTCCTGCTGTTTTTCTAATTAGCATAGTATCAAGCTGCTCTTTAAATCTGCAGCTCTCGGTGCTCATTAGAGACCTTTCTTCATGCAGTGGACAGTGATAGCACAGAAATTCACAGCTTTATCAGAGGGGAAAGAGAATGGAGAACTCAGCCACAAATGGGGACATCTACAGCACACCCCCTTCCAAGGCTCAGGGACCACCGCAGGCAAGGGCCCATGTCGGGAAGCACCAGGATGTAACACGGCAGGACCACGGCACTCATGATCTCACTGCAGCTGTACTCCTGTATAAATAAGCCCGTCAGCAGTCCAGCATGGAGCGGGACAGACTTACAAGCTACTGGTGGCTTCTGGGGAACGGAGAGTGTTTTCTTTGAGGGGGGTGTCCCCTGGCAGGTCAACCACACTCCAGTATATGGGGAGCGCAAACTGGACTTGGTGGGATATTTTTTTTTAAGATCTTAAAAAGGACACAAAGTCGGGAAGTGTCTGGATGGAGATCTAGGAAGATCTGGAGGATGAGTGAGGAGAGAATATGACCAAAATAGACTGTATGAAAATTTCAAAGAAATAACAGAAATAATTACGTTTTTTAAAAAGAGGTCTGTCCAGAATGAATGGACTTATTGGAATGATGAGTCGAAGTAGGTATGGAAACTTGGAGTATTTGTCCACACATTCCTCCATTAATTAATTCATTCATTAATTCATTCAACAACGCTGAAGGAAACACAGTTTTAGATGCTTTCTCGGCAGTTGCCAGCTTCACTCTCTCTAAAGATGTTGACAGTAAATGAGAGATGAGACGTTAAAATACAAAAAGCTCAGAAATATTCTGACTATCAAACTGCAGGGCCTCTACCAAACTGCTTTCCTGGAAACAGCATGGATTTCTAGCAATAAACTAAAATACCGCTATAAAACTGACACACTTGAGAGTTCAAGACCTCAACGGGAACTTCGGAGAATCGTGTAAGCCTGCATGGTCCTCTGCAGACAAGACCCTCTAGTGACTAAATACAAGGTCTGAAAATCACACTGAGTAACACTTCCCTTTCCTTACCGCCCCACAACATGCAGTCACATCAAGATGTTGTCAGAGTTCCTGCTGCCCTCTAGCGGTCATATTCTAGAAGTGGCGTGCCCAATAAGAATGCTAACAAAACCTTCCCAGACAATAGGCAGTCATTTAGACTTTGGGGAGACAGCGGACTGTGAACTAGAGAAAAGTAAGTAAGTCATTCAACTTCCTAAAGCCTCAGCTCAGCAGCCACATCTGCAGAGTGACAGTTTAAAAACTTCCCGGGGCTGGAGAGACGGCCCGGAGGTTAAGAGGACTGAACCTCTTGCCGAGGACCCATGCTCAGTGCCCATCACCCACATCAGACGGCTCATAACTGTCCATAACTCCAGGGCCCACATCACACACATCAGACGGCTCACAACTGCCTATAACTAACTCCAGTTCCAGGGGACCCCACGCCACCCACCAACCTCCAAGGCCACCAGCACACACACTGTGCACAAAAACTCATGCAGGCACGTGGAAGATAAATAAATTGGAGGCTAGCGAGATGACTCAGGCTCAGTGGTTAAGAGTGCTGGCTGCTCTTGCAGAGGAGCTGAGTCCTCCTCCCTACACCGACACAGCGGCTCACGGCTGCCTGGAACTCCTGTCCCACAGGATCTGATGCCCTCTTCTGACCTTCACAGGGACAAGGCACGCACATGGCAAAAAGACATACAGGAAGGCAAAATATTCACACAATAAGAATAAACAAAGGTTAATTTTTAAATAAGAAAGAAATCTTTTCAAAAAACATCTCTTTAAGGCTCTCCTGTAGGATGAGAGAGCAAGCAAAAGCATAAACAAAGGAGACTCGAATCACAGCACCCTTCCAATAAAATAGGACTAGGATCCCCTTATTAAACGTCCCAAGTCTACTGAGAGCCAAGGCCCGGCACAGAGCACTCATTTTACAGCTAGTTCAGTCAGCCCTGAGTGGATCGGGAGCCGCCGTCCAAATGCTCAGACTCCAACTGCTCTCTCCATGCCTCAGTACCCTCACAACAGCTGATAATGAGGAATCCTGAGAATGTAAAACATCTTAAGGGCCTATTTTTCCAACATTGCTGGCCCTTGACACTAATTCTAAAAATATGCGTTCCTGTCTAACGGTCAGCTCTCTGGATTATGTCTTCTAATCTATGAGGAACACACATGAGACTTACGCCGAAGACGTGTTCAAGAGTCAGTAACAAGAGTACAAAATTGAAAATAAGCTCAACAGGTGCATAGTAAGTAAAGTTTGGCGCTTGTAATAACAAGTGTTTTTGTTCCTTGAGCAGTCTCTCGGGTAACACTTCAGTGAGGTCTCCTAGGACCCACTTTATCCTCAATTTAACCCTCCACATATTTCAGCAATGGAGATGCTAAGTAGCTGGTCCGAGGTCAGGCGTTCGGGAAGCATTAAACGGAACTAAAGAGCAGGCACGGTCTTCCTGAGACAGCAGCGCGCTCCGCAGGTCCACTGAGGAGAGCGCATAGTGAAGGACACCATACAACGCACAAATGAACCGCGCTTCAGCTTCGAGACCTTACTCGAAGTGGGGAAAGTTTAAAAATAATAGCATGCATGCTCTATTTACCCAGTACCTTTCGCAACAAAACTGCAAGGATGGGAAGGCTGATGGTGGTTCCCAAAGTGAGGGATGGTGGGGAGGAGAGGGAAGGTATGGCTACGAGAGGTCACAAGGTCATCAGGGAGGTCTTCTAGTGATACTCAGCTTGACATGGATGCTTTGTCTGCCTGCATGTCTGTACCACACGTGTGCCTTCTGCCTGTGGAGGCTGGAAGAGAGTGTAGGATCCCCTATAGCTGTAGTCACAGAGCACTGTGAGCTGCCATGTGGGTGCGGGGAACCGAACCCAGGTCCTCTGTAAGAGTAGCAAGGGGTTTTTTCCACGAAGTCACCTCTCCAGCCCCTGGTATTACATCTGGATAAAGGCTGTGGCTCCCCAAGGCTACTCAGCTGATGAAACTCCGCACAGTCACACACAACCGACCAGTGTTTGTTTCCCTGTCTTAGTACTGTGTCATGGTTCACGGGACAGAGCTACTGAAGAAACTGGGACAAGGAACACGGGCTTCACTGCACTATTTCACAATTCCCTGTCAGGTCAAAACTGTTGGAAGATGAAAAGGTAAGTTTAAAACTTACAGAGTAGTTGGCTGCCATGGCAAATACCTTTAATCCAAGCACTGGGGAGGCAGAGGGCCAGCCTGGTCTAAATCTACATGGAGAGTTCCAGGCTAGCCAAAGCTACAGAGTTAGACTCTGTCAGAGAGAGGGGGAAAGAGAGAGAGGGGGGGGGAGGGAGGGGGAGGGAGGGGAGGGAGAGAGGGAGAGAGAGAGAGAGAGAGAGAGGAGAGGAGAGGGAAGGGAGAAATAGAGGGAAGGAGGAAGGGAGGGGTTACAAAGTAAAACATGCCTCATCTAAGTCATTAAAAAGTCAGTTAAAAAAGTGGCTAAATTTTTTTACTATGTTCTTTTATGTTTACCTGTACCTAATTTTCTCTAGTTCTAGTGTCTCCATCTATGCATTTTGATTGCGGACCAGCAAATAATTTTGTGAAGTATTAGGTATTAGTTGAAAAAAATAAACAATACCTTTATTTTAAGCTTAGAGTTGCTGCATATACCTGTAATGCCAGTACTCTTGAGACAGAGGACAGAGGATCAAGAATTCAAGGCAACTCCGAGCCCCCTCCCCCCCACACATTTGGATAAATATTAAATTATAAGGGAAGTGTTTACAGTAAAATGTTAAGGTGAAGGCTATGGATGTAGCTAAGTTGGTAGAGTGCTTCCTAGCATCAGTACGATATAAACAGGTTTATGAAGGCTCACTCTGCTAGCTCTGTACCCAGGAGGTAGAAGTAGATGATCAAAAGTTGAGTGGTATCCTCAGTTCTTTTTTTAAATTAATTTATTTTTTTAATTTCATTTTACAGTCCAACCACAGCTCTCTGTCCCGCCCCTCCTCCTGACCCCCTCGCATCCCCCCAACCCATCCCCAATCTACTCCTCCTATCGGGTAGGGGCTCTTAAGAGAAGTCAACAAAATCTGACACAATAAGTTGCTGCATTGCCAAGCCCCTTCCCATACATTAATGCCCGGTCCTCCCGTAGGTAGAGTGGAGGGGGGGACACACACTGAGTGGGGAGTCTGTCAAAGCAGGATCTTAATTTATCCCAACAGGCAGGAACTTATATAGGGCTGAGATAAGGGATGGGAATCTTAGGATAGGTTAAGGTGACGTGGGGTGTAAGGGCCAATAATATTCCACCAAGCAGGCAGGTAGCTAGGCAGGGGCAATCTTACATCAGGTCTGCTTAAGTCACCCCCACGTGGAGGTTACAGGTCAGAGACGGGTCGCCAAACTCTAGCCAGGCTCAGGAGGTTACACTGGGCCTCACATCCAAGCCCTAAACTCAAGTCAGGCTCAGGAGCTTACATTGGGCCTCGCATCCGAGCCTTTGTTAGGCCCAACAATTAAGGCTGAGCACGGCATCCCACCATATGGAATGGGCTCCATCAAGCTAGCTCATGTACTAGGTTTGTATTGTGGTCCTACTGCTAGGGGACCCTCTGATAGTTCAAGCTTCACAACTGTCCCCCTCATACGGAGGGCCTAGTTTGGTCCCCTGGAGTCTCTACCACTGTCAGTCTAGAGTTCATGAATTTCCATGAGCGTGGCTCAGCTGTCTCTGTAGATCATGATCAGGCAAATAGATGGAGCTAGAAAAAATCATCCTGAGTGAGATAACCCAGACTCAAAAAGACAAACATGGTATATTTTCATTCAATAGTGGATATTAGATGTAAAGGATAACCAGATTATAATCCACAGCTCCAGAGAAGCTAGATAACAAGGGGGCCCTAACAGGGACACATGGATTGCTCTGGGAAGGAAAACTATATGAGATCTACTGGGTAAACTGGGCAACAGGGGTGAGGAGAGGGAGGATGAGAACATGAGGGAACCGGATGGTCAAAGGGGGAGTTGTGAAGTGAGGAGATCTTAATAGAGAGAGCCACTATGGGCTTAGGGAGAAACCTGGTGCTAGGGTTAACTCCTAAGAATCCACAAGGACGACCTCAGCTAAGACTCCTAGCAATGGCGGAGAGGGTGCCCGAACTGGCCTTCCCCTGTAATCAGATTGGTTAATACCCCAACTATCATCATAGAGCCTTTATCCAGAAGTTGATGGAACCAGATGCAGAGATTCACAGCCAAGCACCAGGCCGAGCTCTGGGAATCCAGTTGAAGAGAAAGAGGAGGGAATATATGATCAAGGGAGGCCATCATGCTCAGATCTATAGTGAGTTCGAAGCCAGTCTGGGATACATGAGACCCTGTCTCAGAAACAAAGATCTCTTGAAAAAATTAATCAATAGGGCTGGAGAGATGGTTCAGCTGGCAATGCACTTGCCTTGCAAGCATGAAGACACAGCAACAGCAAAACGAGCCCAGTGAGTGCCTGCAATCCCAGGGCTGGGGAGGCAGAGTCAAGAGGCTCCCCAGCCTGTTACCCAGATCTATGAGCTCCAGGTTCAGTGGAAGACTGGGTCAAAAACTTAGGTGGACAGTGACAGAGGAAGATACTCAAGTTGAACACACACACCAACACCAACAGTAAATAGATAAATAGATGTTAAGGAGAAGGAGTATACAAAGTCTTGTGGCTTCACTTCTGCTAAGCTTGTGTGCATGTGGGTAGTGGGTGGTGGGTACAAAGACAAAATTTCCACCAAAACAGGGCCTTTCTCCAAGTAATGGGCTTGGGATAACTTGCGTTTCCTCTTTTGTGCCTCTCTATGTATTCTGAGCTTCTGTTGAGAGGCAACTGCTGGGATCTACAGAGACTTCTGACAGACCAATCTTAAAAAAAAAAAAAAAAAAAAAAGCAAGCAAGACCAGGATTTACAAGAACAGGGTTTGGTTTCTCTTCACAGTTAGATAAGAGGCAGGAAACACAAATAGAACTCGTCTGTGAGATAGCAGATGCTGAAAGGTCGGGAATAGTGGAAGAGAATCCAGAGTTGAGCAGGAAGTTCCTAACAGTGGGAGTGCTGACTTAAATCCTGTGTGTGAGATTCACCACGGAATAACATGACGGAGGACCTGAAGTTCTCAGGAGAAAGAAATGTTCGCAGCGTTGAACCCAACAGTCACCGTCTCCACGTGGGGGTGTTTCAAACGCACTGTGGAAAACCAGCAAACAACTTTTAACATTCGAGCGTGCTGCTTGTGGAGGATCATCCAGGGCATGGCTATCTGCAGCACCAGATGAGCCTGACTCGGGCCCACCTTAAGATTGCATCTCCCCAGCTGCGCTGCACATGCCTCTGGTATTGCTCACAAGGCGAGCCTGGGGCTCCAGATAATGGGACTTGGCCCCAAGCTCTACCTTGCATGCTTGTTCCTGTCACTCTGGGAAAGCTAAGGCCGAACTGCAATGCAGAGCGTGACCCTGAACAGACCCTTGGCATGGCCCTGGATGCTGACTAGATAGGGAGAGGGGTTGGTTTTGCCTTTTTAAGATTTGAAGCTGACTCGGGTTGGAAATCTCCGTGTGCTGTGCACATCTGACTCTTTAAGAGGCTTCGACTTTAAAAGGAGCCAGAGGAAGCTGCTGATGTTCAACAGAAGTCACAGAGGCTGCGGCAGGAGCAGAACCTCAGACACAGCCCGAGTAGAAGGGGATGCCGCTTTCAGGGCAGCGGCGTGATTCTGACACACACCGCCACCGCTGCCCACTGACCAGCAGATCCAAGAGGACGCTTCTACCCAGTACTGAGGACCGGAGGATGAGTCTGTGGCTTCCAGGAGGACAGTTCACGCTGCTGCTGCTGCTGTTGCTGTCCGCCCTGCAGACACCCGCGGGGAGCACTGAGGTAGGGACAATCAAAAGGCTCCTCTCTGTGATCTGTGTAGCCCAAGCGCCAATAAGTCACTCACCTGGTGGTCACCTAAATGATAAAAAACTTAGGCACTGGTAACCCAAGAGCAAATGATGTTAGGGAAGAGTGAGGGAAACAATTGATATTAAAAATAAGTTTAAATTATCACCCATAAATCTGGCAGGATTTGTGAGTGTTAAAATACTGTTTCCAAAGGACAAATAATGGGAAATAAGAGACTTTATAGAGTTTATAACTTAAGATCTATACAGTGAAAGTAAGTTAATGGCAACAGAGGACACGGGAAATATTTGAGATCGGGTGACATGTTAAAAATGTGATAGAGTTCATTGTAATATTTGAAAGAATGTGAGGCTTGGCTTGGATTGGATTAATGGAAACTTAGTTTAAAATCTGATGTACTGGTTAGCATCACTCAATCAGTCTTAAAAAGGGGATCTAGATTACATGTGACTAGACAGCATGTCATCCTAAATCAGAGTTAAAATACCAAATCGTGTGCTTTTCTGGTTCCACTCCCAACAACACTGATCTTGGACGGAATCTTGCCTTTTGATGAGCACTGTTCATAAGAAAAGCATCATCGCTTTGCTAAGAAATAAGCATCTGTTTGAACATAGGTCATTCAAATAAGGTTCTCAATAATGAGCTGACGGAGCCGGATGAGCCTCTTTTCAAGTCTCTAGATTCAGTTCAGCACTCTCTCGACAATACTCAAGTGTTTCCCACAAAAAAGGAGTATGCTTTCCAGCCCCTCCCTGCAAGAGGAGGGACTCTTAGGCACTGTCCCCCTCGTCACTCTCCCAGCCTGCCTGCCTGCAAACACTGCTTTCTTGGGAAGATTTGGAGGAATAACTGTGCGCAGAGTTCAGCTCTGTTCTCCACACTGGGACTCGGTTAAGCTAATCTCTAAGACATGAGGGCTTCTCCCCCAAGACAAGATGCTATCTGAGAGGCCCGGGTCCTGACAGCAACTGTGGAGACGCATCTGACTATGTCTGGAATTTACTCTTAACCCAACTTGCTGCCAGACCCAAACCTGTGTGCACACACGTGGCCTTGTTGACTGAGGGAGAAGGGTGATGTTTCAGCTTCCACATCCGCTTTTGATTTTCCTTTTTATTGCCAGAATCTAAGTCGGCAAAAAGACTGTTTTTTACCAGAGTCTCTCTTGGAGAACCTAACACTGCTTATCACTCAAGGTTTTTCTTCAATAGTTAAAAGACCCAACGCAGGATGGCTGGAAGGGAAGCTCGGGGGTTCACGTGCTTGATGAACACGCATGAGGGCCTGAGTTCTGGTCCTGGAGCACACGATCCAGGTGTTGTGGAATGTGTACCTATAACCTCAGCGCTGCAGTGGGAAAGGCATGTGGGGACAGGAAGATCCCCAGAGCTCCAGAGATCACTGGCCAACCACTCAGCTAAACTGCTGAGCTTCTGGCTCAGTGGGAAACCATGTCTCAAAAAACAGAGTGGAAATAAATAGAGGAAGACTCATGACATTGACCTCTGGCCTCCACAGCATGCACAGCAAGATGATTATATATATGTTACATATATATAAATAATATATAAATGTTATATATATGATACATATCATGTAAATATTATATATATGTGTGGGTGTGGTTGTTTTGTTTGGATTGAGTTGGATGGGGTTGAGACAGGGTCCTAAGCTGGCCTTGAACTCACTCTGTAACCAGGCAAGCCTTATAGCAATTCTCCTACCTCAGACTCCTAAGGGCTAGGATTATAAACATGAACCACTACACCCAGCTCTTAACATTCTTTGTGACATCCATGGGGAAATATGAAGAGAAAATGAAGAATGTAGAAAGTATAATTAAATCATAAGTATAATTAAACTTTAAGGTTAGTGCTTTATTTTTTCAACAAATTCAAAATATAGAAACACTGTGATTTCTATGGTACAGAACACTTCCTTCCTGGGGAGATAAGCCTTTTATAAACAATGATAATCTCAGCCCAGGTAGGAATGGACACAGTTTGGCCATTCCATGTAAAACATAGTAGGATACAACAAATCTGCATTGAATAAAGCAAATCAAGATTTCTTTTTCTTATAGGCTGCTCTTAAGGTCGACCTTGACTTGACACCAGACTCCTTTGATGATCAATACCAAGGCTGTAGCAAACAGGTCATGGAGGAGCTAAGCCAAGGAGACTACTTCACAAAGGAAATAGACACTCATAGGTATTACTCCAGAGCATGGCAAAAAGCCCACTTAATCTGGCTGAGCCAAGAGGGGACTGTCCCGGAGAGCATGACCACTGCACATGCTGTGGCCATCTTGGTCTACACCTTGAATCGCAATGTGAGCTCTGACTTTGCTACAGCCATGGCCAGGGCTGGGGGTTCTCCTGGGCAGTACACACAGTCATTCCACTTCAAGTATCTGCACTACTACCTCACCTCAGCCATTCAGCTGCTGAGGAAAGAGAGGTCCACAGAGAACAGCAGCCTGTGCTATGAGGTCCACCACGGGATGAAGAACGTGAAATTTGAAGTCAACGTTGGTGCCACCATCCGATTCGGCCAGTTCCTTTCCGCCTCCCTGCTGAGGGAGGAGACACAGGTGTCTGGAAACCAAACACTGTTTACTATTGTGACGTGCCTGGGTGCCTCCGTGCAAGACTTCTCTCTCAGGAAGGAAGTCTTGATACCCCCCTATGAGTTATTTGAAGTTGTAAGTAAGAGCCGCAGCCCCAAAGGAGATCTGATAAGCTTGCGGTCTGCTGGGAACCTGAGCACCTATAATTGCCAGCTGCTAAAAGGTAAGCCTGCTCTGCATTGCGTCTGCAGCTACCAACTTTGCTTACAGACAGTTTTCCTGATTCCCTTGGAGTAGGGGGATGGGAAGGGGGAAACTGGCCTCCAGTGATAATGGAACTGACAGGTTAAGTTTACTTTCTGCTTCACTTCCCATCCTCTACCACCTCTAAAAAAAAAGTCTCTGCATTGGTACTACATTCTGTCCTTATCCACTGGGGATTTGCTCCAGCCACCACAGAGGATGGTTACAAACCTCAGGTACTACCAAATATATACAGCATTTCTTTACTATACATGCATACCTATGATGGAATTGAATTTATTATAAGGCAAAGGTTATTTAAGTATTTACTCTCCCTACCCCCAAAATATCTTCCTGTGGTTTACTCACTCTTCTTGCTGCAATGTGGCATGAATAAACCACACGTGATGAGATGGTTACTAAGGAGTCACATAGGTGGGTAGCATATACAGTATGGAAACCCTAGACGAAGATATGACTCTCATCCCAATCCTCATGAAACAACACTACACAAGATTTCATTCTGCTACTCAGGGTGATACCTAATCTAAAATCTATGAATTGTGATGTTTCTGGAATTCTCCCAGCATAATTTTCGGACCACAGTTGACTAGAAATTGATAAAACCTTGAGAAAGTAAAATTGATGGTAAAGAAGGATTTACTGTGTTACATGGAAAATACAGACATTTAAGAAGCCTTGATTGGAGGAGATAACGCTGTGGAATAGTACTATATGTAGAGATTGTTACATTTGTTTATGTTGCATTTGTTTAACTAGGCAAAGATGTGTTATAGTTGTTTATGCTGCATTTGTTTAAGTAGGCAAAGATGCATTGCATTTGTTTCACCTTGCCTGCCTAAGGCACCTGATTGGTCTAATAAAAAGCTGAATGGCCAATAGCTAGGCAGGAGAGAGATAGGCAGGGCTGGCAAGCAGAAATGATACACAAGAGAAGGCTCTAGAGAGAAGAAAAAAAGAGGAGAAAACAAGGGGAAAAGAGACAGAGATGCCCAGGACTAGCCAGCCAGCTACCAGCCAGCCAAAACATGGGGGAGAAGTGAAAAGTAGTACATAGAAAAAATGAAAGAAAGAGAGAAAGAAAGGAAGGAAGGAAGGAAGGAAGGAAAAAAGAAAGAAAGAAAGGAAGGAAGGGAGAAAGAAAGAAAGGAAGGAAGGAAGTTAAAAGGCCCCAAGGCAAAACACAGATGAAGAAAAACCGATTAATATGTTATAAGAGCTAGCAAGAAAAGAGCATAAGATAAGGCTAATCATTCATAACTAATAATAAGTCTCTGAGTCATGATTTGGGAGCTGGCTGGTGGCCCAAGAGAAAGCCTGATACATTTGGAGCCCCATGTTGGGCCACCAACCAGCTCCCAAATCATGACACAGAGACTTATTATTAGTTATGAATGCTCACCCTTGTCTTATGATTGTTCCACCAGCTCTTATAACTTAATTTAAGCGGTTTCTCTTCTTCTACGTTTTTCCTTGGGGCTTATTTACCTGCTTTCATTCTGTATGTCCTACTCGCACTGTTTCCCCCATTCCTGGCGGGCTGGCCCTAGGCACTTCCCTCTCTTTCTCCCTCATCCTCTCTCCTCTGCTTCTCTCCCAAGCCTGGATTCCTCCTCCTCCTCCTCCTCTCTCCTCTCCTCCTCTCCCAAGCCTGGATTCCTCCTCATCCTCATCCTCTCTCCTCTCCTCCTCTCCCAAGCCTGGATTCCTCCTCCTCCTCATCCTCTCTCCTCTCCTCCTCTCCCAAGCCTGGATTCCTCCTCCTCCTCATTCTCTTTCCTCTTCTTCTCTCCCAAGCCTGGATTCCTCCTCCTACTCATTCTCTCTGCCCACCAGCCCTGCCTAGCCCTCTACTGCCTAGCTATTGGCTGTTCAGCTACCCCCTCCCAATTCAGCTTTTTATTGGTTCAATCAGGTACCTTAGGCAGGCAAAGTAAAACAAATACAACGCATCTTTACATAATTAAACAAACACAGCATAAACAACTGTAACGCGTCTTTGCCTAATTAAACAAATACAACACAGCGTTATATAGTTAAAGCAATATTCTGTAACATAAACAAATGTAAAACATCTTTACATAGTTAAAGTAACAATACACAACAGGAGATAGATAGTACATGATATATTTTTTTCAACTTCTCCATCAAACATTTTTCTTCAGGAGGGAGGTCAAGGTCATTATATGAATAAGAAGTTCTCAAATTAACACAAAGAGTAAAATTTTTACTTTCTAGTTTTCTATTTGTTAACCCTATTCCGTTATGACTGGACACCCTGGCAACACAGAATGAATCTAACAAAAATCATTATCCCCGGGGGAGGGGGTGGATTTTAGTCTAATGAACAATGAAAGCAGAAACTAATGTACAAATCTGAAAGTACCAAGTGATACAGCAGATGTTTGAGCTGTGAGTTATGGCTGGTCCATGAAGGGAGATGCTCTGCTTCGGGGGAAAGTGAGGTGGGCTTCCCAACAGAAGACTATATGGGACTTGAAATGGGCATGGAGATTTTTAGTGAAAGAAAGAAAACATTCAGTGAAATCACGGGGAACCGCTGGAGCCCAGTGTGGCTGGGGAGCCGTGTGTGGAAAGGAGAGAGGCCTAGAGAAGAATTAGGGGGCTTACCCAGGCAGTAGGTTTTGGTGGACCTGATTGGCCTTGTATGGAGGACAACAGCCAGGCATGATAGCACACACAACTCTAATCCAGCACTTGGGAGGCAGAGACTGGTGGATCTCTATGAGTTCAAGGCCACCCTGGGCTATTAGTGAGGCCCTATCACAAAAACAACAGACACGCCGGGCGGTGGTGGCACACGCCTTTAATCCCAGCACTCGGGAGGCAGAGGCAGGCGGATCTCTGTGAGTTCGAGGCTGGGCTGGACCGATAGCCTCCAAAACAATACAGAGAAACCCTGTCTCAAAAAACAAACAAAAAAAACAAAACAACAACAACAACAAAAAAAAACAACAGATACAAACAGAAAGAACAACAAAAAGAGGTAGGAGGTTCGGGGCTGGGGTTGTGTCTCAACTGGGAGGGCGTTGACCAACACAAAGGCCTTTGGCTTGAAACCCAGTGTGGCATAAAACCAGGTGTGGTGTTACAGGCAGGAAGATCAGAAGTCCAGAGTCCCCCTCTCATTGCACAGCAAGTTCAGGGCAAGCCTAGGATGTGTGAGACCTTCTCCTTAAAACGGGTTGGAAAGATGACTCAGGGCTTAAGAGTATTGACTGTTCTTGCAGAAGACTCAGACTCAGTTCCCAGGACCCAGCCACATGGTGACTCACACTCCAGATCCAGGTCTCATGTCTTTTCTGGCTCTTGTGGGCATCAGGCATGCAATGTGACATACAGACATACACACTCAGGCAAAACACTCATACACATAACATAAAGTAAGCAAACCTTTAAAAATGCAGAGTCATAGTCAGGTTTCTATTGCTGTGATAAGCACCATGACCAAAAGCAACTTGGAGAAGAAAGGATTTATAATATCTTACAGCTTGGAGTCAGCCCATCATCCTGGGAGGTCAGGGCAGGAACCTGCAGGAGGGAGCTGATGCTGAAGCCATGGAGGGTGCTGCTTACTGGCTTGTTCTCCACAGCTTGCTCAGCCTGCTTCCTTATAGAATTCAGGACCACCAGCCCAGGGAAGGCCCCACCTACAATGGGCTGGGCCCTGGTCCATCAATCACACACACACACACACACACACACACACACACACACACACACACACACACACACAGCTCCTCTGTAATGAAGCCACTTAAACACAACTTAACTCAGCCTTGAGTTAAGACTTAACTGTGATAGCCATATATATTATCAGACATTGGATATCTGGTTTGTCTTCACTGAATACTTGAAGCCATAACATACTTATGAAAACCAATGACCCTGTGTTTCCCTTTGTGGACAGGGCCTGGAGAACCAGGTATTCAAGAGCAAGGCCGGGAATTGGGCAGCTTGACCCCAGATCCCCTTGTGTGACTCCTTAATCATCTGTACCGCTCACTAGCTACATGACCTAGTAGCTTAAGCTCCTCCTCAAGTGTCTCTTCTACAGGATGAGCACCAGGCTAGAGCGAGTGTACAGCATGCTCGAGGCCCTGAATCCAAAGAGAGCTATAGCATAACCCCTTAAGGCTTTTATGAAGATTAAGTAAAATAAGATGCTAAATTTCTTAAACTTCAGTCCCGTGCCAGAGAGGTCAGCCTCCTGTGGTTGAGTGCACGGATAATGAAACTTCCCTCATCTCCTAGTCACTGTATAAGTCACAAGGCTAGAAATAGCTCTGGCACCCGATGAGCTGAAGCTTATGACTGGAGATGCAACCCCTTGTCAGGAGAAAGGAGCTGTAGTCAGCATGAATGCCCACAGTGCCTCACTGGCAGTATGCAACCGTTTCTTTTGTAATGTAAACAAAGGATGTTTGTTTTTCCAGGAAGGTGTCAATTACAAGTTTGTGTGGCCTCCCGAAAGGACTGGTGGCCTTTTGAGTGGGCGGGCCACTACTTTCTAGGTGACATTTTTTTTTCAGAAACTGAAAAGGGAAGAGACATGTCAGCCAACAGCTTTGCACCAGCATTTGGTGTCCTCCTAGCTGCCCCAACTGTGGAAGTGTCTGGAAGGGTAAAAGGAGAGACATGGGGGGTGGGGGGGGAGGGACTCTTTCTTCCTTTGAGCATGGACTCTGAAGGAAAGGAAAGAGGAGACTGGCCCACCTGCTGGCACTGTGAGACCCCCCCTCCCCCAGCCTCATCTGCCACAGTCTAGCTGCTCAGGCTCTCTTTAGCTGAGGACAGAGTGGCCGAGGACAGTACGATCTTGAATTGGACACAGTTAGCACCTGCTTATCTTGACTGGTGGGGATGCTCTCAGCCGACTGTGTCGGTGTTTTCTGTGTCCATTGATAATGTTCTAGTTATCCTACTTCCTGGAACTGTATCTCAGTGATCCACACGTGAACCCTGGGAGGAGACGGGTGCTACCAATTGTTTTCTTTTCTTTTTAGACGAGGTCTCAGGCTGTCCCAGAACTTTCTATCTATTCAAGTTCCTGGTTTTCCTGCCTCTGCCTCCCATGTGCTAGGGTTGCTGCCATGCGCCACCACATCTAACCTTAATGCCACAGATTTTTATCATGGCAGTTCCTTTCCTAAGTAGGGCCAGTGCACCCTCCCCAGACCTGAATTCTGTAGATAACTGCTACAGAGCTTCTCCCACTGAGGTCTGTCTAGGGAACTCAGGGATGTTCTGGAACACTGATACCTAATTCTTTAGGAAACACAAATCCTCTCCCAAGACTGCTTCTCCTTCTTTCATTATCTTTCCATAGCAAAAGCCATACTCGAGTACTTGTCCCCAAAGTCCCTGTGCAAGGTGACCATGCTTTCCCTCCTCTTCCCTGTAACTCAAGAGACAGATTCTTCTTTTCTTCCAACACAGGCTTTCTCTGTAGCCTTGGAGCCCATCCTGGAACTCACTCTGTAGACCAGGCTGGCCTGGAACTCACAGAGATCCCCCTGCCTCTGCCTCTGCCTCCCCAGTGCTAGGATTAAAGGTGAGAACCACCACTGCCCGACAAGAGAGGAATTCTTTAAAAGACGACACACAGCCAGACTTGGTGGCACATGCCTCTAATCGAAGTGTTTGGGAAGAAGAAACGGGATTGGGAGTTTAAAGTCTGTCTTAGCTTATGTAGGCAGTTTGAGACTAGCCTGTGCTACATGAGACCTTGCCTCAAGAAAGAACAAACAAAAAAACAAAAACAAAACAAAACAAAACAAAAAAACCAGACTGTTAAAATTAACCAGTTAGGATACTGTCTTTGTCTCAATGAAAAAGAGTATATTAAGAAAACAAAAAACAAAAAACTTGCCCAGTCCTTTGGTTTATGTCAAAATAAACCTGCAGTCTTGTGAACTTGTACCCACCCT
Source organism: Mesocricetus auratus (assembly GCF_017639785.1). Lineage (NCBI taxonomy): Eukaryota > Metazoa > Chordata > Mammalia > Rodentia > Cricetidae > Mesocricetus > Mesocricetus auratus. The sequence continues at coordinate 5,534,468 of NW_024429187.1, read as the reverse complement.
GAGGTCAAGTACCAAGGACCTGAAACATTCAAAGATAAGGCAAGGGTTCAAACTGGTAACAAAACAGACTCAAGGGAGAAAATACATTCCAAACTACCCTGTCTCCCTTGTAATTACTTTGTTGCCCCTCACATGATCTATACCGTTTACCATAGTAACATGTTTTCATGTTTATTAAAAGATTCAAACTACACCAACAGAATATTAATTTGTTTTTCTCCCTTAAGTAATTCCTTTCAGCAAAACAATGTACGCCAACACATACAAGCACACACAATCTGCTCTTTATCACTGGATTTACAAAGAAGGATTTATGTCAAAATATTTCAAGTCATCAAAATTCCAGGCATGCTTCTAGAAAAACACAGCCAGCTGTTTGTAACAGCTTGGTTTACCTGTGACCTTTGCCAGTGAAAGCAATAGTGTTGTGGTCCTGGGGGAGTGGCTTTGTCTCTGAGCCTGCTGCTGTGCATGCAGTGGGGAAGCTATTATTTAAACGTGCCCTGTAAGAGTCTGATGAGAGGAAAATGAGTGAGGGAAGGCTCTTAGCAGGCCCTCTGAGGCTGGAAGGATTCAAACATCCAGCTCCATTACGGTTCTTCCCTGTTTTGTTTTACTCTGGACTTCAGTTCTCTGGAAATATCTTCCTCCTGCCTGTGGTGTACCACCGACCTGGAAGTAGAGTGACTGTCTCAGGGAATGGGTATGATAAAAATAACAATAATAATAATTTAGAGCTGCTGATAATGTCTTGGGTCTGTAATCTTGGCACTAGAGGAGGCTGAGGCAGGAGAATTGTAGGCAGAGTTTCTCTGTGCCCCCCTCAGCTGCTCCCAAATAACCACAGTGAGACTTATTAATTAGAAGAACTCGGTTGGCATCTCCAGCTTATCACTAACTAGCTCTTACAATTTAAACTAACCCATTTGCAGGAATCTACACTCTGACATGTGGCATCACCTCTCATCTTGCACCCCCTGTTTCCTCTCTGTGTCTGGCTGGCAACTCCTCTGACTCCGCCCTTCTCCTTCCCAGCATCCTCAGCCTGGTCCTCCCACATAATCTTATCCTGTCCAGATACTGGCCGGTTACATTCTTTATTGAACCAACCAGTGATACATCCAAACACTGTCAAGGATTATTCCACAGAGGATTGCTACATATAAATTCAAGGCCAGTCTGGACTACATAGTGAGCTCTAGGCTGAGACCAGGTCTGCAAGAACTGAATCTGACCTGTGGGGTAAAAAGTGTGTAGACTTTGGAGTCAGAGTGTGTCAGCAGCTGTGAGACCTCGTAATGACGCCTGAACCTCTGAGTATATAGAGAGAGCCTTTTCCTTGCCAGCTGCTTTGATTTTTCCCCCGCCAGTCGCCTGGGCTCTGCCGCGTTGTAGTGCCCAAATAACACACAAGACACTGTATTAATTATGAAGCTGTTGGCCTTGCTTGTTTCTTACTGGGTAGCTCTGACTTAAGTATTTACCCCATAATTGTTAATCTAAGTATTTCTCTTACCGGAGAAAAGTTTCCGGGCTTCTTACCCCTATGGCGGTTACATCTTGACTTCCTGTGTTTCTCCTACCCAGAATCCTCCTGGACTCCTAGTCCCACCTATCTTGCTTCCCTATTGGCCAACAGTGCTTTATTGACATATACACAGGACTTCCCCATCATCTGAGCTTGCAGAGTCCTCCCTGCAGGTAGAGCGGGGGAAGGGCCTGTCCAAGGGCTGGTCCAGCCGGTCTCTTCCGGGGGTGGGGGCACTGAGTGGGGAGTCTGTCGCAGAGATCTCGATTTATTCCAACAGGCAGGAACTTATATAGGGCTGAAGTAGGGGATGGGAATCATAGGATAGGGTAAGGTAACCTGAGAAGTGAGGGCCAATAGTATTCCACCATACAGGCAGGTAGCTAGGCAGGGGGCAACCTTACATCAGGTCTGCCTGAGTCACCCTCTAATGGGGGTTACAGGTGAGAGACAGGTCGACGAACTCTAGCCAGGCTCAGGAGCTTACACTGGACCTCGCATCTGAGCCTTTCTTAGGTCCAACATAAGCCGGTTACTCTGCTTATGAAATGGAACAGTGCTTGCTTGTGGAAATGACAAGGCAGGACTTAGGTGTCCACTATCCACATAAACAGAAGCAAAAAACTGGGAAACCCTTTGCACATGGAAAGGGGATGATGAGTTAATGGTATAAACACGAACTTTAGTGAGACTGACAGTAAGGACAGAGGCAGACACTGAAAGACGAGGTCTACTACATTTTAAGTGCCCACTTTTTGCTAGGGAATATTCTAAGGATTAACAGGAAGGAAACATTAATTTAACCTGAGAGGTTGGCATTAAAAAATAATAATAACTGGGGTCTGGAGAGATGGCTCAGCAGTTGTCTTAGTTACAGCTCTATTGCTGTGAAGACCATGACCACAGTAACTCTTATAAAGAAAACATTTCATTGAGGTGGTGGCTTACAGTTCAGAGGTTCAATCCATTATCATCACGGTGGGGAGCACGGCAGCGAGCAGGCAGACACGGCGCTAGGGGAGCTGAGAGTGCTTCATCTTGCAGCCAACAGGAAGTCAACTACAACTGAGCATAGAAAACCTTAAAGCCCCCCCCCACAGTGACACACTTCCTCCAACAAGGCCACGCCTCCTAATAGTACCACCCCCTATGAGATTATGGAGCCCAATTACATTCAAACCACCTTGGGAGTTAAGAACATGTACTCGTCTGACAAAGGACCTGAGTTTGCTTTCCAGAACCCACATCAGCCAACTCACAACTACCTGTAACTGAACAGAACTGAGCAGGATCAGAGACTGGGGGATGCTGTAGGGAGAGCTGCAATATTAAGATGGGTAATTAAGAGATGCTCATCAGAAAGGGGCATGCAGGAATGGGGTGGGGAGGGAGGAGAGTTAGTCTCTTAAGTGTCTGAGGAAAAAGCCTCTCAAAGAGGAAGCAGACTAAATGAGGCTGCTTCTGCTGCCCTCACTACCTGAGTGGTATTCACATTCTCTGCTACAATGTTACCAATTACAAAAGTAAGACAAGGAAAATAAATACCTCTCAAGTTTGTTGTGAGGGTTAAACAGAGAGGCTGGCAGACATCTGTAAACGTAGCACTGAAGGGAACAGAAAGTAGAGAAGGTGGACCCCAGAGCTTCATGGCCAACGATTCTAGCCAATCAGTGAGCTCCAGGGTCAGTGAGCATCTCTGTCTCAAAAAACAAAGCGGAAGAGTGATGGAGGAAGAAGCCCAGGTTCGACCTCTGACCTCCACACATATGTGCATGCTTCCACACAGACACACACGCATACACACACATGTATTTCAAATGAAACAAACATTGCACATTAGTCAGAAGCAGGTGGATCTCTGTGACTTAGAGGCTGCTTATCTACATAGCAAGTTCCAGACCAGCTAGAACTACACAGAGAGATCCCATCTCAGGTAGGTAGGTGTGTGTGTGTGTGTGTGTGTGTGTGTGTGTGTGTGTGTGTGTGTGTCTGTGTGTGTGTGTGTATGTGTGTGTGAGTGTGTGGAGATATCTATTTATTTATTTATTTATTTATTTATTTATTTATTTATTTATAGGTAGCACCTCACCACATAGCCCTGGCTGGCCTGGAACTTGCTGTGTGGTAGATAATCTGGCCTTGAACTCAGAGATCCACCTGCCTCTGGCACCAAGTGCTAGAATTAAAACCGTGTGCCACCACACCCTTCTTTAAAAATAAATGTTTAAAAATCTCTCCAGTCTAACTCATCTCTAAATTGTGTCTTTTTTTTTTCACAGCTTCCAGCAAGAAATGCAGCCCTGATCTAATGGTTACTCTTTGCCTCCTTTTGGTCAGTGTTGTTATCTCTTCCAAAACCAGAGAGTAAAGGAATTCACTGGCTCCTTTTTAAAGAAACTTGATTATCAGAACTATCAAGTTATCAGAATCTGAGGTCCACACTTCCCACCACAGCACAGAAGACACGGGAGACCGAAGTTGATGGAAGAAAAGAAGTTTATTCAAAAGTAGCCCTAGCTAAGGCAGAAGACGACTGTCTCAAATCCCTACTAAAAGGGATCTATATTGGTTACTTCCTTGTTGCTGTGACCAAAACCAAACAAAGGCAGAAGCTCCAAGTTGGGAAGGAAAGCTTTACTTATAAACGTACAGATCATCATGACCCAAAAGGCTTGGCACCAGGAGCACCAGGCACTACAGATGGTTAAGTCGGGCAGGGTACCAAGCCTCAAGCCCCGCCCCCGCCCCGCCCCGCCCCGCCCCGGACCCATGACTCACTTCCTCCAGCAAGGCTCCACCTCCTGAAGATTCTAGATCCATGGTCAGGGGACAAAAGAGCTCAAACACATAAGGAGCATTAACATTCAACCCACAAGAAGGTGTTAACGTTCAAGGCGCTCTAAGAAGAGAAGGGGGTCCTCCTCACAAAGGACCACTCTCCTGCTGCAGTTGCCTAAGGAGAACTAGAAAAGGCCTTTATCACACTATTGCTCAAGCGCGTGCTGTCCTCTTTGCCAGGCGCATTCTGACCCAATCAGGACACCACCTGTCTGTGAGATGGCCAGAGATCCATGTGAGAGAGACGACCATCCAGTTATAGCCGATAAGACACAACCAGGGTACGATTTCAAGATTAGTTTAGGAGCACAGCAGGCAGGAGTCGCTTTTTTGGGTGATTAGCAGAAGCGGAATACATGTGCACTCGGAGTTGCCACAAAGAGAAGAATCTGCCTCCCTGGGGCACTAATTCAAGGGAGGCAGAGCTAAGAAATAGGAAGAATTAGGACAGGTGAGAGCGTGAGGTGAGTCTCTGGAGTCAAACTATGTCTGAGGCATACATTAAGCTTCTTCATTACAGGAATCAATAAACGCTGTCTTTGCTAACATAATCTGGGCTATGTTTTCCATCCCAAGCAGCTGGAGAGGGTCGTGAATACAGACTTATTTCACATTTTAACTTAGTAACAAATCAAAGAAGACTGAGTAGGAAAACAAACGATTCTTCTTCAGAGATTTTTGACAGCATTCAAGATCAAATCAGTGTACTCTCAAAAGGGGGACGTGTGGAAAGCTGAGAGAGAAGAATGGAATACAGCGGTGTTACATTTCTTAGGCAGCATAGGAAGAGGGAAGATGGGAAATTTAGTACAGCCTGACCTCAATACACCGGACTGTTTGTTCCAAAACAGGGAACGACTAAACGCTCTCCGGAGGGAATGGGGCTTTTGTGTCGGGAAGGGCAGGCGGTGACTCTTTATAGTGGAGGACAGTGCTGCTTGCACCCTTAGGGGCCAGGGCAGTACGCAGCCCCTCTTAGTGAAAGACCTCGGCATCAAAGCACCGGGCACTGAACCGAACCCTCTGCCCAAGAACCGGGGCCAGACCACTGGATGCAAATGCAAGAAGTGATTTATTGAGTACACAGGCGCCTGCAGATGCTACTGCAACTCAGGTGCAGAGCATAGTGGGCTTGCAGGGAACACAATATTTATAGAGTTTTAATGGTTACATAAGTATCAGCATAGCAATAGGCATTTTATTGGCTCATCTTGGGGGCAGGGGTAGTTCCCACGGACTAAGTTTCCTGGTATTACCTCACGAAAGACCCCGGCACGCTTCAGCAATTATTATCCGGGTCCCATGACTGCTCTGGTGACCACAGATCCTGTTTGACATCCTGCCAGCTGGGCGAGGCACCTGGTCTGGGTTTTTTCATTAGACAACGGCCTGGTCTTGTTTTTGTTTTCCTAGGGGGCCCTGGGTAGGGGTCTTTCATTAGGATGCCGCCACCGGGCACCAGAGCAGTTCCAGGTGCAGGATGATTGCGACCCTTATGCAGCCACAGGGTGCTAGCGGCTACAGCTCCGCATTCTTTCTCTGCTGTGAGAGTCTGATCAACAGATCGTTATAGAAGTCCTGTCTTGTGACCAAGGCATTCTGTCAGTTAGCAAATCTCAGCCAGGCCTGTAACAAGTTCCTACACACATGTTCCTAAAACACCATTAAAAACTGGAATTTAGGCATGTTACTTTATAGACTAGATGGAAATTTTTATCTCAGATCTTTATAGAAAAGGATATGTTGTGGGGGGAAGGATATGTGTGGAAGTCAAAGGCAGAAAACGGAAAAAAAAACTAGTTATCAAATTACCAAAATATCTGAGCTCCATTATGTACTATGAGATGCAGAATATAAATTACCAAAATCCACAACTGGAAACACATCCCAGCCTTTCCCTCAGGAAGTGCACAGCTTTATTTCAGACCTGATCTCCAAAGGCCCTCCTGTTGAAGTGAATGGAGTGTGGGCTGACTTTGAACTGTCCTTAGGCCCTTGGAGTGTGGGGTGGCTTTGAACTGGGACCACATTATGCATTTCTCAGCCCCTTGAACAAGACTGAGATAGAAAACATCAGAAGTGGAAACCAGCGCATCTGTCCTAGAGAGGAGTGTGGGAGGGGCCATGCTATCATCCAGAAACAGAATGGATAGCTAGTTATGGAAACCACCCATAAACACACTGTCATCCTACAGCTGGGAGTCCCAGACTAATAGGACGGACTTAGGTTACTACCCCTGCAACAAAACACTGTGACCAAAGCAACTGGGGCGGGGGAGTTGATCGCCTTATACTTCTACCTGTTTATCACCGAAGGAAGTCAGGGCAGGAACTAAAAGGGCAGGATCCTGGAGCTGATGCAGAGGCCATGGAGGAGAGCTGCTTACTGGCTTACTCCTCATGGCTTGATCAGTGTGCTTTCTTATAGAACCCAGGACCACCAGCCCAGGGATGGCACCACCCACAATGGGCTGGGTCCTCCCTCATCAATCACTTAATTAACTCTATGGATTTGCCTACATCCCAATCTTATAAAAGCACTTTTTTTTTTCAATCAAGGTTCCCACCTCTCAAATGAATATAGCCTGTGTCAGGTTGCCATAAAGCTACCCAACACAAGGAACAAGAATGTCCACAGACAGCTCCTGTTCACCTTCGCTGTTTGGGAACAGCTTGGCAGCGAGCCCTGGAGGGGCAGCAACGAAACAACACAGCAGGAAAAGTCACCCAACACCCGGCATCTATTTCTTTTTCGTGCCATATAAATGCCTTTATTGAGCTGTGTGATACACAAAGGGTCTTGGGGGCTAGAAGCTGAGGATAGGGTGGACGAAACGGTTCAGCAGGTAAAGGGGCTTGCTGCACAGACCCAACAGCCTGAATATGATCTCTGGAGATCATGTGAAAAGCCAGATATGGTCACGTGCACCTGTAACCCCACTACCTCTACTGTGAGATGAAATCAGACAGGGGAATCTCTTTGAAGTTCACAGGCAGCCAGCTGAACAGATATGTTATATATATATATATATATATATATATATATATATATATATATAAAAGACCCCCTGCCTGAAAAACAAGGTTGGAAAGAAAAACCAACTCCCAAAGCTACCTTCCAACCTCCATATGCACATGTACACACACACACACACACACACACACACACACACACACACACACACAGAGGGAGAGAGAGAGACAGAGAGAGAGAGAGAAAGAGAGAGAGAGAGAGAGAGAGAGAGAGAGAGAGAGAGAGAGAGAGAGAGAGAGAGAGCAGCAGGGATAAACTTTTTCTTACTTCTAAAAGTTATATGTACTTGACCAGATCTCTCACAAATTTGTAATCTCTAAGAAGAAATTTTGAAACAAAAACAAGTCACAAGAGGAATATCAAAAGAAAGAAGAATCAACTCATGTTCCTGGGAGTCTAAGCATCTTGAAAGAGGCCTTGAAGAGCCAGGAAGGCTTCGGGTGGAGCGGCATTTGAGCCAGGCCGTGGGATGTCTGGTGCAGGGGTGAGGGGAGGGAGGGAGGGAGGACAATAAGACACTGTATGTGGTAGTGTGCTGTGGTCAACACAAGTGCAAACCATAGACATGGGACAGCGAAGAAAATGAGACGCCGCTGGGCCCCGGATGAGAAGTTTTCTAGCGGAGATGAGGGTTTGTTTGGGTGAGGTGCGGCTTCCGGGTGGGAAGAGCTGAGAAAGGAGAGGCAAAGGGGGTGGCCCTCAAGTTCACAGAGCCAAGGAATAGTTAGGACTGGCAGAGGAAGGAGTAAGGTGACTGGGGTGACACTTAAAGCCACACAGCATGGGGCTGGCAAGATGGCTCTGTGGTAAGGGCACCTCCTGCTACGCCTGACGAGCTGAATTTGATCCCCAGAATCTACATGGTAGAAGGAGCCTCCTGAAAGCTGTCCTCTGACCCCCACACGTACATCACACACCCACGTACACGTGTGCAAACACAGGCACATACACACATGTAGTCTCTCATACACACACACACACACACACACTCATGGAACTATAGACTCGTTTAGATATTTCACTGTAATATCTCATTTCTCTTCCTGTTAGTCTGGGATATCTTCTATAGGTAAAACTAATGCTCAAAAATAAATTGATATGGACTGTTTAAATAAACTACTAGACAAGACACATAGTGACTATCTCTCATTGTGATTTCATTAAAAGAACTAAGCATTCTGTGTGTGTGTATATAAAATATCCTGAATTCATTTAATATTTTATTTCTACGCCATAGAGCCGTGCTTTCTTTAATATGCCCATCTGAAGTTCTATGTGTACTCTTTTACTTGAAAAAACAGGAGAGGGGCTGGAGAGATGGCTCAGCAGTCAAGACTCCTGGCTGCTCTTGCATAGGACCCAGGTTCAATTCCCAGCATCCACATGGTCACAACAGTATGAAACTCCAGTTGCAGGGAATTCAATGCCCTCCTTTGGCATTTGAGGAATCCTACATACATGTGCACATAAAATATATGTAGGATTAACACCCATAACATAATAATAAATAAATACTTTTTAAGAACAGTGAAATAAAATTTCTGGATAATTTGTTTTGGGGGTTCAGTTGTCCAGTGATCTAATTCCAGCTGACTGTTTTTCTGATTAACTCATTTTGTTTTTAAATTTTTTTGTTGTGTTGTTTTTTGAAACAAGGTTTACACATCTCAGGCTAGGATGACCCTCCTGTCGTCACCTTGTGTGCACTAGCCTCACAGGTGTGTGCCACCACACTCAGTGTTACTCAGGATTGGGGACTGAACCAAGGGCTTGGTGCACACAAGAGAAGCAATTTCCTAACTGAGACATCCCCGGCTCTATCTAATCTTGATTTGGAAAATTTAACAGTCATTTTACTGACCTTCTGGAACCTCAAGGTGTAAAAAACCATTGGCAAGTGAGAAGTTGAAAAACAGGGATTAAAGATTGCAAGGCAGGCCTTCCTTTCCGGGACATCTTCTGCGAATGTCAAATGAGACTGTTAACTTTGTCTACAGTAAAGTCCCGGCATCTCCCTGCCTCTCTGAGGTCTACAGCTACAGCGAGTCAGGTCATGTGCCCTCAGGAATCACCTGTCACCTCATTTCGCTTCCTTGGAAATGTCTGCCCCCCAAAGTCCTGCATGTAAGTATTGCAAAGAATGAAGCATGACTCTTCTTATAATGTGCTTCTTTATTTAAACATTTTCAAATATTTCGATCATGTTTTTCTACTCCCCCAAACCCTTCCCAGATCCTACCCACCTAATTTCATGTGTTCTCTCTCTCCCTCTCTCAAAATTATCAAAGGCAGGAAAATCAAAACAAACAAACAAAACACCAATAAGACAAAAGTAAAAACAAAACAAAAAGCACCCAAAAGAACACAGTTTGTTCTGTGTTGGTCAACCCCCCTGGGCTTAGGGCCTGCCCTGGGGTGTGGTTGATGTACCCAGCATCAGCCCACTGGAGAAACTGATTTCCCTCCTCCGGCAGCTGTCAGTTACAAAGCTTCCGTCTCAGGCGGGACTCTGTGTCTGCTTCCTTTCAGCCCTCAGGCTGAAGAGCCACTTTCACACCCACGCTTGTCTCCCCTCACCCCACCACGTTTAAGTTTGTATTGAAAATGCTCTTTTAATAAACTTGGACTCTTCTTGGAGAATCTTGCATCCATGCTCTGGGGTGTGGCTTTCCTTCTGGGAACCTTTTTGTCTTAACCATCGATCTTTATCAAGCCCCACTCTGTTATACTGGCTAGTCCTAAAATTGTTTTCTGCATTGAAGCCACAAATACTAGTTTCATCCAACATGATGTCCCCTAAAATACTAGAGGAACCCTTTGGTCTGCTATGAGTGAGTGAATGGAGCTGTGTGTCCTTCTCTGTCTACCCTGACAAAACTACCTTTTTTTTTTTTAACTACTAGTATCCCCTTATCTTAGGACCTTAAAGGAAATAGGTGAGAACAAACTATGTACTCTGGTCCTATTCATGTAGACAAGAAAATTACATTACTGCCACTTGTTATTTTACTTAGTCTTAAGTAAATCATATAAGGAATATTTAGTGCTAATTAAGACACTACACATTATAGAAATTGTACTGAGGCCGGAGAGGGCTGAGAGAGGTCCAAGGAAAACCTGAACCAAACATTTGGCCTGAGGGAAGACTTTGACTCATGTAGACATGTTATAGATAGGACAGCATTGGCAGAAAAGCCCATACAAAAATGTGTGTAAAATTGGGGCCACTTCAAGAGGACCCAGGTTCAATCCCAGCAACCACATGGAAGTTCACAACTCAAGATACAGTAAATCCCACTCCCTTACACAGACATGCAACATGCAGACCAAACACCAATGCATATGTAAAAAAAAAGCCATGTGAGGAAGCTTGAACTATGCAATTGACTAGTACTAAGCATCAAGGGTCACAACCTTCCCAGCACAACACTACTGAGCAGTTAATGTCCGTCCCAGCTCTAGCCTCCTTCCTCTCCAGAAAGCATACCCTTTCTTAATGAATGTCTGTTTTTGCTATAGTACAGATTTCTCTGTCCAGATTTTTTTCTGGGATTCAGAAACCTGAAAATCCCAGCAAGGTGATCACCAGACTTCAATATTCTATATCAGTATGAATGACAAAGCATGGGTTGTATATTTCCTAGGAGTGAACAGTCATATCTCCTAATTATTATATGATAATGAACAGATTACAGTATGGAAATGAATAGATTATCATATGATAATGCCAACACTTACCTGGAGTATTGTAACTGGAGACAGACTTGTGAAAAGGAAAGATCAGTTGCTTTAATTATGGGTTAAGAGCAACAACAGATTTAGACTAATCCCAAGTGTAATACTGCCTTGGTCCTTACAGCAGGACGTTCTACTTAGTCACTGTATTCAAGCAGGCTTTCTTTGGTTGTCCCTTTTTATTGTAACAAGGCAGAGCTACAGGTAAGTGGTTTGTCGAGTGATGACTCCCTGCATTTAAGTTCTAACATACCTCACATAAGCATTAATGGAATGCACAAAGTACCACAAAATATTGGAAAATTCCAGTTGATTTCAGATAGGAAGGAACACATCTTCCATCGCACCTCTACTTGGCCCCAGCTTCCTTAAATGCGGAGATATCCCCTTCCATGGCCTTTATGGCTTTCTGAAGAACCTGTAAGGTTGGCTCCATAGCCTTGACAAACTGTTCCAACTCATCTGCAGCTACTTCTACCGGCTTGTTAGCATTCTCAGTTCTTAGGGCATCTTGCAGCTTCTTCAAGGCATCCTCTGGAGTGATTTTGGGACGTTCTGGACTCACGCTTTTCTCGGATGTGGTGGCACCTGGCTGCTCTTTGGTCTCTTCTCTATGGAAGTCACTTAACCGAAGACCCATGATGGGGAACTGCATCAGAAGTGAAAGAGAACTTTCCAGACTCCCAAGGATGTGACTACTGTTCATCACAGAGGCAACAGCTGGGTTCTGGATATTTTTGAGCATGTCTTTAGCTGTGTTCTGTGGACCCATGGTGGCACACTTCTCCACGGCAGAGGTCAGAGTGGTCACCACCTTGGAGCACAAAGGCTCCTTTTGCATTTGTTTGTGCTTTGCATCAGCCATCACCTGCATCTCTTTAAAATTCTTGATCATTTGTTCAAAGAAATCTTTAATGCAGCTGTCTTCTTTCAGATCCATCGGAAGGATCTGAGTCTTCATTGTGAGGTTAAACAGCTCAACAAACTTATTTATGAAGGATGCCAGATCTTGGATGTGGAAGAAGAATACTTTGGCAGCTTGCATCAGTCTCTCTTTGTCTTTTTCTGACTGGGAAGACATTTCTCCAGCCAAGAAATTGCAGCCCTGTTAGGCAAAGCAGAATTCAAATAAAAACTAAAATTAGAGTTGGCCACCAAGAAGAGACTTAAAAAGATGCTTTAAATACAAAGTCTTTACAAGGATGAAAAAGCTATCCAAAACTGAAGCAGACATGATTCTGGGCTTTAGTAGAAATAGTAACAGGAATAATTAAGAGGGTAGAATAGGAAAGTCTTGCTGAGTTTGTACCATGTACATGTTGGGTAGCTAACTGGGCATCAGCAGGCTTGGAGGCCATGGAAAATGAACCCTCCCTCTCATAATCAGCTTTGGATCCCATTTATAGTTTCCCTGGTAACACACTAATTTTACAAAGAGGGGAATATCACATTTGTCTTTTTTAGAATTGGAAATACTACAGAAGAGGGAGGAAGCATACAATTGCATCTTAAGATTCAAACTATTCTATGAAAGGAGGAGGGTGGGGTAGCAGGGCTTTGTAACAACAATTAAGAGAAAACTATTTCAAGTTGGACATAGTGGTGCATGCCTTTAATTCCAGCAGAGGCAGTAATTTCTTCCTGGTATGGTAGTTTGTAAATCTGATTTTTAACCTATCTTGAATTATTCTTTCTGTTTTGCTATATGACTTTGGGGCAAAGAATGAAATCTGAGCTCTACCTCTGGCCCTGAGCTACATGACATTCTAAACTGCCCATAAGAATATAAATTATATGGAACACCCATCTTCACTTGAGCTTGGGTCCTCCTGGGGACCCCTTCCCTGCCCATCACCCACTCCCTCAATCTCTATGCCGTTCCTGGCATCAAGTAGACCCGCCCATACAATTAGGATGTGAGTCCTTCCAGACCCCACCCTTGGCATGCCCAGCTTTAGGTGAGCTTGGGTCCTCCTGGGGACCCCTTCCCCACTCATCACCTGCTCCTGGCATCGAGAGGACCCGCCCACACAGGAAAGACCTCCTGGCTTCAGAGAGGAAGGAAGTGAGCCCTTCCAGGCCCCATCCCCACTCTCCCCATACCCATGCACCTAGCTTCAGGGAGACCAGTGGAGACAGAGAGACCCCACCTGCACCCACTGGAAGAAAGGATGGGAAGACGACAGTGTAAGAACACACTCAGCAATAGAAAGACCAATATGACTCCACACCAGCAAGACATGAAAAGCACAACATAGATGAAGCAGAAGAAACAGACCTTACAAATGATTTTATGAAGGTGATAGAGACCCTCAAAGAGGAAATGAGATAATCCCTTAAAGAAATAGAAGAAAAAACAAACAAAAATACATGAAATGGAGGAAAATAAGAACCAAAAATTCAAGAAATAAACAAATCTCTTAAAGAATATAAAGACAGCCAAGAAAAAAACAACCAAACAAATGAAGGAAATAACTCAACAATTGAAGGCTTGAAAGCTGAAATAGAAACAATAAGGAAAACACAAAATGAGGAGATGCTGGAAATAGAAGAGCTAGGTAAACAATCAGGAACTACAGATGTAAGTATCACCAATAGAATACAAGAAATGGAAGAGAGAATCTCAGGTGTTGAAGATGCATTAGAGGACATACAGTCACCAACCAAAGAAAATCTCGAGTCCAACAAATCCCTAACACAAAATATCCAGGAAATATGGGATACCATGAAGAAGCCAAATCTGGGAATAAGGTATACAAGAAAGTGAAGAAATACAGCTCAAAGGTACAGAAAACATATTCAACAAAATCATAGAAGAAAACTTCCCTAACCTAAAGAAGGATATGCCTATGAAAATACAAGAATCTTGCATACAGAACACCAAATAGGCTAGTCCAAAAAAAGAAGTTCCCTCACCACATAATAATCAAAATATCAAACATACATAATAAAGAAAAATATTAAGAGCAGCTAAAGAAAAAGGCCAAGTAACATATAAAGGCAGACCTATCTGAATTATACCCCACTTCTCAATGGAAACTATGAAAGCCAGAAGATCCTGGGCAGATGTCCAACAAACACTAAGGGAACAAGGATGCCAGCCCAGACTACTGTACCCAGCAAAGCTTTCAATTACCATAGATAGAGAAAACAAGATATTCCATGACAAAGTCAGATTTAAACAATACATATCCATGAATCCAGCACTACACAAAGTACTGAAAGGAAAACTTTAACCCAATGAAGATAACTACACTCATAAAGACATAGGCAATAGATAATCCCACCTTACCAAACACAAAAGAAAAAGGGAGGAAAACCTACACACAATAACACCACCACCAATCAATAAAAAAACAAGAATCAATAATCAATGGTCATTAATATCTCTCAATGTCAAGGGTCTCAATTTGCCTATAAAAAGACATAGACTAACAATGGATACGAAGACAGAACCCATCCTTCTGCTGCATACAAGAAACACATCTCAATGTCAAAGACAGATGTTACCTCAGAATAAAGGGCTGGGAAAATTTTTTCCAATCAAATGAACCCAAGAGACAAGCTGGTGTAGCAATCCTAGTATCTAACAAATTAGATTTCAAATTAAAATCAATCAAAAGAGATGAAGAAGGACATTTCATATTCATCACAGGAAAAGTCCATTAAACTGAAGTCTCAGGGCTGGAGAGGTGGCTCAGCGTTTAAGAGCACTGACTGCTCTTCCAGAGGTCCTGAGTTCAATTCCCAGCAACCACATGGTGGCTCACAACCACCTTGAATGAGCTCTGATGCCCTCTGCTGGCATGCAGGCAGACAATTGGATACATGATAAATAAATAAAATATTTTTAAAAAGACGAAGTCTCAATTCTGAACATCTATGCCCCAAATGCAAAGGCATCCACATTCGTGAAAGAAACATTGCTAAAGCTCAAATTGTACATAAAATCTTACACACTAGTAGTAGGAGACTTCAGCACTCTGCTCTCTCCACTAGACAGGATCTCCAGACAAAAACTTTGCAAAGAAACAAGAGAACTAACTGAAGTTATGACCCAACTGGGTTTAACAGACATCTGTGGAACATTCCATCCAAACACAAAAGAATATACCTTCTTCTCAGCGCCACATGGAAGCTTCTCTAAAATTGACCACATAATCAGAAACATAGCAAACTTCCACAGATACAAAAAAAAATTGGAATAACCCCCTGTATCCTATCAGACCACCATGCGTTAAAATTAGAATTCAACAACAACACAAAATGCAGAAACCCTACAAACTCATGGAAATTGAATAATACACAATTGCACCATCCCTGGGTCAAGGAAGAAATAAAAAAAAGAAATTAAAGATTTCTTGGAAGTCAGTGAAAATGAAGACACAACATACCACAACTTATGAGACATTCAGAAAGCAGCACTGAGAGGAAAGTTCATAGCACTAAGTGCCCACATGAAGCAACTGGAGAAAAGTCACACTAGAGAATTAATAGCACAACTGAAAGCTCTAGAACAAAAAGAAGCAAACTCATCCAAGAGGAATAGACACAAGGAAATAATCAAATTGAGGGCTGAAATCAATAAAGTAGAAACAAGGAAAACATTGCAAAGAATCAATGAAACAAAACTTGGTTCTTTGAGAAAATCAATAAGATAGACAAACCTTTATCAAAACTAACCAAAAGGCAGAGAGAGAGCATGCTAATTAACAAAATCAGAAATGAAAAGGGGGACATAATAAATAGACACTGAAGAAATCAAGAGAATCATCAGGGCATACTTTGAAAATCTGTACTCCACAAAATTCAAAAATTTAAAGGAAACGGACAATTTTCTTGATAGATATCACTTGGCAAAACTAAATCAAAAACAGATAAGCAATCTAAACAAACCTGTAACTTCTAATGAAATAGAAGCAATCATCAAAAATCTCCCAACCAAAAAAAGCCCAGGCCCAGATGGCTTCAGTGCAGAATTCTACCAGAAATTCAAAGAAGAGCTAATACCAATACTCCTCAAAGTGTTCCACCCAATAGAAGCAGGACTCTTTATGAGGCTACAATTACCTTGGTACCTAAGCCACACAAAAACACAATTAAGAAAGAGAACTACAGACCAATTTCCCTCATGAACATTGATACAAAAATACTCAATAAAATACTAACAAATCGAATCCAAGAACACATCAGAAAAATCATCCACCGTGATCACATAGGCTTCATCCCAGGGATGCAGGGATGGTTCAACATACGAAAATCTATCAAAATCCACCATATAAACAAACTACAAAGGAAAAACCACATGATCACCTCACTAGATGCTGAAAAAGCCTTTGACAAAATCCAACACTCCTTCACGATAAAGGTCTTAGAGAGATCAGGGATAACAGGAACATACCTGAACATAATAAAAGCAAAATGCAATAAACCAACAGCTAACATCAAACTAAATGGAGAGAATCTCAACGCAATCTCTCTAAAATCAGGAACAAGACAAGGCTGTCCACTCTCTCCATATCTCTTCAATATTGTACTTGAAGTTCTAGCAAGAGCAATAAGACAACAAAAAGAGATCAAGAGGATACAAATTGGAAAGAAAGAAGTCAAACTTTCACTATTTGCAGATGATATGATAGCTTACAAAGTGACTGGAAAAACTCTGCAAGGGAACTCCTACAGCTGATAAACACCTTCAGCAAAGTGGCAGGATACAAGGTTAACTCAAAAATGTCAGTAGCCTTATTATACATAGATGATAAATGGCTGAGAAAGAAATCAGAGAAACATCACTCTTTACAATAGCCACAAACAGCATTAAATATCTGGGGATAATGCTAACCAAACAAGTGAAAGACCTATATAGCAAGAACTTTGAGTCTCTAAAGAAAGAAATTAAAGATACCAGAAAATGGAAAGATCTCCCACGCTCTTTGATTGGTAGGATCAACATAATAAAAATGACAATCTTGCCAAAATCAATCTACAGATTCAATGCAATCCCCATCAAAATACTGGCACAATTATTCACAGACCTTGAAAGAACAATAATCAACCTTATATGGAAAAACAAAAGACCCAGGATAGCCAAAACAACCCTGTACAATAAAGGAACTTCCAGAGGCATCACCATCCCTGACTTCAAGCCCTATTATCGAGCTATTGTCCTGAAAACAGTCTGGTGTTGGCACAAAATTAGACAGGTAGACTAATGGAATCGAATTGAAAACCCTATTTTAACCCACACACCTATGAACAATTGATTTTTTACAAAGAAGCTAAAATTATACAATGGAAAAAAGAAAACATCTTCAACAAATGGTGATGGCATAACTGGATGCTGGCATGCAGAAGACTGCAGATAGATCTATGTCTATTGCCATGCACAAAACTTATGTCCAAATGAATCAAAGACCTCAACATAAATCCAGCCACACTGAAACATTTAGAAGAGAAAGTGGGAGTTACCCTTGAACTAATTGATACAGGAGACTGCTTCCTGAACATAACACCAGTGGCACAGGCACTGACATCCACAATTAACAAATGGGACCTCCTGAAACTAAGAAGCTTCTGTAAGGCAAAGGACACAGTCAACAAGACAAAAAAGGCAGCCCACAGAATGGGAAAAGATGTCACTAACCCCATATCTGACAGAGGGCTGATCTCCAAAATTTACAAAGAACTCAAGAAGCAAGTCTCCAAAACACCAAAGGATTCAATTAAAACTTGAGGTACAGAATTAAATAGAGAATTCTCAATAGAGGAGTCTAAAATGACTGAGAGACACTTGAGAAAGTGCTCAACATCCTTAGCCATCAGGGAAATGCAAATTACAACAACTCTGAGTTACCATCTTACTCCTCTCAGAATGACTAAAATCAAAAACACTAATGACAATTTATGCTGGAGAGGATTTGGAGAAAGGGGAACACTCCTCCACTGCTGGTGGGAGTGCCAACTCATACACCCACTTTGGAAATCAGTATGGAGATTCCTCAGAAAAATGGGACTAAGTCTACCATAAGACCCACCAATTCCACTCTTAGGCATATATCCAAAAGATGCAAATTCATACAACAAGAACATCTGTTCCACTATGTTCATAGTAGCATTATTTGTAATAGCCAGAACTTGGAACCAACATAGATGCCCCTCAACTGAAGAGTGGATAGAGAAAATGTGGTACATTTACACAATGGAGTACTACTCAGCAGAAAAAAAAACAATGGAATCTTGAAATTTGCAGGCAAATGGACAGCACTAGAAGAAACCATCCTGACTGAAGTAACCCAGTCACAAAAAGACAAATACGGATTTTGGAAATGGATCAGGGGAGTGCCAGCCTACAGCTCCACTGACATGGGGAACAGGAAAGAACCTAAGAGAGATATGCATGGTACCCCAGAGATGAAGAATGAGCCATGATCTCCTGAGCAGATTGGGAGCAGGGTGGGGGACAGGAGCAGGAGCGGGGGGGAAAAAGAGAGAGGGAGAAGAGGAAGAAAGAGGAGGTAATGGGGGAGCAAGAAGATTGAGTTGGGGGAAGAATAGGGGAGAACAGGATGAGAATAATAGAGGGAGTCATTATACGTTTGAAGAGAGATCTGGCACCAGTGAGATCTCTAGTGATCTACAAGGATGACAACAACTGGCAAACTAAGCAATAGTGGAGAGAGTATCTTAAATGCCCATCCCTGATAATGAGTTTGACAATTACTTTATATGCCATCCTAGAACCTTCATTCAGTGACTGATGGAAGCAGAGGCTAACACCCACAGCTAAACACTGAACTGAACCCCTGGAACCCAGTGACAGAGAGGGAGGAGTGATGAGCAAATGGGTAAAGAATGGGCTGGTGAAACCAGCAGAAACAGCTGACCTGAACAAGAGGGACCTCTTGGACCCCAGACTGACAGAATGGGAATGATCCAGGCCCCCTGAATGTGAGTGTCAGTGAGGAGGCCTGGACCACCTATGGGGCCCTAGGCAGTGGATCAGTGTTTATCCCTGGCATACAATGGACTTTGTGTGTCCATAACACAGAGAGGGATGCTCTGTCAGCCTGGACTCTTGGGGGAGGGCCAGGACCCTGCCCTGAACAAAACAATGGGCTCTGGAGATCCCCTGTGTAGAAGGGAGTGGGGATAGAGTGAGAAGCTGGGGGGGGGGCGGATGGTGGAGGGGTGCAGGAGGAGGGGAGGGAGCTGGGATTGACACGTGAAGCAAGCTTTTTTTCTAAAAAATGTAATAAAATATAATGAAAAAATAATATAAATTATAAAGACGTACTATTGTCCTTTCCTTAAGGAGTTGATCCAGTTGAGTTTATTGATCACTGGTGACCTCAGTTTGATCCCGGGTCTCTGGTGGAAGGAGAGAAGGGACCCCTGAGAGGTCTCCCATGTGCACCTATAGCGAGTGCATGCCTCCACACTACCAACAATGAAAATAACGGTGAAAATAAAAATCACCTTTTAAAATGAGAAAGTTGTGAAAGGAATATTTGGTATTTATTGATAATATATGCTACTATAAGGTTTGCAGACCTTTATTATCAAACCTGAGTTGTACCTCAGAATGTGTAACTTTTCTTTTCCTACTTTCTCTTCCCTTGTTCTGAATACTGACAACAAACCCTAGTCCTGCTTGCCTTGACACTCCAGTCCCTCCCTCCCTCCCTCCCTCCCTCCCACCCTCCCTCCCTCCCTCTCCCTCCACTCCCCCTCCCAATACAAATGCTCACAAACTTATTTCTAACTCAAAAGCGGGATTCTCTCTCTTCTTCCTACCCATCTTCCCTATCTTAGCTCCTTCCTGTTGATGTGGTGCAATTTCTGGGACAGAGGACTTGTCTTAGCTCTGTGGACAGGCTGTCAGTGTGGAGATGTCACAGAAGCAGGAGCTCCAGACAAGCAGAGCACAAGCTTGTACTCAGTTCACTCTCTCCACTCTTACACAGTCCAGGATCTAGGGCATGGTGCCACTCACAGTGGGTCTTCCCTCCTTTGTATCTCTGGTGATCCTAGATTCTGCCAAGTTGACAGCATTCAACACAACATCCCTTCTCCTGGAAGCTGTCAAGATTTACAACTTGTCCTCTCTCCTCTCTCTCTCTCTCTCTCTCTCTCTCTCTCTCTCTCTCTCTCTCTCTCTAATTAAATTGTTCTCAACTTTTCTTCTGGCTTCCTTTTTTAAATTATTTTATCTCTGAGACTAAGAAGCCACAAAACAGTCCCACCACACTCTTTGGTAACATACACAATCAACTATCATGTAGTGTCCCAAATACAAATTCACTTGGAGCTGGAGGGCAGAACCCCACAGGAGCCCCAACAGTCCAGAGACTATCAGTCTATGCCACCTCTTTCCTCTTCATTCCTGTCTGGCTTACAGTGCCTTGTGGGTGTGCCGGATAGTGTGCCTAGATCCCCTCCCCTGCCATGCAGGACAAGGACAATGCAACACAGAGACCAGTGGGTACTACACAAGTCCTTTGATTAGACCAGGAGGTAACTCCCAGACAAGTCCTGCACTTAAGGCAGAACGTGACTGATCTACAGTTGCTGAGTCAAACCATAACAAGCCTGCAAGATGCACGAATTTGCAGTCCTGATGGGGACTCATGCATCATTGGTAATGTGGAGCTGCCCAACCACTACCAGCCAGGGGCAACCATGTAGGTAAACAAGATGGTGGTACCCACATGGGCATAGGCATGGTGGTGCTAATGATGATAACGATGCTTATGTGGCTGTCTCGGATCTACACTTCATGCAGCCACTGGCTCCTGTAGGACCATCATACTCTCTCTCTCTCTCTATATATATATATATCTGGATCTACACTTCATGCAGCCACTGGCTCCTCTAGGACCATCATACTCTCTCTCTCTCTCTCTATATATATATATATATATATATATATATATATATATATATATCTGGATCTACACTTCATGCAGCCACTGGCTCCTCTAGGACCATCATACTCTCTCTCTCTCTCTCTCTCTCTCTATATATATATATATATATATATATATATATATATATATCTGGATCTACACTTTATCCAGCCACTGGCTCCTCTAGGATCATCATACTCCATGTTTACCTACACAAACATCTGCTCACCCATCCCTACACTCTTACCTTCCTCATTTCCTCCCTTTTTACTTCTTGCACCTTCCTGAAGTCCCACTAGGACAATGGAAACAGCAGACCAGACATCACAGGCTTGGACACAGAGACTGCCATAGCTGTGATGGCAACTACTGCCTGTGTCTTCACACTCAAGACAATCTCCCCACAGACCAGCAGGGTCCCCACACCTGAATGCTTATCTTACCTATCCTAAAGGGCCAATCCCTTCTGTGAGTGGGGCTTTGAAATATGGGGCACAGATGCCAAAAAGCAAGATGTGGCAGAAGGGGCAGTCTGGGGGCAGGGTCAAGCTGAATACTGTCCAGAGTCTAAATGCCTGAGACCTTACTGGGCAACAAGGAACACCAGCATGCTGTGTGTTGGGGAGGGAGGGGCCTCTCCCTTTCAAGTCTCCTGGTTAAGTTTGTTCTGTGCTTTCTTACCTTGGCACTGACTCCCTTCTCTTTCATCACACTCTAATGCTATCATCAAGGCCTCTCAATCCAGTCCCTTGAGTAATAACACTTTTCCTTGGGCATGAGGTCCGAAGTAGTGTGGGAAGTACTGCCCACCTTCAATTTTAGCCTACAAATACAACGTCAATAGGCACACTGGGTTAGAGAGATGCTCAGTGCTTAAGAGCATCAGGTGCTCTTCCAAAGGATCTGGGTTCAGTTAGCAGTACCTACATGGCAGTTTATATCTGCCCGTAACTCCACTCCCATGGGGTCCAATGCCCTCTTCTGACCTCTGCTGCCTCCTGCACACGCTGTGCTCATGAACACACAGGCTCGCATGTACACACATATACGTAAAATAAAAAAAGAATGTTGAGAACTGATATGAGAAGAAATACTATTCCCCAGGAATGAGCCACCTGACTATCCAATACCAATTGTTACGGACTGAAATCATATACATACAAGCAACACTAAATGGAGTAGCAGGTTGTATTTATATATTTAGAGGTGTGTGTGTGTGTACATGTAGCAATTGCAGCCCAAGAAACAGAAGCCATGATTTCAAGAGGGATCAAAGGGGACTGCAAGGGAGGGAGTACAGGGAGGGAAGGGACATCCAGTCACTGAATCTTCAGGACCAGTGTACCTCTGTTAAGAAGATATCAAGTGACGAAGAGCAGAACTCCTAGCCCGGAGAATACAAGCTCCTGTATACATTTTTGGATGTATCTGGTTTTGTACGTCCTGAGAATCTGAACAAAGACACCAGCAACAAACAAAAAGGCTTAAATGCAGCAGAAGTCAAAGAAAATAGATCAGGAAGAGTTGATAAGATGGACTCTCAGAGCTACAACCAAAGAGTCATCATCTCTACTGAACTGGTTTTGTAGCAATGTTTAATAAAAAGAAAAACTCACTAAAGAACAGAAAATAGACAAGCAAATTCTGCCAATTTATTAATCTCTCAAATTACATTGCTTATGACATCAGCAGATTGTATTGTAGGAAACTGAAGGATTCTAGGAACTAAGCCAGGCAGATGTGGCTATAAACCAGACAGGCATAGGGACCCAGCAGAGACTAGCAAAGCCTGAAGTCATCACATTCCACCAGAAGCTTCCAGATGAAACCACATGGAAAAGCCCTTCAACAATACTCCAAAACAACAGAGGTTCACAGACTCAGGAACGCCAACAAGGTAAGGGACACGGAAAGTCCTACGAGCATTATAACCCTGAGTGCCAAGGGTGAAGGGCTCTGGAATATGCCAGTTGTGAGCAGCCACACACAGGGCCAGCTTTGTTTTGAGAGGCTCATAGGGCATGCATTGGCGATTACATCCTTGAAGACACCAGGGAAGGCAGACTTTTACCGAAAGAAGAGTGAGGCTCTGAGGGAGAGAAGCAAAGAAGACACTAGTTTCAGGGCGGCTGGGGATGTCATCCACATGTGTGAAAGTGTGTTGCTTGGGTGGATGATGATAGGTACTTTCTATGTCACGGATATCAGAGTCACAACCCGGATTTGAAAGAATGAAGGTGAGCTCTTGCTTTAGCTAATGCACAGCACTTGCTTGTCCTCCACGAGGTCAACCGCACTAAGATACACCATGTGCCTCTGAACAGCCTTTGACGGGGAAGAGCACCATTTTCTCAGAAATGTCTCAAGTGCACAATGGAACCTTTGGTAAGTGGAATGGGTAAACTTGATAGCCTGCTTTCTGCATGAAATCACTAGTGAATTTTGTTCAAGGTATTTCTCAGAGGAATTGGTATCAGAAAAGTATCATCGCATCACAATGAACTTAAAAATTGAACACCAGGGCTTTGATTTGAAGGGAGGTTCAGGACTAGAGAGCAGCTGCTCTTTCCTTCTGCAAGGCTCTGGCCTTATTTTTATGTTGTCTCCACTCACAAGTGGACAGTGAGGAGCTGGGACAGCAGTGCATACTGAGAAAACACTAGTAACAACATTGGAGCCTTGG
This sequence comes from Mesocricetus auratus, assembly GCF_017639785.1. Classification (NCBI taxonomy): domain Eukaryota; kingdom Metazoa; phylum Chordata; class Mammalia; order Rodentia; family Cricetidae; genus Mesocricetus; species Mesocricetus auratus. Next base: position 5,510,745 of record NW_024429187.1, on the reverse strand, counting down.
CCCTACCTCCTGTCTGTCTGTGTGTGTGTGTGTGTGTGTGTGTGTGTGAGAGAGAGAGAGAGAGAGAGAGGAGAGAGAGAGAGAGAGAGAGAGAGGGGGGGGCACGATGTAACACATAATTACTATGGACAAAGTCCAGATCTACACAGCGGTGATTGCGCTGGCATAATGAGTTTGCATGTACTATCCTTCAACCTTCAAGCCAGCTGTAGAAAGACAGAACAAGGCCCATCTTATTTTTTCTATGACCCTGCCCTACTATTTCTTCCAGTTTAGTGACAAATAAACCCAGGGGTCTTATCACTTCATCTTAAATGTCCTAAATGTATTCCTAAAGGGAGAACTCTTTCTGAAATGTATCCTATGTCCTCCAAGTCAATACCATTTCAAAAAGACCACCTTGGGGAGAGATCAGTATCATGGCATAAAAATTTACTTTGGGTGTCAGCATAAAAGCTTCAGAAATGCAATTTGAATATGTATCAAAGGCAATAAAAAATTAGGATCAATAAGATGAAAAGCAAAAGTGTGTGTTTCCAAGCCTGACAGCCTGAGTTTGACCCCAGAACCTACGAGGTGGAAGGAGAGGATTGACTTTTACTTCCGCGTGAAAATAATTCCTAGTATGTCATTTTCCTACCTATTTTTTTAAAGATTTATTTATTACATATACAGTGTTCTGTCTACATGCCAGAAGAGGGCACCAGATCTCATTACAGATGGTTGTGAGCCACCATGTGGTTGCTGGGAATTGAACTCAGGACCTCTGGAAGAGCAGTCAGTGCTCCTAACCTCTGAGCCATCTCTCCAGCCCTTTCTACCTATTTATTACAAGAAAATAACACAGCTGATGGAGGAAAAATAAACTATCCATATAAACATTACAAGTGACATAATTTGAGATTTAATGAATTACGATAAAGATTTGGAATAGTTTATGTAGTAAAGTGCTTATAAAATTAGAAGTATAGGAAAATGAGCTAAAATAGGAATTTTATTATTACTACAATTTTACTGTTACTATAACTTTGTAAAGATTCTTATGCCCATAGATAATTTTTAGAAATAACAAAGATTGCAGATATCTTTTTTGTATAAAAGTTCATAGATTAGCATAATGGTTTTATATGTAAAATATTCTATCAGTTACTATTTTTAATTTCTCAGCATTATAATCTGGGCATCTAACAAAACACAAATCATATGAGGCTTTCTCTGTGAAGTTTACTACAGTCAGTGCCCTTAATCTTAATTTCTCTCTTTAAATTCTTGTAGCTCCTGGCAGACAATGTACTGGCATTGTTCATAAAGTACCCTAAAAAGTTTTATTTGAAAATGTGTCAGCAAGAAGCGACAGAACAGTGAGGGAGGGGTGAATAAGTGGAGTGGCATCTTGTTCCTCCAACAGACTTGAGGTACATGCCTTAGGGTGTGGCTTCAGTGTGCGGACATGATCCCTTTTATAAGAGGGGCCTTGATCTCTCTCTTGGGTGGTGGTCTGAGCATCCTGCCTGGCAGTGTCGTGTGCCTCCAAGGGCAGAAGACGGCTATTTATTCACTCCCCAAATAAATATCTAAGAGTGAAGCATAATGAGATGTATGTATAAAATGTCATAATGAAGACCATTACTTTGAATGCTAACTTTAAATTTTAATTTAAATTGGTATTTTAAAGCACAATAAATCTGGAGTGGTGGCTCATGCCTTTAATCCTACCACATAGAAGGCAAAAACAAGAGGATCTCTACGAGTTCAAAGCCAACCTGGCTTACATCAAGAGTTCCATGCCAGCCAGAGATATTAAAACTAATAAAAACCCTGACAGTTAGAACCCTTTCTCTTGTAATGTGGTTCTTTTCCAGCAAAACTAAACCACTTGCATATCATGAAATTAACTCTTTCATATTTCTGCCCCACCCTGTCCCCTTTTAGACAGTCTCAGATAACCCAGGTTGGCCTTGAACTCACTGTAATTGAGTCTGCCCTTGAACTCCTGATCCTCCTGCCCCTGCCTTTTAAATTCTATGATTTTAGTTAGCTATGCACACCTACTCTTGGACTCAAAATCCTGTTTTTACCACCAAACACTCACATCAAACAAAATCTTACCCCCTACAGCTCAAATGGAGACCAAGCAAAGCAAAATTGCATCAGCAAAGGCTGGGAGTAGATGGGACTCCCAGGAGCCACGAGCTCCACCTGCTGGCTAGCAAGTCCCCAGCAGGCTGCTGCAGGACTCTTCACAACTTGACTACTTGGGGTGACATCAGGCTGTAGAACTGGAGAGTGACTCCCCAAACATAACTTTTTCACTGGCAGGAAGCACTGGCTATGTGATAACTAAGATTTTATGAAAGTCCAAATCTGCCATACAGAGGTGTATGTGTGTGAACTGTGTCCAACTCACCTCTGAGGAGTCTACAGGCATTTCAAAATGTAATAAAAGTGTCAAAAATGTAATTAAGTGTTAGCAAATCTATGGCCCAGAATGCCTCTTGGGCATAGCAGCGTGTCATCGGTGGGCATCAGTGACCTTTAAGACGTTCGACTGATTGCAGGGCTTCTGTTCTGCCGAGTAGAGCAATCAGATTGCGATTTGGAAGCAAACAGTTGAAAACCAGACCGGAAGCACAACACAGTACAACTCTCAGTCCTCCATGCAGCGCCGAGTCTCCCCTTAACTATCAAATGCACATGTAAAGGGACAATTCAAAGGCCCATGAGTGTGACTCTCCCTGAGTGACCCGCTGTCTCCACCTGGGGCAATGTTAAAACAGAGTAATAAAAGGTGTGACTTGTTTAAAAATCGACTTCACACAAGTCAAACGCAAATCTTGTATAACCATTTTTTTCAATTTGACATCGTAGTTATAAATGTCTTCACTTGCTAATCTGATTAGAAATGCCAAGAAAGCAGGGCATCACCAACTGTTTCTTCTTTGTGTGTCAGAGTCAAAGAAAAGCGCTCTTGTAAATTGTGCCAAACACAAACTACAAAAGCAGTTCAAAGATGTTAACCAGCTTCAGTTTCAGTGTTAGGATAGACAACATCACATTCTTTTAAGTGTGTTCTGAAGCACTGGACACAAGGTAATTGTTCTTTAAACAGAAAAGGATGGAAGCAAGAAGAAACAAGATGGGAATACAGGTTGGTCAGGTCATTTACTTATCTTGTAAAACAGAAACAGGAAGACAGACTTATAACACAGACAGCAGAGAAATGATTGTTTGGTAAACCTCATATACAGTGTGTGTGTGTGTGTGTGTGTGTGTGTGTGTGTGTGTGTGTGTGTGTGTTAGAGAGATGGCTCTGAGGTTAAGAGCACTGGATGCTCTTTCCAAAGGACCCAGCTCAGTTACCAGCACCCACACAGAGGTTCATAACTGTCTCTAACTAAGTTCTAAGGGAACCAGTGTCTTCTTCTGGCCTTAGAGGGCACTAGGCACACACAGGATGCACAGACATACATATATGCAGGCAAAACACTCACGCCTGAAAATAAAAATAATTATAAAACTAACCATTGCAGAGTTTAACAGGAAAGTCAAAGTGCTGGCCGGGCACACAGAAAGATGATTTAAAGTGTGCACATACAGTAGTTCTCTCTTTTTCTGTGCTCAGTTTTTCAGTAAAATAAATGCAGAAAAGTATGGTTGTTTCCTCTCAAGAAGTCCTGTCCCAGTTAGCTCTACTATTTCCAGTGTGCTTTTGCTACTTCCCAAGGCTTTTGTGAGATGCTGTTAGCCTCTTCTGGATACTCAATCTAGCCTCTTTTTTTGTTGTTGTTGTTTTGTTTTTTTGTTTGTTTTTTTGAGACAGGGTTTCTCTGTATCGTTTTGGAGGCTGTCCTGGAACTTGCTCTGTAGACCAGGCTGGCCTCAAACTCATAGAGATCTGCCTGCCTCTGCCTCCCAAGAGACCTTTAATCCAGGACTTTTTTAGGATTCTAGTATCACATGGGTGTTGTTTTTGGGTAGTCTTTGCTTTAAAAGCAATATGCCCATAGAGATATAAAACATTGTATTCCCCTTTTTAAAATTTTAAAACTATTTATTGGGGAGGGGTGAGGTAGTGATGGGTGAGCATGTGAATGCCACCTTAGGTGTGTAACTCAAAGGACATCTTACAAGAGTCAGATCTCTCACTATCATGTGGGTCCCAGGGACCAAACTCAGGTTTTCAGGTTTGTAAAGCAAGCACTGGTGCCAACGAAGCCATCTCGCCAACCCTGGTGTGGAATATTCTAAATTATCAAACACATGCATACTAGATTTATATCAGGGTTGCTGTAAACCAGAGATCTTTATACTACTAACCTGAGAAATATACCTGGTAGACACATTTAGAGCAGTGGCTAGGGACTGGAGGGAGAAGTAATGGTCGTCCGGAGCTAACCCCTGACGGTGAGGACTTAACTCAGTTTGTGGAATGCTTGTGCTGAATTCATCAAGCTCTGGGTTTGGTCCCCAGCACCGAATACACCAGGCGGGGAGGGGGGGGGCACAGGCCTGTAATCAGCTCATGGGAGGCTAGGCTGGAAGGTCAGAATTCAGACCTACTGTGGGCTACATGAGATCCTGTCTCAAACAAACACATCAACCCTGATGAGTTCTCAGAGAAAGCCTTTAGCTGTGGCTACTTTGAAGGCCTCCTGAGTAGAGTCATCAGGTACTCTGTGACAATTTCCTTTTGATTTTTCAGACACTGTAGCTGAAATATGGCTCAGAGTGACTTCCTCTACCCAGAAAACCCAAGGAGGCGGCAGGAAGTGAACCGCCTTCACCAGCAGCTCCTGGACTGTTTGTCTGACAGCTTCCAGGTCACCAACAAGCTGACAGGGGTTCTGAACACCCACTTGGGCTGTAGGCTGGCCTTCATTGAAATGAAAAGAGATGGGACCATCAAAGAAAACTGTGACATCATCATCCAAGCCGTGATGAAAATCCAAGAGGAACTACAAAAGGTGGACACAGCACTGAAAGACAGACTGGAGCCAACCCTTTACAGGAGGCTCCAGGACATCAAGGAAAGGGAGACCGAGAAGATCGCCATTGTGCAAAGGGTCATTTCTGTCATCCTGGGGGAGGCAACATCCGCAGCCAGTGCCGTGGCTGTTAAACTCGTGGGCTCCGACGTCACAAGCGGCATAATGAACAAGCTGGTCACTGTGCTAGCTCGCATCGGGACTTCTCTCCTTGGCAGCATTGGCGTTGCTGTGCTTGGCCTTGGCATAGATATAATCATTCATGCCATCTTGGGAGCAGTGGAGAGGACACAGCTTCAAGCAGCCATCAAAAGTTATGAGAAGCATCTGGTGGAGTTCAAGGCAGCCTCAGAAAGGTACCACGACGCCATCACTGAAGTCACCAGGGCCGTGAAGTGCCAGATAAGATGAAGTCTCGAGTCCACCACTGGGATAGCTCTGTGCTTCTTTCTTTAGTTTCCTGCCATATGCCTCTGATGCGGACAGGGACACGGTAAAAGATATGGAATGCTTGGGCTCTGTGACCCTCAGTTGTACTGGACCCTCGAGGGATAAGTTTCTGTCTGGAGTTTTCTTCCCCTGCTGTCATAACCATGTCGTAGAAAGACATCACAGAGCAGCAGGTACAGAATTGTTTTCTTGTTCCCAATCAATGTCCTCAAACATCCTGTATAAATGCAGAGACCATTCCTATTGCTTGTTTCAAGCATCACTTAATTCGGACATACACCTATGGCCTTCAAATGAACCAGAAATACTTCCATATTTTTACCGCTAAGTAAAATCCAATTGTCTGTAAACTGGAAATGACTGGTAACAACAACATTTTCTTCAAGAATAAAAGGAGGCAATGGATCTGTGAGCTTCTACTAATTACTAAGTGTGAATGGGTGGATTTGGAAAAGGATAAAATAAAACTTGTTTCTATAATGCAATTAACATTGACCAAATGTTGTCTATCACTTCAGCAGTAGAACACTCTGGAACATTAAAAAACACACACACACACACACACACACGCACGCGCGCGCGCACACACACACACACACGCACGCGCGCGCGCACACACACACACACACGCACGCACGCACGCACACACACACGCACACACGCACGCACGCACGCACACACACACACACACGCACACACGCACACACGCACGCACGCACGCACACACGCAATAAACCCCAGATGTCCATGCATAGAACATATCCGGGTGAGGAAGAAGAGTGTACCTTTTAGGAATTTGTTATTTACTATCCAATTCCAGAGGCTAATGGAGACCTATGGATACAACTTAATTTCTGTAGATACAGCATTTGTTTTCTAAATCCTTCAACTAACAACTCCCATTGAGCCATTTTCAGGGTCTACTTTGAAAATTAATATACTGTTAATGCTGAAATAAAATACTCTGTATCTCTCAAAAATCTCTTACAAGTAGATGAAAATTTTTAACTGGCCATATGACTTTCAAATATATTTTTTTCTGCGTTATCACTGCTTTTATAAATTAGTTTCAACTTACCACAATTTGGGTCACCTTCAGGGTTTTTCGTTATTATTATTACCTGGTTTGTAAGTTTTGAACGACCAGATCTTGCTATTGCTGACACAGAGTAATCAAATTTAGTAGGCCACCAAGCGTTTAATAAGACACCCAGGCACGGTGGCTCATGCCTGTAACTTCATCAGTCAAGACAACGAGGCAGAAGGATGGGGAGGTGGAGGTCTACTTACTGAATACGCAAGTCTGGGCTTCACACGGATCCTATCTCGAAATTTAGTTTTTCTTTCTACTACAGCAAAGCTTAGCCTAAGTATGCGACTTGATATTACTGTTCGGGGACACACCCAAAACATTCTAGACATTAACATACATCTCTATCAATAAGTTATGAAATACCTGGTACCAAAAATTCCCTTACAACCCTCTTCTGTGAAGGATACTCAGGTGAAGCTGAAAAAAACCACCAAGCGAGCGCTTTACCAAGATTTCATTTTCAATGCTTACCTTTAAGGGGGGAAAGGGTGGGGAGGAGTCTTAAGGAACGGGGGTGTGGGAGGGAAGGAAAAGACGAAGATGAGAAAGAATTCCGAGTGTGTAATGACATCATAAAGGACTCCGGGCTGATGAAAAAACGGATCGGAAGGGGAGCGTTATGTGCCAACTCCTCTGGAAAAATCTAAAGCGCAACCCTGCTTCTCTTTTAAACTATCTCTCTCTCTCTCTCTCTCTCTCTCTGTGTGTGTGTGTGTGTGTGTGTGTATTGTAACTTCGTGAGTTTCGCTAGGAAATGACTTTTTCGCTCAGGTCTACACACTGTGGGTGTTCGGGGCCCCTGCTGGCGCCCGCTGAGCACTTTAAACTCGGCGCCAGTGTCACTGGGGATCTCGTCTTCACACGGAGGCAATCGCTGAGGCCAGCACCCCTGACACCCAACACAACCTGTGGCAAAAAACCAACGCACGACCCTGCCCGGCGGACGCGCCGCTACCCGGCGTCTCAACGCAACGAGCTTCCGGGAACGACGTCAGAATTCCGAGCGGTAAAGCAATCGGCCAATCAAAGAGCGGCTCCCTCCTTTTCTTCTTACGGGGCGACAAACGTGTCAATCTACAATGCTCCAGAGCGAGGCGGGTTCTTGGCCGACAGCCAACCAATCGGATGTGGGGTTGAGAGCGGAAGCAACTCTGGCCCCGACGTTATTGTGTCCTCTCGATGGTCCCGGGCCTCGGCAACGCGGGGAGAGCGTCGGCCGCGGGTGCCGGAAGTGACGCGGGGATGGCGGAGGGGCGCGAGGTTTCAAGATGGCGGTGGCTGGGTGGCTGACCGAGAGGCGGAGGTGAAGGCCCGGTCGCGGAAAGCGCGGTGGGGCCGCCCGCTACCCGGCCTCGCCGACCCGGGAGCCCCGCAGTGGCGTAAGTGTGCGCGGTCGCGGCGCTCCGTGTCCCGCGGCCGCCTCCGGGGCCTGCGCAGCCGCCTCAGACGCCGGGCCCCGGGGGCCGCGCTCTGCCTCCACTGGGCCGGGAGTCGCTGCCGCTGCGGGCTGGAGACGGGCTCCGGGGCCCGGAGTGGTGCGGCGGCCGACGGCCGAGCCCGCCCGGTGCGCCGGGTGCGCTTCCTGGGCGCGGCGGGCGGCTTGGGTTGACGCGCAGCCGCTCGAGTCGGGGTCAACCGTCGCCATGGTTTCGGCAGTTGCGCCTGAGGCCGGCCGCCTGCCGTGGACCTGGGCCGGGCGGGCGTGCGGGCGGGCGGCGCTCGTGCTGTCCGGGTCCCCACGGCCCGTAGCCCCGTTCTCTCCCCGATGCACGTAGGACAGTCGCTCTTGTAGACGAAGGCCTGGCGGTCCTGTAAAAACTCCCAGGGCCCCGTGGCTGCCGCGTTTTCGGTTGTGGAAGGGGGCGAGGAAAGGTCAGAGCACGAACCTGAAGGACGACCAACGCAGCTACTCTATATCCGTGCTTTTTTTTTCTTTCTTTCCTAGTTCTCCGTCATCAGTGCCCTCCTCTTCCCTTCCTCCCGTCAGCCTGCCCCTCTTGTTTTCGGATAGCGAAACATCTTCCATTGAAAGAATAGTCGCCACCGAACGGTTCCGAACCACCTAGGAAGTACAGAGTAGCCGGGCAGTCGATCACTTGGTGAGAGAAGCATTAACTAAAAGAGACAACCAAAAAACCCCCTACGAAGTCTAAACAGAGGAGCCAAGGGAATTGCAGTTGTGGGGTCTCTTAAGTTTATCTCAGGATCTGCCCCTTCCCTACCATTAGAGGTGTCTCCTCAAGAAAGAAGGTAGATTAGTGTGCAAAGGGGATATCCACATGGTTTCAGCGGGAAACATTTGTTACTTTATTATTGGAAAGGTTAAATTTTAAGGTTAACAGTCATTCATTTTCAATAGAAGAGGAAGAATTGACACTAACAAAAACTTTGAGATTATTTTTCTACTGTGACTGCCAGTTTTAATTACCTTTTTTTTTACTTGAGAGTCGTGAATCATATTCGACTTGGTATTAAGTCTAAATTAAATATGTTTAAATTAATTACCTTTTATCGTCTGTGGGGTGTTGAATAAACAGTACATATGCCAAGGAGAAAAGTAGAGAACATTGTCTTTGAGCCCAGAGCTGTTGTCTCTACTTGTGTTTGACTTCACCTTATGTATAAAGGGGAAAGGACTATTGACTGCTTATACCCATGGTTTGTATCATATTATTAAAACATTTTCTGGTTAGTTCTTTTTGTTTTGTTTTGAGATAGCCTTATGGCTCAGTCCACATTCCAAGTGCAGACTCCTGGTTGATTTTTTTAGTTGACAGTGCTACATAATCCATAGCAGAGTGTTATATTGGTGAGTTAATGGTATCTCATTGCCTTGACTAATACAGATGCTAGCTTTTCTGGGGTGAAGAAAGGCAAAAAGTTCAAAACTAAAGAGCAAGTTCTTACAAAATTAGTAATCAGAGGGTTATTTCCAGAAATTGATGAAAACTCTGAAAAGGAAGACATGTTAAACATACAGGAAGACTGAGTTTGTTTGTTTTTTATTTCAGGTTTTGTTTTCTTTTTTAATGAAGAAGTAAGTCATACAAATTGTCACCATGGGACGGAGATCGACATCCTCCACCAAGAGTGGGAAGTTTATGAACCCCACAGACCAAGCTCGTAAGTGCCATCGGTGTGAAATGGTAACACAGGAGAGTTAAAGGTGGCAAAGATAGTTCCCATGCTTAAGCAAGTTCAGATTGGTAGAAGTGACTTGTGTGAGGTCATGTTGAATTTAATTAAAATTAATTCACATGACAAAAATGTTGAGAGTATAAGTCAGTTAAAACCATGTTGTTTGTCAAACTTTGCTGGCTTGCAGGATAAAATTGGTTTGTTTTTCGTTTTGTGTTGGAACTTTTAAACAAATGAGTTTTTAAGTGCTAGTTTGGTATTTGAGAATCTCTTTTTCTCATTGGTTCATTTATTTTTCTGTGAAAAGAAACAATTTAGCATTTGGAGTTGTAAGGATTAGAGGTGCCACAGTTGTCTGTAGGTCAAAGCCACCGATGCCAGTGCATATCCCTGTGTTGCATAGGAGAGCCTCAGAAGAAAAATGTGTGTGTGTTGTCTTATGGTGATGTCAATGTTGAAGATCTGAGGTGTATGGTCTCTTTCCCTCTCTTTAGGAAAGGAAGCCCGGAAAAGAGAATTGAAAAAGGTATGAATTCAGATGCATTCTGTGTACTGAGATTTGTGAATGGAAAACATTTAAATTATATGCTAGAAAAAATGCTTTATACTTCTAATGAAAACCAGTTTACTATGTTTAAAAACTGATATGACTAATAGAACCTTGGAGATTCAATTCATGGTGGCTTGTATGACGTTGTTTGATTCTCCTATCCCATAAGTTAAAAAAAGAAAATTCGTTGGGGGCTGGAGTAATGCCTCAGTAGAGGACAGCATTGTGTACTGCTTTACAGAGGATCTGAGTTCCATCCCCGGCATTCAAGTTGGGTAGCTCATAGCCATTGTTCCTCAATCTCCCAGGAATCCAACACCCTCTTCTGATCTCCACAAGAACTCATAAGCACATGATTGCACATTCACACAAAATAAAATTGTTTTTAAATGCCTTTGGATCACACAAAATAAAATTGTTTTTAAATGCCTTTGGAAATAGTTCTTAAGATGATTGCGGTAGCACATGCATGCCTGTAATCCCAGCACTTGGGATGTGGAGATCAGAGTTAAGAGTGTCAGGAGTTCAAGGCGGGTCTGGTCTAGATCAGACCCGGTCTTGAGAAAGTAATTATTTTTACCACTTATCAAAATGTGGCTGCTTTGTTAAAAACTATTGGATGAATGCCAATAAATGTGTTACTGGATATCTTTGTATATCTCATTAGCTATTGAATTTTGACAGTAATTAAAGGGATAAATATTTGGTATCACTCTTCAATGCATTCAGGGGTTTTACAATTAGTCTCTGGTATGCTCTTGAATCTTTCAGAAATGTCCCTATCCAGTATCGTATTTCTTTCTTTTTTTTTTTTTTTCATTTAACTGCAGCCCTTGTTTTTTGTTTTTAAAAAAGTTGTTCCTGTGGTAGTTGCTAACAGTCTAACTGGGCTGAAAGAAGTACTTCCTAAGAAAGCACACCTTCTTAGTAATGTCCACACATTGTTGAGAACAAGAATCTCAGCTCTTCCTGGTGGTGTAAACACATGATTAGAAACAAAGGAAAATGTGAAATTATTTAGATTCTTGATGCAAATTGAAGTGAAAATGTCCTGAGAATCCAGCCTCTCAGTAGTCTTCCCTTTTGTTTTTCTAAGAACAAAAAACAACGAATGATGGTCCGAGCTGCAGTGTTGAAGATGAAAGATCCCAAACAGATTATCCGGGACATGGAGAAGTTAGATGAAATGGGTAAGAGTGTATGAAAAGACCAGATCTATTAACAGCTATAATAGTGTGTCGTACCCAGCGGCAAGCAGCATAGGCCTGAGAAAACAAAGCAACCCGATGGCATTGGACATGACATTTTGTTTTAATGTTTGGAAATAAAGTGAAGAGATAAGATCTATTGCAAGCTGGAGATCACATATCCGAGAAGAGAGAAACCGTCATTCAGTTGAAATCACTTACTGTTATTAGGTAACAAAGGCTGAGTCTGACCAGCTCACTTTATAATTGTTCAGATTTAATTATATTTTCCCTTTGCCGTTATAAGTTAGCAGAATTTTAAAAAAAGGTATGCGCTCAAATTCTTAGTTACTAGGAATGATGCAATAATATATCTTCTAGATTTGAGTGAATCGGTTAATAGGAAGATTCAGGGAAAGACTTTAATTCAACTGGTACTTGAAGAAAAGGGGGGGGGAGTCTTAATCATCAGGGCCCTAGTTCATTTATAAAAATCTGAACTAATTAAAATAGAAAGGTGTGCCTTGGCTTCCATAACTGAGACATCCCTAGAAAGTTGTCTGTAGGAGGAAGCCCAGAAATTCTCCCCAGGACTGTTGTCTGTCTGCTCTCCTGCACAGCTGTGGTGAGCAGCTGCATGGGGCAGAAAGTGGAGGTGTGTGTGCACTTGGTGGTGGCGGGAGAAAGGCCGCGGCGTCTCAGCAGACTGGGGAAGCTTTCGTTTGCAGTCCCAGGGAGGGCTAGGAATGCAGCTCAGCAGACAGCATGCTTGTGAGTCTGATCTTTGGAGGAAGATGTGACTGCCTGGGAGTCTATCCCCGTGAGCACAGAGGACTCAGAAATGAAATGTGGAGGTTGTTATGATGAAGCAGCTCTTCATTTACCGTTCTATTATCTGCTTTTCTCCCAGAGTTTAACCCAGTGCAACAACCACAGTTAAATGAGAAAGTACTGAAAGACAAGCGTAAAAAGCTGCGGGAAACCTTTGAACGAATTCTACGACTTTATGAAAAAGAAAACCCAGATATTTACAAAGAATTGAGAAAGCTAGAGGTAGAATATGAGCAGAAGAGGGCCCAACTGAGCCAGTATTTTGACGCTGTTAAGGTAAGCTGCTCTTGAGAGGGGCCACATGTGTTGTAGTCGGCTCTTAAAGTTGACGGGGGATTGATGGCTCCCAGGCTCTTCTTTTTTGCAGTTGTTGTTTAAATTAAGTGTGCACCTTATGCTCTAGCAGAAATTATTTGTACAGTAAATCTATTGATAATACAGAGAAACAGCACATGATGAAAATTAGTAGTGTGAGCCAACCATGGTGATGCCCACCTTTAATCTTGCCTGGGATTGAAGACTCTTTCAAAGAACATGGGTGAGGCAAAAACAGGTCTGTTAACACTGACTGACTATAAGGCATCAAAGGTTGATTGCGGAGTAGGATATGTCCACTTGTGTGAGCTTTTATAGTTTATTACAAATTTTCCTTTACTGGGGCAGAACATCAAAAACCCAAATAGAATGATTTGGTGAAGTAGATGGCTTGTTTCTAACAGCTCAGGACAGATTCCCGAGAAAGGCATGTGGGTTTAGAGACTGTGCTCTTTGTCAACAGATGTGTTACTGCCCAGAGTATTGCAGTAGCCCTGCCCCTTTGAACAGTTGGATTTCTTTAAAACCGAGGCTTTTTCAAATCATACTGAAAAGAAATGAGCTGGTTATAGGGATTTTGAAAGAAAGTATAAGCTGTATTTGGATTCGGGTTTCTTTCATTCCCTGGGCAGTTTTGGCCTGAGGCGTTCGACTGTTTCCCATGGTCTCTCTGTTAGTTGGAAAACAAATGCAGGGTGTCCGCAGGGGGCGGGTCCGCAGGGGCTGTACAGCTGGTCTCTGTTGCAGAACGCTCAGCATGTGGAAGTGGACAGCATCCCTCTGCCAGACATGCCGCACGCTCCCTCCAACATCTTGATCCAGGACATTCCGCTTCCGGGTGCCCAGCCGCCTTCCATCCTTAAGAAAACCTCGGCATATGGGTAAGGAAGCCTGTCGTAACGGCAGCTTTTGACTGAGGTACCACAGCGAGCACATTGAAGGCCGTGAGGGTGTAATTAGTGTGAGATGCAGTGAGATGTGAAAGCGAGCATTGAAACTGCAGGGAATCATGCGTTCTCGTTGCACTGTAGACATAGGTAACTCAGTCAAGTTCTCTTTACAGGCCTCCAACTCGGGCTGTTTCTATCCTTCCGCTCCTCGGACATGGTGTTCCTCGTTTGCCCCCTGGCAGAAAACCACCGGGCCCTCCACCTGGCCCACCTCCCCCTCAGGTTCTGCAGATGTATGGCCGTAAAGTGGGTTTTGCTCTAGATCTTCCACCTCGTAGACGAGATGAAGACATGATGTATAGTCCAGAACTAGGTATGAAGGGGCAGGGTTTTTTACTTTTGTCCTTCTCAGGATTGTGTCTATGTTGGTCATACTTAGCGAGCACAAGAATGAGGACACCATGTACTTACTGTGTGTGTCCCCATGGGTAATTGACCAGATCTGCCTGGTGAGAGCATGTTGCTTACATAGAGATGTCACTACAGATCCCTATTCAATTGATTGAATTGCTCTTCCTAGTTGTATTTTCAACTGACTAGAATTACTGATTATGCATAATTGCTTCTAATACAGTGTGTTTGGACTTCTTACAGGAAAGCAAAACAGTACTTAAGACAACCCAGTGAAATTATCGTAGTACGTGATAGCTGACATTGCATACAGAATTTTTTCTACGTTTTATAGAGTTAAAATAGCATAAGTTTGTGTTTCTGGTTACTGTGAAGGCCACATACTATTGTTCCTTGTTCTCTGTCATCAGCTCAACGAGGTCATGATGAAGACGTGTCCAGTACCAGCGAAGACGATGGCTACCCTGAGGACATGGATCAGGACAAGCACGAGGACAGTACTGATGACAGTGACACCGACAGATCTGATGCAGAGAGTGAGGGGGATGAGTTTGGGCACCGCGACGACGGTGAGCGAGACAACCCTGAGGAGAAGAAGTCAGGTGCGTGCAGGGTGCTGTGCGTGGTGCGGTCAGCACACAGCCGAGCGAGCCCGAGGAGAGTCAGTCATGGCGAGCGAGCGCCTCTGCTGTGCAATTTGAGGTGGTGTCTGTGGTTTACTGTTGTTATTACGTGTGTCTTGTGTATGCATGTGTTTGTGTGCATTCTTGAATGTGTGTATATGCCAGGGCACATATGTGGAAGTCACGGTTGGTTCTCTCAGTCGACCATATTTGTCTGGCAATTCAGCGTGGGAAGTTTGTTTGATGACAAACACCCTTATCTCCTGAGCCAATCAGGACCAGCTTTTAATCCCAGTTTGATTTGGTTTGGTTTGCTTTTGAGACAAGTGTCACTGACCTCTGCTTCATCCTCCCACATTTGGGAATTACAAATGTAAGCCCCCGTGCCTAGCCATTTGTCTTAATAGTTTGGAAAGTTTTGATGCATTATTCTACAGATATTTGTGAGGTTTAAGGAAAAATCTACACTGGAAGCCTTTTAGATTTTCTATTTTTAATGGTGTCTTATAAAAGCCAGGTTCATAACTGCAGTTCAGGTGTATCTATAATTTAGAATCATGGCCTATCTTTTTCTTTTAAAAATGTTTATTAGCCTTGGTGCCATGTCTTGGTTGAGCAAAGCACCTGTTTAGCAAACACACATGGAAAGCAAACCTTTCTCCAGATGAGCTGTGAAGCCTCTTTCAGAAAGGTTTGTGTGTGCGCTTCTGGGGAGTAAACTAGGACTTTGTGTGTGCAAAATACATCCTGCTGCGCTGAGTCCCCAGTTTTATGCAAACAGTGTGTTATGTTTTGTCAGAATTGAATGCATTGTGTTTAAAGGGCACACTGGCTCTATCAAAGCCCAGGAGTTGGGAGGCTTTGGGCACTGTTGGTGTGGTCTGCAGTGTGGTGTCTGTATACTGTATTTGTATTTAGGAATACAGCAGATGTTTGTCCTAGCTTTCTTTTTTTTAAGGTGCGTGTGTGTGCTTGTCAGCCTCTACATGGGTGTGTGGATGAATGTGTCAGGGTGCTCCAGTAGGCCAGAAGATGACATTAGGTCTCTGGGAGCTGGGTTTTCCAGGCCCCTCAGGGTTACACAGTGGCTCTTAACCACTGAACCATCTTTAGCTCTTTCCTAGTGTTTCTTAATCATGATTACAAATGAAATAAAATCTGTCACAAATAGTAACAGGATGAGCCTGTGTTATAAAATATAGAAGACTATTACAGAGGAACTGATCTTATACAGCAGAGAGGAGCTAGAGCCCCATGAACTGCATTTTCCTGAAAAGCTACCTGGTCTCTCCTTTTCTGCTGCCAGCTGTTGTTTGGGTTTTTGTGGGTAGGGAGGGGCGGGGTCTATCTGTAGTTGGCTAGCACAGGACTCACTGAACCAGGCTGGCCTGCACTCTGGAAGAAAGATGGTGCCACTAGCTTGTTTTTTCTTGTATGTTCAGCAGCATGCATGTTCCTCAGATGGCTGTCCCAGCGTCTCATTTTTCATCAGACATTTATTGCATGTACCGTATTCAAGCCATTTTTCTGGGTACTGAACCTGCAAGATAAACTACAGTTTGTCCCACATAGAAAATGTGGTGTTTGACTGTCTCCAGTAGGTAGTCTGTCAGTGGAAGAAGTCTATTTCTAGTTTGCTAAGAGATTTTTTTTTTCTGGTGGAACTGGGGGTACTAGGGAGTAATCATAGTTTTTAAGTGCCTGATAGGGTATTACTAAGATTTTCCCATCTTTTAGGTGGCCTATTGTTGTAGATTACATTGCTGATTTTCTAGTGCTAAACCACCTTGCACGTTTGGTGCACCCTGCATGCTTATGAAGTATTTTCCTTTTACAGCACTGTTGGGCTCAGTTTTCTTTGAGTTAGTGAGATGGTGTTTCATGAGTGGGACAGCTTTCGTCTTTCCTATGACTTATGTTTGACTGAACTGCTAAAGAAAATTGTTGCTTTGAGGCACATGTATCATAACGTTTTCAAAATTTGTAAGTTTTAAACCATCATAGTATATATGCCACCAATTAACACAGCACTGATTATCTAATATGTCTCTCCTGCACTTCTCTTCTGTCATGGGTTGTGGTCATACCTAGTATTTATAGTGTCTGCATTGTAGTGAACATTATCTCATTTCCTTCTTTGGCCGTTTAGGTCTGAGTGTCCGATTTGCTGATATGCCTGGAAAATCAAGGAAGAAGAAGAAGAGCATGAAGGAGCTGACACCTCTTCAAGCCATGATGCTTCGAATGGCAGGTCAGAAGCGAGAATGAATGACTGTTTCCTTGGGCCACTTGCTTAGCATACATTCTTCCATAAAGTCAGCAGCTCTGAAGTAAGTCCAGCTCTGCCTTCTATAAAACTGAAGGTGTGCTGCCTTTGGGCTGCCCAGAGTTTCACTGCCAGGGAGCTGTGGAAACTAGTTTTGGGTGCCCGTATGTTCTCAAGCTGGTGTGTAGAGGTAGGAGGACAACTTGGGGGAGTCTGGCTCTCTGCGGCCACTGATGGATCCCATAAATTGAACTCTGATTATCGGGCGTAGGGGCAAGCCATCTTGCCAGCCCTGAATGACATCTAATTCCAAATCTATCTTTTTCTAACAGCCTGGGCTTATTATATTGCCACACTAGTTACAGATGAACAGAATACTACTTGATTGTTGTGTATTCATATAGTAGGAAAAAGGCTTTTAGGTTGGTGGCTTTTAAGAATTAAGTATTCTTATTTTTATGTATTATACTTAACTTGGTTTGGAGAGACAGGGTCTGTCTATGTAGCTTTGCCCATCCTAGAACTCACTCTGTAGACGAAGCTGACCAAAGTCAGAGATCAGCTTGCTATTGCCTCCCAAGTGCTGGGATCAAGGACATGTGCCACCACACCCAGCTATAGTGTATTCTCAGTCACTGTTCTCCAAGCTATAAAGCCACAAGTCTGTATCTGTAGCTGGTCTTTCTCTGTCTTGCCAGCCAGCTCCCAAATCATGACATGGGGACTTATTATTAATTATGAAAGCTTGGCCGGTAGCTTGGACTTGTTTCTAACTAGACCTTATGACTTAAATTAACCCATTTCTATTCTCCATGTCCTGCACTCTGCATGTGGCTGGCAACTCCACCCTTCTTCCAGTGTTGTCTTTTCATAGCTATTGCCATTGATCTTTTTACTAACTAATCTGAGTAGCACATCCTCACAGTGTACAAAAAGACACAAGTCACCTCTGTTTCCCTGTTTTACAACATTCTTCCAGGTCAGGAAATCCCTGAGGAAGGACGGGAAGTGGAGGAGTTTTCAGAGGAGGACGATGACGACGAGTCTGATGACTCGGAAGCAGAAAAGCAGTCGCAGAAGCAGCATAAGGAGGACTCCCACGCTGACGGCACATCCGCCACTTCTCAGCAGCAGGCACCTCCACAGTCTGTGCCCTCTTCCCAGATACAGGCGCCTCCCATGCCAGGACCACCGCCTCTTGGACCTCCGCCTGCCCCACCCTTACGGCCTCCTGGGCCACCTACCGGCCTCCCTCCTGGGCCACCTCCAGGTAAGCTCCCCCAGAATGAGGGGTAGGCATTTTGTTTCAGTGAAGCCAGTGTGAAATTATTCCCCCAAAACAGCATGTGTCATCAGTACTGGTGTGTTCTGTTTCCTCCTGATTACAACTCTAAGCTATCAAGGATTCCTGAAGAGGGGATGAAAAGCGCCCCCTTCTGTGAGCATGGCAGCTACGAGTTGTGACAGCTGCCTGTTTTGTCCAGAGCTCTCTGTTAGGGTCTTTATCGCTGATTATGTAAGCCGGATGCCTGAACAGATTGTGCTTCCTTTCGTACTTTAAAGTGACAGTGCAGGCCAGTCTGCGTTGGTGTCAGGGAATGCCTTCTCATGGGTTAGAGCCGGGAACTAAAGGGATAGATCAGTAACAGATCTGATGCCCTTTGTCTAGTGCTCAAATGTGCTGAATGAATTTATAGCACACTTTTGTGTATAAAAAGTGATCTGGATTCTGAATGCAATGGTTATGTGAATTGCTTTTATACCACCATTATTTGTTTGACGTTTTTTTTCTCCTTTCAGGGGCTCCTCCATTCCTGAGACCACCTGGAATGCCAGGAATCCGAGGGCCTTTACCAAGGCTTTTACCTCCAGGACCACCACCAGGCCGACCCCCTGGCCCTCCCCCAGGTCCGCCTCCAGGCCTTCCCCCTGGCCCCCCCTCCTCGAGGACCCCCACCAAGGCTACCTCCTCCTGCACCTCCAGGTAAAATTTTCCGTTTGTATAGCGGAAACCAGCCTGGTTTGTACTGTAGGGTGTGTTGTGTCTGAGGGAATCTGAGAGCCCTTCCAGCGGGTCACACGGAATGTGTTCGTCAGTAGGCTTTTACACTTTTTTCTCTCATCACTTGCCTTCCCCAAGCAAATCAACACTTTACAAAGGCTCTAGTTTTGCTGAGTACAGGTACAGTTGTGCCCCATGGGTCCTCAAAATTACCATCTTCAAGCTTCAGTCACAAGGGAGGCTCCCTCCTCTCCCCATTGTCCAACTTAGACACACAGATTCCATTATGGGCTTTTAGCGTGGCCACACTGTTCTTTACCACATTGAGTGTTCTGTTTTAATGTGAAGGTTTCTTTTAAAACTCAGCAGCTGACGCCTTGTCTTTGTCTTGGTGTAAGGAGTAACTGAGTGTATAGTCAGCACTTTAGATTTGATGCAGTTTGCTACTTTAAATTCACTCTTAAGTGACTTTTGAAGAAAGTAAAAATCTGTGGGGCTGGAGAGATGGCACAGCGGTTAAGAGCACTGATGGCTCTTCCAAAAGACCCAGGTTCAATATCAGCATCCACATGGCAGCTCATAATTCTGTAACTCCAAAATCTGATACCTTCACACAGACCCACATGCAGGCAAAACACCAATGCACATAAAATAAAAATAAATTATTTTTTAAAAAAAGGTGTGTGCCTCAAGATCCAGCTGTTTAATTAAAAGGAAAGTAGAAATCTGATGTGAGGTATGTGTGTGTCGTAGCTGTCAGAAGTGGTGAACTTTAAAAAGACAGAGCATAGTTAGTCTCCTTCCATTACCAGTTAATGAGCCAGGACCAAGACTATTCCTTGTTCACTGTGTGAGAGTGGTAGAAGCTGTTACTAGTGCAGGGGAATCAACCCCACCCTTGGCCTTAATAACATCACACTAGGTAGCCAGGGTAGCATCCTAGGACAGCCAGAGTGGAGATGTGTGTGAAACCGGTGTGTCAGCTTGATGTTACGCTTTTCATGTAAGACAGTATTTGGAGGGAGAAAACCTTGTGAGCACGGTACTACAGACTAGAAGTGAACATTACTTTATAGTATCCTACTCCTGTCTATCAGAGTATATGCCTAACTTAGCAGGTTCTGTAAATTCATCTTATTTCCTGTAAATTACCTGCTTAAAAGACAGTATCAGCCTGTGTTTAAACATCCTTAGTGGCAGTTAAGTGGCATTAATTAGTTCTGTCCACCTCTTAGGTATCCCTCCTCCTCGTCCTGGCATGATGCGCCCACCCTTGGTGCCTCCCCTCGGACCTGCCCCACCTGGGCTTTTCCCACCAGCTCCCTTGCCCAACCCAGGGGTGTTGAGTGCCCCGCCCAGTCTCATTCAGCGGCCGAAGGCGGATGATGCCAGTGCGGCCACCATCGAGAAGAAAGCCACAGCGACTATCAGTGCCAAGCCCCAGATTACCAACCCCAAGGCAGAGGTCACGCGGTTTGTGCCTACCGCACTGAGAGTGCGCAGGGAGAATAAGGGGGCTACTGCTGTTCCCCAAAGAAGGTCAGAGGATGACTCGGCTGTGCCTGTCGCCAAAGCGGCCCCCAGATCTGGCCCTGTTCCTGTCTCGGTACAAACCAAGGACGATGTTTATGAAGCGTTTATGAAGGAGATGGAAGGGCTGCTGTGACAGGCTCGTGCTGCCTCAGGCTTCTGTTGAGCACTGGTTTGTGGAACAAGAGGCTCCGGTTAAACTTAGGCAAGAGCGCCGTCCCCTGTCGGTGTTTCCCACGCCCAGTTCCGGGAGCCTCCTAACACTTGCCTTGCTGGGATTCCTGCACGGGGTGTTTCTTTAGTAGACCAGGATGGAAGCACTGCTGCAAACGCCCGTTCCCTTGATGACGCCACCTCAGCCCTTCCTAACCTTCTCCATTTGGGATTGTATCAGAGAAGTCCTAGTTATTTGTTTGACTCGTGCTATGGGCACTGGAGTAGAGATTTCTGGGGGGGGGAAAGGTTTATTTCATCTTGACTTTTGTGTTTGAGTTATTTTTAATATTTTCCTGTAAATATTTTGTAATATTTTACTTATAGCGAAATGGATTACAATGTCATTTCCTATTTCAAAGCAGGATATGTGGGAAGAAAATGTACAATTCTTGGATTAAAATTATTTCCCACGACCTAAACTCTTGAGTGTTTGATGGAGAAATAAAATGTTCCATACCAAGATACCGTCTCTGTTTCATGGTGATGTGTAAACTTCTGGTTTGTGGACGGAAACAAAGCACGGGTTTACCGCATTGCTTCTCAGGAACTGCCCTACCTCATGCATGTGGGAATGAATTTTATTAGAAACACAAAAAGTAACTGAAATCTAAAGGGATAAAGAGGAAGAATTCCTTCAAGATTATATTGGCTTCCCAGGAATTCAGAGGTATGAACAGTGTCTCCCCTTTGCTTAGATGGGGCTCCAAAGAAACCTTAGAGCTGTGGTTGTGGTGGTCAAGTAAGAATGGCCCTCAGAGGCTCATGTACTTGGACACTTTTTCCCCGGTTCTTGGCGCTATGGGGCAGGCCTTGTTGGAGGAACTTTGTCTTGGAGGCAGGCTAAGATTCCCCTTCCAGATGCTCTTTCTGCTTTGTACTTGGTTTCAAGATGTGAACTCACAGCTTGTTGCTCCTGCTGCCATGCTGACACTGTAAACCTAAATACACACTACCGTAAGTTGCCCTGGTCATGGTGCTTTGCCACAGCAACAGAAAACATCTAATAGCACAACGTTGACTCTAGTGCAGAAACAGTGCTCACGTGACTCCACGGCAGGCACACCTTCGGTGCCCACTGCATGTCCTGCAAATCTACAGCGAGCGGTAAAGAGAAGATTTCTACGGTGCTGTGCTAAGGTTCATGCTCCGAGTTGAGTTCACTGCATTTCAGGGTTGGATTCTGAAGTTTGGTGTGACTGGCACTGTTGTTTGACAGGTTAAGACAAATCCTGACAAAGTAATAGTTTTCCATTGGGGGTTTTAGTGTACTTAAGAAAAGCCAGCAGTGAATTTGACCACTTCAATGCCAGGATGAAGCAGTTTATTATCCAGTTAGCATGGTAAGCACATTTCTGCATAAATAGAATTGCTCTCCAGAATATGGTCAGAGTCAATGATTATATAAGAAAGTTTTTGATTGCCAAAACATTTTTAGATGTGTTGCTAATTTTATATGAAAATTGTAGTTATACAGCCTGACGCTGAATACATGAGCTCCATCTGCAGCAGAGGGAGAAGGCCGACAATTGGATTTGGTTTCTTTTCATGGTCATAACTGGTGTTGCGGATTCCCAGAGATAGCACTGGCTGCTGTCAAGTTGATTAAAGAAAGCCTCCTGAGTCCTGTCAGTCCCCTTAGCTACCTCAGTCTCTTGAGCTTGCTTCAGTCCTTCCTGCTTCCCTTCACAGAAAGCAAAGCCATTTAGTGGCTTTAAATGAGCCTTAGTTGGTGCAGAATTTCCAAACCAGGCAGCTGAGGAACATTCCGATTGGAATGACAATAGCCCCCACAGGCTCAAATTTTTAAATGCTTGGTGTCTGGTTGGCAGGAATGTGTCTGGGAAGGACGCATTAGGTGTGGCCTTATTGGAGGTGTGTCACTTGGGATTTGAAATCTCAAAATCCCCACTCCAGGCCCAGCCTGTCTCTGCCTCCTGCTAGTGGATCAGTTGTAAGCTCTCTGCTACTGAGCCATCACCATGCCAGTGGCTGCCATGGTCATGGAGTCGCCCTTTGAAACTGTAAGCAAGCCCCCAATTAGATGCTTTTTAAGTTGCCTTGGTCATGGTGTCTCAGAGATAGAGAAGTACCTGTGCCAGAGCCTCATCTTAATCACCATAACGTTTGCCCTTTGGCTTTGTGGGTTCACATTTAGCATGGCCAGTCAATGCCAACCACAGCATGGGCTAGACCTTTTCATTCCAGAAGTACAAAACTGAACAGACCAGTTTTCTGGGATCCAAAATCAAAACTGGCTTTGTAGGGAAGCAGCAAACAAACCCTGGCCACACTGCACCTGTGCCACTGAACGGCATTTCTCTGCAGGAAAAGTGGCAGCATGCCAGTAAAACCAAGCAACGTATGCAATCCCATCTGACTTGAGGCCATAGGGAAAGGTGCTAGGCTGTCTTCATCCAGTCTCGCACTTGAAACATTGACCTTTTAAATCAGCCTTAAGAACTTGATCCAGGGTCACAAGCTGGATGGTTCTACAGAATTGTTTGTCAATAAACCATTCCGGCTTATAAAAGCTCTCATCAGAAATGATGAAGTGCAGAAGTATTTGGAAGGAGCCGGGCGTTGGTGGCACACGCCTTTAATCCCAGCACTCGGGAGGCAGAGGCAGGTGGATCTCTGTGAGTTCAAGGCCAGGCTGGACCGACAGCCTCCAAAACAATACAGAGAAACCCTGTCTCATAAAAAAGAAGTATTTGGAAGGCTCCTGCATATTTCTGGAGCAGTGGCAGTGCTTAGGTGGAAACGGCAGTCACCATCTTGTATCTTGTTTATCTTGCTCTCCCGGTAACATTTCTCACGTTGGGAATCACGAGAAAAAGAGATGGGTTAGGCTTTGCCACCTTTGTCCTTTTGGAAGTCCCAGGTGTCTCATCTCTAGAAAATGAGACTCAAGCATCAAACCAGCACTTAAAACCTAGATATGTTTGAGTCTGTAAATATGGAACTCATGGATATACAAGCGTGGCTGAATGTATATTGGCTCCAAGTGATCACTCAACTAATTCTAACAAGTGACTTACTGTTTTGAGACAGTCTCCCTGTGCAGCCTTATCTTTCCTGGAACATGTAGCTGAGACAGGCCTTTGAATTCAGGGTCTTCCCTCAGTCTCCCAAGTGGTGGAATTAGAATTGTAAGCCACACTTGGCTAGTTTTTCAAAACTGCACAAGACAGGACCCACTAACTTTGTCCCAAGTCCCCCCACTTCCTTAGCCTCCCCAGGATTTAGTTACTATTTTCTTCAATGGTATAGCCTCCAGTGTCGCCTTATACTTTAAGGAGTGAGCCCTAATTAAACTCACTGGTTCACCAAGCTACCTTGGGTGATATTTCTATTCCTGCCATCCGTGCCCCACAGGCTGAGTGGCTATATGTACACATTAATACCTACTCCTGTTTATTAAGTCACAGGGCAAACCCTTAGTTCTTGTAGATGGCATATGTCAATGTACCTAGTGCTAATATACGGCACTAAAACCATCTTAGTCCTCCAAACAGGTATTATGGAGTTTACTTCCAGAAATTGCCCATAATGCCACTGGAGTCTGTTCTCAGGTGTTAGAGGAAGCAATCTGCCTCTTTATGAGAGAGGCGTGTGTGACCTGATCCTTGTACTTCTTTCAAGGGGACCAAGAAGACTAATTCCCACATCCATTCAACAGCAGAGACGCAAATACAGACACTCATTTGTAATGCATTATTTATTTGTCCTTTTTCCTGTCTTCAGGAACCATGAAAAAAAAATGTGGGTTTCAGGGCAGTGGCAACCTAGGGGGCCGACTCTCCCGATGTACTCTTCTCCACACTAATGCACGAGCTGAGGCCAGTCAACACTGGGGGTGGGGGAATGGGCCAGCCGCTGTAAAGGAAGAGGAAGACCGCAACTCCGACTCCCAGGGAAACATGAACCCACAGGGACACCTACCCTGGCGAGGTTTCTGTGGGTACTGTGGGCAGAGTGAGTTACTGAGGATGGAATGGCATGGGATGGGATGGCCAAGAGAGAAGAACATTCCCAGGGGCCTGCATGTTTCTCCCCGCTCTTAACTGTCCTTACCGAGCCACCACCCTGAAGCTAGTGAAAACGGGACTCCGGGCAAGTTACTAGTTAGCCCTAAAAGTAGGGTTAAAGTTTTAAGTGAAGTCAAGCCAATTTCCAGAAGCAATGCTGAAGAGGTTGTTATGAAACTAAAATTTGAGGGGAAAACATATGTACATTATTTTGAGACACACTCCTAAAGTAGCTCGGGAATGACCTCGAACTCACTAGCCACGAATGACGTTTTACCCCACCCATGAGCAGCACGAGAAAATAATTTTAAAAGCTGCTAAGCATACACTAAGGACCGAGGGCCCCAATGTTATGCAATACCGTCCAGGGAGCAAACTTCATGACTCACTTCCGTATTGCACAAATTACCTCATTTTCAAGAAACGTGGAGACAAGGGTGTGAGGTGAAGACGGCTGGTACTAAGATCATGAATACATAGTCTCTATTACTTAAAAGACTGTCGATCTTAAATTACTAAGTCCCTATGCTCCTCTCTTTTCCAAGTAGTTCAACCTCCCTAAAGATGGCCAGCGAGGCAACTTGTCTGCGCGCTCAAAACCTCTCCTACCACTCCTCGCTGCGAAAGCCTGGGTAGCTAGGCAAAATTAATTCCACAGTAGCCTCCCCTGCCCACTGCGGTGCTCAAGGAAGAAGTGCTCAAGGGAGAGCTCCTAACCGAAGCGCTGGGTCCCCTCCGGCTCCCACACGGCCTCAAGGGTGGCCCGCGTCCAGCTCAAGTTCGGGACGCGTCCCCACCCAGCCACCCGTCGGTCCCGCGACTACACAGCTCTCCGAGTTACTCGCTTTTACACCGACTTTATTGGCTGCGGGCTGCGGCGGGCTCTGCACCCGTAGGGGTCACTTGCTCTTCACCTTCTGACTCTCGGTCTTCTTGGGGAGCAGCACGGCCTGGATGTTGGGCAGGACGCCGCCCTGCGCGATGGTCACCCGGCCCAGCAGCTTGTTGAGCTCCTCGTCGTTGCGGATGGCCAGCTGCAGGTGGCGCGGGATGATGCGCGTCTTCTTGTTGTCGCGCGCCGCGTTGCCCGCCAGCTCCAGGATCTCGGCCGTCAGGTACTCCAGCACCGCCGCCAGGTACACCGGCGCGCCCGCGCCCACGCGCTCCGCGTAGTTGCCCTTGCGCAGCAGCCGGTGCACGCGACCCACGGGGAACTGCAGGCCCGCGCGCGACGAGCGCGACTTAGCCTTGGCGCGCACCTTGCCGCCCTGCTTGCCTCGACCCGACATGCTCGACCGCGCGCCCGGAGCTCCAACACCGGCACTCTCAGTTCCGGGACGCCGTGCGCCACTCCGGAACTACCTCGCCAAACTCTGCCGCCGCTGCTGCCGCCTGTGACGGGCAGGAGCCGCGCCCAATCAGCTCGCCCGCGAGCAGAGCGCCCGCCTTCCCACATTCGGACCAATCCAAAGCGCAGATTCCTAGTCCCAATTTACATAGTTCACTGGCTCTCCGTCCTGTTGGGGAAGGCTGCAAACTGGATGGTTAATGTCTGTAATCCTGCTTCTAGGGTAGACGAGGAAGGAAGATCGCCAGAAGCCTGAGGTCGGCCCTACCTATTCTGAGATCCAAACCAGCCTGATAGGAAGGAGAGGAGGGAGGGAAGGAAAAAAGGGGAATTAAGGAAAGCCTCGCACATGGCGCACATCTGTAATCCCACTTCTTGGAGATGGAGATGGAGGTCGTTGCTCAGTGCTCCTAGACTTTAGAATACTCCAAAATAGGCCTAGCCGCTGGAGGAAGAATGCTTAGGCTTCTTAAATATTCAAATTATAGGCCCGTGGCATTTGAAATAAGGTGATTTTTACTTGATTAGCGATTACTTTCCACTGCGGTACTTCAATTTACCACATTTTCTGAAATTACGCAAGTGGTTGAAATGCCATGTAGATTTTTTTAAGTACCCATTTAGTTAAAAGATCACTAATTTAACCTCTCCCTGATTACTTTTTTATTTCATTGGTATAAAGTTCACAGAGTGTGGTAGGGCCTGTTGTTCTTTTGCAAAAGCTTAAAAATTAGAAAAAAAGGCAAAAGGGCGCGAGATGGAACCGGGACCGGAGCGATGGAACACGAGCCATAGAGAGCACAAGCTATTGTTTACAGCAGCGGCGGGAGAGCGAGAGAGGGGAGACGATATGAGAAACGAGAAAAGGGGGGTAGAGAGAAGAACGTGGGAACGTAACTCAGTGTAGAGGAAGAGAGTGTAAATGGGTGGGGGTTTGTCTCTTAAAGGGGTCCTTCGCACCTACCTACAGGCTGTACTCAAGGAACCGTGGACCGACCAGAGTGCTGCCTGAGTGCGTTCTG
This sequence comes from Mesocricetus auratus, assembly GCF_017639785.1. Classification (NCBI taxonomy): domain Eukaryota; kingdom Metazoa; phylum Chordata; class Mammalia; order Rodentia; family Cricetidae; genus Mesocricetus; species Mesocricetus auratus. The sequence continues at coordinate 5,483,860 of NW_024429187.1, read as the reverse complement.
CCAGGTGACAGGGCAGGCCAGTGTAATGTCTGAACCTTTCAGGGCCTGCCTGTGATCTTAAATATTAAGAAGGTGTAGACAGGAGAATGGGTTCAAGATAATCGTTAGCAACAGAGTCACCGCCCAGCCTGAGCTACATAGGATCCTGTCCCAAACACAAAACACACACACACACACACACACACACACACACATACACACACACACACACACACACACACACACACACGAAAACAGTGTTTACATGTATTTGTGTATGTCTTTATTGCCTAGCACAATGATGAACAAACAGTAGCTGGGGTCTCAAATACACTCTTTGGTTCTGAGCAATATATCCTGCTACCATAAAGGGGATCCATCATCTTGGAGCCAGACAACTTCCCCCCAATCCTGGCTTTATCACCTATTAGCTGACTTGGATACATTATTTAATGTCCCTAAGCATTCAACAAGATATATATACTGAGTCAATGCCTATGGAAGCCTCTGGTGCAGTTACTGGAATGACTTCTACAAACCAGCTTAAATTTGTGCTTATATAATATAAAAGTCCTTTTCTTTAAACCTTTTTTTTTTCTTGAGACAGGGCTTTACAGAGTTTGAGAAAGTATTCTAGATGCAGCTTTGCCTTATTTTTTTAAGAATTCTAAAGAGCCAAGGATTTAAAATCATGAGATAAAATTTAATGATTCAGGCTCTTTTCCCTCCAGTTAGCCTAGAACTCAATTAATCTTTAACTGGTAGGGACAACAACAAATAATGTTTGCTTTATGGGGATTGATGAAGATTGAAACGTCCTGGAGATTAAAAACATTTAGAAATACAAAAATTTAGGAAACCATTTTCCTGCTGGGAGACATATCTTCAAGACTACAGGTCAACAACAGTGTACTAAAATGCTCGGTACTCAACACGCTCATTAAGCACCTAGGTACTGTGTGAATCCTTCCTTAAATCCTACTGTCTTCTTCAGTGCAGTAAACCCCAGGGCAGTCTTTCTTAAAAACAGAAACACCACCTGGTAGTGGTGGCATTAGCTTTTAATTTCAGCACTAGGGAAACAGAGACAGGTGGATCTCTGGGTGTTTGAGGCCAGCCTGATCTACAAAGTTTGTTCCAGGACAGTAAGGGCTGTTACACAGAGAAACCCAGTTTCGGGAAAAGAACAAAACAAAACACCGAGAGCCCCTTTCTGTTTTGGGGATTTGCAGTAAAAGTCTACTCAAAGTTATGCTCTGAGTAGACAGATGTCACCTTACAAGGCCTTTGAACAGGGAGGGGGTGAAATATCTAGCTGAGCCTCAGTTCGCGGCAATTCTCCTACCGCAATCTCCAGAGACCTGTGATTACACGTGTGAGTCACTACACCTGGAGAGAACTCTTAGGTTTTAAATGCAAGCTATGAGATGCAAGCTTATCTAAGCGACACGTTACAATAGTCCAGCTAAGAAGCTATAAAAACAAACAGTTGAAAAGAAAATACTAATACTTGCTGGGCAGGCAGGAGAAGCGGAAAAATCCACACTGCAGAAAAACACTTGAGAAAACAAACAGGAAAAGGGGAGTAAATAAGTTTCTTAGCTTGGTAACAAGAGAAAGTGACCATCCACTTCTCCATCCACTCAAAAGACCGACGCGTGAAAATGCAAGTCGCTTTACCGTGAGCTAAATTTCTACTGCTAGTTCCTATGCATTTTCGCACTACTTTGCAGTAGTGTAAGAGCAAGCATTCTGCTTAGAAAATAACGACTCGGAGCGTGATGAAGATAGCAAGCATGATGCGGCCTTTTTATTTGCGCTAAGGAAGAGAAAAATAAATTGTTACCTTATATTGTTTAAAATTTCAAATACGCTTTTCAGATTTGGGGGGAACGAAAAGTCTTTTCCGATCTTAATTGGAGCTACGGTAGCCGGGAGTAGAGTCGGGGGGTGGAGCCTATAGCTCCGCCCGCTCGTGGCTGCTTTCAAACAGGTCCGCTCCCAGGGAATATAAGCTCTGGCTTGGGCGCTCAGCATCGCAGTTCTCGCTTGCTCCACTAGCGATCAGCTGTTCACCATGTCTGGACGTGGCAAAGGCGGCAAGGGGCTCGGGAAAGGCGGCGCCAAGCGCCACCGCAAGGTTCTGCGCGACAACATCCAGGGCATCACGAAGCCCGCCATCCGGCGCTTGGCTCGGCGCGGCGGCGTCAAACGCATCTCGGGGCTGATCTACGAGGAGACTCGCGGTGTGCTCAAAGTGTTTCTGGAGAACGTGATCCGCGACGCGGTCACCTACACCGAGCACGCCAAGCGCAAGACGGTCACGGCCATGGACGTGGTCTACGCGCTCAAGCGCCAGGGCCGCACTCTTTACGGCTTCGGCGGCTGAGCGCGGCGTCTGCTCTGGGCCATCTTCTTGGCCTCTTGCAAATTCAACCCAAAGGCCCTTTTCAGGGCCCCCAAAGGATCGGGAAGGAGCTGGCGCACTTTATCAGTCGGGTTCTGAGGCCGGGCTGGGTTACCGTAAGGGAGGCTGGGGGCGCCTAGGCGGCGAGAGCCAGCCTTCAGCGACTCGCATTGTCGCATATGCAAATTGAGCCGCCTGAAACGCAGGTTCTCATTGGAGCGGTGGCCCCCGCGGCTCCGCCCACCTATGGAGAAAGTGGTCGGCATGCTTGCTGCGTGCTGTTGGTCCGCGTGAATGGATTTTTTTTCTCGGATTGTTTCTGGGTTCCAAGCTGAAAGCTGGAACTCCGGGGTGCTCGGTGGCTGTGTCCCGCTTTGCAACCTCTAGACCTCGGGAGAGGCGGCCTGTAGCGGGTGCTCTCGAGAGGGAGGTTAAAGACTCCGGTTCCTTACGGGCAATAGGAAACTTGAGGCTTGGGACCCCAAAATAGGAGGTGTATCTGCAGTGTAAACGGCTTTCTCAGCAGTACCTAATTTCCTGCCTTAACGATGTGTCCTTTGAGGAAAGGGGGACTCGTGGTCCACCTTTAGGTTAGGGTGGTCAGCTTCCCGAGTTCGGATTCCTCAGACCAGGGGCTGTTTGCAAGTCTCTTTTTGTTTGTTTTTGTTTTTTCTTTTTTGGTTTTTCGAGACAGGGTTTCTCTGTAGTTAGGAAGGCTGTCCTGGAACTCGCTCTGTAGACCAGGCTGATCTGGAACTCACAGAAATCAGCCTGCCTCTGCCTCCCGAGTGCTGGGATTAAAGACGTGCACCACCAACGCCCGGCACTGTTAAGTCTCATTTTTAAGAATGTTTTTTAATCTGTTCTTATAGAAGATCTGGTTTCTCAACGCATGGGTGGGTTAGCTCAGAATCACCTGCAATTCCAGCTCCAGGGAATCAAGGTGCCTTTGGCTTCCTTGGACACGCGGACTCAGATCTGCACATCCGTTCTTATATATAACTAAGCACAGTAATTTTTTTTCAATGCCCTAGTTCTTTGACGTTTGAAGTTCCTTACTCGTCTCACTCACTGGCTTAGGGAATAGGAGCTGATCCTGGGGTTCCCTCCAGGAACCTGGCATGTCTTTAGGAACGGTTATCTCGTGAGACACCTTCTATGTAACAGGTATTATGTGCCATCTTTCAGCAGATTTAAGTGTTGTTCAATTTAAGTTTATAGCTTGGACAGGACGACGAAGACTAAAAAACTGGAGGCTGGGTTTGAACTCGGCCCTGTGAGGTTTTTACACAGCTTCGTCCTTGTGCCACTGTTTTTGTCAGTCAGGCTCCCGTGCCTCCGTTGCTGATACTCACTTCCGCCTTCTGAGCACACATAACGCTGGTGTTGATTGATCTAACGATCTCATTTCCTTCAACCAAGTGAAAAACTGAATTGCTTATTTTTCTTTAGAAATATTTTCAGCTACAGTTACTTGGCTTCATATTTTCAAACTCATTTTTCTTTTTGTCCAGTGAACTATTTTCCTAAATTACTTTTGGCGATTTTTATTTTCTTGTAAAGCCATGTTTTATCAACGTATTAAACACAGAAAATGCAATTAAAAAGTGTTTATCACCCCAATCAAATGCCTACATCTATTACTAGCAAAGAGAAATAAAATAAAAGTGCCACTTAATGTTACACAAATTTTAAAGAGTTGTGTTGGTGCAGTCACTGTAGAAACCCCATGAAAGTTTCTCATAAAGCTTAAACTAGAACTGCCATGTGACCCTGCTGGCCCACTCTTGGGTTTGTGCACAAAAGAGTCTCAGACACCATACCTGTCATACATGGGCATCCATATTCATTGCTTAATCATGATAGTCAATGGGGATACAATATATTTATTTACCAGAGAGAGAGAGAGAATAACACAAGCTAGGAGTCAGAAGCGTGGCCGGCTTCCAAAAGAGGAGGTGTGTGTGTGTGTGTGTGTGTGTGTGTGTGTGTGTGTGTGTGTGTGTGTGTGTGTGTGTGTGTAGGTCATGAAACTAGAAGAGATGCCAGAGGAGGCATGGAAAACACAGCGAGAGAGAGGTCAGTTATGCTATGGAACACACTAATGATCGTGTATGAAAACACCATCCTGAGTTGCATTGTTACCATTTATTACATCTCTCACCTTTAATTTGTGATAATCATCTTTTCTCTACTTGGTGGAAATCATGGCCATATAATGCTCATTATTAAAGAAGTTGAACAGCCAGCACTCAGGAGGCAGAAGTAGGTGGATCTCTGTGAGTTTCAGGTCAGCTTGCTCTACAGAGTGAGTTCCAGGACAGCCAGGGCTACACAGAGAAACCCTGCCTCAAAAAAAAACAAAAAACAGCAAAGGAAAAGTTGAATACTAACGAGCTTGGGTGTTCATGAGGCGCTATATCTGAGTAGTCAACACTCAGACATACTTTGTGAGGGAAAAGGTGCTGTGGTGTTACCGGTTTAGGGTTTGGTTGCGGTCTCTGATTTTACTATGTCTGGTCATTTTAAGAATGAATCGTGGGCTTGAGAGAAGACTCAGTGGTTAAGAGTACTGGCTGCCCTTCTGAAGGCCAGAGTTTGGTTCCCAGAACCCACGTCAGGACTCCATACAACTGCCTGTGACTCCAGCTCCGAGAGCTCCTGTGCTCCTACTGGCATACCCCCCCACACAAAGAGTGACCACACATGACAGACCAGGCATTGCAGTCCAGTACCAGGTCTTAAAGTGAGGCTTTCGTGTAAGAAGGTTTAGGAGTGTCCTACACCTGCAGCCGTGATAATACCCTGAAAACAAGCAGCTTAGGGGAGAAAGGGTTTACTTGACTGGCAATCTCAGGGGACAGTCCATTATTGCAAGGAAATTAAGGCCAGAACGCAAAGCATATTCAGCTGGCTTTCTGTACCCTTCCCCACCTAGGACATGGTGCCACCTACCTCAGTAACAACCAAGGCAGTATCTGCCACAGCCATACAACCAGCCTGATTTAGACAATGTCTCAGTTGAAACCCTCTTTCCTGGCTATTCACGGTTGTGTAGGTTCTAAACGATTGACCTGTTCTTCTGGCAGCAAGCAGCATGCTCCTGGGCCTGGTGAAACAAAAGGCCATCTGTCTCCTCTCTCCCCACCATGAGCTCAAGTCGGGCTACATTGCTCAGTGGGGACACGGATTTGTATGAAAGTAACCCTTCAAGGGGCTGGAGAGGTGGCTCAGAGGTTAAGAGCACTGACTGTTCTTCCAGAGGTCCTGAGTTCAATTCCCGGCAAACAACAAAGAAATTTCTACAGCATAACCCTTCAGAGGTTGAAGGGGACCTCATCTAAGCCTTCCTCTTCCACTTTCAAATTTATGGGTGGTAATGGGTAGGTATGTAACCCTCCCACTCACTCTGCCCCACTTGAGTGAGTTTCAGAGTTACAGAAAGAAGTACATGATTTGTTCTCGCTCATTACCCTGAGTTCGGGGTTGGTGATGTAGCTCAGTGGTAAAACCCTTACCTAGGATGTGTGAAGTTCTAGCTTCAATTCCCAGCACCAACCAAAAGTAAAATAATGGCCGGGCAGTGGTGGCGCATGCCTTTAATCCCAGCACTCGGGAGGCAGAGGCAGGCGGATCTCTGTGAGTTCGAGGCCAGGCTGGACTGACAGCCTCCAAAACAATACAGAGAACCCCTGTCTTGTAAAAAAAAAAAAACAAAAACAAAAAAACAAAAGCAAAAGTAAAATAATGAACATTCATCTTACTGCATTAATTTATCACCACTTCAAAGATGGTTTGTAGTGTGTCTCTCACCTAACCCTTTTTTGTAACCCATATATTCAGTTACCAAATTAAAAGCAAACTATCTGTGTTTTCACTGTTAATGACCAGGACCCCATAGGCGGCAAAAGCATTCTGCCCCTGCCATCACCCCAGTCCTTTCAGACTTATTTACTTTTTACGTATTCCTCCTGAGACAAGACCTAGCTGTAGCCCAAGCTGTCCTCATCCTCATGACCTCTGCCTCTGCCTCCAAAAGCTGGGATCATAGGCCACCACTACCATATCCACGGTTTTACTTGGTTTAGATCTGCTTAAATTGTCTTTAGTTTTTACTTTTATTGTTGATTCTTATTTGAAGTTTTGGAGATCAGTAGCACTATATGAACTCATAAACACACCCTGTTGCCTGGAATGCTGGGAATTCTCCTCTTACAATTCTAGTGTATTTGTATCGTAACTGATTTTAACAAAATGAAACATTTTATTTAGGACAAGTGGCTGGGTGGTGGCACACGCCTTTAGTCCCAGCATTCCGGAGGCCAAGGCAGGTGGATCTCTGAGTTCAAGGCCAGCCTGGTCTACAGAGTGAGTTTCAGGACAGCCAAGGTTATGTAGAGAGACCCTGTCTCAAAACAACAACAAAACAAACAAAAAACATACACAAGATGAATGTTTGCTATTCGAACAACTTGGGTGTCAGGGACAGCTTTCTCGAACCCAACAGATAGGCTCTGACCCTGAAGCCCCAACTGCCAGGCCCTATTCCCAGACTTCTCTGTCATAATGGCCATTCCCTAATGGCTATAACAGTCACTCTCAGCCTTCTGACGTGGAAGAGTGGCCAGGTCCCACCCTATAGAAAACAAAAACAAAAACAAAACCACCATTCTGGATCTTGCCCCAAGATCAAACCACATAATCCCTCCAATCTCAGGTCACCCTGGAAAGTCACTCCCCACCCCCACTCCTCACACCCTCCACCCCCCCAGCCCCCAGCCCCTCCAAGAAACTCAATCTGGTCTTATACTCAGTTCTCTGCTGATTCTCACCTGAGCAGAATCAGCCACCGGACTGGGTTTCCCCCTCCCAATATATCTCTTGTGTTTCTTACCTTGACTCCCAACTGTGACATTTACAATGACTTGCAGGTAAAGGCACCTCCTGCACCACCTCATGACCTGAGTTTGATTCCAGAGACCCAAACTCTGCAAATTGTCCTCTGGCTTCTGCATGGTCACATAGTGTCCTCTCCCCAATAAATAAATAAATGAAATAAGATATGTATTTTTTAAAAGAATACTTTTAATACTGGGGGTGTGGTTCGTGGATGTGGCAGGGGCTCAGTAAAGAAACTGCCAGGACTGCAGTTCCATCATTAGGTGGGGGGACGGGGGTTACTGTGAGCAAAGGAGAGAGACATCCAGAAACGCTGGAAGAGCCTGGAGCAGAGAGAAACAGAAGTGGGCTGGACAGGACAGGGAGGCAGAGTGGAGAGAGTACTGAGGGTAGCCAGAGATACCGCGTATGGGCGCTGGGGGTGCCTGAGGGGTGGGGACGGGACGGGATCCGGAGGCCAGCATGGACTTTGGTATACTGTCACATGAAGAGCCATATGCCGCTTCTTCCAGAGGCAAAGGAAACAACTCCTTTGGGGGGTGGAAAACCCATTTCACAAGTTCCTAAGGAATGCAGGCTGTTATCTAACTGCTCTTAGGCCTTCTGTAGTCTAGCTTGAGCTCTTTTCTAGACATAAGGACTTCCAGAGAACTGCTTGGTAAGGCCTTTGTTTTACACGTGTGAGGCCCAAAACTCTAAGAGTTTAGTCTTAATAAATCCAGTTATTTTACAAAGTACTTAATGAAAATGAGCAACCGCTGCTGTCCCTCTCCCTCCCCAGGTGTCTGCTCTGGAGAAATCAAAGCCACTGAATCACACAATGTGCCCTATCTATTTAAAAACAAATTCTTTCCCCCACACACTTAGTTTTTTTCTTTGCTCCCTGAAAGGTAGGTATTGGGGGTTCTTGCATCTTCAGCCGCCCCCTGTCAGTTTAGAATTGACTTTCAAAAAGTGCAAGCCCCTTGAATTCACGTTGATAACACTGACAGCCCACCTGTTTTTAGCAAGCAACAATTCACCCAGCTCTCTGTTCCTTTGATCACTTCTTAATCCAGTTCCTCCCACCGACTTCTAGCGGCCCTTCAGTGGCAGCTAGTACCCAGCATCGAGCTGAGTACGCGGTCTGCTTTACCGTGGTCCTCATCATAACCTGTTTGGGCCCTTGGTAAATACTGTATATTCTTAGTACCATATTAATAAAATGATAAGCTACTTGCAATCTTAGGAAGAAGAGCAATTTGATTCGGTATTTTTAAAATGTCTGTTGGCCACTGTGTAGGAAACGAGTTGTAAGAGACAGAAGCAGGGAGAGCAGTCAGGAGGCTCTGACGGCATACTAGCTCAGAGAAAGCATTGTGAACTGGCGTGTCAACAGGAAAGAGGCACGGAGAGGCGTTCTTAGAAATATTCCGTCTGCAGAGCCGCCAAGCACTCTGAGCAGAAGCAACTTGGGAAGGAAAGGGTTTATTTGACTTACATTTCTAGGTCACTGTGCTGATATCCTGGCTTCTCCCTCTCCCTGGGTCCTGGGCAACATGGCCCTGTTTCTGCTCCCGACTTCTCTTCTTCTCCCGCCCCAGTGGCTTCTCCTCAGTACCTGCCTGTCACTCCACACCAGCCCTCTCCTGGGCCTGGGCCTTCCTTCTCCTTAGGGAACCTTTCCTGGTCACTGGGTCTCTCTAATCCTCAGACTCTCTCCCTACCCACCCAGGATCGCTATTCTCCAGGCGACCTTCCCTCCTCCCGAGATCGTCTTTGACAGGTGATTGCTCCTACTGACAGCTCCAAGGCTGTCAAAGGTTGCGTGGTGCATGTGTTAGGTGGCTGCATGAGGACTCTGCACACAGAAACCGTGTGGAGCTGGGCCAGGGGCAGCTCCATGACTCCAGTTTCAAGAGCCCCAACTGCTGAATCCTTCTAAAGCGCTCCCGTTCCCTTTATAAGCAAGCGCCTCCTGTCTGTTCTCTCTCTTCTTTCTGCCTCTGCTCCTGATCAACTGACACCTACCCCTCCCTTTGCTCCCTTTCCCAATAAACTCCGTGTGGGTCTGTTGAGTTTGGTGGATCTTGTTTCATCCGCCCGAAGCTGCAACAAAGAACAATACAGAGCCCATCGTTGAGACAAGTCAGGGCAGGGCTCCAAGCAGAAGCATGAAGCAGAAGCCAGGGAAGAACGCTGCTTACTGACAGCCCAGGGACACCTGCCTAGGGATAGTGGCTCCCACAGTGGCTGGCCCCTCCTATACCATTAACAATTGAGATAATCCCCCACAGACCCATAATGGGGGAAGTCCTTCTGTGTATATGTTTGTCTTATTGGTTATTGGCCAATAGGGAAGCAAGATAGGTGTGACTACGAGTCGAGGAGGATTCTGGGAAATGTAGTCAAGGGTAGAGAGTCGCCATGTGATCCTGGGGAGAGAGGACACATCAGGATGGTGTCCTCAGTAAGATAAGTCCTTATAGAAATATATATTAGTAGTCATGGGTTAATACTTAAGACTGCATTAGCCTATGAGAAGCCCTGGACATTGCCTGACAGCACTGTAACTAATAGAGTCTCTGTGTGTTATTTTGGGGGCTAAAGCGGTGATGGGACCCAGGCAGGAATCCCGTAACAGACCCAGATACAGGCCAATTGATCGAGGCAATTCCTTGGTGGAGGGTTTCCTCTCAGAAGATGCTAGGCTGTCAGGCTGACAGTTAAAGCTAACTAAGACGGACAGTACAGGTTGGAAGAGGAGAAAGGCAGAAGGTTAGTCGTCTGGGGCCCCGGTCTGGGCGTCTGTATGGGTCTCAGTTCCACATCTCCATAGAGATGTCACGACACAGCAGGTTCCTTGTTGCTGTTGTTGTTAAATTGGTTTGAGAATTATTTTATTCTATGTGTATGGTCATTTTGTTTTGCATATATATACATATGTGCATATATACACATGGTGCACAGATGTATGTATGCAAGCTTGAGTGTGTGTGTGTGTGTGTGTGTGTGTGCATACGTGTTCGTTTGCACTCTGAGCATATGGGTATGTGCAGTGCCCAAGTAGGCTAGAAGAGGTCATCAGATCCCTGCAGCTGACTGGAGTTGTATAGACTGTTGTGAGGTGTCATGTGGGCTTGGATTCTTGAACATAAGAGTTCAGAAAGGGACCATAAGGTTCAAGATATAAACTTAAGATCTACATAAAAAGAGTTAATGATCCAAGAAAAAAGTGAAAGTGGCTACTGGTGCGAACCTATAGCTCTTATTTTTTATTTCTAAAATGGTTGCTATTTCATATAAGCTAAAGATAGCAGTACAAAGTATGTGATCATAGCCTTACCTAGTGCACATCCGCGCCATTTCCTCTTCCCTGTTTTGATGTCTTAGATCCCTGTTGTCCCTTATAGTGAATGTGTCAGATTGTCTTCATTTCCCCAACCCTCTTCACTTTGTTATTTAAGTTGCGTTAATGTCATGTTTTTGAAGCCAATCCCAGACCAGCAGTCTCCAGATCCTCTCTACAGAAAGTTCCAAGGAAAAGATTCTGAAACATGCCAGAACTAATGGAAACACTGGCTCAACCACTCACCACTGTGTGAGTCTCAGTCACTCCACTGTGTGAGACTCACCACTCACCACTGTGTGAGACTCACCACTCACCGCTGTGCAAGGCTCAGTCACTCACCACTGTGTGAGGCTGTCACTCCACTGTGTGAGTCTCAGTCACTCCACTGTGTGAGACTCACCACTCACCACTGTGTGAGACTCACCACTCACCGCTGTGTGAGACTCAGTCACTCACTACCATGTGAGGCTCAGTCAGTCACTCCACTGTGTGAGTCTCAGTCACTCCACTGTGTGAGACTCACCACTCACCACTGTGTGAGACTCACCACTCACCACTGTGTGAGACTCACCACTCACTACCATGTGAGGCTCAGTCAGTCACTCCACTGTGTGAGGCTCATCACTAGACACTGTGTGAGCTTACTTCCTCCATTAAACAAGGAGAGGGTAATAAAACCCTCTGAAATGCAGCTGGGAAAGTTAAACAGGATGCTAGGTGTCAGAAGCAGGGTGTGAGCAGTGAGCTCTCCGTAGGTGATCGGGAATCGCTGAGGTTGATCCACCTGACACAGCGAGTTCTTCCTCACACTCACGCCAGAGGCACTTCTGTCGTCTTCCACCTCTCACTGAGTCCCCGGGAGCTGTTCAATGAGTGGGAGACGCTCGTTTTCACACCCGTGAACTTCCACTCTCTCCCACCTCCACGGCCCTGTGGGAATGCCCAGCTCTTATCTTCAGAGCTAGCACTTTCTGTTGCCAGTGCAGACTCCTGGCTCACCTCAGAGACACACATGTAGGTAGCAATGCTGTTGTAACCCAGGCAAACCTGAGCCGGCCTCTGCGCATGGCAGGTGTACTTACCCTGGCCCTCGGCTGCCTCCCCTCTCTTTCAGCCGTCTCTCTGAGGAGGCAGACAGATCCCTGTCTGCTCCGTCTCTACCCCACCCCTCGTTTCTCTCTTCCCTCTCTCCCTCTTCCCCCACACCCCCTTCACAACACAACTTCCTTTCCATATACGTTCTGCCTGATGGCGCATTTGTCCCCCACCACGGGATCCTCCCTGGTCCCACCTCACACTGTATTATAACAAATACTAACCCAGGAGGCTAGGTCCAACACGTCAAACCTTGTCCTCTCATCAGGCCTTATTAGTTTCATGATTTTCCTCCATCAAACTTTCCTGAGTTTCCCAGGTTCTCCCAGACCCAGCCCCTTCATCCCCCCCTTACCCTTAGCCCCCAGCCCCACCCCTCAAGCCCCACACCCCATCCCCTCAGTGTGATCTCCACCAGGCTCTTCCTCCTCCTGACATACTTCCCCACCCTGGCACAGCGGATTAAGCCTCTGGCCACCACACTGAGCTGATCGCTACCTTCTCTTCGTATGTTCTGACTGGAGTTGTTGTTTTTCCCCGCGTGGATACATCACCCCCAGGAACTGTGCATCTGGGATAAGGAGCAAAACCAGAGTCCGACTCGCTGCCATTGCCTCCTCCTTTTTAAAGTCAAACGCATTAAAGTGTAAAGTGATTTTGGTGTTCCTTGACATCCCTTTCTCCAGAGCACATCCGGACTTAGAAAAACACGAGCCACCACAATTTTTCTGTGGAGTGGTAGGGTCCACAGCAAGAACACACAGACACCTACTTGATGGCTAAGGACCCTGTGGCTCATGATGTTACTGGAAGAATAAGACAGGGATGTGGGGCACAGAGAGAAAGAGAGGGAGGGAGGGAGGGAGGGAGAGAGAGAGAGAGACAGAAAGAGACAGAGACACAGAGACACAGAGACAGAGAGACAGAGACAGAGACAGAGAGACTTATTCTTGTAATAAACACAAAGGAGCCAAAGTGAGAAATAACGAAAGCATACTCAGGTAAGTGGGGAGACTTATGACCTGCCTGTCACCCAGTGTCAGCATCTTCACGTGTGCAGGTGGAGTGCCGGCCGCGTCTGTGCCAGCGCCCTCCCATGTGCCACGCTCCTGTTTGTCCTGTCTCCTTGGAAGGTTAAGTCGACACCTCGGGGTTGGAGTTTTACCGTTTTAATGAAATAAGGGCTGCACCTAGGTGATTTTTCTAGGATTTCACTGTTGTCTTAAACCAGCTTCCAATTAAATGTCTTAAACGCTACTTCAATATATTGCTCATGGCAACTTGTTTTTCTCATTTCCGTTGGCCTCCCATGGCTTCCTGTTTCCTGCAGGCTCGTTGACCAATAGTGTTTGAAGATGGATTCGACCCCATTTGTGTTTCCTTTGCCTCTCATCAGCTGCTGTCCCTCTGAGTTTGGAAGCTGAATCGTCTCACTGTGACCTCTGTTCCTCCGCGTTCTCAGAGCAGAAACAAGACCCGGCATCCCACAGCCCGTCAGCCTCCTTGTCGCTCACTGCATCCCCAGCCTTGCCAGACTCATGTGGACCCCAGCTGCTCTCAAGCCACTGGTAACCCCTGCACCTGATTCGGGGACATCAGTGCTGCTGTGTGTAGACAGGGCGAGGTGTTCCAACCCGGGTTTGTTCCTCATGAGGTAGCGACCTTTTTACTACATCCTGTTTCCTATAAAATGCATAAGGGATGATAAAATCCAACAACTAGGAAAAACAAATCAGCATGACGGCCATCACACCTACCGTTTTTATACCACTGTTTCAATCTGTCTCTGCAGCTTTCTTGACGACTAAAATTAAAAAATTTAACGGGTTTTATTTACTCAGAGAAAGAGAACATGGGTATGCAGTGACACGGTGTGTGTGTGTGTGTGTGTGTCTGTCTGTCTGTCTGTCTGTCTGTCTGTCTGTCTATGTGTAGGTCGGAGGACAACTTGAAAGAGTGCTTTCTCCTTCTGTCATATTGGTTTCAGAGTCAAATGCCTTTATCAATTGAGCTATCTTGCCAGCTCTGGAATAGCTTTTTAGGTCACATCTTGCCCTAGCCTTGTTTCTTATTCTTTTAAATATATATATATATATATATAATTTTTTTTTGTTTTTCAAGACAAGGTTTCTCTGGAACTAGCTCTTGTAGACCAGGCTGGTCTCGAACTCACAGAGATCGGCCTGCCTCTGCCTCCCAAGTGCTGGGATTAAAGGCATGCACCACCACTGCCCGGCAATATATTTAACTTTTAAAAATATAAGGGTACATGCCCAATTGTGTTGGCGGAGTTTCTCTGTTTTTCAGCAGCTTTTCCCCAAATAAACAGAGACTTAATATTAATTATAAATGCTTGGCCAATAGATCTGGCTTGTTACTAGCTAACTCTTACATTTTAAACTAACTATATTTCTTATCTACCCACTGCCACGTTGCAGTACTTTCTTTCAACACGGCACCTTTATCTTGCTTCTCTCTGCCTCTACTTGAGAATCTGAGGCTCTGCCTGTAGCATTCTAATTGGTCTTAATAATAAAAACCCGGAGTCAGATATCAAGGTTAATGCTGAAAGGTCAGAGAAGGAACCATCTACAAGAGAGACCGCTCACCTCTACTGAAATCTTAGAGCAAAGGGGCTAGCCTGTCCCTGTGAATCCTCACAATGAGTGCAATGAGCTTCTGTCCTCTCCTGCCTTGTATAGTCCTCTATCCACCCAGCCATGACACTCCTGTCTACACTTCCCTAGTGCTGGGCTTAAAGGTGTGAGCCACCACCACCTGACTCTGTTTCTCTTTTAGACTGGATCAATCTCGTGTATCCCAGGGTGGCCTTGAACTCGCAGAGATCTGTAGGAGGAAGCCTGTATGCCGCCATTAACCATGTGACTTACTAGAGGCGCATACAGATGAGGTAATAAAAGAGCGGTTTACCACACTGCTAAACACACCCACTTTAGGCATGACTAAAGACGTATACGGACGGACGTAAAGACGTAGGCGGTGAACTACGGTCACTAGCCAGGCCCACTTTTGGGCATGGCTAGGGGGCATTACAGGGGAAGGCATAAAAGACAGCACACAGGAAGTCTTGGTCTCTTTTCCCGGATTTCGGCTTTCGGTTCGGCAGCGGAAAACTACTGGGCTCATCTGGGTTACTTGTTTGGTATCTTGTGAGTAATTTCTACAATAAATACTTAGTTTTACTTTCAGTAAGTGTGTCGCTTATCGTTACAGCGTCATTTGGAGCCTCAGAGATCCACCTGCCCCTGCCTCCTGAGTGATGGGATTAAAGGTGTGTGCTACCACTGCCTGGCCTCTATGACTAACTAGTGGCTAGCTCCACACTCCCATCTTCAGGCAAGCTTTATTTGTTAAAGCACAAACAAAATATCGCCATATCCTTCTTCCTCCCAGCATCCTCTGCCTGGCTGTCCTGCCTATAACTTCTGCCTAGCCACTGGCCAGTTAGTTCTTTTATTAAACCAATCAGAAGGTGCCTTGGCTAAGACCCATCTTCACAGTGCACAAGAAGATTATTCCTTAGCAGGTGCCTGTGGAGGCCAGAGATGTCAAATCACTCCGGAGCTGGATGTGGGGGTGGCTGTGAGCTGCTTGACATGGGTCCTGGGATCCAAACTCAGATCCTTCTTGAGAACAGCATGAACTCCTATCTGCTGAGCCATGTCTCTCCCATCCCCATCATCATTTCTTGAGTAGGACTGAAATTTCTTCCCACTATTACTCTGTTACGCTTGAGTTGGCATTTTCTCTAAACTTTCAGTTAAATTGACTTCAGTTGAATACACTTTAAATTAAAATTACAGACAATACAGCTACTATACACACAGGAAGGAGAAATTAATTCTGCTGTTTAAAGGGGGCTTAAAGAATACCAACGACAGTGGAGTTGGGGTGAGGCTCAATGGGTTTCCCCTCTCTTGCATTAAACCCCGGGTTCCATCCTTGCACCACACAAGCCAAATGTGGTGTGACAAGCCTGTAATTCCAGCTGCCTGTAAACAGTTCAAGATCACCCTTGGCCAGCCTGGGAGGGGAAGATTCACTGAACACCTACTGAGCACCAAGTACTTCACAATACTGTGATTTACCTGAATTAATACAAACTTCCTTACCTGGGATCTGACCTTTGCTGCATTATCAGTAGCTCGCCTCGCCTGGCAGCTGCGGTATTTCCTGAAGTTTCGCCAGTGAGCCTACTTCTGCGGTGTTCTGCTATGGCTGGCTGAGCGGGAGGATCTCCAGAGGACAGCCCTGCCACAAGCAGGGGCCAACTGTTGTTACACTGTGGTCCCCCCTCGCATGCTGCCATAGTTTTTCCAGCTCCTGACCCTGGAATCTCAAAGTGACAGAGCAGATGGTAGTAGTCTTTGAGCAAGCGGGGGCTGTCACCTTCTGTGTGTGATGGAGCCTGTTAGATGCAAAGATAACTCTGATTTAGTAGTATCCAGGGAGCGCTCTGTCAGGACATTCCTTTGGGGTTTTGCTGTTGTTATTACTGTTGGTTTAAATGCCAGGCTCTGTCCCCCTGGGCTGTGGCATTCATCTACAGAGCTGGACTAGAGACAAATTTGCATCATTTGGCAATTGAGTGCAATAGTCCAGTGCTTGGCTGTTTCCCTGGGAAACGGTGGCTTGCCTCCCAGGTGGCACCTCAGTCCCATGTAAGTAAGTGGCTTCTCTCTGAGTAAATCCCGTTAGCCAGCTGGCTCACCTGCCCACGTCCAAACTCCAGCGCCAGTTGTGGCTTCATATTCAAGCTGTCCAATGTGCTAGAATAGACATTAGATTCACCTTGGAAAGCAGAGAGCTGAACACTGGCAAATTTTGGCAACCTGCCGCCATTCATACGCTTCGCAAACAGCCAAATAAGGGTCAAGTCCCACACCCCATGATGCATTTACTAAGGGTGTCAAGCTGCCTTCTGGAACTTTGGAAAGTTCCTCACTGTCCCAAGACACACCGCACCATTCCGATGCTTTTCCTGCGTTTGTAGACACCTACTAAGGATGCATCCCTGAACTGGGCTAGCAATGCCTCTGTCTGTGCTTCAGAGAGCACACCTAGCTGCTTCACTGCTTTCCCAAGCTGCCCTTTAGTAACTGAGAAAGTAATCCTTCAGGCACTCCATGGGACAAGAGCTAAAGTAAAATCTGGCTTTTCCACAAGCAGGCAGAGATCTCATCAGGATTGAAGGATCACCCCAGCTAACTATCAATGAAGCCCATATCACTGTTTCCTTCCATCCCGTTGGAGATAAGACAACAGAGCTATTTGCAAGGCCCAGGGATCTTTATTACAGCTCAACGACATCATGGCCACCTCCAGCTTATACTTGCCATAGTACATAAGCACAGCCGGCTGAGCAGAGAGGAGGCAGGAGGAGGGAGCACCAACAGAAGGAGGGAGCACGGGAGACATCACAGTGATCATGGCAAGTGCAGCAGTCACCGGCTTCAGCTCTGCCAAGGCACGCATGGATGCCGTACAGGGTGGAGCTGTGAAATCCAGGCAGACATTCTTCATAGGACAGATAGAGGAAAGGGAGAAAGGAAACAGACCACCAAGGGACAGAGACAAGCCTTTCACCCTGAAACGTCACAGGCACAGGTGCTGGCTTCCATGCATAATGCCGACCAATAAGAATGTTTGGTTGTTTGTCCCTTGCTATCGACTTAGACAAGACTCCTCCATAATATTCCAAACTCACCAGAATCCTACTGGTCATCTTCATTACTTTTTATTAAATCGCTGGTCTTTGTTAAAATGCATTTTTGTTGTTTGTTAATATTTTCGCATATAAAATAATGGGTTTCATCTATCCATCTATCTATCTATCTATCTATCTATCTATCTATCTATCTATCTATCTGTCTATCATCTGTGTATCTACACTTCATGCTACCTTGATCATGTTAGTCCCCAGCCCTTCTCCTCCTTCTCTCCTATTCTCACTGGTTTAAATCCTTAACTGTCTTGTTATTGTTGTTTTTTTCGTTTTGAGTCAGGGAGTCACATTGTAACCCAGTCTGGCCCATAACTCACTATAGCCCAGGTTGGTGTTGATCTTGTGACAATCTCCTGCCTCAGCCACCCAAGTGCTAGGATTGCAAGTGTAAGTCACCATGTCAGGCGTCAAACCTCAGGAGTCACCCTGATTGCTCCGACTTCCGGCAGCTGCCTTTGCAGATCTCCTGATATCCTGCTACTGTCTGTAGTCTATCAGTCAGGTGATGGGAGATGTCTCTTATTGGTTGTTGAATAAAGCACTGTTGGCCAATAGGAAAGCAAGATAGGTAGGACTAGGAGTCAAGGAGGATTCTGGGAAAGAGAGGCAGAGAGAGAGACACCATGTAGGCGGCCAGAGGAGTAAGAGGTCCAGACCCTTTCTCCAGTAAGAGAAATACTTAGATTAACAATTATGGGTTAAATACTTAAGTCAGAGCTAGCCCGTAAGAAGCCAAGCAAACAGCCAACAGCTTCATAATTAATATAGTGTCCCGTGTGTTATTTGAGGGTTCAGACAGTGCTACAGGGCCCAGGCGACTGGCAAGGAAGACTACACTCTACAGGCAGGCACAGATCTTGACATCTTCTCATACTCCCACAAATTAGGCACAGGATACAAGGCACAGGTTTGAAGGATTTGGGAGTGGGGGGTGTTTTAAGTTACCATGTGATTGGTTTAAATACAATCACAATGGCAGGTTTGTTCGTTCATGCTATGCACCTACATCTGTTCACAGAAATACAACAAACTTCCTTAGGGAAGCAAGTTCTTGTTTATTTTACACACCAGTTTTTTTAGTGTCGCCAGACTCCAGACCAGGGGGTCTCCCCTGACCAGTTCTGTCTGGGCAGATCCCAGCCTCTCGATATTCTCCTGTTTCTACTCTTTCCTGCTGCACTCAAAATTGCTAGTTTTACTTATTTTTTCATTCATTCATTCATTCACTCATTCATTTATTCTCTCACTCACTTAACTGGAGATTGAACATAGGGCCTCGCGGATGCTCTACCTCTGGGAATTCTTAAATTTTCCTTTTTTGTTACATAAAAATGTTGTGTCTGTATATCTAATTTGGAAAGTTGTGTGTCCAGCCCAGGTGTGGTGGCACATATGTGTAATCCCAGAATTTGAGAGGCAGAGACAGAGCAATAAGAAGGTCAAAGCCACCCTCAGCTACGTAGGAAGTAAGTCTGAACTACATTAGACCCTGTTTTCTTACCACCTAAGGAAGGAAGGAAGGAAGGAAGGAAGGAAGGAAGGAAGGAAGGAAGGAAGGAAGAAAAGAAGGCTGCATGTCTAAACCCAAACTGGCATTAGGCTTCCCTACATAATTAGTATGTAAAAATAAGTATTTCATCCACAGAAAACATTAATTTGCTAATGTGGGAATTGCAGCTAGGCATGGGGTTCATGTTTGTAATCTGAGTACCAGAGAGCCTGGGGCAGAAGGATCTCAAGTTCAAAGCCAGCCTGGGTTAGAGTCAGTTCAGGTCCAGTCTAGGAAACTTAGCAAAGACCTGTCTTAAACTTTACTATTTGAAGTAAATAAAAGGGATAAGGGTATAGTTCAGAGGTAGAGCATCCACGAGGCTCTATGTTCAATCTCCAGTGAATGAGTGAGTGAATAAATGAGTGAGTTAATGAATGAAAAAATAAGTAAAACTAGCATATTTGAGTGCACAGGGAGCCTTAGTAAGCACACAATGTGTATGGAAGGAACAAATCCCAGGCATCCCTGGCTACAGGCAGTCACTGCCCGCTGTGGCTAACCTATGAGTCCATCAGGCAATCCGCTAGACCCCGTCACCGAAGCATTCTTCCTCTACAGGTTCAGAACAGGATCTCTGTGGCACTCACCACAGAGTCGTCAAGTCTTATTTTCGGTATTCTTGAGGGTTCTGGGCTGAACAATTGTGTCCTTCAGGTGCAAATACGGGAGGAGCATTGCAGCAGAAGCTCCCTCTCACGCCTTGCAATACCAAATGCCGGTAGTTTGCCACGCCCAGCCTCCACGCGGAGCCCTGCTCTCTGCATCTGTCTACCTATGTGACCTCACACTGGTGGAAAGGGAAGAGGTCTCTGTGGACACTGCTCTGCTCTTGGGCCTCCATCCCCGCGACGTAATCACCTCCCAAAGTCCCCAGTGCCTGACGTCATCACCTTGAAGTGCAGGGAGGTAAGCATGCAGGTCACGGAGCACACTGCTGTCGAACACTCCAGCCCACGATTCCACTGTTCAGGTCTGACCTTGAAGCTCTCTTAGCACAACCTACCTCCCTTCATTACAACCTATGTGTTAATAGTTTTATGACATAAAGACATATAATTTAGTCTTAAAGGACTCAGGGGAAACTGTTATCTAGGTCTTTCACATTTGAAGCTCTTGTCCCAGCCACACAGTATCTCCGGAGGGTTCCAGCACTGCCTTCCATTGCTGTCATTCTTTAGGCTTCCCTTTTGCTCCTCCTTGCTCTTTGCATTTGACTTCCTCCTCCGCCCCGACATGGCTTCCCTCCACACTTGTAATTTCCAGGAGAAATTTAAAAAAAAAAATGAGTGTGTGTGTCCACTTCTTCTCCTGCCCCCAAAAGTGAGGAGCTCAATGGACTGATAAAAAACGAGCCCGGTATCTCACGAGCCGTCGCCCACAGCAAGGGCGCCCACGCGCTTCTTCAGGTGAATGCACGCACACTTCCTACAGTCTGTGATCACTTTGCAAACACCCACCAAAGCGTTCATTTTGTTGCCATGACAACGCCTGGCGGGCACATCTTAAAGAGGAGGGAGGACGGTATTTGGCTGGCTGTGTGAGGGTATAATCCAGCATGGTGGGGAAGCTGTGCCACCCATGAGGAGGAGCTCCAGGCAGCATGGCAGGAGCCGGTCACACGGTGTCAGTACTCAGGGACCAACCAGATAGAGAGTACCCCATCTCCAGCTACTGTCTCCGTTGTAGTCCATCCAGGGCCCAGGGATGGTAACACTCAGTCTGCCAACAGGTCTTCTCTGCTCAGTTAGTCCCCTTAAAGACACGCCCAGATGCTTTCTAAACGTCCCATCCAGATGTTTCCCGATGATTCTGAACCCCCACCAAGTAAACAACGGAGATGAACCACCACAAGTCCAGGTCTTGCCAACTTGTCACTTTTAAAGCATAGTATTCCACCGCTCCCATGCCTACAGTCTCACGATCTTATAATGCAAAACGAGAGACGGTGTCTCTAAATGCCGTAATAGTTCCGAAATTGTTCGAAAGACCCCAAGACTCTTGTGAGACTCGCGGCAATCTCTTAACCATAAAGCTATGTAAAAGTCAAGCAGTAAGCTGCCCCTCCGTTAAATAATATTAATTAAACATTCCATTACAAAAGGAAAGAGTGGGGAGCATAGCAAGGACTATCACGCCCAAGCATAATAAAAGCCAGCAGGACAACACCAAATCCGACAGCCCCCAGGTTCGTTATAGCCACGCCCCTCCGGCTCATGTGACCTCTCCAACGTAGCTTTTCCTAGCAGACAGGCCACAACGCTGGCCCCTCCAACACCCTGGTAGTCTCCTCTGCAACTCAAGCCTCACCTTTCCCGTTTCCTGAAGTGGCCTTGCGGAGCCTTGTTGCTGAGAATCTGACTGTCCCACATATCGCTTGGCCTCAGAGGTTTTCTGGGACCTTGGTGCACACCTCCACGGCCTCCTTAATCTCACATCTTCCACACCTGTAAAGCCATTTCGGAGCGGGAGGAGGGTCCCCTCGGGTGGCAGCCCCGACTGATGCTCTCTTCTATCAGATTAATTTGATGACAACCTGGAACCATTTGAAGGCGGGGTCTTGGACTCACACCTCCTTACGGTCCCGGTGCAGAGCCAAGTTTCCCTTTATGATTCTAATCCCTTTACTAATACGGCTGCTTTATTGGAACCCTTCTTGTCTGCGATTTTAAGGTCACTCGTTTTCCTTCCCTCGTCAACGGTACATCTTTCTGCTGTTTCATTGCAACTCTGTCTTAGAACAGTGAGCAATAATCATGCCACAACCCGATGCTATACTGTGTTGAAGTCTCCTCCACCAAAGAACCTGGTGGGCCCTTGCTCTCGAATTTAGCCTTCCTCAAGGCTGACTTCAGGACCCTGCAGAATAAAGTCCGATTCTTCTCTGTAATATAGCATAAATGACCTCTCCTCTTTTTTTTTTTTTTTTATTGTGTATACAATCTTCTGCCTGCATGCCAGCAGAGGGCACCAGATCTCATTCAAGACCAGATCTCATTCAAGGTGGTTGTGAGCCACCATGTGGTTGCTGGGAATTGAACTCAAGACCTCTGGAGGAGCAGTAGTGCTCTTAACCTCTGAGCCATCTCTCCAGCCCAATGACCTCTACTCTTATTCTCAATGGAGGCCTTTTTTTCCCTTTGAAACTTCATGAGCCGGGCTCCCACCGTCTGAACTTATCACAGCATTCTCGTCCTCTAGACTCCCGCGGCAGTGGCTGTTAAGTTCTCCCTGCAGCATCCAGGGCGTCTGTGGGTCAGCAGCTGCGGGCTCTCCACAGTGTCTCCAGACTGGCTCTCGGGGCCTCAGAACCACCTGGCCAGCTTTACCACAGCCACGGCCCTACTTTAGTACCAAGAGTCCACGGCACCTCCTGTCCCGTCGCTGTGGCAAAATACCGAACAAAGGCAACTTCAGGAGAGACGCGTTTATTGGCTTGTTAGCTTCAGGGCATAGCCAATCAGAGTGGGACAGGCATGGTGATGAGAAGAGCTTAAATTGTCCCCGAGATGAGGAGGAGGAGGAGGAGGAGGAGGAGGAGGAGGAGGAGGAGGAGGAGGAGGAGGCTGGTGACACTGTGTCCAGGGTTGGGAAGGACAGCAGAATGAGTGCCCATGTTCCAGTCCTTTCTCCTCTCCGCTCAGTCCGGGACCCCGGGAACCCACTTCCAAAGTGAGCCTGCCTGCCCGGTTAATCCTTTCTGGAAATGCCCTTCTAGTGGTCTGTCTTCTAGGTGAATCGGAGTCCCACCGAGTCAATACACAAGACTGGCCATCACACTCTCCAAGGGCCGTGCCCTCCGCCCATCATGCAGCACAGCCCCCTCCACCCTGTAAAGTAACCGCAGCAGCCTCCTCTTCCATGGAGACTGAGCCCCGTGAAGCCTGAGCACCCACACGCCCTCTCTGGGAGGCTTGGGATTGAACCCGACCACGCCCAGAGCTCCAGCCTTTGGTACCGAATCTCCTCCAGCCTCATCATACTGCTCTTTCTCCTTCCCCATCCCTTGCCTCCCGTCCTTGTCCAGTCACCTGTGACCTCAGGATCACCTGTGCCCCAACCAGCAAATACCTTGTTATGGTTTATGTCTTCATGGGTTGTTTTCTACACCCATTGGCTATCCCAGCAGGAAAAGGAGAAGTCTTAGGGATATGGCGCATAGGGGTGCAAAGGTCGCAGGAGTAGTTTATATCCTAGGTGTTGGGAATGTGGGCACGTGAGTCTTCATTTTTGCTCTCAGTGTGCGCATGCTCACTGCCATTCTTCCAAGCTGCCTGTGTACCCTTTGTGCACTGATGCGCTTTGTCATTTGAAAGGGGTTATTTAAAACGCAGCCTCGGGTCTTTGATCTTTTACGAGGTGGTCACCACTCTCTGGCCCTGTCTGTGAACTGCTGTGATCTCTGCAGTCCCTGCTGTCCCCAGTGCTCTCGTGCATGGTGTGGTCTCCCCTCTAGCAAGAGCCTGCTGTTCGTCTCACGGGTGTTCTTGCCAACTGGGTGGCCTGCTCAACAAACCAGACTCCTAATTCCTTCAGCCCCTTTATTCAAACTTGCTGCCCTCCACCAGCTCAGTCAGCCATCCTGGGGTATTCAAATCAGTAACGCAGAACACTCACCACCTGCCTGAGACACTACCATCCGGGCCACCGCCGCGTTGGTTTCTCCACGGTGCCCCGAGTCTTCGCATCACGGGCTCTTCAGTCCTGTGTCTCCTCTTCCACGCATTTTCCTCAGCCCCTGGCTGCACCCACTGCCCGCCTCATCCAGTCGTTTGTAGTTGCTGGGCTTTTCAGACAGGGCCTTGCAATGTAACTCAGGCTGGCCTCGCCTCACAAGCCTCCTCCACCCGCCCAACGCTGGGACGGCTGTGTCCCACTATGCCACATCCATCCACCCACCCCCCCCACACCCAACGCTGGGACGGCTGTATCTCACTGTGCCTAGCTCTTCATTCGCTTTGATATTGCAGTCTGCCTCCTTGGATTCTCCTTTTTTCCCCCAATTTTTCAAACCCACTAATATTTCATTGTGCCTTTCTAGAAATTTTCCACTCCTAAATAGGTCCAGTCACTCACTTCCCTGTGCCTATTCCTAAGCAGTTGAACTTTGCTAGAGAAGAATCATGAAACCGAATGACAGGCGTCAGTGAATTCAGAGTCACTGGCCTCACTGCTCACATCTACACAGCCTTGGTGGCGAGCCTCACCTCGTAGTCCCATCACAGTTTTCCAGGTCTCCCTTTCTCTCTAAGCCTGCGGATGGCTACTCAAGCTTGCCTTGACTCTCACCACATAACTGGCCTCCTCCTTCAGGAGGTGAATTTAAACCGACACCCTCCCTTTACACCAGCTCTTTCTGGTCATTTAGACAATCCAGCTTCTAACGTAGTAACACACCCCCTGAACTGAGGTCCGCTTTCCAGTCAGCACTCCGTTCCCCCTCCGCTTTTGGCAGGAGAGACGGCTCTTTTCACAGCTGAGTAGACTTCTGGGACCAGCCTGGTTTGCAGGTTCGTGGCTACTGTGAACAGAGAGGGATCGTGAGTGCATGGGCTTGGAGAGCTGGATCAGCAGGTGAAAGGGCTTTCGGCTCCTGCAGAAAAGCACACAGTCACTGTAACTCTGGGGCCAGGGGACCTGACACTCTCCCCTGGCCTCTGTGGGTACCTGGACGCACGTGTTGCACATAACTCATGAAGGTACGCACACACAGATGAATAAATAAACAAACAAACAAATACATCTTTAAAAAAATGAGTCCAGTGCGTAGTGACATTTATTTTTACTAATCCTATCCACGGCTGTTTGCTTTTAGGAACATCTCACAAGGTGCTTTTACCTGTAGTAACCATACCTGGACCAAACACCAGAACCAGTTAGGCTAGGGCAAGCAGTGCTACAAGGACATCACCTCCTTGACACGTGAATGGTCTTCTCAAAAGTCACATGACAGGCTGGGGACTTGGCTCAGTAAGTAAGGAGCTTGCACACATTGTGAGAACTTGAGTTTCGGTCCCCAGGACCCACGTGCAGTCAGACACAGCAGTGTGCATATGCAACCCCAGCGTGGCCACAGAGGAGCTCCCAGGCCAGCTGGCCTACTGGACACAGGTGCAAACGAAGAGACCCTGTCTGGAGATGGAAGATCAGTGCCAACAGTAACTGCTGCTCTCCGGCCACTTCGAGTGCGCCACGGTATGTCCGCAGACACACACAAACATACAGATGTTTTTTTTTTAAGTTATTTGATTCATGTAGGGGACTAGGTTACATCCTCAGCGTCACAAATTTTAAAAAGTAAAAAATTCCCCCGTGTGAAGTCCCCTCTGTGACTTTTGGAATACAGCCTCCACCCCCAAGGTCCAGTCCATGGCCTGCCACCGGCCATCTGTCTGATGCCCATTGCCACCCGACTGTAGCTCGCTGCACGCCAGCCATGCTGTGTCTCCAACACACCTCGCCCCTTCCCACCTCTGTGTCTTTGCAGGGTCCATCCCCTGCCTAGCAAATGCTCTCTGCCTTCCCATTCAGCTAACGACACTTATGGTCTCAGGGAAGCTTCCTTCACCTTCTAGAATAGGTTATGCTAATTTTCCGTGTGTTCCCAGATCACTCTATAGTTTTCTTCATTGTTGACCTTAGCAGTCCACCAGCCCAATGTTTGTCCACCCCGTTAGAAGGAATGCCTGATCCACAAGGACATCCATGTATCTGCATCGTTCGTGATTATGTCCCCAGAGTCTTGCTACTGTCCAACGCACAGTGAAGTGTTGATAAGCAGGGTCTCCCTGGACGCGTGGCTCTTCCCCGTAGAGGTTTCCATGTTGATGAGCAGCTACAGCTGGAGTACTGATGGGCCGTCACGTGTGTGCTTTCCACAAGCCCTTCGACCTTTATTTTCCATTTCATAAAGCCTGTTATGTAAAATATACTGCTCCCTTCCTCTTTTCCGTCTTCCCAGCGATGTGTCACAAACTGGTGTATTTTTATTGGACGAGGCCCTGGTAATCCTGCTGTTTATAGCTCTGACCTTTCTGTGTGCAAACACACCGGGTGAACTTTGCTTTACCTCCGACCATAATGTACCTGCTAATTACTGGCAGGCAGGCTGAGTCTCACGGGCCCCTGTGACCATTGTGGCAAGACCAGAAAGGTGTGTGGGGAAGAGAGGACCAAGGGACTCTGTCTAGCGGCTGTCCAGAGGGGCTCACTGCGTCTCCACAAGCAATCCACCCCAGGGGCATGGTGCTGAGGTGAGCGGGTCATGAAGACCTCACTGCTGGCCTTGGCTGCCTGGTTAATGCTCTTCCAGCCCGGGCGGACATTCTGGACCTCCCAGACGAGGAAGAACTGCCGCGATGGCACCTACCACATCAGTGTCCTGATGATGAACAATTCGGCCTACAAGGAACCCTTGGAAAACTTGAGCGATGCAGTCAACGAAGGCCTGGACATAGTGCGCCAGCGCCTGAGTGAAGCCGGTAAGAATGCGGCCAAGGGCTCCTCCTTTCTCTGACCCACCCCTTGCTAGGCTTCTGGCTGAGACCTTGCAGACTTTGCCTGATCGTCCAAACTCCTCTACATTTATCTCCAAACCCCTTCCTTTGCTTCCTGGGGAGTGGGGCTGGAGGCAGCTGATGATCCTGTGGGAAGCCAAGGCAAAGCCCTCACAGCAGGGACACACGCCACTGAAAACTGGGTCTCTTGCCCAGCCTGAGCTACCATGCTTCCCTTCTGTAGCTGTTCAGATGCAAGATGTGGGATGGACCCGAGGTCCCAGAGGGTTTCTGGTCAAGAAGGGAGAAACTCACACCGGTATCCAGCCTTCCTCTGTACTTCTTGTCCATAGCAAGATTTTTCTCCGGCCTCTCTCTCATTATCGGATACAGCCAGGGTTATGTTTGCCATCGAATTAATTGTTGTTTTCTTGACTTTATCTTTTACTCATAAAAATCAATTTTTTTAATTTGACGTAAAACATGTAAAGAAAATGAAAAAAAAATCAACAGGGGCCTCATGAGTCAATAAGTACTTGATCCTTCCTAATGGTTACTTTGGGTCTTAAAGATGGCATGTATTAATTTCTGTTTAAAATCTCTTGGGGTTGAGAACTTACTTCTGTGCATATATGTCATTTTCCCAGTTGTATCCAAACTAGATTCAGATGCCCATGAACCTGTCTGATCCACACCTGTGATAGAACTAGGAGGCTGTATGATAGCATGTACATATTTATTGGCAACACACATGTTTACTGAGAGACAGTGTGGTCCAATGGGAAGGACGCTGGGTTTGAAATCTAAGAACTTGGGTTAAGATTCTCTGTGTAACCCTGGGTGTTAAGCATCTCCATATCTCTGAGTATCTGTCACGTGCCAGGGAAGTTCTGGAGAGTTCCACCACACCATTTCTTCAGTGACTGCAACTCTGTGGGGTTGCCATGGCAGACACTGATTTCACTGCAGATGTCAATCATTTTACATAAGGTCCATTTAAATGAGATGTTGATCTATTTCTGGCTGAGTCCCACGAGTGTATCATACTGCCACTGTAAATGACCCACCATTGGATACACTTTTCATTAAGACAAAGCAATGGGATATTATCGGCAGAGTTGTGATAGAACTTGGTTTATATTCCTGACTATTTACCTTCTGTGCAACCCAAAGCAAGTCGCCTAACCTCGCTGAAGCTCAGTTTCGCCACCTAGGCAACCAGGATAAACGGCAGTCGTGGCCTGTGGGTAAAGTGAGAAAACCTATGGAAGTGCTTCTGGCACTGGGGCACACCAGCGCTCAGTAAAAGCTGTTGGTAGCACCTTTGCAAATACTATTGATGGCATTAAGAGAACATGTTGCCTGACACATCAAAGAAGCAGTGAAGGGCATCGGTTCACATCTTGGTAGCTAAGTTCATACAACCTGACTTTGAAATTCTGCTCCACTACCTAGCAACTGAGTGATGATTCCATACACTCATCTTTTTATTCATTTATTTTTTACATTCCAGTCCCAGCCCCCCCTCCCTCCTTTCCTCCTACTCCTTCCACTCCCCCTCCTCCCATCTGCTCTATGGAGAGGGTGAGTTCTCCCCCTAGGAAGTCTATCAAGTCTGTCCCATCATCTCCTTGAGGCAGGACCAAGGCACCTCTCCACCCCACACCCCTGTGTCTAAACTGAGCAAGGCATCTCTCCATATAGAATGGGCTCCACTAAGTCAGTTTGTGCATTAGAGTTAGGTCTTGGACACACTGCCAGTGGCCTCATATATTGTCCCAGTCACACCATTGTCACCTATATTAAAGGAGTCTAGTTCTGTCTTGTGCAGATTCCCCAATTTGTCAGACCTAAGTCATTGATCTCTCACTAGCTGGGGTCAGCTGATTCTGTGGGTTTCCCCATCATGGTCTTGACTCCTTTGTCCATATTATCGCTCCTCCCTCACTTCGATTGTACTCCAGGAGCTTGGCCCATTGGTTAGTCGTGGGTTCCTGCATCTGCCTCCATCTGGCTGTACCAGCACTTTTTTATCGTTAAGATGTGGTACATAGCAACCCCCAGGAATTTTAGCATCATGCCTTTGTCTTCACCTAAATATAGGAACTCTTTGTTATCTAAACACCCCAAGCAGGGATGAACACAGGTCACTTGACTTCAGGAAATGCCTAATATAAAAAGTGACGTTCTAAGCCAGGCATAGTGGCACATGCGTTTAATATCAGCACTCACAAGGCAGAGGCAGGTGACTCTCTATTGCGTTTGCAACCAGCCTGGTCTGCAGAGTGAGTTCCAGGACAGCCAGAGCTGTTACACAGAGAAACCCTGTCTTGAAAACAAACCAAAGAGTGGAGTTCTTAGGCTGTGAGATGGCTCAGACTTTAAGCACACTTGCTGCTCTTGCAGAAGATCTGGGTTCAGTTCCCAACACCCAGAGCAACTCCCCACTATCTGAAACCCCAGTTCCAGGGCATCCTATGCCCTCTTCTGGCCTCTGGGGGTGCAAGTCCAGACAACCGTGGTTTCAATGTCAACGTCCATCTTTTATTAATACACATGGAACAATGGGATGCAGTCCCCATTGCAGCTTTTGGCCTAGACCTTGTGTTGTCTGAAAAGAGGTTTTCTTGTATTCCAGGTTGACATGCATTCCAGATCCTCCGTTCTCCACTTCTCAGGTGTGAGGCTTATGATGTCTGGCTTCCTGTAGTCTGAGTTTCTGTCCTCCAGGTCCCACCACCCTTCAACCCCAAATAAACACACAGAGACATATTAATTATTAAAGTGTTGACTGATGGCTCGGGATTCTTACTGGCTAGGTCTCTCTTAATTATTAACCCGTAACTACTAATCTATGTGTTTCTACATGGTTTTATCTTACCAGAGAACTTCTGGCGTCCTCTCTTCCCAGTAGCTACATGGTGTCTCTTCCTGATGGCTTCTTTCTGCCTCCCCCTCCCCAGCACTATCCTCATCTGGTAGCCCCACCTATATTTCCTGCGTGGCTACTGGACGATCAGTGTTTTATTCATCAACCAATAAGAGAAACATACATACAGAAGGACGTCCGCCTTTAGCTTCCCACCAAAGAAAGTTCTTGATCCTTCTTCAGCACTCTTCACTCACAAACATGCCCTTCCTTCCCTTATTCGTTCCTTCATTCGCCAGTAACGGTCCCCATTACCCACTTCCTCAGAAGTAACACTACCCATTATCCACGTCCTCAGAACAAAAATATTGGAGACACCTGCATCCTCTTTTTCTTTTTTTAAAATTTAAATTAGAAACAAGCTTGCTTCACATTTCAATCCCAGCTCCCTCTCCTTCTCCTCCTCCCCCACCCCTCACCAGCCCCCATCCCAGTCCCCACTCTGTTCCCCAGGGAGGGTGAGGACCTCCATGGGGATCTCCAGAGTCTGTCATTTCGATCAGGGCAGGGCCTAGGCCCTCCCCCAAGAGTCCCGGCTGAGAGAGCATCCCTCACTATGGGATGGGCACCCAAAGTCCATTTGTATGCCAGGGATAAATACTGGTCCCATAGATTGCCTAGGCCTCCTCACTGACACCCACATTCAGGGGGGTCTGGATCAGTCCCATGCTGGATTCCCAGCCATCAGTCTGGGGTCCAAGAGCTTCCCCCTTGTTCAGGTCAGCTGCTTCTCTGGGTTTCACCAACCCAGTCTTAACCCCTTTGCTCATCACTCCTCTCTCTCTGTCACTGGGTTCCAGGGGTTCATATCAGTGTTTAGCTGTGGGTGTTTGCCTCTTCTTCCAACAGTCACTGGATGAAGGTTCTAGGATGGCATATAAGGTAGAGTTGTCAAACTCATTATCAGGGATGGGCATTTAAGATACTCTCTCCACTATTGCTTAGTTTGCCAGTTGTTGTCATCCTTGTAGATCGCTAGAGATCTCACTGGTGCCAGATCTCTCTTCAAACCTATAATGACTCCCTCTATTATTCTCATCCTGTTCTCCCCAATTCTTCTCCCAACTCAATCTTCTTGCTCCCCCATTACCTCCTCTCTCTTCCTCTTCTCCCTCTCTCTTCCCCCCCACTCCTGCTCCCGTCCCCCACCCTGCTCACAATCTGCTCAGGAGATCTTGCCTCATTCTTCATCTCTGGGGTACCATGCATATCTCTCTTAGGTTCTTTCCTGCTCCCCAGACTCTGTCAGTGGAGTTGTAGGCTGGCACTCCCCTGATCCATGTCTAAAATCCGTATATGAGTGAGTACATGCCATGTTTGTCTTTTTGTGACTGGGCTACATCACTCAGGATGGTTTCTTCTAGTGCCGTCCATTTGCCTGTAAATTTCAAGATTCCATTGTTTTTTCTGCTGAGTAGCACTCAATTGTGTAAATGTACCACATTTTCTCTATCCACTCTTCAGTTGACGGGCATCTAGGTTGCTCCCAGGTTCTGGCTATTACAAATAATGCTGCTATGAACATAGTGGAACAGATGTCCTTGTTGTATGAATTTGTATCTTGTGGTAGACTGATTCCGCTTTTCCTGAGGAATCTCCATACTTATTTCCAAAGTGGCTGTATGAGCTGACACTCCCACCAGCAGTGGAGGAGTGTTCCCCTTTCTCCACATCCTCTCTAGCATAAACGGTCATTGGAGTTTTTGATTTTAGCCATTCTGACAGGAGTGAGATGGTATCTCAGAGTTGTTTTGATTTGCATTTCCCTGATGACTAACGATGTTGAACACTTTAAGTGTCTCTCAGTCATTTTAGACTCCTCTATTGAGAATTCTCTATTTAGTTCTGTACCCCACTTTTTAATTTGGAGACTTGCTTCTTGAGTTCTTTGTAATTTTGGAGATCAGCCCTCTGTCAGATGTGAGGTTGATGAATATCTTTTCCCATTCTGTGGGATGCCTTTTTGTCTTGTTGACTGTGTCCTTTGCCTTACAGAAGCTTCTTAGTTTCAGGAGGTCCCATTTATTAATTGTAGATCTCGGTGACTGTGTTACTGGTGTTATGTTCAGGAAGCGGTCTCCTGTATCAATTCATTCAAGGGTACCACCCACTTTCTCTTCTAAGAGGTTCAGTGTGGTTGGATTTATGTTGAGGTCTTTGATCCATTTGAACTTAAGTTTTGTGCATGGCAATAGACATAGATCTATCTGCAGTCTTCTGCATGCCAATATCTAGTTATGCCAGCACCATTTGTTGAAGATGTCTTCTTTGTTCCATTGTATAATTTTAGCTTCTTTGTCAAAGTTCAGGTGTTCATACATGTATGGGTTAATATTGAGGTGTTCAAGTCTATTTTTGTGGCAATACCAAGCTGTTTTCAGGACTACAGCTCGATAATAGAGCTTGAAGTCAGGGATGGTGATGCCTCCGGACGTTGCTTTGTTGACCAAGGTTGTTTTGGCTATCCTGGGTCTTTTATTTTTCCATATAAAGTTGACAATTGTTCTTTCAAGGTCTGTGAAGAATTGTGCTGGGATTTTAATGGGAATTGCATTTGAATCTGTAGATTGCTTTTGGCAAGATTGCCATTTTTACTACATTGATCCTACCTATCCAAGAGCATGGGAGATCCTTTCCATTTTCTGGTGTTTTCTTTAATTTCCTTCTTTAAAGACTCAAAGTTCTTGCAAAACAGGTCTTTCACTTGTTTGGTTAAAGTTACCCCAAGGTATTTTATGTTGTTTGTGGCAATTGTAAAGGGTGATGTTTCTCTGATTT
The DNA here is from genome assembly GCF_017639785.1 of Mesocricetus auratus. NCBI lineage: Eukaryota > Metazoa > Chordata > Mammalia > Rodentia > Cricetidae > Mesocricetus > Mesocricetus auratus. Next base: position 5,451,651 of record NW_024429187.1, on the reverse strand, counting down.
CTTTCCCAGCCCTTTTATCATCTGTATATAGTAGGGCTACTGATTTTTTTTTTAGTTGATCTTGTATCCTGCCACTTTGCTGAAGGTATTTATCAGCTGTAGGAGTTCCCTGTTAGAGTTCTTTGGGTTACTTATGTAAACTATCATATCATCTGCAAATAGTGAAAGTTTGACCTCTTCCTTTCCTGTTTGTATCCCCTTTGTAAAGAGAAGCTTCTTCTTTGCTAGCCGCTTTGGTTTATCCCCCGCCAGCTGCCTGGGCTCTGCCGCCTTGTAGTCCCCAAATAAACGCACAAGACGCTGTATTAATTATGAACTGTTGGCCTTGCTTGTTTCTTACTGGCTAGCTCTGACTTAAGTAATTACCCCATAATTGTTAATCTAAGTATGTTTCTTACCGGAGAATAGTTCCGGGCTCCTACCCCATGGCGTTACATGTCGACTCTCTTGTGTTTCTCCTTCCCAGAATCCTCCTGGACTCCTAGTCCCACCTATCTAGATTTCTATTGGCTCAACAGTGCTTTATTAACAAATGTACAGGACTTCCCCCATCACCCCTTGATCTCCTTTTGTTGCCTTATTGCTCTAGCTAGTGTTGTGCCAGGTTCGTGGAATCCCAGAGACTAACCCAAGGAGTTGACACTCTGATGCACAAGCAAAAGGTTCCATTTATTGTTCAGCTGGCCAGCCGGATCTCTTTCCAAGGTGGAGGAAATGAGATGCCCACCAGCCAAAAACAGAAGCTCTTAAAGGGGCAGACCATAAGGCTGAAGGCCACAAATTTCAGTTTTCATGGTTACTTAAGGTCATACAAAGTACAGAGTAAAGCAGTAACTATATATTTTAAGCAAGATACATTTGAGTAAGATAAGACAGGGCATGGGCTTGTAGGGTTACAGGGATCACAGGGTCTGTCAGCTATCCCCTGGGCCTGGGGATCTTTACAGCTGGCTGGGGATCTTTATGACCAACAATTAGCAAGGAATGTTAGCAGGAGTGGTGGACAGTTACCTCCCCTTCTCTGAGAGCAGGGGCTCAGGCACCAGCCATGGCACCCCTGATTTAAAGAGCTTCCTTTTCCATTGGAAGTTCCCTTTCTCTGCATAGATTTAGGGCCCAGGTTTTTAAACTTTTATTAATTTTAATTTTTGATCCCTCACTAGAACTTCAAGTACAATATTGAAGAGTATGGAGAGAGTGGACAGCCTTGTCTTGTTCCTGATTCTAGAGGAATCACATTGAGTTTCTCTCCATTTAGTTTGATGTTGGATATTGGTTTGCTGTATATAGCTTTTATTATGTTTAGGTATTTTCCTGTTATCCCTGATCTCTCCAAGACCTTTATCATGAATGAGTGTTGGATTTTGTCAAAGGCTTTTTCAGTACCTAGTGAGATGATCATGTGATTTTTGTTTCTCAGCTTGTTTATATGGTGGATTATGTTAATGGATTTTCATATGTTGAACCGTCCCTGCATCCCTGTGATGAAGCCTACTTGATCATGGTGGATGATTTTTCTGATGTGTTCTCAGATCCAGTTTGCTTCATTTTATTGAGTATTTTTGCATTAATGATCATGAGGGATATTCATCTGAAGTTCCCTTTCTTAGTTGTGTCTTTGTGTGGCTTGGGTATCAAAGTTATTGAAGACTCATAAAAAAGAGTTTTGCAAAGACCCTTCTGCTTCTATTTCCTTAGGGGTTATAGGTCTTTTTAAACTGCTTATCTGTTCTTGATTTAATTTTGGTAAGTGATATCTATCCAGAAAATTCCTTTAAATTTACAAATTTTGTGGAATACAGGTTTTCAAAGTATAACCTGATGATTCTCTGGATTTCCTCAGTATCCATTGTTATGTCTCCCTTTTCATTTCTGATTTTGTTAATTTGCATGGTCACACTCTGCTGTTTGGTAAGTTCGGATAAAGGCTTGTCTATTTTGTTGATTTTCTCGAAGAACCAACTCTTCATTACATTGATTCTTTGTATTGTTTCCCTAGTTTCTACTTTATTGATTGCAGCCCTCAATTTGATTATTTCCTGGCATCTTCTTCTCCGGGGTGACTTTTCTTCCTTTTGTTCTAGAGCTTTCAGTTGTGCTGTTAATTCTCTTGTGTGACTATTCTCCAATATCTTCATGTGGGCACTTAGTGTTATGAACTTTCCTCTTAGCACTGCTTTCAAAGTGTCCCATAAGTTTGGGTATGTTGTGTCTTCATTCTCATTGAATTCTATGAAGTCTTTAATTTCTTTTTTATTTCTTCTTTGACCCAGGGATGGTGCAATTGCGCATTATTCAATTTCCATGAGTTTGCAGGGTTTCTGCAATTTGTGTTGTTGTTGAATTCTAACTTTAAATGGAGGTATGATAAGATACATGGAGGTATTCCAGTTTTTTTGCACCTGTTGAAATTTGCTATGTTGCCAAGTATGTAGTCAGTTTTTGAGAAGGTTCCATGTGGCACTGAGAAGATGGTATATCCTTTTGTGTTTGGATGGAATGTTCTATAGATGTCTGTTAAACCCAATTGGGTCATAACTTCTATTAGTTCCTTTCTTTGTTAAGTTTCTGTCTTGTGGTCCTGTCTAGTGGTAAGAGTGGGGTGTTGAAGTTCCCCCACTATAAGTGTGTGAGATTTTATATGTGATTTGAGTTTTAGTAATGTTTCTTTTACAAATGTGGATGCCTTTGTATTTTGGGCATAGATGTTCAAAATTGAGATTTCATTTTGGTGGATTTCCCCTGTGACGAGTGAAAAATGACCTCCTTCATCTCTTTTGATTGATTTTTGTTTAACGTCTAATTAGTTAGATATTAGGATTGCTACCCCTGCTTATTTCTTGGATTCATTTGGTTGGAAAATCTTTTCCCAATCCTTAACTCTGAAGTAACGTCTGTCTTTGAAGTTGAGGTGTGCTTCTTGTATGCAGCAGAAAGATGGATTCTGTCTTGGAATCCATTCTGTTAGCCTGTGTCTTTTTATGGGCAAGTTAAGACCATTAATTTTGAGATTTTGAGGGATATTAATGACCATTGATAGCTCATTCTTGTTTGTTTTGGAATGGATATTGGTAGTGGAATTGTATGTGCATTTCCACCCCTTTTTTCTTTTGGCTGTTGGTAGAGTGGGATTATCTATTACCTATGTTTTTCTGGTTGTAGTTAACTTCTTTGGGTTGGAGTTTTCCTTCCAGAACTTTCTGTAGGGCTGGGTTAGTGGATATGTATTGTTTACTTGGTTTTGTCATGGAATATCTTGTTTTCTCCATCTATAGTGATTGAAAGCTTTGCTGGGTATAGTAGTCTGGGCTGGCATTCTTGGTCTCTTAGTGTTGGTAGAACATCTATCCAGGGCCTTCTGGCTTTCAGAGTTTCCATGGAGAAATCAGGTATAATTCTGATAGGTTTGCCTTTATATGTTGCTTGGTCTTTTTCCTTATATGCTCTTAATATTATTTCTTTATTCTGTATGTTTGGGGTCTTGATTATTATGTGGCAAGGGGACTTTTTTTTGTCCACTCTATTTGGTGTTCTGTAAGCTTCTTGTACCTTCATTGGCATGTCTTTCTTTAGATTGGGAAAGTTTTCTTCTATAATTTTGTTGAATATGTTTTCTGCCCTCCCTTTGAGGTGGTTTTCTTCACCTTCTTCTTTACCTATTGTTCTTAGGCTTGGTCTTTTCACGGTGTCTCATATTTCCTGGTTATTTTGTGTTAGGGATTTGTTGACTTAAGATTTTCTTTGGTCAATGAATCTATTTATCCTAGTATATCTTCAATGCCTGAGATTTTCTCTCCATCTCTTTTGTTCTGTTGGTTATGCTTGCAAGAAGTCTGTAGTACCTGACTGTTTGCCTGGCTTTTCTATTTCCAGCATTTCTTCAGACTGTGTTTTTTTTTTTATTGTCTCTGTTTCAGCTTTCAACCCTTGCACTGTTTGGACTGTTTCTTGCAATTTTTGCTTTGTCTTTTCCTCCATTTCTTACATTTTTTTGTATTTTTTTGGTTTGTTTTTTCTTCCATTTCTTGCATTTTTGGTTTGATATGTCTTCCAGCTCTTTAAGGGATTCTCTCATATCCTCTTTGAGGACCTCTATCATTTTCATGAAGTTATTTTTAAGGTCATTTTCTTCTGCTTCATATGCATTGGAATGTTCAAGTCTTGCTAGTGTAGAATCTCTAGACTCTGGCGGTGTCATACTTGTTTTTCTGTTGCTGAGTTTGTTTTGTATTTTCTCCTTCCCATCCCTTCTTCCAGTGGGTACAAAAAGAGCCCCTTCCTCTCCTGGTGGGTAGGGAACCAGGGTTCCCTTTTGGTGGGTGCAAGCAGGTCCAACACTCTGGTAGTTCTCCTTTCCTGGTCCTGGTCCTGGTCCTGTGGGTGTGTTGACTCCCACCGGGATGGGAGCTGCAGTCCTTCTTTTTCTTAAATATCATCCATCAGCAATTTCTTACTGGCCCCACCCTCAGACCGCATTCAAAATGCAACCACTTATTGCCTCCAATATGCCACCACTAGTTTATTCCAAGATAGTCTAAGCTGTCAGTAGTCCTCTAACTAGTCTTTCTGCTTTTTTCTCTTCTTGTTCTCTACAATCTACTCCCACACCGGAAATCCTTTGAAAACGATAGTGAGATATCATAATTTCTTTACTCAAAATGCTCCAGAACTATTCCATTCTACAATGAAATGCACACACATGCCTGATACGATCTTTCAGTATCTCCCACATCTATTCTTCCCCTCGATCACTAACAGCAAGTACACAGGCTTCCCTGGTGCTTCTGAGACATGTCAAGGATGATTCTTGACTGTTCTTTGATTTTTCCCTACCTAGAAACTGTACATATGTGTGGCTCACATTCTTACCTCTCTCGGGTCCTGGCACCCCGAGTGGGGCTCCTTTCACTATGCCATTGGCAATAACACCATCCTGTGTGATCTCCCAGGGAATATGTAGACCTCAGGGAGCCAGGGTCTGGTTTTCCTCAATGCTGTATCAAGAACTCATAGAAGAGTGCAGGGGATATTGCAGAATGGAGTAGCCATGTGTTGACTGTTGCGTGGATGATAATCAGAGCCCAAGATGTAAGACCACAAATTCAGGATTGTTCAGTCCATGAGACTAGAGTCTCAGCAGTCCCAGTCTGGTGCTGGAGTCCCAAGGAGTCCTGGAGAGCTGCTGGCCTCCAGTCTACATTAAATCCTGAAGATGTTGGGTCTAACACAAGTGAAGGAATGGATGAGGATGGATGGGTTTGGCAGTGAGAATAGAGGCAGGAAGAAAGGAAGGAAGGAAGAAATAAAGAAAGAAGGGAAGGGAAAAAAGGCACATACTTGCTGTCTCTGTTCTTTGTGTGGGTTGCCACCAGAAGGAGTGACCCAGATTTAGGGTGGATCTTATGACCTGTGATCTGAAATCAAGTAATTCAACCAAGAGAAATCCTTCACAGGCATGCCTAGCTACTTGGTTTTAGTTATTTCCAAATATGGTCAAGTTAACAACCAAGATTAGCTCCTTCCCCTCCACCCCCAAAATCCATTAGTGAGGGCAGTGTCTCACAGCTGGGTAAATTGTAGAAGCATAACACTGATTTCTGATTTTCCCCCCAATTTCTGGTAACAGGCCTAAATGTGACTGTGAATGCAACATTCATGTACTCCGATGGTCTGATTCATAAGTCAGGTGACTGCCGGAGCAGCACCTGTGAAGGCCTTGACCTGCTCAGGGAAATCACAGTAAGTGCCTTCTTTTCCTGGATAGGTCATATATTCACAGTGTGAAATGTAGGCATATTTATTCAAAACATCTACTGCATCATTTTTGGTCATGCTGTTGTATGATCTGATGCCAGGGTACCCTGACTTTGTACCAGAGAGTTCCCAAGGAATGGGGGATCTCCTGGAACATTCTATGTATACACTGTGGTATAAAGGGAATTTTCATTTTAAAAGTTTCAAATTTTTGTCTTGTTAAAGATTTAGTATTTTGGATAGGTGTTTAAATGTTTATTTGTACCATTGTATATGACTTCAATATCCTACTCTTACTAATAGACAGATCATCCTGGGTGGGGGCAATGAACAGGGAAGGGAGTTGGTGGTGAACACCTTTGAGCCCAGCACTCAGAAGGCAGCCTGGTCTATACAGCAAGTTCCAGGACAGTCGGAGCTGTTATACAGAGAAGCCCTGTCTCAGAAAAACAAACAAACAGGAAATCAGCACAGTTAAATGTTTAATAGATTAAATGGACCTAAAAAGCATATAAAGAGCATTCCACACTAACACTGCAGAGTGTATTCACCTCAGTAACCCATGGAATATTCTCTAACATAGGTAACACGTTAGGACACAAAGCAAGTCTCAACAATATAAGAAACCTAAAATAGCTTCTTATATTCTAACACAAATGGAATATGGCTAGAAGTCTACAGCAAGAGAAACTACAGAAAATTGACAGACCTATGGAGATTAAACAATACACTACTATGTAATGAATGGATTATTGAAGACATTAAGAAGGAATCTGTTTAATATCCCTAGAATCAACTGAAAATTAAAATGCAACATGACAAAGTCTGGGATAGAATGAACGCATTCCTAAGAGGGAAATTCATAACCCTGAGTGCTTACACTAAAGCACCAGAGAGATCACACAAAAAATAACTCAATGATGCCTCTCAGAGCCTTTGAGACGCAGGAGCAAGGGGTAGACAAGAGTAATTAAGATCCGAACTCACATTAATTAAGTAGAAATGGGAAAAATACAAGAATCTATTAAACAGTAAGTTAGCTCTCTAAAAAGGCAAACAAAATCAGCAAGATCTTAGCCAAACTAACTGAAAGAGAGCTAAACCAAATTAATAAGCTTGGTGTTGGCAATGGAGACATCACAACACATAAGCAATGAAATTCAGAAAGCTGCAGGGACATACTTGGAACACTAGTTCCATCAACTGGAAAATCTACGAAGTTTAGGTAAATTTCTAGATGTACATGGCCCACAGGGTGAGACAAAGATGAGATAAACAGTTTAAACAGGTCTGCGACAAGCAATGGGACCAAAGCAACAACTACAACTAAAATCTCCTAACTAAAAGGAGTCCAGGCCCAGATGGATTCAATGTAGGAGTCTACCAGGCCTTGAAAGAACTAACATTGACCTTTCTCAAATTATTCCACAAAACAGAAAGAGAGTCAACACTTGCAAACTCTTTGTATGAAGCCAATCTCTGATACCAAAACCAGATAAAGATAAAACAACATTGCAGCCCAATCTCCCCCATAAACACAAAGATTCGACAAACAAACAAAAATCCCTGTAAACTAAATTCAAGAACACAGTAGAGGACTACGGAGGTGGCTCCATCAGTCTGTAAGCATGAGACCTGAGTCTGGTTCCTAGAACTCCCTGTCATGACAGTGTGTGCATGTAATTCTAACACTGGAGACGTAGAGGCAGGGGGATCCTGTGGCTTGCTTGAGAGACAGCTTAGAAGAACTAATAAACTCCAGGTTTAGTGAATAATCATATCTCATAAGACCAAATCCAGAGAGACTGAGGAAGGTATTCGATGTCGATTTCAGGCTTCTATATGTACCTGCAGTACCGGGTATGCACAAACACACACACACACACACACACACACACACACACACACACACACGAGATCCATCAGAAAGATCATTCACAATGATCAAGATAGCTTCATTCTAGAGGTACATGGGTTAGTTCAAAAATAAGCCAATAAATAATTTTAAAAAAGCAATAAACAACACATCACACAGGGACTCAAGCCTAGAAGTCATAGTACCATTTAAATAGACACTTTTGAAAAAAATCCAGCATCCCTTCATGATAAATGCCTTGCAGATACTAGAAGTGGAGCAGATATAGCTCAACACAACCATATATATATATGTATAATATATATGTATAACATGTTTATATTACATACAGTTGACATCATAAAAATGAATAAAAAAACATTTCTACAAAGATGAGAAACAAAGAGGCAATGATGTGACCTTTTTCCATTCTTGTTGCTAAAATGTTGAACGTCTTAGTTGCAGGAATAAGACAAGAGAGGGAAATAAACGTGGTCCTAACAGGAAAGAAAGAAGTCAAAGCATTCTATTTGTAAATGGGAGGGTTCCATATGTGAGAGCCCTGAAGATTCTTCCAGAAGACTCTAGAGCCGCTGCACACTTTCAGTAAAGTGTCAGAACACAAAATAGCATGAACCCAGCAGTCTTTTTACATGCTGGCAGAAATGCATACAAGAAATCAGGAAAACACAATCATAAAACTCACAAATTCACAAGAACATAAACCTTGAAATAAATTTAAGTAAGTGAAAAGCCTCTACCACATTAACTAAAAGCCCTGAAGAAAGTTAAAATGGACACAAGAAAACCGGAAAACCTCAAGTGCTCAATGATCAAAAGAATAAACTTTGTAAAAACATCTTGTTTTTTCTCAAGGCAGGGTTTCTCTGTGCAATAGCCCTGGCTATCCTGGAACTCGCTTTGTAGACCAAGCTGGCCTCAAACTCACAAAGATCCACCTGCTTCTGCCTCCCGAGTGCTAGGACTAAAGACGTGCACCACCACTGCCTGGCAAAATATCTCTTTTATAAAAAAAATTTAACACAATCCACATCAAAAGTACAATGCCATTCTTCACAGAAATAAGGGGGGGGGTTAAAATTTTATATGGAGGCACAAAGACCCCAGATAATGAAAATGACCAAGAAGAATAATGCTAGACATGTCAGCACATCTAATTTAAGTGACCCTACTGAGTCACCCTAAGAAAAACAGCATGGTACCCACACAAAAGCAGACACCCCGATCAATGGGATGGCATAGAAGACCCAGATGTAAAGCCCACAGCTGTCGTCACCTGACTTCAGAGATGTGAAAATGCACACTGGAGAAAAGACAGAAGGCAGCCTCCCCAACAGACGGTGCTGGGAAATTGTGTGTCCACCTGCAGACAAATGAAACTAGACACAAAAATCCACTCTACATAGACCCAAGACCTGTGTGTAAAACAGGAAGCTCTGAAACTCATAGTGGGGAAAGTAGAGGAAACACTCCTAGATACTGATATAGGCAGGGACTTCCTGAACAGGGTTCTGGTTGTTCAAGAATTGAGACTATATTCAACGAACGAAAATTCACAAACTTAAAAGTATTTCTGGGCCGGGTGTTGGTGGCGCACGCCTTTAATCCCAGCACTCGAGAGGCAGAAGCAGGCGGATCTCTGTAAGTTCGAGACCAGCCTGGACTACCAAGGGAGTTCCAGGACAGCCTCCAAAGCCACAGAGAAACCCTGTCTCGAAAAAACCAAAAAAAAAAAAGTATTTCTACAGGAAAGGAAACAGTCAGGTGAAGAGTCAGTCTTTGGAATAAGAGAAATTCATTGCTAACTAAAATTTAACAGAGGATTAATAGCTTTCATATACAAAGAACTAAGAATACTAAATACCAAAAAAAAAAACCAACCCAAACAATTAATGGACTAAAGAAATGAACAGACATATCTCAAAAGATGTAATCTAAATAGCCGATAAGCACCACACACCATTTCTTCCCCTTGGATTTACTTCATTATCCTTACATTGGAATCTTCCCAGCCTCCCAAGAATAAGAGTAAATATGATACCCATGTAGTGGATGTGGTATACCCATCCTGACCCATGTGGTATACCCATGAAACTACCCATCAGGTCACTGTGAAACTTCTAGAATTATAGCCCCACAGTCTGGAAGCCCTTTTATAAGACGCCTGGAGGAGGGGGTGTCTTGCATGCCCACGTGGTTTTGGAGAGCCTGTAATTCTCGTTTAAAACCCCATTTGGGGTCAGAGCTAGCAATGGGGAGGAGGGCTAGGCAAGCCTCTTCCTCCTCTGTTCCCATCATTTGAGCAGCTTCTCCCTATTCCTCATACAGACTCTTGGGGATCCCGTTTCTCGTAGTGTTCCTACCCACCTCTTTTCTGCCTATTGGTTGGTGACTGGATTTCTTTTAGGTCTCAGTAATTTTCTTTTTCTCCCACAGAGAGAGCATAATATGGGCTGCGTCCTCATGGGGCCCTCGTGCACGTACTCCACCTTCCAGATGTAGTAAGTACTTTGGCTGAGTGTTAAACGGTTAGGCAAACAAACACCCGTGTTGTCAAGGCAACACAAAGAGGCACCCCAGGCCCCTCGTATTTTGCCATCTCTGTACGGTCGCTGTTGCCCTTCCCGGGCACCTCCTCTGTGATGACTACAGTAGCTGCTCAGGCACAGCCTTTCATGTGTGGGTGTGAGAGGCTTTGTGAGTGAGAGTGCCGTCAGGAAAAAGGAAAGTCTGCAGCCTTGAACACTCAGGAGTCTGAGCAGAGGGTACGACCCAGAGGAGGGAGAGGCTTACAGCTCTGTGCTGTCATTAGTTTGCAGATGTGGGAAAACAACTGACCACTGTATCTCCTGAACTTATTTGAGATGGAGAGTGAAAGAGACCCCCAAACACTTGGGGCTTCCTCACAGACCCCGGATTAGGCACAAGCCACACCCGAACACTCATTTTCACAGAGGTATCCTGTATTAAGCAGAGAAGAAAAGTTAAAGTGGCTGTTTTCTGACCCAGGCAGAAAATAAAAAAGCAGCAGCAAATGACGCTGCAGGCATCATTTTAAGAGAAGAAGGTGATGTTTGTGCTAGAATGGGCTAGGATGGGTGGTAAAGGGCATAGGGGGTGATGGGGAAGGGGACAAGAGGAAGATGACAGGGATATTTTTCCCAGAGAGACAAAGGACGGCCTCTGGATAGAGAGGAGGCAGATGTGGCCCATAGTCAAATGATAGCTTATAAAGGCAAAAATGGGAAACCCCATGTTAGGATGAGGTGTTTAATTTTAACTGGGCATGTTAATTAGATGAGCCAAAGGGGGCCTTTGATAGCTGGCGGTCAGCCTCAGGAGGAGAGAGTGGTCAATTAAGGGACTAGACCTTGGTGGCTAGCTTCAGGGATGGAATCTGGGAATGGGGCAGAAAGGCAAGGCCTGCCAGAGCCACATACTCCAGTGGGCTTTGTCCCTTCAAATAGAAATAACACGTTGGAGTTCTCTGTGTGGCACACTTAGCGGCTTAGAGAAAAGCCTTCGCTCTCTTCTAGAATGGAAACTCTTTCTCTGGCTTTGGAATCTTGGCCCCAGGTCATCATTCCCCGTCAAAACTCCTCCCACAGCCCTCCTCACCCTTGCTCAGTTTCCTGAATTAAGAAATGCCATTTGCTGACCCAGAGGAAAACACACTAGGGTACGTTCCATGGGGCCCGACATGAACCTGAGATTTCTACTGAAAGTCAGTGTGTTACCTCATGCTCAGCGACACAGCAGCCCCAGAAGCTCAGGCCCACCACACACACTACAGAAGCGCTTTCTGGTCAAGCTCCCGCCCCCAAACAGACACAAGTGGAATCTTGTCCTTCCTTATCTCACAGATCATATACTGATATTGCTCAGAATGAAAGGGGCATCCAGAAAACTGATTCACCACTATGGAAGCCTTCTACCCATACATATTTCGGTTTTGCTAGGCAGAAAAAAAATTTGAGTAGAATATTCCCCTCCAAATAGAGGAGGTGACAGCGACACTGGCCAGTACGAGGCAGAGGGAGAGAGGCTCCTTCACAGAGGGACAAATCAGAGGGTCCAGAAGGTGCAGAAGGTAACGGCCACCCCTGGGTGAGGACTGAGCTTTCATGAAGAAAGCCGCCCGAGTTTTGTGTTGGGGACAGATAGTGACTTAGTTAGGGTCACCATTGCTGTGATGAAACACCATGACCAAAAGCCACTTGGAGAAGAGTTGATTTGATTGACATATCTTGAGTCAGTCTGTTGAGGGAAGTCAAAGTAGGAATTCAAACTGAGTGGGAGCCTGGAGCCAGGAGCCAAGACAGAGGCCTTGGAGCGATGCTGCTCACTGCCTAGCTCCCCATGGCCTGTCAGTCTGCTTTCTCATAGCACCAATGATCACCAGCCCAGGGATGGCACCACCCCAACCACTAATTAAGAAAATTCCCGACAGGTCCTCCCACAGTCAGATACTATGGAGGCATTTTCTCAGTTCAGGCTCCCTCCTCTCAGATGACTGTAGCTTGTGTCAAGTTGGCATAAAACTGGCCAACACAGGTAAGATTTCAAGGGAAGAGGAGAGGTAATGGCTTTTCAGCCAGGCAGAGGAAAAAGTGAATGTAAAACAAAGAATTAGGGTGATGAACAAAGTTTGCAAGTGTTTATAGTTACTGCAGTCTGGGATATACACAGAAGGATTGTTGGCTTTACAGACGCTGTAACGATACGCGACACACAATTAAGGAAAGTGAAGCTAAGTATTTAATTTAGAAAATTACTCACAAGATACCAAACCCCGAGAAGCCCAGCAGATCTCCGCTAGCGACTGGACCGGAAGCCGAACTCCAGGAAAAGAGAGCGAGACTTCCTGTGCGCTGTCTTTTATGCCTTCCCCCGTAACGCCCCTAGCCATGCCCAAAAGTGGGCTTGGCTAGTGACGTAGTTCCGCCTACGTACGTATACGTCTTTACGTCCAGCCGTATACGTCTTTAGTCCTGCCTAAAGTGGGTGTGGTTAGCGGTGTGGTAAACCGCCCTTTTATTACCTCATCTGTATGCGCCTCTAGTAAGTCACATGTTTAATGGCGGCATCAGACTTCCTCCTACAATTCCCCTTTTAGTCTAAAAAAAGACAACTAACTTGTGTCCATGAACAAAATGTATCAAACATCTATTCTATCTAAACCTAAACTTATCTTAAAGAAACACCCAAATATGAACACCTCTTTCCAATCCCAACTCTAAAATAATGGAAAACTAACACTAACAGGTGTAAACTTATAATATCAATAGTAGGGAGAGGGGGCGTGGAATTCTCAAAACTACTTCCTGCTGAGATGGGACGATGATAATCTCATGGGGACCTGTGAAAAGAAAATGTTAGTATAACAAAATCTCAGTAGATCAGACAGTCTCAGTATGGCAGGAGATGCTTGATTGAAGTTCCTGACTGGGGTTCTAGTGTTGATTGAAGCTCTTATCTTGAAGCTCTGGTCAGATTGTAGAAGATGTGCTGTTTCAGTTTCTTGGTCCGGAGTTGTGTAGAGTGATGTAGTTTCAAGCCAGTTTCAGGATAGTGCTTGTCAGGTGGAGTCAATGATGTGGGGCAATTCAGATGCCTCCAGTCGAATCAGGTGAAGTCAAGGAAGTGGATCCTCATTCTCTTTCGGAAGCAGTTGAAGATTGCTGTCAGGAAATCCCTTGTTCTCTGGAAAACTCGAACATTACTGTTAACAAAGAAATATTTTAACTTTCACATGTAAGCATACAGAAGAGGTGACAATAGGGAAGATGGAAAACCTGGAGGAAATTAGACTGTTCAGAAAAAGAAATCCATAGATAACAGTCCCTCATTTTATTTCTTCTGTCTTATATCAATGGCTCTTTGATATAATACAGAAATTCTGAATTGTATTTAAATAACATGCTTGGGTTTAGAGTAGGAGAGCCAATCCAACTCCAAAGCCAGCTTCAGTTAAATGAATGGGAACTGAGGTATGTGAAGAAATAAAGATAAAAGTGTACTATGAAAAAGCAATATAGAGAGATTTAGACTTTGATACCACACAGTGTGTGTTTGATGGTCCTCAGGGTAGCTATTCATTCTTCTACAGGAATCCATGTGTCCAGTATTCTTTGCTGAGTTTACCTGTGAGGACAAAAACAAAGCACTTCTCTTTCCTTTTAGGAGGTCACTTTACCCATTGTGGACTATGAATTTGTAGATGGGCTGTTATCTTCCTCCTCCTGAGATGTTTTCTGTTCTGATCGAATTTTAATTAATTTTGATGGAACCCAAACCTTTTCTTCTCCTGTGGAAACAAAAGCATAACCCCTTCCCCAACGTAACACATATCCTGGTTTCCAGACTGAGGTCATAACATCCTTAAAATACACCGGTTGGTTCAGTTCAGAAGTCTTCTCTGTAGTCCAGTGTCTTTCTGCTGCAGTTTGTCCTTTTTCATCAGCATTAAGAAAATTCAACGTTAGTAAAGCATTGTGTAACCTGTGTCTAGGTGTCTTTGTTTTCCCTGGCTGTTTATGAAGCATCTCTTTTAAGGTTCGGTTAGACCTTTCAATTATTGCTTGTCCTGTGGGATTGTAAGGTATACCAGTTACATGTTTTATATTATAATATTTGAAGAATTGTTCCAATTTACTGGAGACATATGCTGGACCATTGTCAGTTTTTATTGTTTTAGGTATACCCATAACAGCCATTACCTCTAAGAGGTGTGTAATAACAGAGTCAGCTTTTTCAGAGCTGAGGGCAGTAGCCCATTGGAAGCCTGAGTACGTGTCTATAGTATGGTGTACATATTTCAAACTGCCAAATTCTGGGAAGTGAAATACATCCATTTGCAAAAGTTCATTTCTGTGAACACCTTTAGGATTACAACCTGCTGGTAATGGAGTTTGAGTGTACAATGAGCAACTGGGACAATTTCTTACTATTTCTTTGGCTTGTTGCCAGGTGATAGAAAAATCCTTCTTTAAACCTTTGCTGTTAACATGGTGTTTCTTATGAAATTCTGAAGCTTCCAACACATTACCTACTAATAAACGATCAATTTCATCATTGCCTTGTGCCAGAGGACCTGGCAGACCTGTATGGGATCTGATGTGTGTTATATATATAGGATGAGTCCTGTTTCTGATGATTTCCTGCAATTGTAAAAACAATGAGGTTAATTCTGTATTATCAGGAACAAATTCTGCAGTCTCAATGTGCAGGACAACTCTTTCTGCATACTGAGAATCCGTGACTATATTGAGAGGCTCTGTAAAGTCTTTAAGTACCATGAGAATGGCATATAACTCTGCCTTTTGTACGGAGTTGTAAGGGCTTTGAACTACTTTACTTATATTTCCTGATTTATACCCTGCCTTACCTGATTTGTTTGCATCCGTGTAGAAGGTAAGAACTCCAGAAATAGGTGTTTGCCTCACGATACGTGGAAGAATCCAAATTGTTTTCTTTATGAATTTGATTCTCTCTGTTTTGGGATAGTTATTACTAATACTTCCCAAAAAGTCACTGCAAGCTATTTGCCAATACTCATTATCCTTCCATAAGGAGGAAATTTCCTCATTCGTTAAAGGTACAATAATTTCAGCTGGGTCTTTCCCAGTCAGTTGACGAAGCCTTAATTTACCTTTTAATATCAAATCTGAGACCTTTTCTATATAGGTTTTCAATTTTTTATTCTGTTTATGTGGCAGAAATACCCATTCTAGAATGATGTCGTCCCTCTGCATTAATATTCCTGAGGGGTATTCTCTAGATGGTAAAATAACCAGAATACAGTCCAGATTTGGATCCACACGGTCCACATGTGCTTCTAATATTCTCTTTTCTACCCATTCTAATTCTTTTTCAGCCTCAGCTGATAGTACTCGTGGGCTGTTTAGGTCTTTATCTCCTTTTAAAGCCATTTTCAGGTGTTTTAAATCATGCCCTTCTACACCAATAATCGTCTGTAATTGAGAGATTTCTCCTAATAGTTTTTGAAGATCATTAAGAGTCCGGTAACGATCTCTTCTGATCTGTACTTTCTGTGGTCTAATTTTCTGAGCATCTATTTTATAACCTAAATAGTTAATAGAATCTCCTCTTTGTATTTTTTCTGGGGCAATTTGTAATCCCCAGCGAGGCAAAATTTCCTTTACTGCCTCAAACATCTTTTCCAAAGTATCCTTATTTGAATCAGACAATAATATGTCATCCATATAATGATATATTAACGAATGTGGAAATTTTTTACGAATTATTTCTAGAGGTTTATTCACAAAATATTGACACAAAGTTGGACTGTTTAACATACCTTGAGGTAGTACCTTCCACTGGAATCTCTGTACCGGACGGGAATTATTATAGGTAGGTACTGTGAAGGCAAACTTTTCTCTGTCGTTTTCTTGTAACGGTATGGTGAAGAAACAATCTTTTAAGTCTATAACTATAATTGGCCAATCCTTAGGAATTAGAGAAGGTAACGGCATCCCAGGTTGTAGAGACCCCATAGGCTGAATTACCTTGTTGATGGCTCTAAGATCAGTAACCATTCTCCACTTACCAGACTTCTTCTTGACAACAAAAACAGGCGAATTCCATGCACTAGTTGATTCCTCAATATGTCCAGCATCTAGCTGTTCCTGAACTAACTTCTCCAAAGCCTCTAACTTCTCAGATGTCATAGGCCATTGACCCACCCAGACGGGTTCATCTGTCAGCCATTTTAATGGTAGAGCTTTTGGTTGCTCTGTAGGTTTGGCACTAGCATCTTGCTTCTGCACAGCCTGTACATTTGGCATCTGTTTTCTGTACTGTCTTACTATATTCTTACTACCACTAAGAGCTTGTCTATAATTCCTAGCTGATACAGGAGGAATTTTAATCTGCGTATTCCATTGCTGGAGTAGATCACGACCCCAGAGGTTTATAGCAATATCTGCAACGTATGGCTTTAACCTTCCTCTCTGTCCTTCTGGCCCAATAAAGTCAATCCATCTAACGCTCTGTTTAACTTCAGATAGGGTTCCGATCCCTAAGAATTGAACATTAACCTCTTTTAAAGCCCAGTTTTGTGGCCAGGACTGCTGATTAAGGATAGTGACGTCACTTCCGGTGTCCAGTAATCCGTAAATCACCCTATTATTTACCTTAACCGGAAGTTTGGGTCTATGATATTGTATAGAAGTTTGCCAAAATATATGTTTTGTATCTCCTCCTGATGTAATTGATTCATCCTCTGGAGCTAATGTATTATCCAGTGCCGTATTATTTACAATGGGCAGTGGATCTTCTAATTGTCCTGGGAGAGGCTGTCCTCCACTGTCACTGGGAATGACCGGATAATCTTCCTCTTCGGGGCTCCATGGAGCCCCGGAAGCCCGTTTCCCTGCTGTAAAGATCTACCTTGTCTGTCTATTGTGGAAAAGCATTCATCAGTCCAATGGCGCCCCTTCCCACACCTCCTGCATAGACCAGGAGGCTTAGGCCTTCTGTTTGATACATTCCTGGTAAAAGCATTATTTCTAGGAATGCGTTGTCTACAGTTCCTACTAAGATGTCCTATTCTACCACAGTTAAAGCATTTTGCATCTTTACGCCTATTTAAATTCTTTGAGATTGCCTTCCCTACCCATGCCTCTATATCATCACAGGTAGGGTATTTGGCATCCTGGTGCCTCCTCAAACCTGTAGAAATAGCTTCACCTACCCAAGCTCCTGTATCCTGACTTTTACATTCCAGGTTCGCTGTATGCAGAACCCATTCCTCCAATGGCGCTGATCTTATTTTTAATGGCCAAATTACCTGCCTGCATTGAGGATTCGCGTTCTCATACGCCAAAGATTCTATAAGGAGACGCCTGGATTCTGGGTTCGCTACCTGTACCTCTACTGCTCTGGATAATCTCTCTAAAAATTCAGTGAACCTTTCCCTTGGGCCCTGTAATACCTTGGTGTAGGGTTGCATTATCTCTCCTGTTTCACAAACCTTATCCAAGGCATTTAAAGCAGCTGTACGGCACAAAGACAACATGTGCTCGTCATATGCAGATTGAACCTGCGTGTCAGCGTAAGGACCCTCCCCAAGAATCTTGTCTTGGGGTACTTCATGACCGTTCTGCAATTCCTGAATCTCAATTGCTTTTGCTTCTTGCCTCCACAAAGCTCTCCATTGAATTTGGCAAGAATTTTCGAGTACTGCAGAGGCTAATTGGGCCCAGTCTTTTGGGGTTACTTTATTTACAGTAGCCCATGAGGTTAGGAGCTCTCTGACAAAGGGAGAATGAAGACCATACATGACAATGGCCTCCTTAATATTTTTTAGATCCTTCATCTGTATAGGCTCCCAGTGATAAGCAATGGGACCATTTGATTGTTTTTCGTTGCTGGTTTTTCTGATACAGATACTGGAAAAACCATAGGGGAACGCATAGCAACCTTAGGGAAATCATTCCGGCATTTGAGAAGCTTTGGGAAACTCCTGTCCTGACCTGTTGCCTGTATTTCTGATTCTGAAGTATCAGATTGAGCGTCTTCTAAATCCTGCAGTCTATTCATCATTGTTTCTCTGAGCTCTTGAAGTTCTTGGGACAAATGATTTTCTAAGGATGTCATGGAATCTTTCATTTTCTTACATTCATCATTTACATGTGATTCCAAATTTCTAATATTCTCATCCTTAGCAAGTACCTCAATAGCATGTAAACTGCCTTCTACAAATGATATTCTATCAGTTAATTTATCATTGCTCTCAGACATGGAACAATTCTTTTCTGCTAGCATTTCAATTTTATGTTCCAGTCTTTGTAATTTGCTAGTGAAATCATCAAACATGGAACCGTGTTTGTCGTTAAATGTTTCCACATTATGTTCCAATTTTTCAATTCTATCTATGGAACACATTTTTCCTGAAAATAATTCAATTTTGTGTTCCGTCTCTTTAAACCTGTTCGTCAGACCTACATTATCATTTTTAATATCCTGAATATTTTCTACCAACCCTTTCTTACTCTCCTGCAATGAATTTTGCATTTCCTGAATCCTTTGTATTAAGATTTCAAAACTATCCTGCGATGACTGCATGACCTGTATAAGTTTATTCCTATTTTTGAGCCATTTCATTAACAAAATTATATTGATTATGAAGCTAATAATCACCATCGTGGGTAGGAAGTACCTTTCAGGTAGGTCCTCAACCCTTTCTAAAATCCCATCCATACAAAAAACAAGAAAATTCTTAACATCCTGCATCATAGTGTTAGCTGTTGACATTGTATAAAGCAGTTACGTTTGTTACCAATGGAGTAATTCAGGCCAAAATCAACAGGCTGCCAGCGAAAGAGCACGTGGCCGGAGTCAGCTGGCCGCCAGTAAAACAGCACGTGGCCGCGAGAGAAACCTTGGAATTCCGCCTAACCTTACCGGCAGGTAGAAGGTGCTGGTTCCTGGCGGCAGGAATCGTGCCTTGCCGAGCGAAGTAGTGAGGAACTTAGCGAAAGGAGAGTCCACGTGTGCCTGGTCGGGCCAAGAGAAGCCGCTTTTCCGGGGGCGCCTGGATCCGGATTTCAATCCCGCTCCCGACACCAAATTGTTGGCTTTACGGACGCTGTAACGATACGCGACACACAATTAAGGAAAATAAGGCTCAGTATTTTATATAGAAAATTACTCACAAGATACCAAACCCCGAGAAGCCCAGCAGATCTCCGCTAGCGACTGGACCGGAAGCCGAACTCCAGGAAAAGAGAGCGAGACTTCCTGTGCGCTGTCTTTTATGCCTTCCCCCGTAACGCCCCCTAGCCATGCCCAAAAGTGGGCTTGGCTAGTGACGTAGTTCCGCCTACGTACGTATACGTCTTTACGTCCAGCCGTATACGTCTTTAGTCCTGCCTAAAGTGGGTGTGGTTAGCGGTGTGGTAAACCGCCCTTTTATTACCTCATCTGTATGCGCCTCTAGTAAGTCACATGTTTAATGGCGGCATCAGACTTCCTCCTACAAAGGATAATAAAAGTTAGGAAAATTTCATTGGCCATGTTCGGGAGTTATGCAATAGCATCATTGAGTTACACTTAATGAGAATGGCAACAGACATCACTAAGATTTTGAACATGGGAGGGCTATGAAAAGCTCGTTTGTTACCTTGACAGCACTGTAGTTTGTGAAATCACTCATTTTAAATTGACTTTATTAACTGCTTACAGTTAATAAAAACTGCCAATGGTGTAGGTGAAACCACAGCAGAGACCGACAATAGAAAAGACCACAGGAAACAAGAGGGGCCTGACTTAGCCAAAACCAGAAAGCAGGAGAGCCCAGCTAAAGCTGTAGAACCAATAGCATTGACAGCACTGCATGTGGAGGTGAGATGTAATCAGAGAAGTCTTAGGGATGTTAAAATGCTGAAAGAAATGGGAATGCCATTGAGCTAAAGTTTTGAGGAACAGCAGGAAGAAAGGATGACATTGACTAGAACGTGAGCTTGAGAGGCAGGCAGGCAGCCTGTGGTAGGTGGGGCAGAGCTCCTCCTCCCATCCTTCCTTACACAGATCCCCAGCACCTGTGTGAGCTGGGCAGCCAGGGGTGAGTCAGCCAGCCCAGAAACCCCCATTCAAGGAACTTCCAGGGGAGGGGAGGGAACAGCATCAACAGCCACTCACTCAACATAACCTCCTGGTCTCGGGTCAGGGAGAGTTTCCGTCAAGCACCTGAGTGTTTAGTAAGTCAGTCAGGAAGCCAGGTCAGGTCTTGGCTTAGTTGAGTTGCTGACTAGAAGAGAGCTTGGTATGTTTTACATACTTACATACATACATACATACATACATACATACATACATACATACAAACAAACACGCCTCCTATCTGATATCCCTCTCAAAGGCAGAGTCAAAAAGGCATAGGTCCTCTTCTAGTTTTATCCCAATTATGACGGTTCTTCAAGTTTGCCTTTTGTTGCCTCGATAAACTCCATGACCAAAAGCAACTTGGGAAGGAAAGGGTTTATTTGAGCTCATAGTGCATAATGGAGAGAAGCCAGGACAGGAACTCAGGGCAGGAACCTGGAGGCAGGAGCTGACACAGAGGCCGTGGAGGATGCTGCTTACTGGCTTGCTCGCCATGGCTTGTTCAGCCTGCTTTCTTTTAGAACCCAGGACCACCTACTCCTGGGTGCTACCACCCACACTGGCCTGGGTTCTCCCTATCAGTAATCAATCAAGAAAGTGCCTCACAGACTTGCCTATAGTCCAATCTGATGGAGGCAATTCCTCAGTTGTCGTCCCTTCTTCTCGGATGGCTCTAGCTTGTGTGAAAGTGGACAAATAAAAGAACCTGACTTTGCCGTGGTTGTTTAATCTGTAGTTTTCACTCCTCCCCGCCCCAACACTCACAGCTCTCAGTCAAGACAGTGTGAGAAGTCATTCAGAAATAGATCAAGACGGGCAAGTCATGCAGTCGTTTTTCTCTAAGCACAGATTATGACCCATCAGTGTTATTTTTACATCACCTGTGTGAGCGGGTTACCCATACACTGTTTTGCCAGCTCTATTCCAGCCTTGCCATTTATACACAATGTGTAGGAGGAGGAAGGGGGCTCTTCTCTGCACTACTGGGCTGACCTTGGCATTGGCTCTTCTCTCCCCTTTGACGCAGCCTCGACACACAGTTGAGCTATCCCATGATCTCGGCCGGAAGTTTCGGATTGTCCTGTGACTATAAGGAAACCCTAACCAGGGTGCTGCCTCCAGCCAGAAAGCTGATGTACTTCTTGGTTGATTTCTGGAAAGTCAACAATGCACCATTCAAAATCTTCTCCTGGGACTCTTCCTATGTCTACAAGAACGGTTCAGAGCCTGAAGACTGCTTCTGGTAAGGAAGGCTGTCAATGAGTGCAGGCCATGAAGAAATGCTACCCTTTTATCTGGGGCTGTGTTGGAATGGACACCAGTCCTCGTCAAAGGCACAAGATGAATATCCCTAGAATGCTCAGCATAGCTGCATTTGGGGCACTCTGTCTGGGTTTGAAAGTGATCTTGTTAGTCTTAGTGATTCCCCTGGGAAATCCTCTAAAGACCAATACATGTGATCTTGTATATAGATAATAAATAATGAAAGAAACTAGAAGTTAATGTTTCCATACTAGTGTGGAAGATTTAACACTGGAGGCTGTTCCTTCTGCCTAAACCCAGAAGCAGTTAGAAATTATATCACTCACATTTTCTTAGCCGGATAGGGAGACAGGAGAATGAAGGGACGATGGGTCCTATTAAAAACCATAGGTCTGGGCCCGAAGGATGGCTAAACATCTAAAGGTACTTGCTGCCAAACCCGATGACCTGACTTGGATCCCTGGGACTCGCTTGGTAGAAGGAGAGAACCATTTCTTACAAGTTGTCATCTGATTGCCACATATGTGCTGAGACACAAGCATGTGTGTTTACCCATGCACACAAACCACATAACATAATAAGATATAACTTTAAAAAAATCATAAGTTCATGCAACTCTAGTAAAAAATGGTGGACATAGCGTTTGGTTATGGTGACCCGGGATGCCAGCTAGTTCTACCCTCTCTCTCCACAGAGGACTTGTTTGATGGTTTAAGACGGGGGGGGGGGGGGTTGTCACCAGGCTCGAACATCTGGAAACCCCTGGCAAACCAGCCCCAGGAGCTCACCCTAGAAACCTTGGTCTGACACTGGAATATATTAGTGTCCAATTCACACAGGAGCAGGCATCATCTCACCAGTTCCGAAGTTTTGTACTATAGCTTCAGAGGCTTCTGGTTTATAGTACAGGCTAGAACCTTCTTGCCATAGCAGTAGAGAAACAGCACAAGGGACCCCTCCAGTGTCTACAATTTGTACATACATATCAAGGGTCTCTAAAAACTGCCCCATGCTCTGCCTCCCTTTGCTAACCACAATCCAAAGCAATGGTGTTGTGATGTGTACTGTCTGTTCACAGGGGACCTGAATGTGAGATAAAGATTCCAGCACAGAAATAGACAGACAGACAGACAGACAGACAGACAGACAGACAGATGATAATGAGACTAAACGTGGGGAGGCCATGATGAAACAAAGCCAGTTCTAAGCTCCTATTCCTCCCGTTCCAGGTACCTCAATGCTCTGGAGGCTAGTGTGTCCTATTTTTCTGAGATGCTCAGCTTCAAGGATGTATTGAGACGCAGTGAACAGTTCCAGGAAATCTTAAGCGGCCTGAACAGGAAGAGCAATGGTAAAATGGCGCACAGCCTTCCTCAGGGTGGCCACTTCCTTCCCGGTCCTTCAGGCTAATCTGTCCCCAGAGAGCTGCCTTCGCTGTCTGCCTACAAGCTGTGTGTATTTGCAAACAGCTTCATCATATTGTGGTTTCTGGTTGACTGAAACCTAACTCTCTCAGAGAGAAGTGGCAAAGTCTCACAAAGCAAACATGGATGTAAGGAGAATAGATGGCAATGCCAACTGTCAGAGCTTACAAACCCAGCATGTGGCCCACTACGAGTAAACCACTTTTCAATTCATTTCAACCTGTAACAGGGAAAAGGTTTCTGTATCATGTCTCAGCTGAAGCTTTCTTTGGTTTCTACCCCCTGCCCATGATCTTTAAGATCATGAATGGTTTTATGCCTCCACCCCATCCCCAGATCTTGGTTGACTGGTAGGTTATTGAAATAACAAATCCTTGGGCATGGCAGCAAATGGTCATTTGAAGGATGTCTGTAACCGGCCTAATGGGTGTCTTCCCTTATGGGACATTACCACAATCTGTTCTTTATTTCTGATATGTTCTTGATTGGGAAGGCACCCAACCTTGATCTGGAAATTCAGGGTCTAAGTGCCCCAGCTAACTGCATGTTCTTGGCTGTGGTTAAGCTGCTTGCTTCTCCCTGCAGCTGCCAACCAGGAGGTAGTTTTTCTGTGTTCTTTGCCTTTAAAAACTCCCTGTAACGTGCATCAGAGTGACTTTGTGAGAAGTGTTGCTCTCCAGGCAGTCTCTCAATTCAAACATTGGTGGTGCTGAGTGGTCTTAAGGTCTTGACCCCATAACACATCCAGTGCTTTACTGGACTTGTGACTAGACCTCAAATGTCTTCAACTGTGATCTGGTGACCGAGACTACTGTTACATAGCCCCTCAGACAGAATCACAAGGCAAGCAAAGGTGATTTCACTTCCTTATTTTTCTGATCCAGATCTCACCTGTCCAATGAGCTAAAGGGTAGGTGTGAAAGGCTAGTGGATAAAAGCATTCTTACCAAACTGTTGAGTGATCTGCTGTACTTTGCAGGGAATTCCCTTCCTAAGGACGTCAGAAATAAAGAGCGGAATGTGGTAATCTCCCATAAGGGAAGACCCTCACTTGGCAGGTTACTGACATCATTCAAATGATCATTTGCTGACATGACCAAGGATTTGCTATTTTAAGAATGTACCAGTTAACCAAGATGTGGTGGGGGGTGGGGGAGCATAAAACCATTCATAATCCTAAAGAGTTTACAGTTCACCTGGGTGACATAGCATTCAAAAAGATCTAACAAAAGCCTGTGTGGTAGTGCTTCCCTTTCTTTAATCCCAGGATTTCAGAGACAGTGTGAGGCCAGGCTGGTCTATGTAGCAGGTTCCAGGACAGTCATGGCTGCATACTGAGATCCTATCTCTAAACAATAGCAAAAATCCAAGGAAGTGTCCCCTATAGCTCTTCCCACACTTGAACCACACATTCAGGCAGTGACTAGATTAGAGTTAGAGGCTCCAAGTAATTCTGTCATTCCAGTTACTAAGTCTGGGTTCTGAGTTAAGGAACTACAGGCAGGAACCAAAGATGGTTGCTTAGGTGTACTATAAACTATTCTCACATCCCCTTTTCTTTGTATTTTTCAAACACAAATGATGAGATGTGGGCAACTCATTGATGAAAATAGCATATGAAATCACCCCACCCAGTGCGATAGAATACACATTTGAGCAGGGCTCATTAACATGCATCCTATTCAGGAACTTTCTCTTCTTTTAGCCCTTAGACCCTATGGTATTGGCTTCTATTTTAAAGATTCTACACAGTTCTATTCTGACTCTGTAATTATATGTAAAATGGGGCAGAGGAGATTTGGGAAACTGGAGTCAGTCTTTAAAAAGGTAACATGAGAGACAGGTGTGGTGTCTCGTGCCTATAATCATAGTGCTCAGAAGCTGAGGCAGGAGGATTGACATAAATTAAAAGCCAGCCTGGACTATGTAGTGAGTTCAAGTCTGGAATACACACTGAAACCCTGTTTCGGAAAAAGGGGGAAGGGAGAGGGGGAGAAAGAGAGGGAGGGAGAGAGGGAGGAAGGAGGAAAGGAAGGAGGAAGGAAGGAAGGAAGGGAGGGAGGGAGGGAGGGAAGGAGGGAGGGAGGGAGGGAAGGAGGGAGGGAGGGAGGGAAACGTAACAACAATAAATAACATGAATAGGCTGGTTTCAAGTTCAGGAAGCTGGTGAGTCCTGGTTGGTGAGCACATGGTCTCCATCATTCTTGTTTTCTCACTTCAGTGATTGTTATGTGTGGCACACCAGAAAGCTTCTATAACGTGAAGGGCGACGTCACAGTGGCTGAAGACACTGTGGTAATCCTGGTAGATCTGTTCAGGTTGGTATAATGACGTTCTTGGGAAAGCCTCCTCCCTTCAGAAGGGAAGCATGCTGATGGCTACCAGCACACATTCCTCTCGCTGTGTTAGGCAGCCTCCCTGATGATCACATTTGAACTAAAGTGTCATCCTTTGTCGTAGCTCATGTTTACCTAGTCATCTGCGGTCTTAGCAGAAATGCCTTCCTTGACGCATGCCTTGCATCTATAGCCCTAACCCATGCATCTCTGAGGTCTACGCAGTACACAGAATCCTGAGCCCCAGGCTGATCTTAAGATCCTTGGTCAAGAAACAATCAAGTAGAAACTCCACAATCGTTCCCCTGGAAGTGTAGATCTTGCTTCTTTGCTTTAGTTGCTAGTGGTGTTTGGCTTCAGATGATTTTCTCGTCAGCCATCTTTGGCAAGTCTGAAGTTGCGGTCAACGGGATCTGATTTACACAGTCATTCTTTGTCCTTCACGGCACTCAGTGTTGGCAACCTTGAGAAAACCACGAGAAAGAGAGAGAGAGAGAACCACTATACTAACATACTCTACCAAAACTACACTTAAGCTACCCTAAGAGGAGGTGTCACTGGTCCACCTGTACCCCTTGTCCCATAAGTACATCATCGACCCATGAATCTACCTAGATCATTAATCATTACCTGCGTACCAGAGTCACACACTGCTGCGATGCTCCCTTACTCACCTACCCATCACTCGATACTAAACCTGCTTTTCCCAGCATGAAGGGGAAGGGAGTATACTGCAAGCGCGGGCCTGACGGACGGTCAAGTGTACATGAACGCAAACGATCCGCCGTCTAGCTCCCTGGCTGTGCCAGCATAGGAGAGACAGCGATGTTACCAGCTTTTGCGCCGTCTAGCTCCCTGGCTGTGCCAGCGTAGGAGAGACAGCGATGTTACCAGCTTTTGCTCCCGCCCTCACGTTGATTTCAGCAGCTGACTTGCTCTGGGGAAGGAGTCACAGTGTGGCTAATTTGGTACAATTTATTTTCAGTCACCTTTACTGGTTTTCCTTGTGACTCCTGCCCAAGGGACAAATGGCTAAGTTAAAAGAACGATGTGAGATTCAAAACCAAACCTAATGGTGCTCAACTTTAATTCTGACATGGGATTCTGTGTGGTGTTGGTTAGCATGTTGAGTTTAAGTCGCATTGTGTAGCTTTTAGGGTGAGGCCAATAATATTAACACAGGAGCCAATGCGGTGGTCAGCACAGAACAGACTGAGAGATGATGGCCATTCTAGTTACAGCAGTTCACTGTGTTACAGCCTTTGCATACTACAGCACCCACATGGCTAGGAAGCACAGACACCCCAGGATGCTCAGAGCAGTCTCAGTCTGCAGTGTGCCGAGCGTTGTCTATGAGTCAGTAATGCATATTCTGTGAGCTGCTTAGTCCCATGTCCAGAATCTTACAGCCACAATGAAAAAAGATCCATCTCAAACAAGTTAGAAGGCGTGGACTGATGCTTGGGGTTGTCCTCTGACCTCCAGGTGTGCCTTGGTACAAATGTATCAGTATTCACACACGTGTACATACACACGCGAATATATATACAGTACATACACTGTACATACGGTACAAATGTATCAGCATTCACACACGTGAGTGTACATACCCACAAGAATATATATGCACACACATTGTACATATCCCCCAACCCCGACATATGCACATGCCAAGAGGTTTGCCATGATAGAGACGATATGTAGCAGTTCTGTGCCATCGCCTGCCATCATCAGCTCGGCCCTGAGCACGTGATAGCATCTTACATGACCGGAGTACCAAGAGTAACCCCATACCCCATGTCCCATATCCCAGCGTTTCCCACTGGTTTTGGACATTTAAGCAAAAGGAAGTTTTCCAGCAGAGATCAAGGAGTTGGGCCTCCTTAGCAGCAAACACAGACGCTCCCTCAAAGCATCGGGGTGCTGAGCTGTCTGTCTTCAGTTAGTGAGGAGAGTGGCCTGAGTTCTGTTACTCATTTTAGTAGGTGGAGGAGGAGATCAGAGCTGGGGAAGGTGGAAAGCTTTGCTGAGGGCTAAACTTAAACAATGCAACTTTCAAAGCCTGCACTGTGGCTGGAATGGGTTATAATGTTGTCCATCCCTGTTGGGTGCTAAGTTAACAAGGAACCTGTGCTTTTACTGCAGTAACCATTACTTTGAGGACGGCGTCACAGCTCCTGAATATATGAATAATGTCCTCGTTCTGACACTGCCTCCTCAGAACTCCAGCTCAAACTCCTCTTTCTCTGAGCGGTTTTCACGGGTGAGTTAGTTTTGTGTGTGTGTGTGTGCGCGCGCGCATGCATGTGTGTGTGTGTATGTGTGTGTGTGTTTATGTAAGTATTCATTAAGGATAACACAGGGCATGGCAATTAGTCTCTTATTTGAACCCAGATTCTTACATTTGTAAGTAATTTTTGCATGTGTGTGTGCATGTGTGTGTGTGTGTGTGTGTGTGTGTGTTGGTGTGTGTGCAC
Organism: Mesocricetus auratus; assembly: GCF_017639785.1. Taxonomy (NCBI): domain Eukaryota; kingdom Metazoa; phylum Chordata; class Mammalia; order Rodentia; family Cricetidae; genus Mesocricetus; species Mesocricetus auratus. The sequence continues at coordinate 5,423,894 of NW_024429187.1, read as the reverse complement.
ATGAATGAAGAAGGCATGGTGAATATTGTCTTCTTTTACTGATTGCCACTTTTTTATTATTTTATTTGTGTGTGAGAGAGAGAGTGAAGAGGGAGTGTTTGTGTGTGCGCCATGTGGGTGAGAGTGCTTACCACGGCCAGAAGATGGCATCAGATCCCTCGGAACTGGAGTTATAGGCAGTTGTGAGCTCATGGGGCTCTTGGAACTGGACTTAGGTCCTCTATAAGAGCAACCAGTGCTGTTAACTGCTGAGCAATCTCTCTGGCCCTCTGTACTTTATTTTTTGAGGCAGGCTCTCTCAGTGGACCTGATACAGAGGTCTTTAGAGCTCACTGATGTGGCTGAACCAGCTGGCCAAAGAGCTCCAGAGAGTTACCTGATCCTAGCCCTGCACTGGTCCCAAAGTCCACCCACCAAGTGCCGGGATTACAGGAGTGTACCATGACACCCAGCCCTTTACACATATGCTGGGATCTGAACTCAGGACCTCATGTCCTTTATAGGAGCCATCTCCTCAGCCCCTGCAAGCACTTTTACCAGGTACTTCAGTAGATGTCACTGACTCCTGCTATGTGCCGAGCTTTTGCAAGCACAGGCACCTCATCAAACCTCATACTGTAGGTTTGACCACAAGAGCCGCAGACACTTCCACGGCATCGGCGTGACAGTCCCCATATGGGAATATAGAAGAAGAAGCCTTGTTACTGAGAGTCAGTCTCACACTTAGGAGAAGGAGAAATTAAACAGCATAAAGTAACTAAAGAGGTACCAGGACGTTCTCTCTATCCTAAAGCAATGCGCTCCTGTGGCTAGTACCCACATTCTTTGTTTTGAAATAGATACTCCTAGGTGAAGACCTTACAGTATCATCCATCATAATGAAGAAGTCGACCACTGTCCAGAGGTGTGCCAGGAGGATGCTAATATATTCTGATTGTCTCAATATCCTATCTGGTTTGGCACTTGTCCCAGAAAAGGGCCTCCACTTCCCATTAAATCATGGTCACCTTATTATGCTGTGAAGATCTGATGACACCCTAGACTCTGCCAGTCACTGAGTTTTAATTGGATGCAGTTTGTCATCTGCCTTCTTCTCTCAGTTGAGAGCAATTTGTGATAAAGTGGGGGCAATCCAAAGATCCCCCCAAACAACTTTTCAATGGCAAGAGAAGGGCAAGTCCCTAAGTGCTGTAAGATCGTGTGAACATCACTCATTCACCTAGACCATCTGTTCCAAGTGCTCCAGTTCATGGCCCTGTCAAAATAAGAGGCTTTAAGGCCCTTTTAATGCAAGATCTTAACTGGGTTCTGTTCATCCCATGAAATGATGATTTTTGTGGGCTCTTCACATAGTTCAGTGGATAAAGACACCTGCCACCAAGCTTAATCAGTTGAGTCTGATCCGAGGGTCCCACATGGTAGACCCTGAGTCCCAGAAGTTGTCCTCTGACCACTATATGCAGGTCCCCAACAAATAAATAAATGTAATGTAATGAAATGAAATGATTTCAGCACAAGAAACGGGAATTGTTTTTCCTGTTACTGTTTCTGTGAAGTGTAATTCCAGGTGCATTGAACGTGAGTTGTGTCTTGGCTCGGGCAGAAGGGAGTTCCGAAGTGCTTGAGGAAAAAGAACCTATCTGGTTCAGGGGGACAAGCAAGAGTTTTCCATTCACAATCCTGCAATGGCCATCATGTAGGTGGATACAGAAGCGGAGATTGAGGTGGTAACTCTCTTTTATTTTGTCAGGACAGACGTTAGGGGACTGAAGCGACACTCGGTCAGATCCATCTTCAAAGCACGTCCGGTGGTATCAACCAATCCCAGTTCCTCACATCCCACGCTGGATACTGAGGCAGGGGTTGTTTTCTGGGATTTGATTTTCTCTTTTACATTGTGAAGAAAACTTTAACTTAAAGCAAACAGTATTTCTTTGTGAAGTCCTATAAGCAGGAAAATGCTGGATGTTGACTTCCTGAACTACATTGTGCAATCCTCCATCATGAGAAGGAAGTATAAAGGTCTCTAAAGGCCAGGTTCTTGTTTTTTGATCCCATGAAAAAGCAAAATTGTGACAACAGAGCACGGACCCAAGGAGGTGTTCCCTGTCCCCTGTTATTATTTTATGTTTCCAGTTATTCACTCCTCCCAAGAACATTTATTTGGCTCCAGGCTCAAGACCAGGAACCCATGCCCCTTTTCCCATTAAAAGATTTTTTCTATCTCATTCAGGGAAGAAACGACTTCTCTCTCGCTTACTTGGAAGGAACCTTGCTGTTTGGGCACATGCTGAAGATATTTCTTGAAAATGGAGAAAACGTCACCTCTCACAAATTTGCTCATGCATTCAGGAATCTCACCTTTCAAGGTACTTGGTCTCTTTAAGAGCAAACAACAGGGCTGAAAAGATGGCTCAGAGGTTAAGCACTGCTCTTCCAGAGGTCCTTAGTTCAAATCCCAGCAACCACATGGTGGCTCACAACCATCTGTAGTGAGATTTGTGCCCTCTTCTGGCCTGCAGGCATGCATGAGACAGAATACTTTAATAATAACAAATAATAAATAAATAAATCTTTAAAAAGAGCAAGCAACCAAACAACAATAAAGTTGAAGAAATTCAGGCTGCAAGGGGGAGAGGGGGGAGGTGTTCTGGGAGACCAAGAGAGGCTTCAGCGTTTGATGCTTCAATTGCTAAAGACCCTGAAACTCGATGAGAGGAAATGTCATTGCATAAACTTTGTAGGACGTTGTGATACATATAACTGGCTGCAGTTTATGCTACTGACTTGTGTACTCTTGGGAATGTTGCAGAATGGGCGTGTAGCTTGCAGGCTGTATCTACAAGTGGCCGTTCACAGAGTATTGTTATAAGTAGTGGTGTGCTGCCTCGGCCTGGAGATTAGCAAGAAGAGAAACACTCGCAATCTATTTTTATTTTTAAAATTGGCATGCAAAATATAGTTGCAGCATTTTCAGATGGCGTGTGTTTTAATACAGTCTCTTCTCCACTCAGCTCCTCTGTCTCCTGGTCCTCCAAACCCACCTTGTGACCTGTCCCCTGGTCTCCTTTCTGCTATCATGTCACAGACTCACATTTGTCATTTTAATTTTACCTCTCTATATCATGATATCTCTCCCCCACCTCCTGTGTTAAGCCTCTGTTTCCCAAACCCTTCATGACAATACCACCCAGAAGAGCACGTCACACCCCCCCCTCCCCGCCAGCTGTCGGATTGACACCGCCATCCTTCACGCTGTTCTTGAAACTCCCCTTTCATGGCTCAGGGCTCAGGCAGGGCTATAAGGAGATTCTGTGTAAGAAATTATCTTAATCTTGCCCTGGGAAACTTTTGTCTGAGCCTAAGTGAGCCTCTTTTCAGCTCTGCAAGGCAGAAAATGGTTAACCATCTTTCTGAGAGCTGTGCCTGTGGTTTCCACAGGGAGAGGTGGAGATGGTTTCTGCTTCCCCCAGAGAAGCAGGCAGAGACATGGACTGATAGTCCGTGTGTCCTGAGTTCTGCCAGACACTTATGGAGTCATAGTCATGGTCATAGTCAAGTATCCCAATGACCACTGTCACAGTCTCAGAGCCAGAAGACATGTATTAGTCCTAGCTTGGTCATTTATCACTCTGCAATAAAATAAGAATGTAGAGAGCAGAAAATGACAAATGTGTGTGATTCATTTAGCACAGAGCTAGTGTCTAGCAAACATGCACTAAGTGTTGGACTTAAAATTGCATTTATTTACTTGGGGCTATACACACACACACACACACACACACACAAGCATTCATGTGTGCATGCCACAGGATACAGAGGCCACGAGGTGACTTGTGGGAGTTGGGCCTCTCCTTCTACCATGTGGGTTCTGGGGACTGAACTTGGGTTCTCAGGAAGCACCCTTCCCACCTGAACTGTCTGGGCAGCCCAGATGTTAGCTCTTATGTTGAGCATGTAAACATTTCCCACCTAACCGCACGTTCTGTATGGTCAGTCTACAAGGCTATTATTTTGTAGTTGGAAAGTTGAGATATAAACAACTTAAGTACCTTGTTTCAGTGTTCTAACCAAAGAATAACAGTGAAGCAAGTTTTGCTCTTTGTGTAATGTAGACTGTACACGCCCCATACATCTGCTGTGCAACTGATTTAGCTAGTGTTTTTAGTAAATATGTATCATGGACAATCGAGCGATTTATTAACCTGCCACATCCGCAATGAAAGAAAGGGGATTTTCCTTCTAAATGAACATGAAAAATATCCTTCACAACTCACAGGTGAGAAGCAATTAAGGGCCGCCTGATAGGAATACAATAGGGTTTGAATCCGTTTTAAGTGCCCATAAGGATCCTTCTGGTGTCAGGCCTAAAGGCAACGGTGCTCGCCAGCATGCTCTCTCTCTCCCTTTAGGCTTGGCAGGACCCGTGACTCTGGATGACAGCGGGGACATTGACAACATAATGTGTCTTCTGTATGTGTCTATGGATACCAGGAAAGTATGTCTGATCCCTTGTTAGGAAATGTGGGGAGATGAGACTGGGTGGTTAACCTGGACCGGGGCCAACCCTGAAGACATCTATGGACACTAAGGGATTGTGTTGGAGGCTGAGACAGGAGGATTAAGAGTTCAGGATCAGACTTAGCTACGATATTGAGATCCTACACATACACACCCCCAGAGCGACACACAAATGTAGTCAGTCTCATCATAAACTGCTCTAAATGTCTTCATATTTTTCTTTTCTTCTTTTTTTATGCCTCAACACAGTACAAGACTCTTATGGCATATGACACCCGTAAGAATGCAACCATCCCAATGGATACGCACCCCAACTTCATCTGGAAGGACCACAGGCTCCCTAATGATGTTCCTGGGCTGGGTAAGACATTCCTACTGGGTTTTCTTTCCCCAACATGGTTTCCATGTAAGCTTTATGGAGAAGCTTGTTTTTCTTTTCTTCTCAATCTCACGTGGGCCTTCTGGGCTTGTAAATGTGGGTTTTACAAGTCCAGGGAGCTACATAAATATAGCCGCATTTTAAGTTAGCTAACCCTGTTTTGAAGATGGATCCCACATAAGCAGTTCCCCTAGAAAGCAAAAACATAAAGTTCGCAAAACTTAAACAATCATGGAAATATGTGCTGTACTCTGTATGCATTTGAATGCAACAGACTCTGTATGCATTTGAATGCAACAGACTCAAGGAACATTCTCTATATTTTAGCAAAGAATATTTGCTACATCAGGTTGAGAGATAATCGGTGATCATGGCCCTGAAAGCCTCCTCCATTCCTTCACAGGACATGCATTAGGTGACAATGATGGTGACACACAGGAGATGAGATTCTAAAACCCTTAACATGGCCTGGCCTTCTTGTTTGAAAGACACAGTGACAATGCTGGACATTAACCTTCCTTGCCTTCAGCAGCACATTCTGTCTGTGACTGGCTTGGCCAGTACTTATTGTAATGATCAATAATTCTGGGTCACTAATCTAGCATCTTTTAGACAATGGTCTTAAATTAGGGCACACATTTATACTCAAAGACATGAAAATACCATTAATGGGTTCCTAAAAACTTATGATGTATTTTTAAGTTCAACACTATGCAACCAGCTGGAATTTACTCTTTGAAAAGAATTTAAGTGATAGGAGAACTAGTGACGTTGAAGAATAAAAAAATGCAACTCTTTATTTAACAAGACCCTAATTTTTTAGAAATAGAACCAAAAAGAAATTTCAGTATTAGTTACCATTGAGTAATAAGACCCTGAAAGAATTTTTCCCTTTTACTTATTTCTGAATTTTCAATTCTTTTCAACAATGTTTGTATTTATTTATCACTTTCTAAAGTATTAAAAAACTGCGTTAGAAACATTGCTCTGTGGCCAGGAACTTGAGTTTGATCCGCTTTTAAGAGAAATAGTGGTCCAATGATCTTGCTCATTTAAAACTACAGCTGTCTCTAAGCTTCTTTTGCTCTGTGACTCCTACTAAATGGAGATGGTTGACTTAAAGCTGTGAGGAAGGTGTAGGGTGGTACATCCTACGGAACAGAAGATGACCCAGAGACCACTGTAGATTCAGAGCTGTCTCATGCCTCCAACACTTTAAACCCGACACTTCAGTCATCTCTGCCTCTCTGTCCCTGTGTCTCTCTGTCTCTGTCTCTAATCCTGTCTCTCCCTCTCTCCCTCCCCTACTTTCCCTCTCCTTCTCTCAGCAGGGGAGAGGGCTCAAGATGGCTCATGGGCCAAGTGCTTGCTGAGGGGCCTGAGTTTGGATACACACACACACACACACACTCATACACACATGCACACATACATACACACACATTGACAGACACACACTCATACACATATACATGCACACATACACATACACACACATACACATACTCACACACATACACACATGCACACATACATACACACTGACACACAGACACACACACTCATACCCATACACATATATACATGCACACATACACACACTCATACACACATACACACATGCAGTGCCCACCTTAAAAAAAAAGCTGCAAACACAGAGGTGTGCATCTGTGACCCCAGGGCTGGAACAGATGGAGGCAGGCAAATGCCAGTGAGCTCCAGGTTCAGGGAGAGATTCTGTCTCAAAAATATAGTGGCAGGTGACAGAGGACATTCAGTGTTGACCTATGACCTGCACGAGAGAGAGAGAGAGAGAGAGAGAGAGAGAGAGAGAGAGAGAGAGAGAGAGAGGGAGAAGGAAGGAGAGGGGAGAGGGAACGGGAGGAGGGAATTTATCTTTTTCACAGGCTCTTGCAATTAAATATCTAATATGTAAATGAGTAAGAATACATCTGTAAACACAGTTCTACTGTGGACGCAGCACTAATACATCCTGTTGATTAGGAGAAGAATGTCATTTCCAGGGGAGCATAGTAGAAGACTATTGCGTTAACATGATTCCATTTGTTTTTATTCTGTAACTAAAAGCTTCTCCCTCTGTTTAAAGCTGGAGCTCGCTCACATTCATTGTCAAGCCGGCAGACTATACTAACCATAGTAGCCACTAGAGGGCAGCATAAGGTTTGCCTTAGAATTAACCAAGCAGCAAAGTGAAGACAACTACAGTTAGCCAGGCAGGGTAGCTCGCACCTGTAATCACAGCACTTGGAATACTGAAGTTGGAAGACTGCCGTGGTGTTGAAGCAATCCTGTGCTACAAAGTGAGTTCCAGGCCAGCCTAGACTACAGAATGTGACCCCGCCTCAGCAGCAATGAGCCTATTTGGTTTAAATAGTCTACTTATTAAATATCTAATTATGGTAACTATGTCCAGCACAGTGAAGTGCTCATTATGCAGTCAGAGAGGGACTGAAGTGACCCGAGCCCCTCAAACTCATGTTCTGGTGTGGAGGTTTGTAATTCTACACTGTGGGCATTGTATTTCTTCTACAGGCTTATTTTGTTGTTGTCGTTGCTGTTTTGTTTTTGTGTCTTGGTGTGGGGTTAGGGGTGTGTTACAGTAGGAGTGTGATGGTGGTGGGTACGGTTGAACTCCCCACCACAGTCATGTCAGAATCCATCCAAAGAAATACGACCACGAGGGCTGGAGAGATGGCTCAGCCGTTAAAGGCTAGGCTCACAACCAAAAATATAAGAAATACTACCACGAGGGCATGAGCCCTCAGCTGAGAGTGTTTGTCTGCCGAGATGAGAGGAGAAATATCACCTAAAAATAAGGCAATGAGCAAAGGCACGCACTTGCAAAGCAGCCTTCACCAAAAGCTGCTTCAGTTTTCGCCTCGAGCTAAATCTCTGCTTGGGGGTGTGAGAGGGAGAGGGAGAGAGGGGAGAGGGGAGAGACAAAGAGACAGAGAGAGGAGAGAGAGAGAAGACAGAGAGGACTAAAACACATGTAACATAAGTTTATTGTAGAGGAGTTTCTTAGTATATTTTACTATTTGGGCACCTTTTATCATTTCAGTAAAATAAGGAGGGACAAACTTTTATTCAAAATGTTCATGCATTGTAGTTAATTAACTCATGATGGGTGCAGAGAAACTGCTGCCCTAAGGGTTCTGTGTGTCCTGGTGCCATGTTAGAGACTCCTGGGGGTGCACGCTGCTTTAACAGGAAAATCTATTGTCTCTTTTCCTGGAGCAGCATGCACTATTCAGAAGTGATCTCCTGCCTTCTCTTAAACACTTTCCCTAAGCGTGCTCTCTCTCTCTCTCTCTCTCTCTCTCTCTCTCTCTCTCTCTCTCTCTCTCTAGTCTTCTTTACCACATATGCATTGTCTTCCAGTTTCTTACACACTTGGGTGTCACCTGAGTCCTTCTGCTGAACCCACAGACCTTCCTGTCTAGACGGGAAGCTCTGCTGCGCTTGTGAGCCAGGGCCGTCCTAGGAGGCTTGCTGCTGTGGACTTCTCACTCCCTGCTGTCCCCTTGCATCCTCAGATGTCTTTCCACGGCTTCCTTGGGTTAGATTTCCATTTTCCTGGATTCCACTTACCCTTCTGAGAATCTATGAACTTACAACACCTACTCAACACACACACACACACACACACACACATACACACACACACTACAACAAATAAATCACGTTATTATCTTCCGCCAATATTCTGGAAAGCTCAGAAAGGAATAGCATACAGCATTGTGGTTTCTTAGAACATGAGCCCTGCATTTGAAAATAGCCATCATTTTCTTCCTGCAGAGAACCTCCTTGGGCCCACAAGTCGGGAGAACGGTAGGTAGGCTTAGATCCTCCCAAATTGTGTGTGTTGGATACCACTTAATGCTCTTATGACAGTGGCGCTACATAACTGTGCCTGTTTCGTGTACCCAACCCTACAATCCTAGCACACTAAAGAGAACTACAAGCGATGCTGAAAGGAATCCAAAGGTTGGTTGGTTGCTTCTGGTTTTCTTGTTTGCTTGGTTTTTGTTTTGTTTTGTTTTGGTTTGGTTTTGATTTTTCAAGACAGGGTGCTTCCATGTAGCCCAGATGGGCAGTGAACTCACAGAGATCCACCTGCCTCTGCCTCTACCATCGGGCATGCACCACCACCACCCGGCTAGGTATCCACTTTTCCTGGGCACACACACAGCAGCTTTCCTCAGAGCCTGGGATTGCTGGATGTGTATCACCAATGAAGAGATTAATAAAAGATGAGGATTTTTCAAAGGGCTCTTCCTTCTCCTGTCCTCAGATTACCTTACAGCAGAAGCTTTGGGATGTGTTGACACCCATCTGTGGTTCTGCTAACGCATTGCCATTGCCTTCCTTCCCACAGGTCCTCAAGTCCTGATGATCGCTGTCTTCACGCTGGCGGGGATTGTGGTCCTGCTGCTGTTGATAGCTCTGCTGGTGCTGAGGTACCGCCTTCCCACAGGCTTTCCCTCCTGGTAGGGAGGAGAGAGTGGATAAGTCTGGTGTCCACTGGCAATGCCTGATACCAAAGGCAGACCCGGGGTCTTGAAGGGATTCTGCATCAAAAACCGTGTCAAAGGCAGAACCTGATAAGGGTAGAATAGAATCCCAAATTAAGGGATCTGCCTGTGTGAGGTCTTGTGTATGCTGGGGAAGATTGCAAACGCCCAAGTGTCCAGACGACCACATCATAAGCAGTGTGTAACTAGCTAGCTTGTTACAGAGTTCTGTTGGTGTGTTGTGAGAGATCATAGAATTGTTGTACAGAATACTGTGGAGGCTATAAGAAGCTTACAAACCATCCATGTCACTAGGTGTGGTGGTCCATGCTTGTAATCCCAAGCTAAGGCCAGAGGGTGTAAGTTTGAGGCCAACTTGCATGATGTAGTAAGACCCTGTCTCAAACAAGCAGAAACAGTAACAACAAAGAAATGCTCTCCTCCAAATGTTCAGAGTGTCCAGAGCATGAGGAAAGAGAAACATAGACTCAGTCCACCAGGTGGTGACCTCCACAGTGACACACTTCCTCCAAGCCAGCTGGACAGTTGACTTTCCATCCAAAATTAAAATTAAAACGACCTAGTACAATATACAGAGATATAGCCCATTCCATGTGGAGCTTTGGCGTTAAGGTCCTACATGAGAAAACCAAACTTCAAAATGGATACAGGTGGCTTTATGGAGAGCAGTTCTGAGTTGAGATCAAGAAGAAAGTCATAGAAGAAAAATGAATAACTATGAGATGATAAAATTAAAATTTTCTATACAACAAAATTAAAGAAGCAGTGACATAGAAGAAAATATTTGCTACACAAAAGGAGATAGAATTTGTTTTTTCATAACATAAATAAATTCTGTTTTTCTCTTTGAGGCAGGGTTTCTCTGTGGCTTTGGAGACTGTTCTGGAATGTGCTCTTGTAGACTAGGCTGGTCTCAAACTCACAGAGATCCACCTGCCTCTGCCTCCTGAGTGCTGGGATTAAAGATGTGCGCCACCACCACCCGGCCAACATAAATAAATTCTTACAAGGGCCTGGGGAGATGGCTCAGTGGGCAAACGGAATTGTGCAAGTATGAGGACTTGAGTTCAAATCCCCGAAGCCCATGTGGGGTAGTTTGAATGGAACTGGCCCCAACACGCTAACAGGGAGTGACATTATTAGGAGGTGTGGCCTTGTTAGGGTGTGTGGCCTTGTTAGGAGGTGTGGCCTTGTTGGAGTAGGTGTGGTCCTGCTGGAGGAAGTGTGTCACTGTGGAGGTGGGCTTTGAGTTCTCATATACACTCAAGATACTTCCCAGTGTCTCAAACTACTTCCTGTTACCTTCTGATCAAGATGTAGCCAGCACCATGTCTGCCTGAACACCATTATGTCCCACCATGCTGATAATGGACTGAACCTCTGAAAATGTAAGCTTCCACTTCAATTAAATGTTTTCCTTATAAGAGTTGCCATGGTCATGGTGTCTTTTCATAGAAATAGAAACCCTAAGACACCACATAAAACCAGGGACAGTGTGCATATCTGTACATTGTCACAGAGAGATGGGAAAGGGAAACAGGAAAAGTTCCAGATGCTCACAGACCATACAGAGCACAGCAAGAGCACCTACATCAAACAAGTGAAAGGTGAGGGTCAGATGCCAAGGTGGTCCTCTAATCCCCACAAGAACTCTGTGCACACATGAAACACACACATCAATCCACACACACCAATCCACAGACACAGTCACACAATCACCAATCCACAGACACACACACACCATACCAATTCCCATAGACACACACATGCTCACATGCTCTGTCACATATACATCATCCCCCACCAATTCATAAACACACACACATACACACATGCTCACACACATCATTCGACATAGACACATACACATGGATACACAACAGTCCACATACACATATACACACATACATACACCAGTTCATACACATACACACATATACCAACCCATATAGACACACACAGAAGAGAGATGAAGATTCATGTAAATTAATAAAAGAAATGTTATGATAATAAAACTGAGAAAAATCACAAATCTATTCAACTCTTTGATGCTATATATTCTATAATAGCTGGTGAATTTTTTGGAGATATCCTCTCCATAGAAATCAAACAAACAAAATAAAGCAACAATGAGCCACCATTTTGTACACATCATAAATGTTTAAAATGTGTGACAATATTAAGAATATTGGAAATGAACGTTCTCAGGTTGGGAAATTGGCACATCACTTTGGAAAAGGATTTCATGGTATCAGTGAATTGAAGTGTGTTTCTCCATTGTAACCCAAGAAGGTATCACATGTAGTACCTAAAGGAAGGAATCAGAAAACTATCTTTATATGTTGGGATAAATGTTGAAATAGAACCTCATATAGCTCAAACTGGCCTTGAAATTGCTATGTAGCCAAAGCTGATCTTGAACTCCTCATCTTCCTGCCTCCACCCCCCAAATGCTGGGTTCCAGGTGCGATCCTCTTGGCATGGATTAAACTTACTGTTTAAAGAGCAAAGCATGAAAAGGAACTGGGTTATTTAGGAGTATAGTGGAATAACGGTATTTTCAAAGTTTACATTTTTTGCCTCTCAAGATTGTCAGGGTTTTGTTTGTTTCTGGTTTTGCTTTTATTGTCTTTCATTATTTTCACCATCCTTTATTGTACCGAATAACTGTCTGAGTGAAGAGCTTGGGAAGGTGAAATGAAGAGAACAGAAAGGTCCACAGTAGTCCACCTAGCAGTTGGAAGAGCAGGGAGCCACACCTCAGTGTCTGCTGGTCTGAAGACAGCAAAGTCAAGGTCCTAAGTTTTTCCTAGTTTGTCTAGGTTCCAAATAGAATGGATGTTGTAGTTTGAATGTAATGGCCAGCATAAGCTTATAGGGAGTAGTACTATTAGGAGGTGTGGCTTTGTTGAAGTAGGTATGACCTTGATGGAGGAAGTGTGTCACTGTGGAAGCAGGCTTTGAGGTCTCATACATGCTCAAGACACACCTAATGTCTCAGTTCACTTCCTGTTGCTTTTGGATAAAGATGGAGAATTCTCAGCTACTTCTCCAGAACAACGCCCACCTCCATGCCTCGATGTCCTACCATGATAAGAGTGAACTAAACCTCTGACCTGTAAACAACACCAATTAAATGTTTTCCTTTATAAGAGTTTCTATGGTCACGGTGTCTCTTCACAGCAATGGAAACCCTAAGACAAATGTTTATAAACACCTCCTGGTGGTTCTCTTCCTTTTACAGAAAATACAGGAGAGATAATGAACTTCGACAGAAGAAGTGGTCCCACATTCCTTCTGAAAGCATCTTTCCTCTGGAGACTAATGAGACCAACCAGATCAGCCTGAAGGTAAGCCAGGCACACTCTACCTGTTGATGAGTATCTCAAAGAACTTTGGTAGCATGTGTACCAAGCATGGACACTTCGGTTAATTTGGGAATGCAAGATTTAGATGTTTGCAACTTAAAGGAGGAAGGATGGTTTTGTCTCATGGTTTCAGGACCACTGGTGTCTTTTATAGTGGCGGCTGGCTGCATAACTTTCCCATAAGTCAATGGGTCAGCAAAGAGAGAGCAGTCAGATCTGGGAAATTCTGATGTATAAGAATTGTCCCACCCCTTTCCTTCCAGCAGCCCACTTTCTCAAGCTAAGCCCCACCTCTTAAAGGTTCTAGAACATCCCAGAATGATATCACCGGCTGAGCACCAGGTATTCAAACACATGAGCCCATGGGAGGCAGTCCACTTTCAACCACAACAGTGTGTCAGTCTTCTTTGCATCTGACCTGGAAGAGAAATGCCTGTGGGCTCCTCTCACCCTCGATACTCATCTCCTCACACTAAGTAGTTGCCATAGGTTTCGGCCATTGCTGAAGTGGCCTCTGCTGAGATTTGTCTAGAAATGCAAATTGTGGCCAGTGTGAACAACTCACCCACATTTACTGAAGCCAGGAATGCAAAGTCCCCCAAAAGAGCCTCTAATTAAGCTTTATTGTCATGCCTCTGCAGATGACACTGAAAGACAAAGGATTGAGAAGCTGTGTAGAGTCACAAAGAGATAGTAAGGTATGATAGATAGATAGATAGATAGATAGATAGATAGATAGATAGATAGATATGTATAGATAGATGATGATGATGATGAAGATAGACAGACAGACAGATAGATAGATAATGATGATGATAGGTAGGTAGGTAAGTAGATAGTAGGTATATAGGTAGATAGATAATAGGTAAGTAGGTAGATAGATGATAGATAGATTGATTGATAGATAGACAGACACAACTATAAGCACTTACTGAGAACTTTTATGCCAGGTGCATTATTACTCTGCTTCTGCTTCATCTTCTCCTGAGCCCATCAAGTAACAGGACTGGAATTCCAGAAATGTGACTACAGTTTGAATCTAAATTAATTGTAGACTTGAAGACCTTGCCTCCAGACACATACCACAGAATTATCAGTATTTCTACACGAAAGCACAGAGATGCTCTCAAGCCAGGGAAGAGCTGACAGGCAGGGGTAAAATCACATCACGCTTTGGAGCTTCCTTGCCGGCAACGTGGTCTCACCACACACAGGAAGCAGAGACAGAGAACAGGAAGTGGTGACGAGCTTTATGGGGATCCCACCTCCACATCCTGAACGCTGCCTTCTGGTGGCTTGGATCTACTCCCAAAGACAAAGTACACTGGCTTAAATTACTGAATTGGTTCACACAGTGTCTTGAGAAAAGCTTTGGACACATTAAATTCTGAGGTGACATTTACCATCATTTAGCCCTCAAGTAATACATTTATAAAATGAAAAATACATGGGAGAGAGAAGGAGGAAGAAGACGAAGAAGGAAAGGAGGAGAGAAAGAGTCAGGGAGCTCGGGAGGAGGAGGAAGAGGAAGAGGAACCCTCAACTGCTGATACCAAGCAAGGCTTACTGCTGTAGCTCCAAGATGTTTCATAAAGAAAAGACTTAGTTGCATGGCCCTGACCAGCAAGGACCGGGCTAGAGTCAAGTCTGCCTGCCTGTGGGCTTTATCGGGAGTACATGGGGAGAGGAGAGAGGCTGATTGCTAGACGGCTGAGTAGGTGCCCTGCACACTGTGCCTCTTTGCAAATCTCTTGTTTCTATCGGGGGATGGGCAGCTGTTTTGCTCCACTCTGAGGCTAAAAATCACCTCCTCAAGAGGCTACCTCCCTCTGTACATGTGCTGAACAGCTCATCCCAGAGTCCTGGAGTGGATTCTGGGGGCTTTCCTCAAAAATCAGTTGTAAAACTTTGTTATTTGGGTGAGGATTTTCTATCAAGACCATGGCCCATTTCAGTGTTTATTAATAGGTGGTGTACCAGTAGTCATCCTTGGAAATTGATCGAACTATTTCAGTTACATTTAAGGATAGCCTCATGCATTTAGCAAGGATGATAATTCACCTGTCCTAGCTAGGGTTACTATTGTTGTGACAAAACACCATGACCACAAGCAGCTCGGGGAGAAAAGGGATTATTTGGCTATGCATCCATGTCACTGCCCATCACTGAAGGAAGTCAGGACAGGAACTCTGGCAGGGCAGGAACCTGGAGGCAGGAGCTGATGCAGAGGCCATGGGGGAGTGCCGCTCACTGGCTCGCTCTCCATACATTATTACAACCTGACATCTTATAGAACCCAGGACCACTGGCCTTCCCCTGCCATCCTGCCTACAGTTGGAAAATGCACACGCACATCACAGAAGCAGCCAGCCTTCCCAGGAGGCGACTTTAGCCTCATAATCTCAAATTGCCTTTGCAGAACATAATAGCTTCGCCCTCCCAAAGGAAACACGAGACTTGCACAGAGCCTTGGTGTCCAGGGACTCCTGTTCAGAAAGATCCCCAAATCTTTCTCTCTCTTTTTTTTTTAAGTTTAAAGTCTCCACTGTGGGCTCCTGCCCAGCAGTCTAGGAACACTCAGCAGACACGCCCCCTGGAAGCCTCGTAGCCTTTGGCTGTGTGGGGATGAGGGATGGATGGGAGGTTCTCTAGCATTGTTCTTTTCTCTGCCAGATTGACGACGACAGGAGACGAGATACAATCCAGAGACTACGACAGTGTAAATACGACAAAAAGGTTGGTATAGTAATCCCCGGCCCTGCACCCAGTGTCCTGAAGCCTCTCAGTAAACCCTGTCAGTTTGTACAGCTGTCATCATTGCCATTGTTGTCCCTGCCTCCCTACTCTCCTAAACCCTTTGGGTTGGTACAGCCCCCCCCCCCCCCGCCCCACCTCACCCCTGCTCCCCTGAACCCTGTCGGTAGTTAGAATAGCCCTCACTGCCCTGACCCGTGTATGCTGGGTGTTCTGACACACAGCTGCCCTGGGCCCTGACCTTGGCCATGGGACGGTAGAGGGGCCCAGGTAGCTGCAAGAGTTCCTTCCACATGGAAGGGAGGGCTCTGGGGACATGAAGAACAAATGAGACATTCTTGTGAGACGTGGAGAACAGGAAGGAAAAGGAAACCTGAGGTTCGGCTCACTCAGGGAAGCCCTTATACTTCATTCTCAAGACTTCCCTGTCAGGGAGGGCCTCCGTCCTTCCTTCCTCGTTTTTCCTTCCTGTTTCTTCCCTTCCCACTTCTCGTTTTCTCCTTCCCTCCCTCCTCCTCCCTTCCATGTCCCCTGGTCACTCTACATGAAACGTTCAAGCCCCAAGCCCGCTACATCCCGGTTACCAGGCCCCAGAGCTGGAAGCCTGCAGCTGCTCCAGGAGGTTTACGATACTCTGGGGCCTCACTCGAACTTCTGAGCTATGCACTTAAAGAATTGCACTCTGCCATCTGTGGCTCGGCTGGGTTGGAGACTGCCCGGAAAAGACTCACGCTACAGCAATCCCCCCTTTCCGCAATTGATCTCTGCAGAAAGTGATTCTGAAGGACCTCAAGCACAGCGATGGCAACTTCACAGAGAAGCAGAAGATCGAGTTGAACAAGGTACGGGCCCGGTAACGCTCCATCGCATTCCCCGGACCCCGAGGTCCCCAGCCTTGCCACCGCCCACCGCCTGCAGGCTAGGAAAGGGTGCCTAGGCTTCCCTCTTGTTGACAATCTACCAAGGGAGGCTGGAGAGTGAGGCCTGACATGCCGGGTATCATGTAAGAGTATTTAGACTGTTAGTGCGCTCGAGGAAGATGTAATGCGTGTGGGAAGAGGGATTCGCAGCTGGGTTCTTCTGCCCATAGACCTCAGAGGGAGCTGGGGCATAAATCTCCACCCTGGCACCCCCACGCCCACCTGCTCCCTGCCGCCTAGCTTTGTACCGAGCCTAGTGGCCTGTTCACCCCCGCCCCACCCCCACCCCACCCCACCCCCTCGGCTCTGCTTTGTAACCAGCCTAGTGGCCTGCTCTCCTAGTTGCTGCAGTCGGACTACTACAACCTGACCAAGTTCTACGGCACCGTGAAGCTGGACACCAGGATCTTTGGTGTGGTTGAATACTGTGAGAGAGGGTCCCTCCGGGTAAGGAACCATGATCACTTCCTATTGCCTCAGTGGTCCACCGTGTGAAAAAGAAAAGAAAAGAAAAAAGCGCCCGTAACTCCAATTCCGGGGGGAACTAACGCCCCCTTCTGGTCTCTGTGGGCTCCCGCACACATGTGATGGACATACACGCATGCAGACAAAGCGCTCACACGCATAAAATAAATTAAAAATTGTACTCAATGGAACGACACCAGAGAGCTGTCAGGAATGGTGATCAGGGCCATCGGATTGCATCACTCGTTCCTATGACATCATTACGAGCAAGCCAAAAATATTCAGGCTAGCAGAGTAGGCAAAGGAGCAAAGAGGGGGACCTGCTTTGAGGTGCCTTTTGCATTGCTTCGCTTGCTTTTGAGCGGAATGCACAAGGGACGGGTGCTCGGGTGCTCGGGTGCTCGGGTGTTCGGGTGCTCGGATGGCATCAGATGGGCTGTTGTAAATCCTGCTGCTGCTCGATCCAGTTCTCACCCCACTCCCTCTCAGCAGGAGTGGAAGCTGACTCAGCAGGGGCCGGCTCTGCTATTCAGGATGAGCAGGTCCAGGGCTGAGAAAGAGAAGGATGGGGCCGGGTCAGGTTTCCAGAAGAAGCGAGCTTTAAGCTAGGACCCTCAAGCCACTGAGCACCCTGAAGACTGGGGTGCAGGCAACGGCAGCGCTCAGGGCGCCGGCTCCGGTGACTGCCGGTGCACTCTGGAGGTCCATGGAGAAAGCGCTCATCACATGGGTGTTAGCAGTGCTCTTTTCCTGCCTCTTCCATTTTCCTCTGTCGGAAATGGCACGGGTTTTAGCAGCTGGTTGCCAGGAACTAGGCACGGGAAGACCAAACATATTTCCTGTTTTACCACCTGTCACCTCATCAACAAGAAAGGACTAAATTGCAATTCCCACACAAAGACTATCAGCTCAGCTCTTCTAAACTTAGATGACAATTCCTGTTGTCTATGCAAATACTGCTTGAAAGTTAAAAGCTAACACCCTCCAGACTCATTGACCACCTAACAAGACTAGCGTAAGACTGACTACAGCCCAGCTATAGTTAGGACCTTACACAGGAAAATGTCTATGAAATGCTGTAATAGGAAACTGTGCTGCGATGTTAAACTAGTTGTATACAAAACAAGCAATAGAACTTGGTTAATTCTGCCTGTAGTAAAATTAAGATAATGTATCATACAAAAGGTTTCTTAACAATCATATGCTCTGATTGTGTGTGATATGAACTGAGGGTGTGTGCGGTGTGGGGGGTATATGTGGGTGTGGTGTGTATGTTGTTTTGTGTGTATATGTGTTGTGTGTGTATTGTTTGTGTATGTGACTTAGGTGTTGTGCATATGGCATGTGTGCTGTGTGTTGTGTATGTATGTGTGTGTGTAGAGGTGTGTGTGTGGTGTGTGTGTAGAGGTGTGTGGTGTGTGTGTGTAGAGGTGTGTATGTGTAGAGGTGTGTGTGGTGTGTGTGTGTGTAGAGGTGTGTATGTGTAGAGGTGTGTGTGTGTGGTGTGTGTGTAGAGGTGTGTGTGTGTAGAGGTGTGTGGTGTGTGTGTAGAGGTATGTGTGTGTAGAGGTATGTGTGTGTAGAGGTGTGTGGTGTGTCTGTGTAGAGGTGTGTGGTGTGTGTGTGTAGAGGTGTGTGGTGTGTGTGTAGAGGTGTGTGGTGTGTGTGTGTGTAGAGGTGTGTGTGTGGTGTGTGTGTAGAGGTGTGTGGTGTGTAGAGGTGTGTGGTGTGTAGAGGTGTGTGTGTGTAGAGGTGTGTGGTGTGTGTGTAGAGGTATGTGTGTGTAGAGGTGTGTGTGTGTAGAGGTGTGTGTGTGTGTGTGTAGAGGTGTGTGGTGTCTGTGTGTAGAGGTGTGTGGTGTGTGTGTGTAGAGGTGTGGTGTGTGTGTGTAGAGGTGTGTGTGTGTGTGTGTGTGCAAGCGTGGAGGTCAGAGGCTGATGCCAGGCATATTCTTTGATGACTCCCCATCTTGTATATTGAGGCAGGGTCTCTCGCTTGAACAGAGTCCATGATTTCAACAGGCCATCGAGTCACCCTGCTGCAGGCTGTCAGCCTCCGCCTGTGCTGGGCTTGCAACAGGCCCCCGTGCTGCCTGCCGTCTGTGTGGGTGTTAGGCATCTGAACCCCCAGTCTCACACTTACATGGAGTGCTTTAGCCAGGCTAGCCCCCTCAGCCTCCATGTGGCCCTGTTAACGGACCTGAAAGTGGCAGCTTTACCTGGTATACTGACAAAACGAATATGATATTAATGACTTCCCAGCCTTTAACAGCTGGAACTATTGAAATAGCATAGGAAGTGGGTGGCGCGCAAGCCTTCATATCTGACTTTATAGATCAGGGGCGAGTGCTTCCTGATAATATACATTAAAGGATAGAAGAGAAATCCTTAAATGACAATAGGTCAGGTGATGTAGCCAGTGGTAATTTTCTTTTCTACCCTTTGATATTTTTAAAAATTCTGTTCACACTTCATGCAAGATACTGTTGGGTCCTGGAATTACACAAATAACAGAATCAGACTACCGAAGTCTATTAACCAGAAGCAACTTTACTCAAAAACACGAAGGTGGGGGTGAGGAGGATGACAACTTCTAACTAGTTAGGGCTGCAGAGAATAATTTGACTCTGCTATCCATAGAAAGGGCTGCAAGCTCCTTTTTTATAGCCAAAGGTTATACACAGGCCAGAGAGTACACATTGGGATTACGGCCTTCCGGGTGTCTCCGTGTATCTCCAGGCACACCTGAGATTGGAGGGGATTCTGGGGTTTACAACTTCTGATTACAGGGTAGTTCAAAATGTTTACATGGTGGTGGATTTGCCTTTCCTTTGCCTGAGAGAATGCAGGGCAAGGGTTCAAAGTGACTATCAGCCCTACTACACTCGGAAATACATGGATAGGCTCTAAACGTACAACTTTTTCATATTCCTGGGCCTTCCAATCCTGTATTCTTTTTTATTCAAAACAGAGTCCCACCCAGGGGAAGCAAAGGGAGAAAGGAGAGAGTTACTGCAATCCTCCTGCCCCAAGCCATATCTCAAATGACTAATAACTCAAGACCCTCTTGAGAAATGATTGGTGTCACACCCAAAGTAAACCAAGACTCCAATCAGGCTTTTTCCTAAAACAAGAAACAGTTGTTCCCCTCCAGGCTCCACTGCAGACAGTTGCTTGCTGGTTTAACGAAAACCTGCATCTTTATAGTGACCACTCCAGTGCCTCAAGGCCTCCCGCCTCCAATTCCTAGGAAAGTCAAGAGCTCCCCCTTGGGGACAAAAATTTTAGCTGACTTAAAACCCAGAGCAATTAAGTCAGTTGAAGTAATTGACATTGAGCAGAGGCAGGAGCCTAACGAAGAAATTCCCAGCAGCAATCCCTGCTTTAAAACACTGGTGCAGCCGGGCGTGGTGACACACCTGTAATCCCAGCTCTCTGGGGCCAGATGAGGAGAAACACAACTTCAAGGCAGCATAGGGACTTCTGCCTCCTCCGTGCTGGGTGTGCCAGACACACAGGATGCTTCAGGTCTTGTGGACTACCAAGGGAGAGCCTGCCTCAAAAGCAAAGTGTTTAAAAACATGCAAACCAAATACACTCGTCTGGTCTTCGTGACATGGAGCAGGCAGGGCAGGCTCCCCAAGGCCAGTGTCCAGACAGCATCCGCTCATCTTTCTCCCCTACCTGATGGGAAATCCACCCAATACCTGTTTTGTTTGTGTGGAGGTTTTGAGATAGTCTCATAGCCCAGGCTGACCTCCTACTAATTATGTAGCCCAGGTTGCCCTTGAAATTCTGATCCTCCTGCCTCCACCTCCTAATACAGTGCATATCTGATAATGACAACCAATGGCTATGTTTCTGGTCTATGTGTTTACTGTACTGTTGCTTTATTGTTAGTTTAGGTTACTATGTTGCAGTGTTATCGTAGGATATATTTCCATAGATTAAAAAAAAAAACCCTTACTGCAGAACAGCATGCCATGTTGGTCAGCAACACAGTACATCTCATCTTTCCTTTCCTTCCTTCTTTCTTCCCTCCCTCCCTTTCTTCCTTCTCTTTTTTCCTTTCTTGAGAGAGGGTCTCACTATGTAGCTCAGGCTGACCTCAAACTGGTAGAAACTCTCCTGTTTAAGACTCCTGAGTCATTTTGATGGTATTTGATTTATCCTTGTGTTGTGTTGTTTTGTTCCTCGTGACCCTGGAGGCAAGATTGTGGAGAGACAGAGAGACAGAAAGAGAGGGGGGGGGGGGGGGGAGAGAGAGAGAGTGTGTGTGTGTGTGTGTGTGTGTTTGGCTGTGTCTGTGCCTGTGTCAGAGCGTGGCAAGAATACCATTCTGCACTAAGCATGTCGGTGATATACAGGCCTTGTTCCCTGTGGCCTGGACTTTGAAGGTCCTAGGCCCTAGGTTTGTGCGAGGACTCCATGACAGTCACACAACAAAATGGTCTAACATACTTCTCAGACTGTAGCTCTGTCAAACAACCCGTGATGATAAAACGTGGTGGTGGTGTCCCAGTTTATTCCTGACTCAAGAGTCTCATGGTTGGATTATTTGACTCATCTCTACATGACATCTTTCCCTGATGCCTTTCCCCTTTTTAATTGTGTGTATGTGTGTTTTCTCTCCTATTCAGGAAGTTTTAAATGACACCATTTCCTACCCTGATGGCACATTCATGGATTGGGAGTTCAAGATCTCTGTTTTATATGATGTTGCTAAGGTAAGAGACCAGTGTACACACACACACACACACACACACACACACACAAACAAAATAGTGTAACAAGCTGCTGGGCATCATTCATGGTGGTTTTATCTGTAAATGGCAACAATGGTAGCTATGCCATATATAGGACTTGAAATAATGTGTGTGCTCACAAATTCTCTTAGATTTGTCATAAAGAAAATCCCATATGAAATAATTTCCAAATCTGCTAGATCTCTGACCTTAGGAAATAATTCAGTCCAGTCATTCCTGTCATAAATGTAAGGTTGACTTATCAGTATTTTTAGATCAAGGCACCAGAGAGCTAGAGACGTGTCCAAATAAGCAGTAAGTGAAAGCATGTAAACAATAAAGGCAGGGTTGACCAGATGCCTCACTAGGTACAGTGCTTGCCTCTCACATAGAAGAACAGAATCTAATTCTCAGAACCCATGTAAAACTCATCTGTACGGTGACGCAACTCTGCAGTTCTAGACCCAGAGAGGAGGAGATAGGCAGATTCCCCGGGGCTCACAGACCAATCAGCCTGGCCTAATTGGCAAGCTCTGGCCCCAGAGAGAGACTGTCTCACAAGGTGGGGGCTTTCCAGAGGGCTCAGGGAATGACTCACTTGTCACACAAGCCTGACAATATAAGTGCCATCCCCAGAACCCACAGCGGAAAGAGAACAAACTCCTGAAATGTTTTCTGACCCCCTTACATGTACTGTGGCAGGCTTGTACCCACACACATGCATCAAACACAGAACAGCAAAATAAAACCAAAAATTAAAAAAAAAATAACAAGGTGTATGGACCCAAGTAACAACATAATCAGAGACTGACCTCTGACCTTCCCGCCTTCCCACCGTCCCCCATATACCACGCCCCCCCCACACAAACGATCACAAAGCCCTGTGCTTTGTATTGCTTGTAGCTAGCTACTCAACTAGGGTTTACATTCAAATGCCTTTTTATTTTTGTTGTTGTTATGGACCTGTGCCTCACAGCATATAGGCAAGCACTGTGGTTTTCACAGTACCTTTAAAGCAAGGTTCACAGCATGGATTTTAAATTGGCTAGCATGGCAACATGTACAGAGAAATAGATTGAAAATGTCACTTCTATCAAATGGTCATTCAGCCAAAGCGTGTGATGGCTCTTTGTTCTCCCGCCATCTGAAAACTTACAGGGGATGTCATACCTGCACTCCAGCAAGATTGAGGTCCATGGGCGTCTGAAGTCCACCAACTGTGTGGTGGACAGCCGAATGGTGGTGAAGATCACAGATTTCGGGTGCAACTCCATCCTACCTCCAAAAAAAGGTCTGTGCCTCTTTTGCTAGCACTTTTTCCCCTTTTTTGAAATTTTTACCTCGCCTCTCTGTCAGTCAATGAATGCTTTAAAAAGGGGCGGGGCGTGTTTCGTTTCGTATTTTTAGTTTCATGGGTATGAGTGTTTTGCCTGTGTGAACGTCTGTGCACATGGAGGCCAGAGGAGGGCATCAGATCCCCTGGACCTGGAGTTACAGCTGGCTGTGACAGGAGCTGAAGTCAGGTTCCTTGTATAATGTTCTTAACCACTGAGCCATCTCTCCAGCCCCTCAACAAATGCTCTTTGAGTTACACAGGTATCCTCCTCCATGGATGATGTCCTCAGTATTCATCTGTGTGTCTCCGGAGATGAGTGAAAAAGTTTGAGGAAGGAACTTACAGACTTGGAGAAGCTAGAACAGGAAGAACTGTAGAACCATCTCATTGAACTTATCCTTTGTAGGATAGGGGAGAGAGATTACAGCTGGAGTTTTGCTCAAGAAGATAGCATACAGAGGAGGAGACCCAGTTCCCATGTGGATGTCACCACTCACTTATCTGTGATGACAAGATACACACACACACACACACACACACACACACACACACACACACGTGAAATTAAACCTCCTTTGTCAGTTCCAGAAAAGGAACACAAAGACACACCAGTTATATGAGGGCAAGCATGCAAGCATTTCTCCTCCATTCTTTAAGTCACAATTAAGTGGCCTCAGAGTCCAGAACTCACTGTTTCCGTACACTTTCTAGCTCCAAAAGTGAAGGTCTTATTTCCAATTCTGTGTCTCAATCCTTTGGGTTTTACCCTCCTAAATAGGAGAAAATTATAATTCTGCCTCTCTCCACAATCCCGTGAAGTTTAGCATGACCCTGTGTGGGAGCACATACAGGTGTGTGCTGAGCCGAAGCCTGAGGCTATGTCAGGAGCCATCAATCACTCCCCAGTTTGTTCTCTGAGTCAGTCTCATGCACATCTAAACCTGACCTTGTCGGTAAGGCCATTCTGACCAGCCAGCTTGCCCTGGGGAATTTGTCTCCACATTCTGAACATTGGAATGGCATGCGGTCACCACACCGACCCACTGTTCACAGGGGTTCTGGGGCATCCGAACTCTGGCCCTCACATTTACACAAGTGCTTTGCCCACTGGGCCAACCTTCTGTGCCCCAATGAGTTCTTATTAAGGACCTGTTGGGTGCCAAGTTGGTTCATAAAGCAAAGAAACAGAACTTTAATCAGATGAGACACAGCCCATCCTCAGCTGGATCTGATGTTCGTGGATGCCTGTTAATTGAACTTTCCACCTAAGTAAAACCACCTCCCCCAACTCTGTCCTGTTGATGTCTCACACACAGACCTGTGGACCGCTCCTGAGCACCTGCGGCAAGCCAGCGTCTCTCAGAAAGGAGATGTGTACAGCTTCGGGATCATTGCCCAGGAGATCATCCTTCGTAAGGAAACTTTCTACACGCAGAGCTGCCGGGACCAGAACGGTGAGTCAGACCTCCCTCACAGCCAGGCACGAACCAGACATCTGCCTTCTGGACTCAGTGGCCAGCCAGTCTCTGGTCCCACATCCCAGGCCTCTCATCTGCTAAGGGAGTGGCTCCATCTCTGAGTTGCACAGGATTGCCAAGGCTCAGTGTTAGAGAGCTCACCCAGGTGCCATTGTCATGCACATTGCTTATCGGTGTTAAAGGATGTTCCTCACCTGCTAGCTGTGGTGGTCCACACCTGTGATCCTAACACTTGGGAGGTGGAGTGTCTTATTAGTGTTTTCTATTGCTGTGATGAGACACCATGACTCTGATAAAGAAAACAATTAATTGGGGTGGCTTACTTACAGTTCCAGGGGTTCAGTCTGCTATCATAATGACTGGGAGCATGGAGACATGCAGGCAGACAGTAGCTGAGAGTCCTGCATCTTGCAGGCAACAGGAAGTTGACTGACAGTCACACTGAGGGAAGCTTGAGCAAAAGAGACCTCAAAGCCCGCCTTCACAGTGACATACTTCCATCAACAAGACCACACCTCCTGATAGTGATGTTCCCTTTGGGAGCCATTTTCTTTCAAACCACCTCATGTGTAGATGGAAGTTTCTGTCCCACAGTCATTTAGTCCCAAATAAACATACAGAGGCTTATATTTATTATAAACTGTTTGACTGATGGCAAAGGCTTCTTATTGGCTAGCTCTTTCTTAATTATTAACCCATTTCTATTCATCTATGTATCTCCATGAGGTCTTGGCTTACCGGAGAATGCCCAGGCATCCTATCTTCCTGGTATCCACACAGCATCTCCCTGACAACCCACTCCTGCCTTCCTCTTCCCAACTTTCTCCTAGTCTGGTAGCCCTGCCTATACTTCCTGCCTGGCTACACCCTGCCTGTCCATTAGCAGAAACAGCTTTATTCATCAACCAATAACAATATTCACAGCATACAGAAGGGCATCCCCCATCACACATGGAGACAGGAGAGTCAGGAGTTCCTAACCACTTTAAAGCCAGCCTGGTCTGCATGAGACCCTCCTGTCTTAAAAGGGCCAACAAGCAAAGCCTCTTTGTAGCACTCTTCGGCTCTCCTCCTAATCACAGAAGGGGAAGTATCTGCTTACCAGCTAAACTAGCACACTCTAGTGAGATCACAGAAGCGAAGTTTCCTGCTTACCAGCTAAACTAGCACACACTAGTGAGATCACAGAAGCGAAGTTTCCTGCTTACCAGCTAAACTAGCACACACTAGTGAGATCACAGAAGCGAAGTTTCCTGCTTACCAGCTAAACTAGCACACACTAGTGAGACAGCACACTCACTTCATTCTCATTTGGAAGTACTGCTAAGTTTTCTGTCACGTTCTCACTGAAGGAAAGCCTTGGCTCCATTCATTCGGTCTTCACTCTCTGAACACTAACTCATGCACTAACTCACGACTGTGTTGGAGGTCAGGTGATTGAGACATCTGGGAGTCAGGGGATGGAGTGTGGGACAGAGAGAGCCTGGTGTAATCTAATCCGAGGTATTCACATGTCAGCTGTCTACCTGCACAGCCACTCCTGGGTTGTCGATGGGAGAAGGCTCCTCCCACGGTACTCACATCTGTAGAGAGGCTCTGCCACAGTCCTATTGGACTATAGAGTCGTCGAGGGCTGAGTCAATTCAGATGTGCTCAACAGTCCACACTGGGGTTCTCCTTGTAATGTAATCATTCTCGCCCAACCAGAGAAGATTTTCAGAGTGGAAAACTCAGATGGGATAAAACCTTTCCGCCCAGATCTGTTCCTGGAAACTGTAGATGAAAAGGAGCTGGAGGTAAGTTGGCCAGTATCCCTGGTATTCAGTTATCTGTCTGCTCTAACCATCTACCACAAAGTGTGTGTGTGACACAGCAAAGATGCATTCACATAGAGAAACTGTGCTCAACTCCAGGTTCCTTGGAGGTCGACCATTCTTCCTTCACAAGCTCCTGGTGGCTCCCCTTGTTTTGTAGCCCCCCCCAGTCACATCCTTGCCTCCCCTGTCTTGCTCGTTCTCGTCTCTTCTTACAATAAGAGCCTGATGACTCCATTTGGATCCCCCGGGTAACCCAGTACCACTGCCCTCTCTCAAGATTTTTCAGCTAATCACAGTTGAAAAGATCAAATAGTCCCCATTGTTGACAGTTTTTTTTTCTTTGTGGTCTGACACCAAATGACGCTGTAACGATAAGCGACACACTTACTGAAAGTAAAACTAAGTATTCATTGTAGAAATTACTCACAAGATACCAAACAAGTAACCCAGATGAGCCCAGTAGTTTTCCGCCGCCGAACTGGAAGCTGAAAGCTGGAAAAAAGAGACCAAGACTTCCGTTGTTCAGTCTTTTATGCCTTCCCCCATAACGTCCCTAGCCATGCCCAAAAGTGGGCCTGGCTAGTGACGTAGTTCACCGCCTACGTCCGTATACGTCTTTACGTCTGTCCGTATATGTCTTTAGTCATGCCTAAAGTGGGTGTGGTTAGCAGTGTGGTAAACAGCTCTTTTATTACCTCATCTGTATGCGCCTCTAGTAAGTCACATGGTTAATGGCAGCATTGTTTTCTTCCTACAGTTTCAGTTACCAGAAATCACTGAGGCCCAAGTGACTAAATGGAAAATTCCAGAGTAAACTATTTATAAATCTTAAGTTGTGCAGCACGTTAAAACTTCATGTCATTTTGCTCTGTTCTACTGAGACATAAACCATCCCTCTATCTATCTCTGTATATGCTCTCTTCCCATTAGTCACTCAGTGGGCATCAAGTCTATATGATTGCTGTTGAGGTGGTGAATGAAGAGTTCAAGCAACCCTGTTACTTAATAATGGCCCTCAAGTACATGTGCAGTGGTGCCAGCAAATATTATTTAGTATATTATCATAAGCCTGAAGCCCACCCCTCACCAGTGCCCAAGGCTCGATCTGTGTTTGCTCGCCAGAGCTGTGCAGCCCGAGCTAAGGCAGGGGCATCACCCAGAGGCTAGGTAAGCAGACGGAGGCGGTTGTGGCCTTAGGTCCCTCCCAGGTGCCGTTTTCCTTAGAGCGGGAATGTGTGCTGAACCACTTACCAGCCTGTGTTCAACCGGAGTGGGGAGCAAACTTTATTTAAATAGATGACTGTCACCTCCCCTTTGAGCCAAGTCACAAGCACTGTGGCAGACGAGGCGATGGCCCCACAGACTTCCCCTCATCTACCCTTCCTCTCCACCTCCCTTTTCTCTGTGCCTCTTCACCACGACAGCTGTGCACCAGTGCACGAGGGACACTTAGACACACATGCATGTTCACAATTGAGATGGGGTCTGCACACAGAAGTCTCCTGCATGGTCCTCAGGGGACTGACTCCACTGCAGCAGAGAGGAGACCACCGGGCTTTGTTCTTATGGAGACCCACTTGCCTCATTTATGCCGAGACGCGTTAACTTTTACTTATTACACCTCTGTGTGTGTGTGTGTGTGTGTGTGTGTGCGCGCATGTGCTGCCTAACTTGGTAAGTCGTCTTGCTAGCTGGAGGCTCGTTCCTGTCTTTTTACCCTCCCCGAATCCTAAACACCACGCATTCTCGTAAAGCATTTGGCCCCTCCAATAAACCCAGCCTTATCCAAACGGTGACCACGCTTTAAAGAATTGCACTGGAGAGACCGGCTGGGTGTGGTAGTATAGGTGGCAGAGTCCACACCATGGAAAGGACAGAGCTGCTGACTGGTCCTCATGTAGATCCTTGTGAGATATCCCCGCCTTGATCATGCCAATCGTGAAGGAGAACAGAGAGACTTGATCCTGGAGTTTAGCCTGCCAGAGCTAAGCCTCCCGATTCTTCTTTGCAGGTCTACTTACTCGTCAAAAGCTGCTGGGAGGAAGACCCAGAAAAGAGGCCGGATTTCAAGAAAATCGAGAGCACACTGGCCAAGATATTTGGGTATTGCTGACATTTTTACCTTTTGTTCCCAGTTTTGGATTCCTTAATGATAGCTGCTATTTAGTGACACCAAGGACTGAAAATGCTTATGCCAATAAAATTCTCAGGCTGTAACACACCTGTTACATAAAATTCAAATGATTCAGAGATGGGGGGGGGAGAGAGAGACATACAAAGTTAAACACGCAAGGACAAAGGGCAAAATAAATCATAATCAATCATACTTTTTTAATTAAAAATAGTTTCCAGAGTCTAGAAGAGGGCTCATCAGTTAAGAACGTACTGTTCTTGCAGAGGACCCAAGTTTGGTTCCGATAACCCCGCATCAGGAGGCTCACAACACATTTAGCTCCCCTCCTAGTGGTAGGATGCCTCTGGACTTCCTGGGCAACTGTGTTCAAGGGCACAGTTCCTCCACCACACACACACACACACACACACACACACACACACACACACACACACACATATATAAGTCAAAATTAAAATCTTAAAAACATAAAGTTTCCAAGAGAACATAAAAGTTGGGGTGCATGGGCAAGTGGAGAGTACCTGGGAGGAGTTAAGGGAGGGGGGAAACATGCTCAAAATATATTGTATGAAAAAATGTAAACATATAATTTCCAGACCCTTCTGTAAGTCTAACCTGGATCCCGAGAGTCTACAAAGCTCCTGGGCAATTCTTTTTGTAGAACCTATTTATTTTATACATATGGGCGTTCTGCTTGCATGTGTGTCTGTGTGTCTGTGTGTCTGTGTGTCTGTGTGCAGCACTCATAGAGGAGAGAAAAGGTGTCTGACCCTGGGACTGAAGTCACACACAGTTGTGAGCTGTCACAAGGGTGCTGGGAATCAAACCCAGGTCCTTTGAATCACCCAGTGTTCTTAATCGCCCACCCGTCTCTCTGGGCCCAGATGGGTAATTTTTGGTTATTGTTCTGTTTTTGTTTTTTGAGACAGGGTTTCTCTGTGTAGCTTTGGAGCCTGTACTGGAACTCGCTCTGTAGACCAGGCTGGCCTCAAACTCCCAGAGATCCGCCTGCCTCTGCCTCCCAAGTGCTGGGATAAAAGGTGTGCACCACCACCACCCAGCAAGGGTAATTATTAAGATTAGCAAATTCTTAGATTTTTGAAGATCTAGTTTTCATTTTTAATTATTTGTGCTTGTGTGGGTTTGTGCACACTTGTGCAGGTGCCCAAGGACAATAAAGGCATCGGACTCCCTGGGACTGAGCTAGGATTGCAGGAGGCTGGGAGCCACCTGATGGGGTGCTGGGAGAAGAGCTCGGGTCCTCTGGAAAATCAGAACAGGCCCTTACTGAGCCGACTCTGCAGCCCCCGAGCTCAGCAAGTTTAAAGATCTTCAAAATCACCAGCTATGCCCTAGACACTTTAGATTTGCATTTCTGAATCAGAACAACATTCAAAGTCGAAGTGGGGGATTGTACCCTGCTATCCAGCGACACTGTAGTAGAGATAATAAAAACCTAGCGACAAGTGCTGGGGTTTAAGCTGAAGATCAGGAAAGCAAAGCAGCCAGCCACAGCTCTCACTTCTCCCTCAGACTTAAAGGGCAATCCCATCTCCAAGAATCCTCATCGTGGCTGGAGACTGAACCCCAGCTCCTGTCTTACCTCTGAGTATTGGGATTAAAGGCGTGGGATCCCAAGTACTGAGATCACCTTTGTGTGAGCTCCGTTTCTCGTTTTAGACTGATTCACTCTCGTGTAGCCCAGGGTGGCCCTGGACTCACAGAGATCTGTCTGTCTCTGTCTCCTGAGTCCTGGGATTAAAGGTGTGTGCCACCACTGCCTGGCCTCTATGTCTGTGGCTAGCTTTGCATTCTGCTCTCCTATCAAGCTTTATTGGTTCATAAACAATGTATCACCACACCATGCTGTGTGCTTTCAGTCAACTCCAGCAGGTGGGAGAAGAGAAAGTGGCGTGAGAGCTGGGAGACCAGGTCTCCATGGGAGGACACCATAATGGCTAGCCGGGGGACAGAGGGCAAAACACCTCCCGTACAGGTTACCAACCTCCTCAGTCATAAAACTGCAGTGAGCTGGATGGCGTCTACCATTCCTTCCATCTCTGACGTGCTGGAGGTATCCTAGGTGCAAAGATTCAGATACCTGCTGAGGTGGAGATCCAAGGCTGGGATGAGAGCTGAAGTTAGTTGCCACCATGGTCTGATTGACAGTAGTGGCCACTGTTTGAACAACATATTAAATTCCTGCCTTCTCACTCCTTCTTCCCTAACCTTTCGCTGGGGTCAGAGGGGAGGCTGTGCAGTATCAACGACATGGACCCTCGTGCTGATGCAGGGGCCCCTCCCTAGTCTTTAGCCTTGACTGGGTTTTCAAACATGGCTGCACATGTGAAATTCCCCTGAGGAGCCTTAGGAAACAGTGTCCCCGAATTCTCCCCTACAGCAGTTGATGCAACTGGTCTCGGGTGTAACCTGGCATTCCAGGGGCAACCTGATCTCGGGTATAATCTGGCACTCTAGAAGTAACCTGGTCTCAGGTGTAACCAGCATTGGAAGTTGTAATAGTTCCCCAGGTGATGAAGATTCAGTCAAGGCGGGGAAAACTTTTAATTGAATCTATTCACAGGGGATTAACAGTCATTAGTCCTTGCACCTGCTCCTGGTCCCATTCAGCTCAACTAACCTCTACTGGTGGGGTCAAGTAAGAATCCCTTGGGGGCAGGGCAGTGGTGGCACATGCCTTTAATAACTCAGGAGGCAGGAGGCAGAGACAGGCGGATCTCTGTGAGTGCAAGGTGAGCTTGGCCTACAGAGCAAGTTCCAGGACACAGAGAATCACTGCCTCAAAAAAAAAAAAAAAAAAAAAAAAAAAGAATTCCTTGGGAGCTTGTTAAAAAAATTTCTCTCTTGGGACTGTTGAGACAGCGGATCATTTCAAGACTCTTGCCACACAAGACTAGACACCTGAGTTCAATTCCCAGAAAAACCAGGTTATCCTCTGACTTCCTCTAAACCCACACCAAGGCACTCACTCATACACACACACACACACACACACACACACACACACACACACACACACACACACACACACACAGCAAGCCATCTCCTGGGGGCAGAAGTGGGAACTTGTCAACGGTGTGGCACCTCAGAGTTTCCCCCATGCCTTCGCATGTGTAAGCATTATCATAGTGCGCACAACGCCGTGCGGACCCCACGTGCCCCTCGCTGAGATATGTACGAGCTCTTTGTCTGTTACTACCTGCAGCCTCTTTCATGACCAAAAAAATGAATCTTACATGGACACCTTGATCCGGCGTCTACAGCTGTATTCTCGAAACCTGGAACACCTGGTGGAGGAAAGGACCCAGCTGTACAAGGCAGAGAGGGACAGGGCTGACCGCCTTAACTTTATGCTGCTCCCACGGTAAGGCGCGCTTCCTGCAGATGTGGCTCCCCGTGGTTTCACAGCCAGGCTCCTTGGCTCCCAGCTGAAGCCATGAGCATGCCTGCCTCTCACCATGGCTGGTTTTGTTCTGGATTTCGTCTGGCCTTGCATTTGCTTGGGACTCTATAGGATGGCTTTCTTTTAGAGACCCATGAGCAGATTATTGGGGTTGAAGATGTCTGTGCCTTGCTGAACCCCCTTCTGATTTCACTCTGAAATCGCAGACTGAGCAGATGGTTTGTGAGTTCTAACGCCTCGCTGAGCTCACAGCCTACAGTCACCAGGCAAGTCGCTGCCTGTCTGTCCTCAGTCTCCAAACAGAAACTCAAGCCTGCCTGTGCAGTGTGTGACCCTCGACACTTTCAGGCATTGAGCATTAGCTTCTTTGCTTTTCTTCTTTATATTGCAAGAGAACTCCAAGTTATAAGCAGAAGCTGTCAGTGGGAGAGAAGATGGGTAGCACTCATTAGATGTCTCACCACCCAGGCATCCACGGGCCAACATCAACCTCCTCTTTGTGAAGTTATGGCATAGTCAGAACAGAAGAAAGAGGGCAATGATACGGAAATCCCAAGATAGCTTAATGTTTTCCAAACACTGGTGCCTGAATAAGTTCCTGGGGGATGTTAAGATGAACAAGGTATTGCACCATGGTGGTTTGGCCCCTGGCTTTGTACAAGCACGAAGTAATGGTCTCTTCCCATTAATGTGTGTTACTTCAGTGTAAGGAGAGGCTTTAGTAAAACCATGGGAACGGAGGCCAGCACTGCAGAAAAGAAACATCACTTACCTGTGACATGCATGCTGGACTACACAGTAATGGTGGCTTGCCCGGGTTATTCCTCTCCCAGTCCTTCCTAGATCCACTTCCTCCCAGACTAATGACTGTTTTCCCAAAAAAAGAGTAGTTTCTTCTCTATTAGCCTGGGCGAAGAGGTAGAGGACACACACATGCCTCACTTGGTCCCTAGAACTAGAAAAAGCCTAATCAGAGCCATGGGTCATTCAGCTCCTACACACAGGCTGGAAGGACACTCTGAGAATACACTAGAAGCCCCCACCCACCCACCACCTCACTAATCAGAGCCATGGGTCATTCAGCTCCTACACACAGGCTGGAAGGACACTCTGAGAATACACTAGAAGCCCCCACCCACCCACCACCTCACTAATCAGAGCCATGGGTCATTCAGCTCCTACACACAGGCTGGAAGGACACTCTGAGAAGAATACACTAGAAGCCCCACCACCACCACCACCTCTGGGTCAAAGGGGGTAGGTGTTGCCTGAGCCTCATAACCTGATTGTATTATGCAGAATTGCTTGTCTGGAGAGTACTGCCTAGTTGGAAAAGATAATACCTTGGTTGCCTGGCTGATTGGCATGGGTTTCCTGGAGGATTCACAGGCATTCTGTAATTGTTATTCTCGCCTCCAAATCTTCTCCGCCTCCCTGAACACCCAGGGCCTGGGTCGCAGAAGGCTCACAGTGCACAGGATTGGTGCTGCTCCGTTCTAGTAACAGCTCTGTCCAATGGGATCACCAGAAATTCCCACTTCCTTTTAAGTCCTTTGTTTCCTTAATCTATTTAAAAATGAAAGACTCAGGGACTGGAGAGATTTAGGGTTAGGAGCATTTGCTGCTCTCGCAAAAGACCTGAGTTCCCAGTACACACATGGAGATTCACAACCCTCTCTAACGCCGGTCCCAGAGGATCCTGCGCCCTCTTCTGGCCTCTGCAGGGACCAGGCACGTGTGTAAGACATACATACATGCAAGTAAACATGTGTACAAAATAGAGTAAAATGGGGGATTTGTTCTCATAGACGGCTGTAGCATTTCCTGTGGCTCACTTTCCCCTGGCTGATTCTAAGGTTCCGTGTCTCTACTCAGGCTCCCTTCAAAAACGACCACAATGGCAGCAGAGACTGCCCGGCCCCAGGCAGCCCCAGGCCCCTTCCTCCACAGGAAAGGCAACTTGTCCTAGTCCCCGCTCTGAGAAGCCGCACCTTCCATCTCGTCAGTGGGGGCTTCCTTTGCCGTACTCACAACTTATACACAGTATAGTTGCCTTTACTTTTCAAAGGGCCCAAATCTAGTTCAAAATATCCAACACATTCTGATTAGAATCTATTAAAATTTACATCGAGTGCATTATTCATTTGGCGTGATGCCGTGAAATGCGGGAGAGGAGCAGAGCCGTTGGCTCTGACCAGAGAAGCAGTGCTGGTGGCCTTGGAGTCAGTCTCTTACGTGGTGACACACTCTTCGTCTAGCCTGAATGTGGAGCTGTGCTTGTGTGAGGTTCATTATCAATGGAGAGGTAAAGAGTGACCATGTGTAAGTGTTAGAGCTAGACAGAGGTTAGGGTTGTGAGTGTATGTATACTATTGATAATCTAAGTTAATGCTGAAAATGCTTGTATCCATCCAAGTTCAAATCCATACACGCATGTGTGGGCAATGTATTCGTACAAATGTTATGTGCAATCTGTTCTTTTGCTTCCTAGATACTCACTGGAATTTATTAGAAATCTCAAAAATTTGAATTCTGTTGACAGTTGCTACAATCTGAATTGTTCCTATAAAGCAAGAAAACTCTACAGAGGTTAAAAGTGGTCTCCCCCCTCCTTCGTCTAGGCTGGTGGTAAAGTCCCTGAAGGAGAAAGGTGTTGTGGAACCAGAGCTGTACGAAGAGGTCACAATCTATTTCAGTGACATTGTGGGTTTCACCACTATCTGCAAGTACAGCACCCCCATGGAGGTGGTGGACATGCTAAATGACATCTACAAGAGCTTTGACCAGATCGTGGATCACCACGACGTCTACAAGGTAACTGATTTGTCCTCAGGCTGAGACAGTTGGGCGGTCCCAGGCCACCAGAGCCTGGCACAGCTGCTCCTGTTATTTGCAACTCCTGTTACTCACAAATAACAAGAGACGAATAATGCTTCCTGTTGGTGCAGAGGTCCTGAGTTTGGTCCCCAGCACTCAAGTCAGGGGGCTCAGCACTGTCTGTAACTCTAGCTCCAAGGGATCTGTCACCATCTTCTAGCCTCCCCAGGCACCTGCATGTATGTCACAGAGCCACAGATAGGCACATACAAGCATGCACACAAAAATAAATAAATCTTGGACACTTATTGAAGAGGTGGTTGGATCCAAGCTGAAATGAAAGAGATCTGGAATAATTAAGAAAGGTCAAATGTCAAGATGACTCCCCATCCCACCCCACCCCACCCCCAGTTTTAAGAAGTAGCATGGAGGAACAAATGATAGCAAAAATGAATTTGAGGTGGCAAATGTAGAGAAAATGGCAGAGTTTCAAATCGCCTCCAAAGCAATGGACAACATTTAAGTCGACTGCAAATGAAGCAGAGACCGTGGGCTTATGATAAACACGGCACAAGACTGTAGACATGCTTGGTAAAATAGAATGTAGAAAATGGTCACAGCAAAGATGACTTGTCTGGCCATTTGGTACATTACTGAAACCACATGGGGTCAGTCAGATGATTTAATTAGTTTTCATTTTAATTGTTAAATGCATGACTGTGTGGGCTTCCTTGTCTGCACCACTCATGTGTAGGTGCCCATGGGGGCCAGAATGGGACATCTAATCCCCTGGAACAGGAGTTACAAGCAGGTGAAAGCCACCATGTGGGTGCTGGGAGCTGCACCCTGGTCTTCTGCAAGAGCAGCAGGTGATCTCGACCACTGAGCCCTATCTGCAGCCCTGCAACCAGATTGTTTGAACATTTACAGAACTGTCACTACATCTGCACAATCTACATAATTATGAAACAATTTTATATTATTAAAAGCTTCCGTAGCTGCTTTGTCATCCAGTTAACTAGACTACTAGGGGAAAACAAAAACAAAAAGCAAAACGGGAGAAACCGGCATAGAACTGCCCTGCACGAGGAGGACAGAACTGTGCTCATACTGAACTCCCAACCCCTTTTTGTAGTAGATTCTATGCAGGCTCCTGTTCAGTTCTGGCGCCTTCCCGCTGGGCAGAGCCACTGATGAGAAAGTGTTCCCACAGGTAGAGACCATTGGTGATGCCTATGTGGTGGCCAGCGGTTTGCCTATGAGAAATGGCAACCGACATGCAGTAGACATTTCCAAGATGGCCCTGGAGATCCTCAGCTTCATGGGGACCTTCGAGTTGGAGCATCTCCCTGGCCTCCCAGTGTGGATTCGCATTGGAGTTCATTCAGGTGAGGAGTTGGGTGTCCTAGAAAGTGGGGATCATTCACAGTAGAACACACAAGAGCATCTTCTTAAATTCTGCATGCCAAATGTGGGGTTCATTACACACATCCTGACACATTTAGACCCAGTCCCCAGAGAACACTTGAAATAATACCATGGATAGCACTGTCGATTGCTGGATATATAAATATTGACCACCCCAGAAAACAAGAAGTTCTGGATTTCCCATTTAAATCATAACATCTGCTGTCTGACTTATCACCTCCCCACACAGAGGCCCAGATCCTATTCATATCCCAATAAAATACTACAGCACTAGGGCTGGAGAGATGCCTCAATAGTTAAGAGAGTATACTCACGCCGGGCGTTGGTGGCTGCATGCCTTTAATCCCAGCACTCAGGAGATTGATCTCTGTGAGTTCGAGGCCAGCCTGGTCTACAGAGCTAGTTCCAGGACAACCTCCAAAACAATAAAGAGAAACCCTGTCTCGAAAGAGAGAAAGAGAGAGAGAGAGAGAGAGAGAGAGAGAGAGAGAGAGAGAGAGAGAGAGAGAGAGAGAGAGAGAGAGAGAGAGAGAGAGAGAACTCACTTGTAGAGGACCTGGGTGTAGTTCCCGGAAGCCATGCTGGCCAGGTTACACCCAACCATAACTCCAGCCCCAAGAGATCTGATGCCCTCTTTCTAGCCTTCTCCACCACCTGCATTCATGTGCACCTACCCACACCCAAATGCACACATGCATGCCAATGAAAAGCAAAATCTTTTTTATGAAATATATAATTCAGAGAAAAATGGCTGGTCAGATTCCTCCAACGTTTACGACTATTCCACCCAGCACTACAGAGAAACATGCGGGTCACATGGAGGACCATGGGAGTGTGATAACCCCAATGAAAGGGGAACCAAGACAAAGCTAATGAGTTTATTCAAGACGTTAACAATTCACAAATTGTGTCCTGAGACACAGCTTGTCCAACAACAGCATGCAATGTGGACAGACAGAACAGAGTGAGGCTGGTGGCCTGGTACCTGCTTGGAATCCTAGCACCACAAGGCCAAGTCAGGAGAATCTCACATCTGAAAGCATGAGGGACCGGGGGGGTCCGAGGTGAGAGGCAGAAAACATCTGATTGGTTAAAGTTCTGAGTTACCAATATCTGAGCATCTGATTGGTTAAAGCTCTACATTATCATCATTTGATCAGTCACCAGTCTATATGACTCACTGGAGCTTAGGGGCTGTGACTGCGTGTGTATAAGTTAGGCTTTTCATTTAGGCAGCAAGTAAGGATATCGTTTGTTACATGGAGATTCAGGGTAGCAAGCTGCCTTGGGCCTCCAGTTTAATTTATAGCTTTGAACATAGAAACGTGAGAAGGTAAGTAACCAGTCTTGTAGAGTCACGTGGTTGGAGGGGAACTCATACCCAACCCCAGTGTCCAACAACAGAGGAATGGGAAAAAAACATGTGGCATGTAAACACAGTGGAGTGTTTAATCAATCATAAAGGAAAAGAAAATTACATTGTAGGGAAACGAATTTACATCATTTAGGGGAAAATGGATACAGCTGGACATAATCATCGTAACTAAACAAATTAAGCTAGTATCAAAAGCCAAAGGCCACGTTTCTCTCGTATGTAGTCCCTAGACTATGTACATATGTAAAGCTGTGTACCTGTACGAACATGAGAGAAGGAGACTGCCTAGAGGGACAAAAGGGACTCATGAGGGAGAACAGGAGAAGGGAGGCTGGCGGTGGGTAAGGGAAGATGATCATGAGCAGTGAGCATGTAGCTATGGAAACTGTGTAACACAGCACCATGTACCATAACATGCAAGACGAAATGGTTTTAGGTCATCCTCACTCATGTTTTGCATGACACATTGTCTTGCTTTTCACACATGCACATGTGCAAGCACACACACATGCAAACACACATACACATGTAAGTCTTCTTCTCTATTCCATCTCTCCTGTGTTTTTGTTAGGGGCTTGTCTGTTTTTGCTTTGTATCAAATCTTATAGCGTAGGGCTCAAGACTCAAGGTAAATTCCAGTATTCTGAACTGGTTTTGGTTTGTTTTGGTCTTCACTGGCAGGATAAATGTACAAAGAGACTCTTGTGCTTTAGGATTTTTAAGTTGCGTGCATGTTTGTAAGTGTCTGTGCACATGAGTGCAAGCAGCTGTGGGTGCTAGAAGAAAGTGCCAGATGCCATGGAGCTGGAGTTGCAGGCAGTTTGTAAACCTCCAAACTTAGAGTCTGGAACCCCACTCAGGTCCCCCCTCTCTGAGAGCAGTGCACATTCAGTCATAATCACAGTGCTCAGGAGGCAGTGGATCTCTGTAAGTCTGAGCTACCCTGGTCTACACAGTGAGTTCCAAGACAGCCAGAATGATGTAGTGAGACCTCTTCTCATTTTGTAAAGCTAATCAGAAAGCCAGTAAGTCCCTCTAGTCCAGTGGTTCTCAACCTGCGGGCCATGATCCACTGGGGGAGAGCACCTGAGACCATCAGAAAGCACAAACATACACATTACAATTCATAACAGTAGAAAAATTGCAATTATGAAGGAGTGATAAAAATAGTGTTATGGTTGGGGTCACCACAACATGAGGCACAGTATTAAAGGTCTGCAGCATTAGGAAGGTTGAGAGCCACTGCTCTAGCTGGAAAGCCAGTCTTCAGTTTCCGTGTCCGTGTTTAGCTCTGCATCCAGTCATCCCCACTAACCCTGATGTGATGACCCTTCTTTCTAATTATCTTTTCCTGGGGGGCCGTGGACATCCACTCAGTGCAGATACCAGGGCGAGCACAGTGACGGCCAAGGAAGCACCGTCACCCACATCTAGCTTGGTTTGGGTGACCCCACATCACTCTAAAGTCCCAGGGATGATGACTCTCTGCAGCTGCATGGATGGTGTCCCTGCTTCAACTGATCTCCCACCTCATACATATATACTGTAGCATCTCCCTAGACCACATGCAACTGGAGCAGAACCACAGAACTGGGGAGGAAGACACAGGAGAGACAGAGGGACAAGGACAGAGGGACGGAGGGAGGGACAGAGGGGCTAGAATCTCAGATAAGGGTCCAAGGATTCTCCTATACAGGATGTCAGCAGCTGCTCCCATCAAGACTATGGCTGTGTAGGCTTAAGGAACCAAAGTCCACAATGCCCACCCATGATGACACAATACACACTCTTGTCTTGGTTTTTGTTCTGCACGTTAGAGCATCCTTGGGCCAGAGACTTAACCCAACAGCGTTTGTGTGGCCCAAAGTGCTTATGGAAGACTCTGCTAAGTCCTTCTGAGCATTCCATTATATGCTACCAATCCTAGAAATAAAACCATGAAACAAACATAGACATGGGCAACTGTGTCTTCCACTCTGTGGTTCTTTCTAGCAATCCAGAGTTCAGGGTTGTGTACTTCAGGACAGCGGGCAAGCTGTGGGGTCACCTGAGCACTTCCCAGAAGCCCTTGATTTTTAATTGTTGGCATTTTTGTGACCTGAACCTCTGAATGCCTTTGTGTTCAGTGAAAACATGTGTTCTTGGCTATAACCAAAACCTGAGAGTGTGCATTCCTTCATTAAAGGAACCACACATTGTTCAGCCACCTCTCCTGCCTTGAAGTATTCAGCCTCCTGACCTGATGTGAGAGAGACTCACCCATCCCAACTCCATTCTTCCATGTGCAATGACGCCTCCTCCTCCTTCCTTCCCTCCAGGCCCCTGTGCTGCTGGTGTTGTGGGCATCAAGATGCCGCGTTATTGCCTGTTTGGAGATACCGTCAATACCGCCTCTAGGATGGAGTCCACTGGCCTCCGTAAGAAGGGGGGTTGCTGTTTTCCAACAGAGATTCTGTCTTCCAGGAGACACGCTTGAAGAGCTCACTATGTAGTGCTTGAGATGCAAAGTGTCAGCAACAGCAACAGACCCCTCACAAGGGCTAGACTTGAGCCTGTGTTAACAGGATTGCCACGTTTGATTTTGTTATATTTACTGCTGGTTGTTTTAGCCTTTGTTTTCTTTCTTCAGTTTTAGACTGTCCCTGTGTTTTTGGTTCATGTGCAGTGAATTCGGGCATGTTCTAGCTGGAACAGTCATGAACTTTAGCACAGATCCACGGAACTGTGTGGTATCCAGTAGGAAAGATATAGACCAATCACACCGTGGCTCGAGTTCATCTTGCCTGTTTATTTGGTTTTTTTTGGAAACCGATTTTAGCAGAGACAAAGTGTCTAGGAATTTGTTACTGCACGAAGGTTCCAGGTTCCTTTCGATTGGATCAGTCTTCTACAGTTTACAAGGCATGTGTCTGGCAAAACTGAAGAACCATGCACTACATACAATAGATGCTCGATCAATATTAATGGTAATGATGAGAATAAAAATGTGTGTTACAGGGAAGAAAAGCTGTGGTAGATTATCGTAAGAGCTGAGAAAAACAGGGCCCAGGACAAGATTTTGGTAGTTAGACTGCCAATCTGTTCTTAGCATGTGCAACGAAATCAAATTATCAAGACAAGAATGAGGTGAAAGTCAAACAGACTTAGACTAAATAGAAACTGTCTTAGCCATCACCTGCATGTGTTAGGGTCAGTTACTCCATCACTCAAGGTCCCAGGAAGATGAACACAGAGGATGACGTGCTAATCTTGTCAGGAGGGTTTCTGGACAGGACTCGGGTGATGCAGTTGTCTGGTCCATGGAGGGCGTCCCCTGTTCTGACCACCATAGTATCTATTGGAATGGCTGTTGAGCACACCACCAGCCTTGGGTGGGACACCTCATCACTTGTTTTTCAGAAGGATAATGGTGCTGCTCAAAAGGAAAGTTTGAGAAAGCCCAGAGCCCAACTCTTCCCCTTGTTCTCAGCACCTTAGCTGTTTACTGGGCTTTAAACTGCAGACCGCTCAGCCAAAGCCCGAGCCCAGGCTCGGCATGAGAAGCCCCATCCAAAGCCAGGTTCAGAGTTCCCACTGTGAGCTGGAAAGAGACTCAGTGGACAGAACTCAGGAGTGACAAAATCCCCAGAAACACAGTGCCAGACCCTTCTGCCTACGTGGGTGGTATTTTCTCCTCTCACCGACACTGTTTTTACAGTTCCATTCACCAAAATAGCCATATATGCTTCTCCACGATGGAGAATAGGTGCTTAGCGTGTTACTGACACCTAGAATCGGAGAGAAACAAGCGTGGCCATATTGGGTTCCCACATGGGGAGATTCTCACCAACCTGGTTTGTGTTTCCAGCCTTGAGGATCCACATGAGCAGCTCCACGATTGCCATCCTGAAGAGAACGGATTGCCAGTTCCTGTATGAAGTGAGAGGGGAAACGTACTTAAAGGTAAGGAGGCTGCAGTCGTGTGAGCACTCAGACACGTGTGGACCACGTGTGAGCAGTCGTGTGAGCAAGCACTCAGACACGTGTGGGCCACGTGTGGCCCTCCACCAAGGAAGTTAGAAAAGACAAAGCTGGAGAGCCCTTCCCATCCCCCCTGCAGGGAGGTCCCTAGCACCATCCTCACTGGAGAGAGAGCATCCACCCAGACGTGTGGACCCAGAACTTAGCATCATCCTCACTAGAGAAAGAGCATCCACCCACCCGTGTGAACCCAGAGCTGCTCTGTGCTCCAGCAAGCCCTTTAGATATTCTGTGCTGTGACCAGTATGCTATGAAGCATTGCTGCCAGGCTGGAGAGGTGGCTCAGAGGTTAAAAGCACTGGCTGCTCTTGCAGAGGAAACAGGTTCAATTCCCAGCACCCAGGTCACCGTCTGTAACTCCAGTTCTAAGGGATCTGATGCCCTCTCTCGATCTCCACAGGTACTGCACACACACGGTGTGCGTACATACATGCGGGCAAAACACTCGTACACATAAAGTAAAATAAATCTAAAAATAATAAAAAATAAGACAACACCAACGACAAGAACAAACCACTCCCCCCATTCCTTCCACACATACGCACGGTCTGTCCCCAGTTCCTCCTCCCGACCCAAGAACCCAAACCAGTCAGGAGTTACTGAAGTCAAAAACCCTGTCCGCTCACCTTTGAATAAAGCTTTCTCGACAGTTGCTTTTATCATTCTGAAGCTCAGGACCATTGGCTACCAAGATGTGGGCCCATACTCCTCCCCGCTGAGTCCCTGTTAAACTGCAGGAGTCCAGACTCCTTGCTGGTCTCATGGGACTCTGAGCAGACAGACAGGCACCCATAGTTTGAACAAGCATTCTGATGTTTGGACACGTAGATGTTTGACGATCAAGGATATAGTCTCACTTTTTCTCTCGTGTGTGTGTGTTGGATGCATGTGCTTATGTGAGGGTACACCTGCATGTGTGTACACTTGCAGTGGAGAGACCTGAAGTTGATGTCGGGTCTCTCCCTTGTTCTTCAAAGCAGAGTCCCTCATTCAGGTCTGAAGATGACTGATACGGCTCCTCTAGACAGCTGGCCTGGCCAGGGCTTCTCTGTCTGTCTTCTGAGGCTGGAGCTATGGGTAGGGTGGACACCCACCCAGCATTCATGTGGGTTTTGGGGTTCAGAGCCTGGTCCTCTTGCCAGTATGACCAGCACTTTAACTACTCAGTCACCTCCCCCACCTTTGTCCTCACTGTTAACACAGCTGCCCCGTGATGCTCTTTAAAAATTATCAGAATCTTTTGACAATTGGTCTGAGGCCAGCAACTGACCAGGCATTATGGTTTTGTCTCTAGGACCCTCAAATTCTGTGGCATGTATATTGGAAAATGTGACCTTTTATGTAAAATTGTCTAAGAGCACACTCAGTTTCTTGTGAGTCTCCCACAAG
Organism: Mesocricetus auratus; assembly: GCF_017639785.1. Taxonomy (NCBI): domain Eukaryota; kingdom Metazoa; phylum Chordata; class Mammalia; order Rodentia; family Cricetidae; genus Mesocricetus; species Mesocricetus auratus. The sequence goes on along the minus strand of NW_024429187.1, from coordinate 5,380,969 downwards.
TACATTTACTAATCCGAGATTGTTTCCCTAAAATACTGTTTATGTTTGTTGGCACAGAACTGTGGGTGGATTTCTCCCTTTTTTTAAAAAGTGTATTTACGTGTGTGAGCCGTGTGTGTGCGTGCGTGCGTGTGTGTGCGTGTGTGTGTGTGCGCGTGCACGCGCACCAGAGGAGACCTCTGTGGAGTCTGTTGTCTCTCTTCCCACCTCTGTGCATGCCCAGGGATGGAATTTGGGCTGCCAGGCCTTCGTGGCCAGTGCCTTTAACACCCGAGCTATCTGTCCTGGTGCCCTCACCTTGTTTTCTGAGGCAGGGTCTCCCACTAAACCTGGGGCTCACTGATTTGACTAGACTGGCTGCTCAGTGAGCGTCAGGAACCCACCTGTCCTTGCCCCCAAAATGGGGGTTGCACCCCGCTTTGTACTGGGGTGCTGGTGATCTGAACTCGGGTCCCCACTCTTTCACAGCAGGAACTTTCCAAGTGAGCCCTCTCCTGGGGCCTGAATTTCTCTATTTTTAAGGTAGGGTTCTGAAAATATCGCTATAATGTAATCTGAAACACCTTCTGGGGGAAAGAAAACTCTATTTTAAAACAGCCAATGTGGCTGGGCATGGTGGCTCATGCCTGAAATCCGGATACTTGGATGTCTGACCCAGGAGACCTGCTGGGATTACACAATGAGCTCCAGACCTGCCGGAACCATGCAGTGAGACCTTGTCTCCAAATAAATAAGTTAGCTGATTAATTAATAATAAGTTTAAAAAACAAACAGAGAGGGGCGGGAGAAGAAAAAGTAAAAAGGCCAGCCTGGTGGAAGACTTACTAAATTTTTCTAAATTTTAGGTGCCTGTGGTGTGCTTAAACACAGGCACTGATGGGCAGTGTGGGGTGGTGGCCTCTTGGAACAGATCATCGTTGGGGCGGTGGGTGAGAGCAGCGCCTTCATGGGACCTTCTTTTGTCTCATAGGGAAGAGGGACAGAGACCACATACTGGCTGACTGGGATGAAGGACCAAGAGTATAACCTGCCAACCCCACCTACTGTGTAAGCTTCTGGGTGTCAGGGAGGGAGCGGAGCCGGAAGCCCTGGGTTTGTGGACACACTGTACTAACTGGCGGAACTCACCCTGACAAGTGCTTAGGGACATGAGAAAGTCTAGAATGGTCCCTTCCCCAGCTGCTGAACTGGGGTGTCCAGAATGCAGTGTCTTCCTGACACTCAGTGACCTAGAATGCCCCTATCTTCCTGACACTCAGTGACCAGGAAGCACCACCTCTGTCGCTCTGCAGTGCTAGGTTTCTCTCATAAGCCAGATGTGTGTTCACACCGGGCTGCTCCTGTCCCCTTGTCCCAGGGACGCTCCAGCTGGGAAAGGGACAGAGGCCACTCTAGAACTGGAAAAGATTCTGTTCTTACTTCATTGATTTTAATTTCATTTTGTGTCACTGGGTTTCCTTCTGTCCTCCTTGTGCCAAGGATGTAGCTGCAAGGCGATAGATTGGTAGATGAAGTAGAGTTCACACACACACACACACACACATACACACACGCACACACACATACACACTCAGCACACAAACTACATACACACATTATACACACACATACACACACATACACACTCAGCACACAAACTACACACACACATTATACACACACATACACACACGCGCGCGTGCACGCGCGCACACACACACACGGAGATACAGACTGAGACATCTCTCAGTCCTGTCTCAGTCTCTCAAATGCTGGTTCTCCAGGCACCTGCCACCATGCCTCACCCAGATACATTTTAAACAGCGTATCTCAATTAAAATCTCCTTAATTTGCCAGGTGTGGTGGCACATACTTTTAATCCGAGCACTCAGGAGGCAGAGGCAAGCAGGTCTCTGTGAGTCTGAGGACAGTCTAATCTGCACAGACACTGTCTCAAAAACAAAGTGGGGCGCGGGGCTGCTGGAGAGATGGCTCAGTGATCAGGACTGAATTCAGTTCCCATCACTGCACTGATTGTGTAACTCTAGTCCAAGGGGATATGATGCCCTCCTCTGGACTCTATGGGCACTGCAATAGTGCCACCCCACCCCCACCCACACATAATTAAAAATAAAACAAATCTTGGAGCTGGAGAGATTACTTAGCAATTAAGAATACTTGCTTCTCTTCCAATGGATCTGAATTTGTTCCCCAACACCCACATCAGGTTATATGGGATATAATCTCCAAGGGATCTGATACTTTATTCCTGGCTTCCACAGACACCCACACACATGTGGCATACATTCACACAGACACAGAAACACACATAAATAAAAATAATGAAAATGCATTCCTTTCACTTGCTGAAAAGCTGGTTAAATTCTGCTCATGAAGAAAGCTATGGTTGTGTTCCTAGCTTCTTCAGGAGAGCATAAGGCAGCTTGGACCTCACTTCATGCCTATTTGCTTCTTAGAAGGAACAGAGAGATGGCTCAGAAGTTAAGAGCCCTAGTTGCTCTTTCAGAGGTCCTGAGTCAAGAGGACCCAGGTTTGGTTCCCAGCACCCACATGGCAGCTCACAACCGTTAGTATCTCCAGTTCCAGACACCCTCTTCTGGCCACCTGGGCACCAGGCACACATGGTACAAGACACACAGGCAGACAAAGCACCCATACACAATAAACAAACAACAATAGGAAGGATAGAAGATTCTGGAAGCAGAGAGGCACTATACATTCCCACTCCTGCCTCCTCCTGTGTGTTGGTGTCCCTACAGAGGATGCCACCAGCCTCGCCTAAAGTCATGGTTCTGGGACTTAACATGGAGCCTGCACTCTCCCTAGATAGGAGGAAGATGTCACATCTACCTAGCAGGTTTCAGTTCTGACGGTGACTCAAGTTGTCCTGCTCCATTGGCAAGCCTCCTGCCTTCAGCTCTGTTGCTGCTGTGTGTAGAGAGCTGTTGGAGGAGCTCGATACGGTTGTCTTGATTGCTTTGGCTGGAGAGACCCTATTGTTCAGAGACCTAGAGGCCAGACAGACAGACGATATAAGCACCAGACAGAAGACAAGACACCAGAGATGTCGAGTCAACCTGGGAAGCCTGACTTCAAACCAGGACTGACCAGATCTTTCCTAAACTTTGGAAGCCTGCTGCCATCATTAGCCTTCTCCAATCCCCACACTCACAGCTACGTGGGGAACCAGGGTGTTTCCAGGGCCGTGTGGCAGAGTCCTGATCTCCCCTCGTTTCTCTCCCCGGATCTCAGTAGACCCTTCACCATGTGCCCCAGTTCTAGCAACGTGTTTCGTCCATTTCCTGCCTGCGACGTATTACACTGACGCACAGCAGGAAGCCAGTTCTGTGCAGTCATTGAAGCGGGGCGGGATTTCGTACTCCGTGCATTCCCTGTGTGTAGCACAGAATAGGCATCCACTACTTCGGGTCTGAAGCTAAGGAACATTCCATGTGGATAGATAACAACGTTTTCTCTCCCCCCCACACTTTCCAGGGAGAACCAACAGCGTCTGCAAGCAGAGTTTTCAGACATGATCATCAGCTCCTTACAGAAAAGAGAGGCCTCGGGCATGAAGAGCCGGAGGCCCACGAGGGTGGCCAGCTACAAAAAAGGCACCTTGGAGTACCTGCAGCTCAACAACTCAGACCACGAGAACACCTACTTTTAGACCTAGGTGAGATCTGAGAACTGACCAGTCACCTCCGATGTTTTCCAGAGACCTCAGCAACACAGACAGGCGCCAAGGCTCACTGCCCTGCTTGGAGCACAGACTTCTTCCACAAGTCACCAGGGTGTTCCGGTTTTGTTTCTTGCTTTCGTTTGTTTTATTGGGCAGAGTCTCGTGGATCCCGGAAGTCCTCAGTCTCACTGTATACAGTGAACTTGTAGCTCCTCCTGCCTCCACCTCCCGAGTGAGGTGCGTTTCCTTGGCAGTGTGACGGCTCTGCACTCTGGAGACATGTCCCACAGTTGCCCAAGGAGCGTCAACCTGGAAGAGGAGGGAGGAATATGCTATATAAAACCTGCAGCTTTGTTCTTACTTCATTTCTTGTTTTGTTTTGTTTACTGGCTCTTCTGTACACATGAGAGAATGTTTTTTAAAGATTGTCTCAATTGTATTTTAAGTAGCATATCTCCATGAAAGTGTGCTGAACTCGTTAATGTTTTGCAGAAATCCTGCTGGATATTAGGTAAAAATAAAAGTCTTTAGAGTCCTGTATGTGTTTCTACTGTCTGCTCTCTCCCTGGGGCTACAAGTCATCAACTCCTGCTTGCTGGAAGACAAGTGGTCCACAGAGAAATAAGACAAGGGTAAAGTTGTTGCTCAGGGGCAAGATCCTTGAAGGTCGCTAGCACTGTTGTCATTTCCGGGCCCCACGGCCACCCACGTGGCCATCAGCATTCAGGCAAAATGGCTAGTCATCCCAGGTGTTAGCATTTCCGGGGTTGGCCACACCTGCACCATCAACATTCAGTCGAAATGCCTAGTCATCCAGGGCCTTATGGGCATGCACAGCGGGGCCACGTAATGTAATGTAGGAGTGGCGTGGCTACGTTAGCCCCCATATGCATGCACTAAGTGACCTTTAGACGCACATACTCCGGACCAACTTCCTCTCTCCCCACGTTTCTTCCAGACAGAGCTGTGCTCACCCCCTCTCCCTACTCTTTGATAATAGAACTCTTCAGTGGGTTGTGGTGTGTATCTTGTGGTCTGCTCTAGCACAGTAACAAGAACGTGGCAATTATTGATTCAAAACAGTGGGTTTGCCTTGGCCTGTCTACTTAGCAACGTGAATGTGCAACTCGTGTCCTGACAGAGACCGAAGAAGGGGCTAGCAGGGGTTCAAATCCTACGCTGCTCTGTTCTGTCTCGGAAGTCACCAGTATCCCTAAGGATCTGCTATCTCTGACAGTGTAGCCCCTTCCATAAGTGACACATGGCTCTCCCTGAGTATATGACAGTTTATACAAATCACATGTGTTACATATAGATACATATGTGTGTATCCTATATATATGTACATGTATGTGTATATATCCTATAATTTTAACATGGGTACACACTCTATATTAGCTACTTTTCATTGCTGTGATAAAATAGCCATAACAAAGGTAACTCATAGAAGAAAGAGTTTATTTTAGCTTATGGTTCCAGAGCCAGAGAGTCCGCAGTGTCAGGATGGCATGGAGAGTCCTCAGTGTCAGGAGGCTGAGAGAGCATATCTTTATCAGCACTCGGGAAGCAGGGAGAGTGGACTCATCCTCAGTGCTGTCCATCCTCCAACAAGGCTCCACCTCCTAGTGCCGCCAACTGGGGACCAAGTGTGTGGCCTACTGGGTGCATTTGTTCAAACCACACACTTACCACACACATTTTTACGTTCAGCTTGTATAAAATCAATATGGACCCATTAGTTGGACATTTTCATGGTAATTCTAAAAGCAGTGTTTTACAGCACAGGCATGATCTGTGTGCTTGTGATAATAAGCAGGTGCATTATGGGAAGGGTCGTGTGCAGTAGGAAAAATGATGTATGACCCAAGCTGTGACCCACGCATTGCCCTTGGTGACCGCTCCTTCTCTTGAGCCCCAAATAAACGAGCCCTAAACAATAATTGGGACTCGTGTGGCCCACTGTCAGTCTGGACAGTGTCTCCCTCTATAAGCTGCACTATCGATTTGCTCCAAACAAAGCTGTCTTGGGTCCTTTGCAAATCTGTGTGGCCCCTTACTTAGAGTTTTTTCCAGCCGAGACCAGCACTGTTGACAACAAAACAGTTTGAAAACACACTACAGACTTTTGTTCTATTTTCTGGCTCCCTCTTCTGGCCTCCTTGGGTGTCTGCATACATGTGAAACACACAAATAAAAATAAAAACACAGATTTTAGAAAAGGAAACCTCAGGTCAGATTGTGGAAGGCCTTGAATCCCAGATCCAAGGATTTGGTTTGTTCTTTGACAGGTCAGGAAATATCATAGAGAAGGAGCATGACACATGGAAACCCGGGAAAAGGCAATCTGACAGAAAGAAACACATGGAAACAAACATGATGGACAGAGAATAAAAGCTTCTCATGTTTGCCTCTAACCGGGAAACTCCAGGAAGCCTGTGGTATTTTGACCTCAGGGTAGGAAAGCAATGATAAGTAGTTTGGGAATTATGTATGAACAAATGGATTAGTGGTTGATGGGCATGTTTGTCAGGTAGGGGCTTAACGACAGAGCAAGGATGATTCCAAAACTCTTAAGTAAATTTAGCAATGGTGCATCCACCTCTTACATCTCTGAGGCCAAATTCCTAACGGGGGTAACTGAGAGGAGGAAGGATTTATTCTGACTCATGGCTCAAGAGCTGTAATCTATTACGGTGGAAAAGGCATGGTGATAGAGGATGTCCCTCTATATGCTGAGAATATGTGTTGCCTTTATTGGTTGATGAATAAAGCTGATTTGACCAATTGTCAGGCAGAAGAGAGCCAGGTAGGAAATCCAAATAAAGATACGGAGAGAAAGGAGACAAAGTCGGGGAGACACCAGTCAACTGCCCAAGGAACAACGTGTCTGCAGACCAGTAAAAGCCAGGACATATGGGGCAATACATAGATTAATAAAAAGTGGGTTAATTTAATTGTGAGAGCTAGTCAGTAATATGCCTGAACCATTGGCCAAACAATTATAATATTAAGTCTCGGGGTGTTTATTTGGGAGCTGGGGGGGGGAATAACCCTCCATTTATAACATGGGACAAGGCTCTGGCTCATGGTTCAAGGGCTGTAATCCACTATGGTGGAAAAGTCATGGCACAAAGCTCTTCCCATGATGGCATTAAGGCATGGCAGCTGCTTCTTACATGGTGCCAATCAGAAAGTAGAACTCGTCAGAACCAGAAGTGAAGAGTCCTGACTAATATACCATTCTGGATGTTTTGTATGAGCTTGTATTCTTTTCCTATGCTTATATATGAGCTTGTATTCCTCTCCTATGCTCATGCATGTAGCTATCCTATCTGGGTGAAGAAGCTGCATAAATAATGAGTTCGTGTCAATGGACCACATAGATCTCAGGGGTTCAGAGTGACCCCACCGTGGCACCTTCTGCCCTCGCTCTTTGTCAGCTCTACAGTCTCACGCCATCTTCTTTCCCTAGAGGACGTAACGTGGTCTTGGCTGCCTCAGCATCTACTATTTATATCTGTTCCAAACTACATTCTAGTCCTATGCCTCTCAGCACAAGGCCTGCTGTTGATTTCAGATGTGATCGCTCAATGAACCACAATGAGGATTTTGAAACCTCTGAGTTTGTACAGGCCGTCATTTCAAAGATTCAGAAGAGGACTATGAATGTGTGCTGCTCTGTCAGTCTGTGAAAACCAACGTTACATTTTAAGTTTTAATTACTATGTCTTAGAGAACCATGAATAAAAAAATGTCTCTGATCTTCAAAGCCCTTGCCCAAGAGAGAGTTCCTGAAATTCTGGAGGTTGTTGTTTATGGGAGAAAACAAGACACATGTTTTCACTCCCTAAACAAGTTTGTTTGACCCATCTGCACCAGATGTGCATGATCACATGTGGGCAGGAGGTACATCAGGACGTATGCTTGCCCCTGATTGGACCGGGTAGGAAATATTTAAGTCGCTGCAAAACTTGATTCAGGGCTATTTTTCTGGGGAACTAGAAATGGACTTGGCCAGAGCCCATCTACTTGGCCAGTATTTAATTAAAGCTTGTTTCAAATTTGGCCTTAAATTATGGTAGTGGTCTTATTCTCAACAGGTGGGATTAACAAGTTCCCATCAAGCAGCTACTTGCTCTTTTTCCTCTGGCATTGGGCATTTCCTATTGGGCATGCCAGTCTGTAGCATGATCTGTTTTCATCTACACGAACTCATTGTGAGTGAATGCACTCACCTTACTGCAGTTCACTCCTGTTTCCCAACGAAGCAGTACCCAGGAGGTTAACACCTGCCAATCAACTTCCTGCACATGCAAAGTTGAATTAAGATCCCAGACTGTGGGGACACCACCTAGGTGATTTTCTCACTGGCAGCACCCGATCTGGGCTCCCAGGTACTAGGTTCCTTAGAATGTGTTGTGTCACTCTGCCTACAGCAACTCCTGCTATACTCACTCCTGGTAACAAAAGCTGTGTCTCATTGTTATATCATTTTTTAATACCTTGTTCCCTACTCACCGTTCGCACGGGCCAGTAGGTGTCCAGTAACTTTGTAGGGCCATAACTTTGTTTTACTAAATAAAGCATAGGTGCCTTTGACTTGAATTGTGTGGACAGAGAAACTTCAATCTCTCTACTGGTAGCATCTTCTCTGAGAACCATCTCCTTTGACCTCACTCCGGAAGACTTCTTGTATGCCTCTCCTTGTTCTAAGCGTGTGCTTAGAACACCCTTCTTTGAACTTCCAGAACACCCTTTGCTTGTCAATTACTGAAATTACTAAACTGCCCTTGAGTGGCGTGCTAACGCCCTGCCTGTCCTGAGGCTGTGAGATCACTGAGAGGACAACTTCTAGAGCATTCTTCTCTGTGTCCTCAATGCCAAAGGAATGACAGAGTTAAAGCACTCGTCCAACTTGTAGGCCAACGCAATTGAATTACCGAGTGTTTATCTGCATTTAGTATATTTTCATATTTAGTTGAGCAAGCCTGTCGATCTAGTCACATAATTATATTACAAAAACAACAATGAGAAACTTTAAATATATGCTGGGATGCAGGACCTTTGTATCCATTAGCTTTTTGTTTGTTTGAGACTAGGTCTCACTATGGCTGGCTGGCCTTGGGCCTCCACGCCTGTATCCTTTAGCGTTTGAGACTACAAAGCAATGCTATAGCAGTAAGACAGGCAGCTATTACTCTTTCAGAATCTCAGACAAAGGGAAGAAAAACAGACCCATATCAAAGCCACATTCTTCAAGTTATACCAGTTTACCAAACAACAGTTAAAGGCATCTCATCAGCTGTGACACCCGGCCCTCTGGTCGTCTGCTACATCCTCAAGTTTCCTTTTTTAGCTTCCCCCTCCTCTCAGTATCCAGGCATTTGTGTATGTTTGTCTCTATTTGGTACCATAAACCCAGAGATCTGTGACTTGAGAAATTAGGCTATGAAGAAAAGGAAATAAACATGCCCATTGCTAGGAGGAGAGAGGTGTGTGGTAAGGACTGAACCCAAGGCCTTGCACGTACTAAGCAAGCATTCTACCCATGAGCTACATCCTCAGCCCTGCTCTGCCTTTAGTGCTACGTTGGAGCAGGATGGCCTGCTTTGCAAATGGGAAGGGTCAAGAGGGAGGCCAAAGATAGACAAGAGAGACTGGACACTTAGAGCCTAAGGTTCGGTCGTGAGTGGAAAGGGGGAGGAAGCTAGAAAGACCAGAAAACAAGTGAGGGAACGGGACCCAGATAGATGGGGGGGGGGGGGGGGGAAGAACGCATCACCGCAACAGAAAGACGGCAAGTGGAAATCTAGACAGTTGTCTTTGGTTCTTAAGGGGAAGTGTGGGGGTTCCCACACTACAGCTTCCGCTTTCTGTTTGCGGTAGGAGGTGGGCTGCCTACTCAGAACAAAAATCAGTGCTAAGGGAAGTTTGAAAAATGGAAACAGTTTGAAGTACTCAGAGGAAGTGAGAAGGTAGGCTAAGAAAGGAAATCTATCAGGATGGCTAAGATTTTTCTCCATCAGCGTTCTGCTAGTGGTGGCAGCAGAGCAGCTAGCTGGAGTCATCTGCTGTTTTGTTGACTGATGTCTTAGTGGTTTTTGTTGCTGTGATAAAAATACCATAACCACCAACAACTTAGAGACAACAGGGTTTATTTTATCTTATGCTTCCAGGTATCAGTCGAAAAGGGAGGGGAAGTCAGTAGGAACTCTAGGCAGAAACCCGGAGTTTCTGAAGCAGATGCCATGGAAGATGCTGTTGACTGGCTTGCTCCTCATGATTTGCTCAGCCTGCTTTCTTATAGAACCCAGGACCACCTGCCCAGGGGGGGCAACCTCCAAGCACTGTGGCTGGGCCCACCCACATCAATCAAAATACTGCACTACAGACTTGGTCACAGACAATCCCGATGGAAGCACGTTCTCAAATGAGGGTCCCCACTGAAATAACTAGCTCATGTCGAGGACAACCGGGCTAAGTTAACAGTTGTAAGGCTTCCACAGGTCTGTTGTGACACTCAGAAGTCTTGACCAAGTCCCACGAACTCGATAATGTCAATTCTTCTTCAAAACAAGTTATTATTTTGGTGCTAATAAATAAGTTTACAAAACATGAATGTAAAATAGAACCATAGCAAAACTTATCCAGATTCATATCACAAATAAGTGGCCTGATGACTTGACGTTTATGTTTTTACTTTAATGGAAACACAGCAGTAACGCGTGTGATGTTATTTATTTGCGCATTACATACAGATCTAGAATTACTTTACTCATTGCCCTATCTATCTCCAGTGATCAGCACAACACCTGACACATGTCCAGCATCGTCATATTGATGGATGCTATGCCATGATTTGCTTATTTAACAGAAAACACGTTCTTGGGAATTGTGCTCTGAGGTAGTAAGATTCATCGGCACAAAGATATTAGACTCGGTCTGGGTGTATTTATAGGTGGCTTTACTCCTAGCCTTCAAGAGGGTCTACAAAAGAAGTTCCAGACCAGCCAATGCTATACAATGTGACCTTGTTTTCAAATAAATAAATAAATATGTTAGGCCTTTTAAAGTAATTTATAAAATTAACATGACATCAATTGAAACACCTACCAAACTCTTCTAGAGGTAGACTAGGGTTTATTAAGGTGTAAATATGCAAGAGGAGACAGGAAAACACTAAGACAAATAAGCCAAGGAGGACAAATATTAACATATAGTATAAAGCCTTTGTCATTAAAACAACTTGGTGGACACACAGCTGGATAGAGCAGAAAAGAAATAGCATCCAAGCATAGAAGTTAATGCATTTTAAAGATGGCACCTTGAGTCACCAGGGCAACAACGCACTTTTGCAATGAGTATCCTAGGGCAACTGCTCAGCCATTTGCTTAAGAGTACATTTCAAAAGTGCATGTTGCTGTTCACTACACACCGACAAATCCCAGCGCTTGGGAGACCGAAGCAGAAGGATCTTGAATTTGAGGCCAGCCTGAGCTACATAACAAGACCACATCTCAAAAGAATAAATGAATGCATGAAATCTCCAAACGCATTGGGGATATAAAAGTAAAGAAAGAAGCTATGCAAATATTGAAATAAAAGCTCCGGCGCGGGCTTGTTCAACAGTCACATGAGGAAGAACTTTAAAATCACCAACATCTAGAGAAAATACAATTAAAGGGTTATAAATGTGTGCAAAATTCTTCCTGGCAAAGACAATTATAAAAAGCAAAGCTAAAAGGCAACTGCAAGCTTTGTATATATGAATATGTATATGTGTATGTGTGTGTTGCATCTGTATGTGTGCATGTCTGTGTATGTACATGTGTGTATGCATGTGTACATCTGTGCTTTCATGTGTTTGTTTATGTGTGTGCATCTGAGCATTCATGTGTATGCATCTGTGTGTGTGTGTGTGTGTGTGTGTGTGTGTGTGTGTGTGTGTGTGCTGGAAAATGAACCCAAAGCCTTGCTATGGCAGGATATTTGCCACACTGTGCTCCAACCACAGCCCAGTCACTGTGAACATTTAGATGTGTCACCAATGAGACCTAACATCCCTTACTCAGAAAGAGCTCTGCATTTTCAGGAGCTAATGAGCAAACAACCAGTAGAAAACTATTCAGAGAGCTGTGAACGGTTGATAGGAAGCATATATAAAATGGCTCTTAAACACATGAAAGAGTGTTCAAGTTCACTGCTAGGGAAGCAGCTGAAGCAATACTGAGATGCCCAGCTTCGCTTCTGAGATTGACATACAAGCTGAGGAAGCAGGCACTATGACACTGGTGCAGGGCACAGGGCCCAGCACAGCGCTGTGGAACGGTGGGTATATAGAGAAGCTGGCATAACTGAACTACACATTTACATTTTGAGCCTGCAGTATCACTTCTAGAGACTTACCTTGAAAATACCGTTTGATGAATATACCTGTCAATGAATAAAGAATAAAACAGAAAGTTTGAAACTGGGGCTGGAGAGATGACTCAGAGGTTAAAAGAGCACTGGCTGCTTTTCCAGAGGGCCTGAGTTCAAATCCCAGCAACCATATGATGGCTCACAACCATCCATAATGAGATCTGTGCCCTTTTCTGACCTGCAGGGATACATGCAGACCGAACAATGTATATATAATAAGTAAAAAAGATTCACCCAAGGAAATCCACACTAAAAGCTGTTGAAAGTCAAAGGCAGGAATCTCAAAGCATCAGAGGAAGATCAGAGTGTCTAACCAGAGCTGGAGGAGAGTCCTAGAGTGTTAAGTGGACTTATTCACAGAAGCCTTGCAGACTAGAGGAGAAGGAATAAAAGAGAAACTTCCGGGGCTGGAGGCATGGCTCAGCAATTATTGTGGTTTGAATGGGGAATGTCCCCGACAGACTCATGTATTTGAACATGTGGTCCACAGGCAGTGGTGCTGTTGGGGAAGTTGTGAGACCTCCAGGAAGTAGAGCCTCGCGGGAGGAAATACATCACTGGGGTGGGCTTTGAGGGTTTATAGTCCCACCCAATGTCCTATCCCCCACCCTACCCCAGGCCCTTCTTCCTGTATGTCATATGAAATGTGAGCATCTGTCTTTCTGATTCTTCCTGTTGCCATGTCTTCCCACTGGGATGGACTCTCTCACTCTGGAGGGTTAGAGGCTGTGATGGCAGAACCAAGGCAATGGGCAGTGGGCAGTGGGCTGTGGGCAGTGGGCAGTGGGCAGCGGGCTGTGGGCAGTGGGCAGCGGGCTGTGGACAGTGGGCAGCGGGCAGAGGGCTGTGGGCAGTGGGCAGTTGGCAGCGGGCTGTGGACAGCAGGCAGTGGACAGTGGGCAGCGGGCAGCAGGCTGTGGGCAGCGGGCAGCAGACAGAGGGCTGTGGGCAGTGGGCAGCGGGCAGTGGGCTGTGGACAGTGGGCAGTGGGCAGCGGGCTGTGGACAGTGGGCAGCGGGCAGCAGGCTGTGGACAGTGGGCAGCGGGCAGTGGGCAGTGGGCAGCGGGCAGTGGGCTGTGGACAGTGGGCAGTGGGCAGCGGGCTGTGGACAGTGGGCAGCGGGCAGTGGGCAGTGGGCAGCGGGCAGTGGGCTGTGGACAGTGGGCAGTGGGCAGCGGGCTGTGGACAGTGGGCAGCGGGCTGTGGACAGTGGGCAGTGGGCAGCGGGCTGTGAACAGCAGGCAGTGGACAGTGGGCAGAGGGCAGCGGGCAGAGTGCTGTGGGCAGAGGGCAGCAGGCAGCAGGCTGTGGACAGTGGGCAGCAGGCAGTGGACAGCGGGCTGTGGACAGTGGGCAGTGGACAGTGGACAGTGGGCAGCGGGCAGCAGACAGAGGGCTGTGGGCAGTGGGCAGCAGGTAGCGGACAGAGGGCTGTGGGCAGAGGGCAGCGGGCAGCAGGCTGTGGGCAGAGGGCAGCGGGTAGCGGACAGAGGGCTGTGGGCAGAGGGCAGCGGACAGAGGGCTATGGGCAGTGGGCAGCGGGTAGCGGACAGAGGGCTGTGGGCAGAGGGCAGCGGGCAGCAGGCTGTGGACAGTGGGCAGCAGGCAGCGGCAGTGGGCTGTGGGCAGGCAGTGGGCAGTGGACAGAGGGCTGTGGGCAGCGGGCAGGTGGCTAGAAGCACAGCTGGAAGCTCATCTTGAACCCCAAGCACAAAGAGAGTGTGGTTGAAATGGCCTTGGTGTCTTTTTACAACAATAGAAAAGTAAACAAGACGGACAGCAGGCCAACCTGGGTTACAGAAAGAGTTCCAGGCCCACCAGGGCTACATAGCAACACCCTGTATCAAAACAAAACAAACAAACAAAAAGCTTGACAGCATAAACCATTAGGAAAATGCAAACTAAAACAACAATGAAATGTAATTAAACAAGTATTAGTAATGGCTAAAAGTTGACATAGATCATAACAAGTGTTGGCGAATACCTAAAGGCAGTAGTGACCTTACCTGCTGGTGGAAGGGTAAATTGTGCAACCTCTTCACAGAATGAGTTGGCAGAGTCTTTAAGGGTTTCCGTATTCATCCTATAACTCATCCACTTCACTCTAGAGCAGTCTCCTAACTAATAGCCAATGTCCGTACAAAGACTTAGATGTGCATGTTCAGAGAGAACCCTTAATTATAACAGCCAAACATTGGAAACTATTCAAATGTTCATAAATAGGGCAAATGGCTTGCCAGTTATGGTGGCCCATGCCAGCAATCCCAGAGTTGGAGAGGCAGACTCGGGAAGATTGCTGCAAGTTTGAGGCCAGCAGCAACAACAAAAATGCAAATGAGTAACAAATTCCGGCACAGGGGCACGACAGTGAGACGTCGCTCGGCAATGTGCAGACATACCGCAATTGGGCTCTGCGAATGCAATCGGGTGAAAACATAAAAAGAACACACAGTGCAAGATTCTACTTACAGAAAAGTCTAGGAGCAACAAATGACACCAACAGGAAGCAGATTCGTGACTCAGGACGGAAGAGTGGGATGGAAGGATGGACAAGAGAAACCGAGTAACTCAGAAGCACAGGGCAAGCGAGGTGTGGTGATACACACTTGCAAGACCAGCACTGGAGAGGTCGAGGCAGGAGGATCACAAGTTGGAGACACGCCTCAGCTGAATACTGAGAATTGGCCCCCCAGCCCAATAAAAACAATAAAAAATCCTCATGTGTAATAGAGTCTTTATCTTGATACAACAATATTCATGACAAAACACACCAAGTTATACTTGAATGTTATACTTACATTTCTTGTAGCCCAATGACTACTCCGCAATGCAGCTTTAAACAAAACAAATCCATTCAGCAAAACTCAGGATCAAGCTTACTGGACAGCAACCTGGTGACTTCAACAAACAGTACAGCAAATTTAAAAAAAGGAAACAGAATGATAGACTAAAATGACTTAAGACACATGTTAACGAATACGAACTCTACTTGGATCCTAATCCAAAGAAATGAAGTTAAAAACTGACTAGGTAGTCAATATTAACTGCCTGCTTTTACATGTAACAATGGTATTGGATATATGTGTGCATACGCATACACATGTACAGTAAATAGATTATGTTGCAGAGATTAAATCAAACCTAGGGCTTTGTACGTGGTAGAGAAGGGCTCTGTCCCTGAGCTGACCCTTGGTCTTTTCCAACCATATTTTTAGAAAAACATAACTACTGTAAAGGGAAGAGGACATAAGGCATGTTAATAGATTAAAAAACGGCCAGGTTATTGAACTGATGTGTACAGCACAAGGCCTTTGTGCCAGTGTGGCTTAAGCCCCGCGATTTCCATGATAAACCTGGGTTTTCATAACCCGGGCCTGATGGGGGCGCAGTGGTAACCCCAGCCCGGGAAGTGGAGTAGGAAGCTGAGGTGTGTGTTCACCACCAGCCTTGCTAGGACGAAGGACAGAAGCCGACAGCAACCTAGGGAAGGAGGGGTTTGTTTGGGCTCGTGGTTCCAGCAGCAGAAAGGGTAGAGAAGGAAGCAGGACTGAGCCCAGGCCCTCATGCCCGCTAGCTAACCCTGACTGGCCATCTCCCCCAGAAAGGGCACAGCTTTTGTTTCTTAGGGCCTCCAGGGAGAGTGCAGAGCCACTTGAGGGCTGTATTTGCGTTTGTAGTTGGGCTCAGTGACCATGACTGATAGGGGAAGGACGTGCTTCGCAAGCAGGATGTGTTTAGCTCAGTCTGGGGCTTCCTGGGTATTCGGAAGCCTTTTGCAGGCTGGAGAGACCACTGACAAGGTGACTTGGACATTATGAGTCAAGGGGGGCCGAGAATCCAGAACTGGACCCTGACAAGGGAAGTGGCCGCCACGGAGGAACTTAGCAAACTGCCCACAAAGAGGAACCTTGAGAGTTTAGCTGTGACTTCAAGGCCAGGCCAAGCAGTGATGAAACATCACTCGGGCATCCTTCAAACAGGGGAGGCTGAGGCAGGAGGATTGCCAAGAGTGCGACACCAAGTCTGGGCTTCACAGTGAGTTCGTAAATAGCTTAGGCTACAGAGTGAGGCCCTGTCTCAGAAAACCAATACGGCTAAGCTGCACACAACAGAAAGACATGTGAGCTAGAGGCTGTCCTTGATAGTTACACAGAGAGAACAACCGTATGGAACTGTAAAGTTACTTAGTAGTTAGTGGCAAAATGAAATTTTGAAATGGTATGATTTTACCCCAAAGTCATGTGCCTTTACCACGTTTCCCTTGGGAAATAAAAAGGGGTGTCCGGTAGCTGGAGAGACAGGTCAGTGGTCAAATCTTATACTGCCCTTACAGGAAACCCAAGTTCATTCTGTTCATGGCAGGAGGCTCAAACCTCCTGTCCTTCCTCCTCCAGGGAAATCTGGTGCCTCCGGCTTCCCCCAGCACCTGAACTGACACGTACATAACCACACAGAGACACACGGGCATACACATAATTTAAAATAATAAAAGAATTCAATCCAAAAGAAAAATAAGAGATGCTCCAATCTTGGCACACTGCGAGACATTATTGTCCCCAAAGTTTACACCTAAGAACGAGGAAGTCAAGTTACGAAAGAAAATCTCTACCCTACCCCCACCCCTCGGCACACCACTGCCCCTCACTGCACCCCACCCCACCCCAAAATCTACTGTGTTGCGTAAATTTACCATTTGGTATTAGGCTGCATTCGGAGCTGAACGCCACACCTCTTGTGGTGGGCTGAGGATGGACACACCTGACAGTGTCACCAAGGGGTTTGTGTAGCACACAGACAGCGTCCAAAGGCAATCTCCACCTTCATGCTCCTAAGCACATCAGAATTTCCACTCCTGAAACTTGGTCCGTGGTGGAGGCTAGAGAACAAACTTGTTAGCGTCACTCCAAAAGGCAAGGGCAGGTTAAGATTTGACCACTCTTCGTGAGAGGGCAGAGAACTTAAAGCCCTTCCCTCTTCAGAGCCATTGTGAGCCCATCATCCAGAATATTGATGACCCATTTCAGCTGCGATCTGGTTACATACAGCACAGGGACCCCACTATGTTGGGGTGCTCTAGGGAAAGACAGAATTCATTTGGGTTTTACCCCAAAAGCCAAGCATGGTTTCTCTCCTGTAATCCAGGCACTTTGGGGGCTGAATCAGAAAACTCTTGAGTTAAAGGCAAACCGAGACGACGGAACAAAACTCTTAATTAAAAACCAAAACAAACAAAAACTGACAACTTGGTTTCAAGGGATGTAAAGAAGGACCGCTCTGCACCAGGCATGAACTAGATATGAACTAGATATTGGCCCACTCATGCAGGGAGGGAGTCAACCAGGCCTAAAGCAACCGAGGAAAGCTGTGTGTGCCTCTATTTCCTCGCTCTCTGAAGATCCTGGGACTGAGGATTACTATGTGTCTGTCTGTCTAGCAGGGGAGTCGTGTGTGTGTGTGTGTGTGTGTGTGTGTGTGTGAGAGAGAGAGAGAGAGAGAGAGAGAGAGAGAGAGAGAGAGAGAAAGAGAGAGACAGACAGACAGACAGACAGACAGACAGACAGAGAGAGAGAGATTTCTGAGCAAAGGTGTGCACATATCACGGCATGCGTGTGGAAGTCAGAGTACGATTTTAGGAGCTGACTCTCTCCTCCCAGCTTTATGTGGGCTCCACGGAGCAAACTCGAGTTGCTGGGCTTGCATAGCAAGCACTGCATCGGAAAGCCATCCTAGGACAAATAAGATTTATTTTAGTGGTGGTGGTGGTAGCTTTGTTTTGTTTTGTCTTTCTCTTTTTGTTACACACATTTGCACATACACTCATGCATGTAACTTTAAATCTCAGTTCTGCATGTGAGAGATAGCTTATCTTTCTCACCTTGGCTCGTAATCATTTCCAGTTCCATCCATTTTCCTGCGAAGGCCATGGTTTCCTTTTGGGCTCAAACTGTTTAGGACCCATAGCTTTCAAATGCAGTCTTAGAGGCTGACTCCCCAACTTCTGCCTTCATTATGGATTTCACTGTGGGTAAAATGATCCACTTCACCTGCTAGAAACCAGCCGAGACTCCATTCATCCAGGCCTGTCCCCAGAGTCCTCATCTTGTAGTTGTATTTCTAAGGTGAAATAAGATTCATGCTCCTATTATATGCACTAGTTTTTTTTTCAAACCAGGTGCACTTGATGAAGCTTTTCAAAACTGGCCAATCACCATGACCTCAATGACCATGGCCCAGGCTGCCTTCCAACCTATAGAAACCACCCTGCTTCCGTCTCCAGAGTGCAGGGGCTACAGGTGTGAGCCACCACATCGGGCTTTTCTTTCTTTTTTTTTTTTTTTTTTTTTTTTTTTTTGGTTTTACGAGACAGGGTTTCTCTGTATTGTTGTGGAGGCTGTCAGTCCAGCCCGGCCTCGAACTCACAGAGATCTGCCTGCCTCTGCCTCCCAAGTGCTGGGATTAAAGGCGTGTGCTACCACTGCCCGGCCCACATCGGGCTTTTCTTTATCTATTGCTGTTTGGATTTGAGACAGGGTCTTGCGGCATAGTCTAGGCTGACCTTGAAATGGTGATCACCTGCTTCAGCCTCCTTTGTGCTGGGATTACAGATGTGTGCCACCAGAACCTGCTTCTGTTGTTTTCAGGTGTTTTCTTGATTACTTACAGGACCTACTGTATTAAGTGAATAGGTGTTGTGCAAAGCAATATATACACAATGTGTGTGTGTGTGTGTGTGTGTGTGTGTGTGTGTGTGTGTACACCCAGGCACAGTGGTGTAACGATTATAATCCCAGCTTGGAAGGGAGGCAGAAGCTGTCAAGTCTCATGAGTTCTAGGTCAGCCAGGGATACACAATGAGAACTTGTCTCCATAAACTAAAGTGTGTACATGTCTAATACGGCCCCACTTTGGTTTCTCCAGTACCTACAGTTGAGTGACTCCTCAGATGCACAGCCCATGGACAGTGAGGGCCAACTGCGTAGCACCCCTTAGTCATTTGCTTTTCATAGCAGATTTTAAAAATGCACAATTCATTATTCAATAGGAGTTGTCAGGATGCGCAAAAGCATTGCTCAATTCATTTGGCAATGGAAATGGCCATTATGGTTTTTATGTAATCCTGCTTCTGTTATGTAATTCGTGTTGACTAATGATCCATCCAAGTTATTTGGTAGTGAGTGACACACAGAAAAACACTCACTAAAAGTGCCTTATAACATTGTCACCCCAAAACAGACATTGATGGGAGCCATGCAGTACAGTGCACAGCTTGTGGGACATACCCATGTCATTTGGCGAAAAGAATAGCTCAGCCTTGCTATAAATGCTGAGGGCAAGCAGCTGTGCTTGAGTGGCAGAAGCCACCTGAGAAATTCTACTTTGTCCCTGGATATGGGTTCAGAGCTTACTGAACCAGATGAATTTCCACGTAGAATGACAAAAGCTTTAAAGGAATTTTAGAAAGAGAAGAACGGAGAGAAGCACAGATTTTTGGTAGCAGCATTTTCTCAGGTGGGCTCTGTTTTGCTAGCGACTAGCAGAGACTCACGGCTGGCTTAAGTTAGGCTTCCTGACTCAACATAAAAAAACAGAACAAACAAACAAAAAAACCCAAAGCCAACAAGGTTCTTTTAAGAGGCTTTACTAACGATTTAAAAGTTGTACGTACAGCTGGAAGTGGCAGTGACCACATCTCCAAGCCGGCAGCTGGAGTCACGCTTATGCCCGCCATCTTGGAAAAACGGCAGTTTAAAACAGCCGCGGTTTTACAGATAAGACACGTGGCCAGAAAAACGTAAAGATTTACAGTAAAGTCTGCATGTTCACAGTATTTCTTTTCTTTTCTTCGGTTTTGGTTTTGGCTGTTTCAGAGAGGGTTTATCTGTGTAACAGCCCCAGCTGACCTGGAACTCACTTTGCAGACCAAACTGGCCTTGAACTCACAGAGATCCTCCTGCCTCTGCCTCCCCAGTGCTGGGAATAAAGGTGTGTACCACCACCACCTGGTTTTTACAGTATCTATTTTCTTTGAGTGGGTAATTCCAATTAAAAAAATATATGTTACTCTCTCTGTCTCTCCTTTCTCTCTCTCTCTCTCTCTCTCTCTGCGTTTGTGTGTGTGGGGGGGGGTGCGCGCACGTGCGTCCTCAGAGGCCAGACAAAAGGAGTCAGATTCCCTGAAACTGAAGGGTTTTTTTGTTGTTGTTGTTGTTTTTTGTTTTTAGAGACAGGGTTTCTCTGTATTGTTTTGGTGGCTGTCCTGGAACTCGCTCTGTAGATGTGTAGACTAGGCTGGCCTTGAACTCACAGAGATCCACCTGCCTCTGCCTCCTGGGATTAAAGGCGTGCGCCACCAACGCCCAGCGAAACTGAAGTTTTATACACAGCACTGAGCCACCCACCATGGATTCTGGGAACCAAACTCCTCTGCAAGAGCGTAGGCACTGTCAACAGCTGAGTCAGCCCTCGAGACCCCAAGCCTGCCGTTTTCTTTGTAGCTGCTACTCCACTGCCTGTAGCCATTGCCTCTAGGGAGAGACGACAGGAGAAGTGTGCAGGCTCCCAAGGGGGCCTCAGGCTTAGGTGGAGCAATGCCACGGAAAGGAAGGTTTTAGAAAAACTACCTAGGAAGCCAGTGAACAAAGGTTCATTAAAAGCTGAGCCTGTAAACAATGTGGGAAGTTGGTGAACAGTCAGCCGTAGAGCACTTGCTAGGGTATGCGAGGCTCTGGGAGAAGAGATTCCTGCGCATTGTTCTCTGTCCTCCATATATTCACACACCGCATAATAAAGTTTGATTCCCAGAATGACGGAAAATAAGGCCAGGCTGGAAAAAAAGTGGTGGTGGTGGGGGAGCTATGGGCATTTGACACAGAAATATTTTGCATCTGCAGTCAAAGCTAAATTCCACTAGGAAAGGGTCGTGTCTTGATACTTGTTTTGACTTGTCACTTGTGTTTCTGGTAAGCACCAAATATGTAGCAAAGAGAGGAAGCTGACGATAGCTTTAGGATGTAGCCATCCTACTTAGGAAAGAGACACAGGAAGACGCCTCAGGGAACATGAAGAAATAAGCCCCCCCGACTGTGTGTGTGGGGGTGAGTGTGAGTGTTGTGATGGTGTGTATGAGTGTGTGTGAGTGTGAGACAGTGTGTGATGATGTGTGAGTGTGTATTGAGACAGTGTGTGACTGTGTGTGTGAAAGAGTATGTGTGTGTGTGAAAGAGTGTGTGTGAGTGTGAGAGACAGTGGGTGACTGTGTCAGTGTGAGAGTGTGTGAGTGTGTGAGAGAGTTGTGTGTGTGCGTGCGTGAGTGTGTGTGTGGTTTAAAGCTACCTGCTTTAGACAATGCAGACATACTCTTGGCCCTAGAAGTGCTGAATGGTAAGATTTTCAGCCTCTTGGAGGTGAGGATGGGAGGAGGATTCAGAACAGCAGGGTGGGATAGCGCTGACTTTGTCTTTGACTAAAATAAATGGGCAAATCATTTGACCAACTGATAAATAAATAATCCACACACACCGTCGCCCAGCTGGTAGCCACGTTCACAAAGGCCTCCCTCTTAGCCTCTACCGTTGCGGTCAACACATTCTTGATTCTCATCTCATTGAGTTCATAGAGTAGTGGAATCCCTTCCTCTCTGTGCCCAATTTGCAAGATACCTGCAGGCTGGGCTACAATGCGAGGTAGCATACATCCAGGGTTAGCAAAGATAGCACAGACCCTAGTGTAAGTGACTGAGACTAGCACCACATCTGGATTAACCCAAACCCTGGACTTCATTCATACTTCATTTCTACAGTAAGTTGACTCCAAACCACGCTATGGTAGGTTTATCTGCTGACCCAACGTACACAGAGAGCCTAAAAGAACAGGAAAGGTAAGAAGCTCAGTGGCAGATATGAATGCATGTAAGAGTAGTTAGACATTACTCTCAACAGAGCTCTGCAAACTTTCAGTCTCAAAATATCTTGCGTTGGTGAGAGGCTCAACAAGTAGAGGCTGGACAAGTCTGATGACCTCAGGTCAATCTGTAGAACCCAGAGAGTGGTGACAGAGGTGACCCCATAAAATTACCCTCTGACCTCCAGAAAGGGACCATGGCATGTGTATTTGTTATCTCTCTCCTCTCTCTTTCTTCTTTCTCTCTCTCTCTCTTCTGTTTCTCCACCCCTCTCTCACACACACACACACACACACACACAAATTAATCCAATAAATATTCTTCCGCAAGCATCATTCTAAGAATTAATTGCTCAAGGAAGGAGAAAACAAATGCACTGGGAAGGCAGGACACACTTTGTGGCTTTTGGAGGCCCTATGTGTACAGAGACAACTGTCTTCAAAGCCACTAAATTGTAAGACTTTGAACAAGGAAAGTATTTTTGAAATATTCAAAATCGTGATTGAGGAAGTGGGACAACAGACAGAGATAAAGGGGGCAGGGAATACTGGAGAACGGCAAATTAGAGTGCTAATGCATGTAACCTGGGATCAGCTGCTAGGCCCAGAGACACCGACACATCCGAAGAGCTGCCGAGAGAAATGCAACTGTCAAGACAATGGGTGCAGCCCCATGCCAGGGTGGGGTCGCCCTCTCAAGGGTGTTGCAGGGTGTGGAGATATTTAGTAAGCAAATGCAGGACCGGTTTTGAATTCCCAGGAGACGATACTACAGCTTCCCACACAGTTGCCCATGAACTCGCAGGCCTTGTAAAGCAGCCAAGAGCCCCACGTGATGCTGGGGCTGTAGCATCGTGGCGAGCAAGGCAGACACAGTGGGAGATGAACCCACACAAGACAGAATTGATGCACACTAGGGGAGAACGTCTTTAAGTCCCTTCTGCCAGTACCGCAAGGCTCAGAGGAGTCGGAGGAAGAGCCTAAGGTCTCAGTAGGATCCAGGTTGGGTGTCAAGGTCTCCATGGATACGCCAGAGCTGTGTGTTGTTTCTGGGATGACCGGTGATGTCAGGTCAAAGCTGCACCTCACAGCCTTGTTAGCATAATCACTGTGACAGCAGGCCTAGCTCTTGTCAATCAATGAAGGTAAGCAGAAGTGATCACGGAGCAGGCACAATTTCCCACTGCCTTTTGCCTTTTCTGTGGTTGGAAAGAAATACCCCAGGGCCTTTGGACCATGCTCCTCCCCACCATCCCTCAATCACAGTTAATTTACAGAGAGTAATAGCAGCATCCTTTGGATGCTAAGGGAGGTGAGTGACTAGTATTGAACTGACAAACTGTTGGACAAAGGGGCTGGAGAGATGGCTCTGTGGCTGGGAGCACATGCTGTGTTGGGCCTAAGAAAGGATGGGAGGCCCGGAGTAAGCTCCTGAGCCTGTCTTGGGTTTAGGGCTCGGATGTGAGGCCCAGTGTAAGCTCCTGAGCCTGACTTGAGTTTGGTGACCTGCCTCTGACATGTAACCTCCACATGGGGGGTGACTCAGGCAGACCTGATGTAAGGTTGCCACCTGCCTAGCTGCCTGCCTGTTTGGTGGAATAAATACCATTGGCCCTTACTCCTCACATCACCTTACCCTATCCTAAGATTCCCATCCCCTACCTCAACCCTATATAAGTTCCTGCCTGTTGGAATAAACTGAGATCCTGCTTCGACAGACTCCCGACCCAGTGTGTTTTTCCCCTGGTAACTAATGGGGGGAGGGTCTGAGTTGTCGACACTCACCATCCCGCTCAGACCCTAGGAAGAGACACGCTGGACCGGCCCTTATCCATTCTACCTGCCGGGAAGACCCTACAATGCTGCTCTTCCTGAGGACCTAAGGTCTGTTCCCAGCATCCACATCAGGAAGTTTCCAGGGAATCTGATGCCTTCTGACCTCTATGGGTACCCAAATACAAACACATTGATAAAAAGTAAATTTTAAAACTGTTAGGTTTTTATTTGGGTCTGTTAGCCTTGGATATATAATACTGAGACTCCAAGGTCACTTATAAACAGTGACAAAAAATGTGTGGGAGTGTCTGCCTGCCTTAGGAGGATGCTATATCAAAAGGTGAAAGGATAACAGGCTCCTGAGTGCTACATGGAGGAAAGTTACTTACACACGAAGAACTCCCACACTGGAGTAGTACAGTAATAAACTTTTGTTGCATTAACTCTATGGAGTTTGTTACCACAGACGACATTACCCTAAATGGTGCCCAGAGTACGTGGGAATCTTTTCCTGAGGCCACAGGTAGTGACAGCAGATAACATATAATCCCTGACAGTAATGGGCCAAACCACATCAAGAGAAGGACTCTTTAAACACATACCCATCAAATACTCAGTCAAGGCATAGCTCCCCTCCCTCCCGAACTAAGACTGATGTCAAGGAAAAGGAGAAGGTAGACGAGGCAGAGGACGCAAAGGGCTTGCCTTGTTCTAGTTCCTTTTCTGTGTCTGTGATAAAATACCCTGGCCAAGAGCAACTTAGAGAGGAGAGGGTTTATGTAGCTTAACACTTCTAGGTCACAGTTCATCACTAGGAGAAGTCAAGGCAGGGTCTCAAAGCAAGAATCTGGAAGCAAGAACCGTGGAGGAACACTGCTTGATGGTTCACTTAAGTTCCTCCTTAGATGGCTTCCTTACATAGCCTGCAACCACATTTCCAGGGAATCATACTACTCACAGTGGCCTGAGCCTTTCTATATCAATTAACCATCAAGACAATCCCTTATAGACAGACGAGGTAAAGACAGTTGCTCAACGAAGACTCTTTTGGCAACTCTATGTCAAGTTGACAGTTAATCTAACTAGGACAGAACCAAATGGGATTATGTAATCATACATTAAAAGCAGAGGGTAAATTGGATAGGGCTAGTATTGGGATTTTTTTTTTTGAACTAGGTCCCACTATCCCAGGCTGGCCTTGAATTCATCAGCCTCCTACTCCAACCACTTGAATGCAGAAACTATTTCCCCTTCCCACTCTCCTTTGCTGGAGTGATGGTCTAGCAGACTGGGGTTGTCTGACCACTGGGTCAGGAGCCCGAGTCCCTGTGGTACTACTGAGTCGGCTACCACATGCCCATTGGCCATTCCTTAGGGCACAGGTGTTCCCATGAAAATCCGATCCTATCTTGAGCTCTTATGGGGCAGAAAGGACAGGTAAGCACACCACGCCTAATAACTTGAGTTCAATTCCCAGATCCTACATGGTGGAAGGAAAAAAAAAAAAAACTCCTGAGGGTTACCCTCTGATGTCCACAAGTGTAGCATATACATACCCCTCACAATGAACTAAATAAATACAATTTTTAAAAATTTAAAGACAAATCTAACTTCTAGCTCTAGACTTGAAAAACAAAAACAAAACCTTGAAAAATGGGCTCAGAATGAAGCTCCAGGAGTGTCTTTATTTTGTTTGTTCTTAGATTTTGAAAGAAAAGCACCAGGGCAGGACAGGCAAGCGAGGTAAATCTCAGTGGCTGCTAGGGGGAGGTAGAAGAGGTTGACTTTTTTGAAGTCCAACAAGGCCAGTGTGTGCAGCAGTCAAGGAAATGCATGAGGATTGGAGGAGGTAGAAGAGGTTGACTTTTTTGAAGTCCAACAAGGCCAGTGTGTGCAGCAGTCGAGGAAATGCATGAGGATTGGAGGAGGTAGAAGAGGTTGACTTTTTTGAAGTCCAACAAGGCCAGTGTGTGCAGCAGTCAAGGAAATGCATGAGGATTGGAGGACTCTAGACAAACAGTGACAAGACCTGAGTGTCAGGGAAAGCATGGGCCAGTGTCCACAAGGAAATAAGAAAAGGGGGGAAAAAGGTTTTATTCTGTCTTACTGAAATCCAGCAGGGGGTGTGGTGTAAGCTCTGCAGGATGGCAGGTGAGGGGTTTTGGGAAAGGACAGGTCAGGATAATTATTCCTCCCATAGCTTCAGTCCTGTGTCTAGGTTAATCAGTTTTCCAGAGGGTCACGCTCCAGGCGGGGTGGTTGACAGGCCCAGCTGCTCACAGCTAGATTCGATATTCTAATCTTTGGAGCAAAGATGAATGTCATGTCTCCACCCAGGGCCAGAGGGAGAGCTCAGATTCCATTCTTTAGGAGCAGAGGAGGCAACCGTCCCTCTGAGGGCCTCCACCGAAACCACCACTGTTTCTAAATCCTAAGAAGGGGTAGTTATGACGTTTTCCTTTCTGGTGTTACAGGGAATGGGAGACAGGGGAGGGGGGTGTCCATCGGATAGATGGGGACTTTCTTCTGCTCTGGCTCCTCTCCTGAAGCTACTTTGTGGTGGTGCTGGGGACTGAACCCAGGTCATCACTCAAACATATCCTGTTGGGCCTAAGAAAGGCTCGGGTGCGAGGCCCAGTGTAAGCTCCTGAGCCTGGCTAGAGTTTGGTGACCTGCCTCTGACCTGTAACCTCCACATGGGGGTGACTCAGCTAGACCTGATGTAAGGTTGCCACCTGCCTAGCTACCTGCCTGCTTGGTGGAATACTATTGGTTGCCCTATCCTATGATTCCCTCCTCAGCCCTATATAAGTTCCTGCCTGCTGGAATAAATTGAGATCCTGCTTCGATAGACTCCCGACTCAGTGTGTATTCCACCCCCAAGCCCCCAACCAATCCCCTCCCGCTCCCACCAGGAGGACTCGGCAACATCCTAGTCCCCTTTTCAGGGGAAACCTTTAAATGACCAAGGAGAGTTTTCAAATTCCATTTCAGTGAAACTAACAACAGTCTCCAAGGGACTGGGATTTTTCTTAGAATCTCATGCTGGAACAAGGAAAAGATTGAAGCCTGGTGCCTGTCATAAGGGTGCAGGGGGACAGAGTAGTACCCCGAGATTCCGAGTTTGTGACAGCCTACAGGAGAGGGTGGGACTAAACAGTGATGGGTCAATGACGGGTGGGACCACACTGCAGCCAGGACTGCTTGGCCTCGAGTTCCCTTTCCCTGTTTTTAAACCTAAAGCTCACGACAGGGCCCTGACAGCACACTTGGGCTGACCAGATCTCTTTGTTCGTCTTCCCAATGTGGCCAGACTGGATGAATTTCCCTCATTCTCCACTCTCCTTTGTGTCTTTCAATAGTGTGGTGGAGATGGGCTGCAATTTGCTCGCCCACCGCTTTGATAAAATACGTGGGGAGGAAAGACTGTATCTCAGAATTTAGTCCATCATTTAGGGAAGTCAGGGCGGGAACCCAGAGGCAGGAACTGAAACACAGACCATGAAGGAGCGCTGCTCACTGGCTTGCTTCCAGGCTGGAATTCCGTCACCATTCTTATGTGGCCCAGGTCCACCCTCTTAGCGATGGCAGTGACCACAGAACTGGGCCCTCTGCATCAATTGGCAGACACCCCCACACACATCCAAACATGCCTATAGTCCAACTTGATGGAGGCTGCTTCCGAGATGTGTCAGATTGGCAACTAAGATTACCCATCACAGGGTGTGTGGCTGAGGTTAGCCTGTTGGGGCTGTTGGATCCCTGGGTTTGGCCCTGTTAATTCCAGTTGCAATTTTGAACCAATATCCTTGAGTTTTTAACCTAAAGTTTGCTATCACCATCTATGTTTAAAATCTCCACAATTTAAATGTGTCAAAATGTACCACAACTTACATCAACAGAGCTCAGCCAGGGGTAGTATTTCAGCTAGAGGAACACTGGCCAACATCTGAAGGTATTTTCAAGGATCATATTCAAGGCTTTGGACAGAACACACACACACACACACACACACACACACACACACACACACACACACACACACCAAACTGGGCCAGAATTTCAATAGCATTGAAGTTGGGAAAATCTAATCCAATTAATTTGCATATATGAATAATCACTTCCTCGACTAAAATGGGGTTCTGTAAGGACAGGGCTGTCATACAGGGTTCTATTCTGGAACACTGAAGTCAATAAATATGTGGCTAGCAAATCATCAGGTGGGTGAACCCAGTTCCCATTAGGTGCCTTCGGGGAGAGTCATCTCCTCTGAACAGTTGGCTCCTTGGATCAGGAGGGTCAGTAAGGTCACAGAGGCTGGGATATGGAGACACCTGGAATACTTGGATCAACACAACTTCACTAGCTATGCACCTCAGGACCCAAATGCTCAGTTTGCCTTCGGTTTTATTTCCTCACAGTCCCTGCAATGCCCTCAGCTCCCTGCATTAAACATTACCAAATGAAACTGTGGTGTGTACTCCATACTTCACCTGTGTCATTTCTAACCATTACTAACATACTTATTCCTCTAGCAAAGGTATTCTTTCATCAGTATTATTTCTTCAATGTTTATTTATTTACCTGGTGGATTTTTGTTGTTGTTGTTTGCCGTGGTTTTTGTTTGTTTTGTTTTGAGGAAACAAAGTTTCATTCTGTAGCCCAGGTTGACCTCAGACTTTCAGTAATCCTCCTACCTCGGCTTCTGGAACGCTGGAATTACAAACCCGACTACAGGGGCTTGCTTTAACTGTCTTAACTGGATCCAGTAGCAAAAACTGCGCTCAGTCAGCATGAAGCCTGTCGCCTACTTCACAATGTCACCTAGGGCACCCTGAACCAACTCACAATGTTACTGTGAGCCCTGCCCAGAAATGGGGTCTCAATAGGGAGTCAGGGGTAGACGTGCTTCAAGCCCAGTGTGAATCAGCAAGGCCCGGAGGTATCGAGCTCCGGAGGTTAGACAGGCTGGCACAAGAGGCCCTGGTTCCTGACGGATGAGGGACCCAAGAAGACAGAAGGCTACAGAATCCGATCTGTGTGTGGACAGAGGCATGCGACTCAAAGCTGCCTGGGGTACCTCATCTGCTACCACAGGGGCCAAGGCCACCTTGAACTGATTTCATTAGCCCTGAGCCCCAACCGGCAGGAGGTGGCCAGAGAAAGCAGCGCAGCCCCTGAACTTCCCAAAAGCGCTGCTGAGAACTTTCCGGCCCGGCCCACAGGTGACTAGAGGGTCAGACCAGACGGAAAGGATCCGCCTATCCCAGCCTGGGGCTCAGAAGGGCGAAGGTTGGTTCCCAAGGCCACGCGAAGCGCCCAAGCAGGCAAGACTAATGCCGAAAGAAAGTTAAGATCGCCCGGGCCTCTGAGACGCAGAGCCCCACTGCCATCCCCGAGTGCGACTCTTGCAACAGCTGTCACCGCCGGCGCCAGCGGGACCTACTCCAGCCCGGCAGAGGTCACGGCGGAGGAGCGATGTCCCACCGCAGTCCTGGCAGGAGCCTCGGGCCGCCAGCGCCGCCGCTGCTGCTGCTGCTCTCGCTGCTGCAGCTTCCTTGGGCAGCCGCCGCCGTGCTATCTAGCCAAGCAGGTGAGCAGAACGAGCTGCCGCGGATTTAGGGGCGCCGCCCCGGGCTCCCAGCGCGCGCCCGCGGCTGGCCAGAGTCCCAGGAGGTTTGCGCCCAGGGGCTTCTTGGGTCGCATTTCTTGGTGGGGAGTCTGACGGGCTGCTCTCCAGCCCTGCCATAGATCAATCAGAGGTGGAATTTAAAGAGGGAACTAGAGGTCTGGTAACTTTTAAAGTTTTGGCCTGAATTCTTGGCACAGCCAGAGCAGATCCAAAGGAATCCGGTCAAAAAACGTCCTTTGGATAAGTATGTTTACCCAGATCTTACAGAGGTGGGATTTGAGGCGGGCCCATATTCTGCTTCTAAAGGCAGACAAGCGACTTTGGCTTAAGAGAATTGATCCCAAACTGGCAATATCAGTTGGATATGGGACAGGAACAGAACAGAAGGGAGCTAGCTCTTTCCTCCAAACGACCTCATAATTAAAAAAAAAAAAAAAAGGATAAAAATCTCCATTCCACAGCCCAACGAGCCGGGACTGGGAGGAAATCGGGAATTTGCATAAAGATAAGACAGCTGGGTTGCCAGAGGGCACTGGTGTAACCCTTCCAGTCAGTAAAGCAGGTCTCAACAGGCCTCCTCGTTCCAATCTTACCCTTGCGTCTGCAAGAAGACCAAAATGGATTGTGGGTTATGCAGACTTGGAAGACTCCAAAAGTCAAATTCGGAGAGGATTGATTTGATTTCATGATCTTCTCCACACTGACCTTGCCCAAGAATCGGGTGGGACTTGGGCAGGGTCTCCCCTTCCTAAAGTCGTTCTGATTCTTGTTACCTTCCGTCAACAAGGACCTGCACCCAGGGAGTTTGGAGGCATTTGCTTTCAAACTTGCACAAGTAAGCAGGGTGGGGGAGGGGGGGTGAGTGGGGGAGGGAGGGTGTGTGCGTGTGATCGGAGGCACCGGTTCAGAACGCCCGGTGTTTGTCCTGGTTTAGCTGTACATTCTTTGGTCTCCCCAACCACCGCCACACATTTTAGTCCTGAGCAGTTGCTGGTTCGTAACTGTGGCCAGAGGTCAGCTAAGGATACCTGCCCGGACTATTTGAAACTCGAGTGATTTCCTTTGTTCCTCTTTACCAATCTGTTAACATTAATGTTGATTCTGAACTGGAGCTTCCACAACCCTTCAGGAGACTGCCTAACATTTGAATCTCCCCGCGCTTCCTCAAGTACCTAGTTCAGTACTGTGAGCTTGGTTGGCCTAAGTTGTCCTGTGTATTCACCTCAGACAGGACATCCCCTGAGCCTTCTTACCGGCCAACCTTTTATTTTTGAATTTGGGTTTCTTTTTATTCTAGAAATTAGTGAATTATTTTACAGCCACCTCTTCATAGTTTTCGAGCTACAGCAGACAGGTGACAGTGAGACCCGTCCTTGAAGACTGAAAAGCCCATATGTATTTTTAGAACATCCTTGTGTGGTTGTACTGTATGTTCAATACTGGGAATTGAACCCAGGTCCCCGTGAATGTTAAAACATGCCCTCCACCATCAAACCACCCCACCCCAACTTTTGCCATTTGAGACTAATCCTCCTAGTGGAATGAATGAAAAAAGTCAGGTGGTCACTAGAGAGAGACGAGCCAACCTCTCTGAGACTCAGAGTGTAGCACATTCCTTCATAAAACTAGTTCTTCATCTGGCCTCCTGCCAAATGTGATCAGATCTATGGGAGCCAATTCGTCCTGATACACACACCCAAGTCTGTTCCCAGACTCATCGTTAATTATTCATCAGAAACATAACTGTCGCCGGGCGTTGGTGGCGCACGCCTTTAGTCCCAGCACTCGGGAGGCAGAGGCAGGCGGATCTCTGTGAGTTCGAGACCATGCCTGGTCTACCGAGCGAGTTCCAGGACAGCCTCCAAAACAATACAGAGAAACCCTGTCTCAAAAAAACAAAACAAAAGGAAATATAACTGTCGAGCTGACTGGGTGCTCCTGCAGCCTGCTTCAGGCATATTTCTCCTGCCACCAAGACACACAAGCAGATGTTATTGGGTTCTACGTCTGGGGGCCTAACTCATCTGGAATCAGCCAGTGGGAGCACCTGTCTGGGTAGTGCTTGTCTGATATGGGTCATCTGACCTAATGGTGGGATCTGCCTGGCCACCCATGGGAGCCTCACCAATGTGCTCTCACTATCCTGCGTGTCATTTTAGTCTCCCTAAGGTGTCATGGCTGACTTCTGGTTGAGTCCAGTTTCAATGGATGCTCTAACTCTGAATTCACTACAGTGGGAGTCATGGTTGCTCCATGGGTTTCTTTTTTAGCATGGAAATTCTTCATTACCTTTTATTCTTTTAAAGACAGGGTATCACTGTGTAGCCCTGGCTAGCCTAGAACTCATTGCGTAGACCAGGCTGACCCAGAACTCAGATCTCCCCTCCTCTGCCTCCTGAATAGCTGAATTAAAGTTGTGAGCCACCACACAAGTATGGACTTCTTGTCCTTGCACTGCTCAAATTGCTCCTGTGGGCTGCTGCGTTTTTAGCTATAAAGGGTGACTAGTGAGTTATTGCTAGAGTTATGTTGCTTCTTTGTACTAGGGCAAAAGAGGAACTTAATATTGTTATAACATAGATAGAGGTAGTGAAATTATGGGGAAATGTTTGTGTAAAACAAAACCTGGAACTCTGTGTCCGCACTGTTCTAGAAGACATGTGTCAGTCTTAATGGGGGAAGTTGCGGAAGACTTTTGATTGAGCTTCGAAGACAGAATAAACAAATCCCTGAGAGAGACTGTCCTGCTCTGACAGGCCGCCATCAGCCTGGCAGGCGCTGCGTGGGCCCAGCATGAGGGCTGAGCAGCTGCTTCAGTGTTAGTCTCTGCAAACTCAAGTGACCAGCATCCTAACTCATAATCTGAAATCATGAGTCAATACCCTCCTCTAAGCCAGAGATGTGGGCTTTGATTTCTGCACAGAGGCAAACTGAACACTGCACAACTCACACACCAGTTACTTCCTTGGTAACCCTAATGAAGACTCCAAGCAAGTCTAGAATCCAGAGAGCTCTTTCCTGGGCCCTTGTAGGAGGAGCAGGTATGAAGGATCACTACACAGAGAGCTCTTTCCTGGGCCCTTGTAGGAGGAGCAGGTATGAAGGATCACTACACAGAGAGCTCTTTCCTGGGTCCTTGTAGCAGGAGCAGGATGAGAATCACCACACATAAGCAAGGGGCACACAATAGAGTAAGGAAGTGTGAGACTCTTCAGTGGACATGGCCTCGACCCAACCCCAACAGAGTAAACCTCAAGTTATGGTTTTATTCTCTCACATAGCCCACCTGCTGGGTCCCTTTTCTTGCTCCCTTCTCGCTCTAAAAGACTGATCCAGAAGGCCAACACTGTCACCTAGGGTTAAAAGCCATTCTGTCTTTCACAAAATGAGATGCTAAAAATACGGGGGTCAGCCAGACTTGGTAGTTCACACCTCTGATGTCGGCACTCAGGGAGCTGAGGCAGGAGGACTGTCATGAGATAAAAGCCAGCCTGGGCTGCACGGTGAGTTCCAGATCAACCTGGGCTACAGAGTAAGATCCAACCTTAAAAAATAAGGGGAGAGAATTCATTTTACAAAGTTAAAGGGCTAGGGTTTGTTTTGTTTGTTTGTTTGTTTCAATTGAAAATAAGCTCATGGAGAATAGCAAAAGAAATGTAATGAGGGCATTTGATGTTTGTTTCATGAAGAATCTGGAAATCTGGAAGTCCCCCAGGTTTATTAAGAGAAGAAAAATTCTCTCCGTAAGGTAACTATGGTATTGCCTGACACATGATGCGCAACAGCCACGTTTTCAGTTTTGAGTGAGTTTATTAAACAGTAAAGGGGGTATAACACAACATCACCACGTCAGGTGCTCAAGCCACACTACAGAAACCACCTGGGACAGCCTCATGAAGGCGGCCAGCTAGAGTTCCCAGAAAAGAGTCCCAGGCAGAGAGTGCCCTCAGCTGAGGCTTCCAGACAAAAGAAGGAATAACTGACAGAGATGGCATCATCAGATTCATTGCTAGCTCGGGGAGGTCGAGGTATCACCTGGGGTTTAAACTGGGCTTTCTCTCTGTGGATGACCAAACTTCCAGCCCCCCCACCCCCCACCCCACCCCCCCACCCCCGTCTCACTGCAGGCACCATTATATCTTGGGATAAATAACAATGGCCTTGGTTGGATTTAATTTCTAAGCTGTTCTGAGGAACACTCTGTTTCTTATTCCTGCTGTTCTCTGCTCCCTTCCCTGCCTGGCCCCTGTCACAGATGGTGTAGGGAACCTATCGCCAGACCCTGGAGGACTTTTTGGTTCTGGAAAGAGGTCAAGGCAACCCCGATCCTAGGCTCAGCTCCCCAGTGAGTTCAGAGAACACCCAACAATTTGACAACATGACGTACATGCAGTAGCATTTCAGGTAGCTCAGATGTGGATCGAGTATGTTGATTTTGAGGGTGTGCGGTTAAACGTGTTTGAATCTAGTCTTTCATTCCCGTATTCTAAAGGGAACGCCAACACACCTAGCACTTGCCTCTTGGGCTAGACAGACGTGAGCCAAGTGGCTGAGCCATCCCTCAGGCCTCTGAGTTATGTTTGCAAACATAATTACAAGAGTGATGTTAGGCTAACCTCTATGAATGCTTGAATAAACTTGCTTTTCACTAGAAGACTGAGCACAGAGCTGAGATCTGTACGGCTTGGGAGGAGGAGGAGGCAGAAGAGTCAGGAGTTCAAGGTCTTCCCGAGCTTCCTGAGACCGTGTCTCAAAATACATAAGTAGGGCTGGTGAAATGGCTCAGTAGTTGAGGGCACTAGTTCCTGCAAAGGACTCGAGTTTGATTCCCAGCACCCCACATGGAGGTTCGTTGCCGTCCTTAATGCAGTTGCAGGGGATCCAACACCCTCTTCTGATCTCCAAGCTGCCAGGCACTCATAGGCACCAGACGTGCGAGTGGTGCTCGGTCATACATGTGAGCAACATAGGATAAACCTGAAAAAAAAATCACACAAGTGAGAGTCCTCAAAGAAATGTCATGTTGTGGGGGACAGCAGCCCTTCACAGAGGTGTGGGGACAGCAGCCCTTCACAGAGGCGGGCGGCTGTGATCTTCACTTCCAAAGAACTCCTGAAAATGAGGTTAGGGTTAGAAACACAGTATTTTCCCCCACCAATTCACTTTCTCCAACATCTGCCCCTGTGGAGAAGTGTTCTTCACCAGTAGAAATGTATGATGAGTTAACATGCTAAGGGAGTTGGGGAAAATTAGTACAGGCACTAGAAACAAGAAGGAATTGATAGAAACCATGGAATGAGTGACATCTATTAGGGGTGGATCAAAAACCTCAGGTTTGGGGTTAATTCCGAATGCATGGTCTGTGGGTAGCCAGCTGTTTGGGGTGAGTCCTGAGGATGGGACGTTGGAGTCTTTGTGTGGAGGTGTGCTGGTGTCAGAGCAGCTGGCTTTTGTGGTCAGGGGAGTAGGTAGCTCCAGCAAGAGTGAACTGAGTCATTGAATGCTCCCCTTGCCTGGGCTAGCCTCAGTGTGCAGCAAAGGGTTTTGGAGAAAGATTCATGTACTTGTGCTTAGAGAATCGAGCTGGAAGGGAAGAGACCTGTGGACTCGCTGGCCCTCTTTCTTTTGTGGTTCCCGTTTTGTGAACCCTTCTCTCCCAGCTTCTTTTTTTTCTTCTGTGGTAAAGTCAGCCCTGCTTCCTCATTTCCTCTGTGTGTGTGTGTGTGTGTGTGTGTGTGTGTGTGTGTGTGTGAGAGAGAGAGAGAGAGAGAGAGAGAGAGAGAGAGAGAGAGAGAGAGAGAGAGAGAGAGAGGGAGAGAGGTGTCATGGTAGGGGTCAACTATGGCTTCTGGAGTCAGAAAGAAACTTGGAGAGCAGACTTCTTATATTCGGAAAGGGATTTTTAAGTAAGCTGTGTAGAGTTGCTAGATTGTAGCTGCTCAGCTTAATGGTCTATTATTTGTTGTCAGAACTGAGTAAGAGATGTGTGTGTGTGTGTGTGTGTGTGTGTGTGTGTGTGTGTGTGTGTGTGTGTAGAGCCTGCGGTCAGTCTCGGGTCTTCCTTGGGATGCTGTCTACCTTATTTATTTATTTATTCATTTATTTATTTTCAAAGACAGGTTTCTTACTGGCCCCAGACTAGACTAGCCAGTGAGCTCCAGAGAACCAGTACTGGGATTACCACACCTGGCTTTTACTAGGGTATTAGAGATCAAATTTGGGTCCTTATGCTTGCTCAGCATAGTACTTCACTGACATGGCCCCAGCCTGTAGGACAGAAATCTTTAAAGACAAACACTGGAAGCCATAGTTGAGTGCATCCCTCATGGCTCCCTTTTCCTCCAGGAGTCTACTATGCAACCGCATACTGGATACCTGAATCGAAGACAGTGGAAGTCAAGAATGGTCTGGACAGGAGTGGGGATGCCTACGGCTTCTACAATGACTCCATTCAAAACATAGGCTGGAACATCCTGGAGATCAGAGCTGGATATGGCTCTCAGTACCTGAGCAATGAGATTACCATGTTTATGGCTGGCTACCTGGAGGGCTACCTCACGGCTCTGTAAGTATCCCATCCCTTTGCTTTGTCCAGAAGTGGCTCCCAGACCCTGGAGTGATGCGTTAGGAGTGGGAGGTGGCTGGGGTGCACGTGATAGGTTGTCAGCACCCTCCAGCAGACACAATCACATCCGCCCAGAAGACTCAAAGCACCCAGGTTGGGCATCCGCCCATTCTCATAACACTTCTTTCTTGAAACCCTTCCACTTTTGGCTTTCAAAACAGGGTTTCTCTGTGTGTAGTCCTGGCTGTCACTTTGTAGACCAGGCTGGCCTCGAACTCACAGAGATCCACCTGCCTCTGCCTCCTGAGGTGCTGGGATTAAAGGCGTGCGCCACCACCTTTGCGTGTTGTATGTGGTGAATATACTTGTCAGTATGAGTGTGCGCACGTGTATACAGGTGTGCCTGAATTGAGCATAAGCCAGAGGTTGGGACGTGATGGAATCTTCCTCGACCGCTCTCCACTTTAAAGTTTTGGGCGCAGGAGCTTCTCACTGAACCTGAAACCCTGCGCCTCAGCATGACTGGACGGCCGACGGGCTCCAGAGTGCCTCCTGTTGCCACCCCTCCAGCACTGGGGTGCACATGCTGTCAGTCACCCCAGCTTGTCACGTGTGCTCTCAGGGCCCTCCTGCTTGTGTGACGGGCACTTTACCAACAGCCGTCTTTCAGACACCTGCTCTTCATTTCCTATGAAACCATTTTGAAGCATTAAGCCGTCCTTTCTATCCAATTTTCCATTGAGTAGAAAGCAGGTAAGATGTGGAGTGACTTCCTGAGAGGACCAAGCACTGAGGGTTTATTAAAAGTAAAACGTAAGGGGCCAGTGAAGTGATTCAGTGGTAGAGGCAATTGCCGCCAAGCCTGACTGCCTGAGTTCAAGCCCAGGGACCCACACGATCAAAGGGCAACGCTGTCTCTCACCTCCTTACATACACCGTGGCACACTCACTCCCGTACCCACGCCGCAAATGAATGAAGACATGCTGGGGACTGTTTAAATCAATAAAATGGAAGCGCATGCGTTTTCCTCTAGTTTGAAACAATACTTCCCAGTGGACAGAGAGGGCTAAATTGAAATTTTCATGAAGTGTACTGTAACTATTGCTCGTAAGTCTATTTTTAACCAACCCTGGTGTCCTTGCCTAGTCTTGTATAAATAACAAGGACATAGTTGATAGTTTAATCACCACACTTAAGGTTTTATGGAATTTGTAGCAGGGTCTCGTGTATACCAGGCTTGTCTTGAACTCATTATAAAGTCAAAGATGGCCTTAAACTTCTGATCTTCCTGCCTCCACCTCCTAAGTGCTGAGATTAGAAGCATCGGCCACCAAGCCCAGCTTCCTGCCGTGCCGGGATCCTAACCAGGGCTTCCAGAATGCTGCTAACATCGTGCTACCAACAGTGGTCCCAGTCCCGTCTGATTGCTTGAAACAAGGTCTCATTCCAACTCACTACATAGCCATGACTGCCCTGGTGTGCTGGCTGGGTCTGTGTCTGCTTGACACAGACTAGAGTCACCAGAGAGGAAGGAGCCTCGCTGAGGAAACGTCTCCATGAGATCCAGCTATAAGGCATCTTCTCAACTGTTGATCAGGGCTGGAGGGCCCAGCCCATGGTGGTCCTGGGTTCTGTAAGAAAGCAGGCAGAGCAAGCCATCAGTGGTGAGCCAGTGAGCAGCGCCCCTCCATGGCCTCTGCATCAGCTCCTGCCTCCAGGATCCTGCCCTGCTTGAGTCCCTGTCCTGACTTCCTTCAGTGATAAACCACGATGTAGAAACGTAAGCTGAATAAGCCCTTTCCTTTCCAACTTTCCTTTTGGTCTTGATGTTTTGTCAAAGCAAAAGAAACCCCTATTAAGACACCTAGGATTCATTAAGCCACCCAGGGCGGCCTCAAAGTTGCAGTGATCCTCCTGCCTCAACTTCCAAGTGCTGGAGAATTGCTTTACAGAAAATTGCTTTACCATTAAATGGAGCAAAGTTGCGTCTCATTCTGTCACATCGCATTGGCTATAAAACCCTTTCCAGCTTGGCGTGCTGCTTGTATTCCCTGTGACCTAGTCAATACAGTTCGACCTAACCTTACGGGGGCTAGTGACCCTCGTTGTGATGTGAACTATGGACCTCACTCTGGTTCTGAGCCCCTGAGGCAGTACCAGTTATAGACAGCTCCTCTATTATTAGATGTAAGTGCACCGTGTGTGTGTGGTACTTTCTATTATTGGATGTAAGTGCACCGTGTGCGTGCGGTACTTAGCGGAGGCTAGACGAGGGCATCAAGGGCCCCTATAACTAGAATTACCGTGTGCATGCTGGGAACTGAACAGGTCCTCTGTGCTCTTAACCCCTGAGCCAGCTCCCCAACCCCTTGAAAATACTCTTAGAATGTGTTTAAAGCTTGAAAGTACTCTTAGAATGCGTTTAAAGCTATATCATATGTGTAAATCCAACTTCTTAGCGCTCCTAGAACTCTTTCTGCGCCTCCTTCTCCAGAGTTGTGACTGTGTTATTTAACTGAGTTGCAAGTTTGGAGAAAGAATTCAGACTAGAAATATTTGAACATAGACAGATAAGATTAAGTTGTCAATGACCCTGAGGGAAAACGAGTTTTGAGGGAGCAGCTGGGGTCTGTGGGACATGTCAAGGATAAAGGCATGTTCCTTGGGTATTTCCACCGAACCCCACTGAGGAGAGGGCACATGGGGTGTGGCAGGCTTCTGATTGGATGGTGTGATGTCATTCTCATGTTGCAACATCTCACAGAAGGCACTGGGGATGGATTAGGGGATGAGTTTTAATGCTTTTCTTTGTTTTCATGTGTGTGTGTATATGTATGTGTGTGTATGTATGTGTGTATATGTCTGTGTGCGTGTATATGTATGTGTGTGTGTGCGCGCGTGTGGAACTACAGGGCAGTCTGTGATACTCTGTTCTCTCCTTCTACTCTGTGGGTTCCGGAGATCAGACTTGGGCTGTCAGGCTCACGGGCAACTGTCTCTACTTGCTGAGCCATCTGACCAGTCCTGCCTTCAATCAAGACATAAAGCATTTATCTTTGAATATCCTCATTTATTTGACTTCCGCACCAAAATATCTAAAAGCATGTCTATAGAAAACATTATTTCTTTGTCTCTTTGGGGTTTTTGAGACAGCATCTCACTACTTGCCTCTGGCTGTCCTGGAACTCACTCTGTAGATCAGGTTGGCCTTGAACTCAGAGATCTGCCTGCCTCTGTCTCCCAAGTGAGTGCTGAGTTTAAAGGCATGAACCACTGGGCCCGGCTGCTTAGTCTTAATTTTTAAAAAGCAGCTATGATTCAATAACTATGATTTGTTTTGTTTTTAATTGGTTGGCTTTGTTTTGCTTTTGAAGTAAAATCTCATGGTTTGTCTATGTGGGTTTTGTTTTTGTTTTCTTTTTTATTAAGAAATGGTCTCACTATGTAACCCTGGCTGTTGTGGAACATTCTGTGTAACCCAGGTTAGCCTCAGACTCAAAGAGATTCGCTTGCCTCTGCCTCCCAAGTGGGACGATCTTGGCTTCGCTGCTGCAACAAACAACCTGTGAGCGTTCTGCAAGCATAGTATGCAGAGTCCCGGGGAGCAGACATGCAGGAACCGCTCACAGGCTCTGTCCTCCTGTTTACTGAAAGGCAGAGTCAGGCGGGAATCTCAGCGTGAGGGTGTGTTTAGATCATCTTTGGCCTCAGTACTGGCTGCTTTTGAGTTGGCCCAGGGCTGGGGAACCGGTGACATTTGTGTCCCTTGTCCTCTTCTGATGTGGCCCCAGAGATGAGGCTTCTGACCCAGTCCGCTGTACCAGAGCCAGAGCTGGCTGTCAAGGAATCACCTGCCCCGTGGAGTAGACAGGCTGGGCTCACAGGGCCATGCGCTCCAGCCGGAAGGCACAAAGCTCTTGGTGCTAGCAGGACTCCTAGGATTACACCTTCTAGGCTGAGGATGCCACAGTGTGATGTGTGAACTAATGGATTCCCGGGAACTCGGTGCTGCCTCCCTCATGGCCGCTAACCGAAAAATTGCTGGCCATCCAGGGCCAGCATTACAATTTGAATGTAAAATGCCCCCTCCCACCAGGTTCCTGCATTCAAACATTTGACCACCAGCTGGTGGCCCTGTTAGGGGGAACTTGTGGAAACTTTTGGACATGGGGGTCTAGCTGGCAGATACAGTGTGTAGGAGTTAAACCTAAGGGCTTTAGGCCAGCTCCATCCAGTTCCAGATGGCCATCTCTGCTTCCTCCTCACCAAAATCTGGAGTCCCAGCCACAGGCTCTTAATGACACAAAGCCACCCCACCTACGCCATGCTGGAATGCAGCCTCTCAAACCATGAGTAAAAATAAATCCTCCCTCCTTTGAGGTACGGCCTTGGGGCACCCCATCCCAGCAACAAGAAAGGTAACCCGCAGCCTGTTACACAGACTGCCTTCTACTCCTCTTCCCCTTGTCTTTGGAGATGGATTGACCCACAACTCACCATGTTGCTAAGGGCGACCTTAAATACCTGCTCCTCCTGCCTCTACTTCCCAAATCCTGGGATTATAGTCCTATGCCATCATGCCTCAGCTAAAGGCTGTCTTTCCTGTTTGTTTGTTTGTTTGTTTGTGATGAGTGTGCACCATATGCTTGTGTGTGCCCCAGAGGCCAGAAGATGGCATCGGATCCCCCAGAATTGGAGCATTAGGTGGTTGTAAGTCACCTAATGTAGGTGCTGGGAAGCAAACGTAAGCCCTTTGCAGGAGCAGGAAACTCTCTTCCCCACGGAACCGTCTCTCCGTCCTCCAGTGATGTCTTCTTGATGGTTTCTGATGACTGTGTCCCCACTGACTTGCTGCTCCATCTGCCCCTCCCCTTCTGTAGGAGCTTGAATGGAGGGTCCCTGTGTTAACCGCATCTATGCACCCAGATGCCTGGCTTGGCACCTCTGCCCCAGCTGCTAAGCACATGCTCATTAGGTTTAATTGAACCCTATTGCTGCAGCTGATGAATCAGAAAGACAGCAAGTGTTTTCATACAGCACAGCAGGGTAGCCCCAGTCACACTGGGTTTCCTTCCTTCGTTTTTGACCCTGATTGGGCAACTCCCTAAGAGTTGTAATTCAGTCTCTGATGTCTCCCTGACCACGTAAAAATTAAGTAGTCTTGGATGAGTCATTGAGAAAATGAGGCATTGAAACATTTCTGGGACGAAAGGGGGATGAGGATGTGGACCCTAGGATGCTCTCTCTAGTTGCTTAAATAAAATGGCTAAAAAAATGGGGTGTCCAAGACTGAAGCCTCTATGGCAACTGCCCCTCTGGAAGGAGTGGATTCGATGCCACACACATGTTTTGTTGCTCAGGAGGGAGGGGCAGAGATGGGCACTAGCATTCTTTGGTGGAGAATATTTAACTTGTTGATACAACCGTTGCTAAGGCTGGTAAAGTGTGCCAGCACCACGGTCGCAATAGAATAAGCAAACAGTTCATCTCTTGCGTTTGGGCTACTGCCAAGAATGTCTTGCACACACCTTTAATCCTAGCACTCGGGAGGCAAAGGCAGATGGTTCTCTATGAGTTCAAGGCCAGCCTGGTCTACAAAGTGAGTTTCAGGACAGCTAAAACTTTTACACAGAGAACCCTATCTCAACCCCCTCCCCCCCAAAAAAATGCCTCAAGAATTTCTTCCACATGCCTGGCTCTGCTGCATGAGATAGAACCACGGAGAAGTCAGAGCTCTTGCTTTTAGTCGTTAGCAAATGTCTATGCCCTTGGGGGCTGGCTTAGCCTGTAAAGTGCTTGCCTTTGCAAATGTGGGGACCTAAACTCCATCCTATAACCCGAGTAACAGAATAGCATGATGACTCAGGGAGGCAGAGACAGGGACATCGCTGGGCTCACTACCAACCAGTTCAGCCTGCTTGTTGAGTTCCAAGCCAAAGGGAAACCCTGTCTCAAAAGCAAGGTGGAAAGTGCCTGAGGAGCAAATTCTATGATTATCCTCTCACCTCATCTGAATACATACATGCATGCATGTGCCTACACACACACACACACACACACACACACACACACACACACACACACACCTGAACACCCACACACACACACTAATATGCTCAAAAAGTAAAGATAAATTTAAAATATCTACAAAATAAACAGTAGCAGCTGTCTGTCTATATTTCCGTCTGTCTCCTTATGTAGGTATCCTTAGCAGCCATCATCTCCAAGTCAAGCTTGAGGCGCCTCTGCTTCAGGTTTTGCTGTGTTGGAAATCCTGACATTTGGGGTTTGACTGCTTTTCACTGAGCACTGAAAATGCTTTAAGAGCCAACAAGTCTCCACACATGCTCCCTGGAGCAAAACCCACAGAACTTTCCTCAGTTGAGGCTGTGCTGTTGACAATGACACACCACATACTGGGTGAACTAGGCAGTGATGGGAACCGTGGTGAAATTCCCTAGCAGAGTACAGGGAGGATGGGGACCGTGGTAAAATTCCCTAGCAGGGTGCAGGAAGGATGGGGACCGTGGTAAAATATCCAATATTTTGTTTCCTTACTTAAGTGATCACTGTATATCAAAAGTCCACAGTTTATTTTTTCTAAAAAAATTAAATTTGTATATAAAGTCTACTTTCTATAGTTTTAAAATATTGTTTAATCTAGTGAGTGTATGTGGTGTGTGTGAGTATATGTGGTGTGTGAGTGAGTGTGAATGTGTGTGAGTATGTGGTATGTGTGTGTGAGTGTGTGTATGTGGTGTGTCTGTGTGTATGTGGTGTGTCTGTGAGTGTGTGAGTGTATGTGGTATGTGTGTGTGAGTGTGTGTTTATGTGGTATGTCTGTGTGTGAGTGTGTGTATATGTGGTGTGTCTGTGAGTGTGTGAGTGTGTATATGTGGTGTGTCTGTGAGTGTGTGTGTGTGTGCACTTGCACATGTACCTAGTGTGTGGTAGGGAGGGGATGCTCGCCATGACAATCTGTGGGAGTCAGAGGTTGACTCTCAGGAGTTGGTTCTCTCCTTCTGCCTTTATGTGAGCTTTGGGTATCAAACTCGGGCCATCAGCCTTGCAGGGCAATCACTGTTACAGGCTGAGTCATCTTGCCAGACTTCTATACAAAAAAACCCCACAGCCTTGTGATTTCATTGTTTTAGTAACAAAACCGGCTTAGACAGTTGGCCCTGTCTCTTAGCACCTCCCAGTTCAAAATGCTTGCATCCCTTTCTACCCAGCATTCTCGTACATCTGCAGGTGAGGCCACATACTCAAGCCTTAGCATGACCATCTTTCTAGGCTTAGCCTTTTTTCCAGAAAATAGGTTTCACCTGCCCATGGCGGCCACTTGGCTTCCTATCCTAACGCCACTCTCCCCAGGCAGAAGAGCGTACAGTGTCACTTAGAGGGCTTTGTGACTCGGGAACATTCACCAAGCTCACAGGAGTGCCTTCAGCCCAAAAGCTTATGCACTTTGGATTATATTTGCATGCTTAAATTTGTTTTTATATTTATCTTATGTGTGTGAGTGTTTTGCCTGCATGGATGTGTGTGTGCCGTGTGTGTAGCGCCCATGGAGGCCAGAAGGGGGCATCAGATCCTCTACATCAGGAGTTAATGATGGTTGTGAGCCACCTTGTGGGTGCTAAAAACCAAACAGCAAGCACTCTTAA
Organism: Mesocricetus auratus; assembly: GCF_017639785.1. Taxonomy (NCBI): domain Eukaryota; kingdom Metazoa; phylum Chordata; class Mammalia; order Rodentia; family Cricetidae; genus Mesocricetus; species Mesocricetus auratus. The sequence continues at coordinate 5,337,324 of NW_024429187.1, read as the reverse complement.
CCACTGAGCCATCTCCGCAGCCCAGTAAAAATTACGTAAGTGCGTAAGTAGTTATATGTGGAGTAAATAAGCAATAGAGTATAACACTGAAGCACAAAGACTTTGGATTTAGTATTCAAAATTCAAAGTTACACTCCATCATCCTGGGTAAGATTCTTTTTTTTTCTTTAAGATTTATTTGTTTGTTTGTTTATTACGTATATAGCATTCTGCCTTCATGTATGCCTGCATGCCAGAAGAGGGTACCAGATCCTATTACAGATGACTGTGAACCACCATGTGGTTGCTGGGAACTGAACTCAGGACCTCTGGGAGAGCAGTCAGTGCTCTTAACCTCTGAGCCATCTCTCCAGTCCCCAATTCCATCCCACCCCCTTACTTCCTCCCCCCTTCCTCCCCCCCAGAGCAGTCAGTGCTCTTAACCTCTGAGCCATCTCTCCAGCCCCCCACTCCACCCCATGGGGGTCGGGGGGCTAGATTCTACAAGCAAAATCCTGACTTCTCTGTGGTCTGAATCTCATTCCTCCAACTGAAGGTGTTAGCAGAGTCACTTCTAACTCACATGAGGTGCGATTTCCACAATCCATACATACTTCTCCCCTCCTCTGACCAGTGATCCCAAGAATGGGTCTATGTCGCTGAGGCATCTTGTGAGGAGGGTTAGCCATTCCCCAGCAGACACCACAATAGAACAAGCTCTTTTATTCCCCCCCCCTTTTTTTAATCGTCTGATATATGATAAGACTGCATTCTCTCCATGGCCTCCCGCTGTGTAATCAATCACTGCTACCTAGATTTCAATAGCCATCCCCTATGTCTGCCAGGTCTAAGGTCTCTCAGTGTCTCCTGGCTTCACCCAAGGCCACACGGAACACTTGGTTGTCTCCTGAAACTCACTGAGATGTGTAGGGACATCTTGGACTAAGAGCCCCTAAATCTGTTGCCCTAAGAAACAAATCCAAAGCATCAACAGCCCTGCTTAGGGGTCTCAGCTAGCTTTCCATCTGTGACAAGACCTTGGGGTGAGCAACTGTAAGGAGAAAGGCTATTTGGACTCCAGGCATCAGAGGGTTCAAGCCCTGGTCATCTGGGCCCATGGGAGCAATGTGTCGTGTGGGAACCTTACAGGAGGGAGCTCTGTTAGGGACTTTCCCTAAACTCTAACTCTAAAGGAGGCAAGGTTTATTGGGGGCTCATGGTTTGGGGGATACAGCCCGTCATGGCAGAATAGGAAAAGCCATAGGAGTAGCTTGTGGCTGTATCAGTGGGAGCCTGTGCAGCTGGTTACATGACGTCCAGGTTCAGAAAGCACAGGACTCCAGGAGAAGGGATGACCCTCTCGCCCCACCCCCACAGCTCCACCTCTGACTTCTAGGCTACGTGTCCAAAAGATTCCACAGTGTCCCAAAACAGCGCTGCCCGCTCAGGATAAGCTGTTCCAGTAGAAGCCACTGTGGGCACTGTCATCCTCTTCTGCATCTGCATCCCACATTACTTTAAAATTGTGTTATTATTTTATCATTATGTAGGTGTGTGGTGTGTGTGTGTGTGTGTGTGTGTGTGTGTGTGTGTACACTGGATTCCTTGCATCTGGAGTTATAGGTATTTAAAGTTTCCTCATATGAGTGCTGGGAATTGAACTCACGTCCTCTATGTGACTAATATGCTCTCTTGACCACTGAGCCGTCTCTCCAGTGCCGCCACCTTCTTTTTTAAGGCAATCTCGTTGCTGATGCCAGAACTCATCATTTCCCATAAGCTGGTCGGCCCAAGCTCCCAGCATCCACCTCTCTTCCTCATCCCATCACAGTGGTTGCAGTCACACGCCACCACACCCTGCCTTTATGTTGTATGCTGGGAACCAAACTCGGGGCCTCTGGGAGAACAGTGAGTGCTCTTAACTACTGAACCATCTCTCTAGCTCCTGGAGAGACTTCTTAATTTCAAGGTGTGCATTTAAAGAATGATGGTGGAGGTTTGTGAGTGGTGAGCATTCTAGTTAGCCAGAGTTATTGCAATCGTGAAACCCAGTAGACCCGGAATGTAATGCATTCTGCCTGTCGTTACAGACACATGTATGACCACTTCTTGAACCTGTACCCACAGCTGATCAAGGACCCTTCCATCATGGAAAAAGTGCAGGACTTCATGAAGTATGTATAAAAGCTTTCTGTTCTCATTGCCAGAACCCCTCACCTTGCCAAGCTCCTACTCTGTCTCTCCAGCAGAGCCTCCCCTATTGCTCTACTCTGTCTCTCCAGCGGAGCCTCTCCTATTGCTCCTACTCTGTCTCTCCAGCAGAGCCTCTCCTATTGCTCTACTCTGTCTCTCCAGCGGAGCCTCTCCTATTGCTCCTACTCTGTCTCTCCAGCGGAGCCTCTCCTATTGGAGCAGGAGTAAGACCTGTTGCAGTCATCCGGGCTCCTTCAGAGGTCAGGTTGAATGTCCCATTATCAATAGGTGAGATAACTGGAAGCCGTGGGCAGTGACGGAGCCCCCACGTGGGTGCCCCTCTCTTTCTTTCTAGGCCCCCCTTCTCCTCCTTCAGGTGTTTCTGTGCCGTGCACCTGGCAGTTAGTTCTGAGTGGGTGTTAGGGAACACTTAATCCCATGCTGGAAGGTGGGGAAATCTACAGGGTCTTAGCCCAGACTGACCTCAAATCCATGATCCCCTTGCCTCAGTCTCTGGGGTTCAGAGATTATCCATATGCCCAGTTCTAAAGTCAGGCTTCTAGTGCTTTCTGGGGGTATTTCCATTTTAATTAAATTTTCTGAAGAGTAAATTTTAAATCTGACTAAATCGATGGTCTGGCAGGAGAGTCATCTGGGGTCCCGAGGGTTCTTGTGTGGTCTGCTGGATCACACATTAAACATGCCCCTCGAGAAAGCCAAGCGCTTGGACCACACATCAGGCAAGACTATGATGCTGGACCTCCTGCGGTGTGCATTGGATTATCTTTAGAGACACCCCCAAACAGTAGCTTTCTGTGTGAAAAATTATGTCAGATCATTAAATCAGCCCATAGAAAGAACTAAATTAAGACATAAAAATGATAGAACTACTAAAAATAAACCATTTGAGCTGGGCAGTGCTGGCACACTTTAATCCCGGCACTTAGGAGGCAGAGACAGGAGGATCTCTGTGAGTTCGAGGCCAGCCTGGTCTTCAGAGAGAGTTCGAGGACAGCCTCCAGAGCTACACAGAGAAACCCTGTCTTGAAAAAAACAAAAACAGCAACAATAATACTAGTTTTTGGTTTTGTTTTGTTTTGTTTTAATCTAAGGCCTGGCAGGTGGCTCCACAGTTAAGAACACTTGCTGCTGCTGTAGATACCCCGGGTCTGTTCCCAGAACCCACGTGGTAGCTCTGCATCCAGGAGATCCCACGCCCTCTTCTGGCCTTTGTGGGCACTGCATGCGCATGGCCCACAGATATACGGGCAGGCAAGACACTCACAGGCAGTAAATTAGAAAACAATAATCCTTTTCTCTGAGAATGATGGAACAGAAATGCTAAGGCAGATATCAATAACAACCTGAGATGGAGAGATTTGTGAGAGACACAGAACCATGGTTAGACGGTCTTGTCCTCAGAGCGTGGTCCCCCTTTGAGCAATTTCAGCTCTTCTACATACGAAAGTCAAGTCTTTACCGCTGGAGCAGTGTGCTTTAAGGACTGCACAGTGACAGTCTGCGCTTGGCTTTCACAGGTTAGGATCACATGCCTAGTTCCCTAGATAAGACCCCAAGAAAGCTCCGAAAGAGCCAACGTCCTGGGGTAAAAGTAGAAACAGTTTGATGTCTGCTGAATCACTTGAGCGGTGACTTAATAAAACTCAGAGTTTAATTACACCACCGTGTGCGGGTGCGTGGCCTCTAGACCCTGCTTTGATTTGGCTTTGAGTGAGTCAGCATTGAGATCTGTGGTCAAATCTAATTTCTCCCCCAGGAAACAAGACCAGTGGACACGGAAAAACATCAGACAACAGAAAGACAGCCCGTTCTGGAGACACACCGGCTATGTTATGGCCCAGTTGGACGGTCTTTATATAGGAGCACTGAAAAGGGCTTCATTAGAAAATACGAAGGTAGGACTTCTCAAAGGTATCTCAGAGTTTGTATGGCCTGAGTGGTGAAAAAGAATTTTTTAATCCAAGGCTAGGGACATAGCTTTTCGGACAGTTCTATCCCTAACGCCATAAACAAAACAAAATAAAAATGTCTGAATCTATTTTTCCTTCTTACAGAAATCCATTTGAATAAATCCAACTGACAAAACAAACAAGCCAAATGTCAAGAGTACATAGCCAACCTGGGCTACTTAATTACTTCCAAGCCAGCCTGGGCTACATAGTGAGACTCTATCTCAACCAAGCAAAAACAAAACAAAAACATTCCAAGTTATTCCGAGATCAAAGTGGGACCAGGATATACATTCCTCACAGACAAGCACTGTTATAGCCATCATACTGTGACGTCTAATTGACCAACACAGAGTTTTGGTTGGCAACATAGTTTGTTTCTATTTTTTCCAGCCTTTTCTATACACAGCTCATGGTGAGGCTTAAGAGCTAGTTACAAAAGTACAGGCTTTTTAGCTAACTTGATGGGGGTTTTAGACTTCCTTCCTAGTAAGACAAAAATGTCTTAGTATATAAATTCTGATTTCCACGCCCAGCGATAATCACATAAACACACAAATGTGCAAAAGTGTGGGTTGTCACTCTGGAAAGAAATTAAGAAACCTTGAGGTACCTAAGGTACCAGCTGACATAGTCCCAAAAGTTATGGATATTTTGTTACCATGGGGTAGTGTGTGTGTGTGTGTGTGTGTGTGTGTGTGTGTGTGTGTGTGTGTGTGTGTGTGTGTGCATGTGCATATGTGCATGCACGCGCATGTATACATAGGGCAAAATATTTGAAAAAACTTAACCAAAATGTTGTTCATAATTCTTAACCATAGGGGATCACGCTTGCTCACAAATTAGAAATACAACGTAAAATTGGGCATGGTGGCACACGTCTGAAACTCAAGCCCTTGAGGTGTGTAGCTGGAAGGATCAGGAGTTCAAAGCCCTGTGCTGCTTAGTTTTAATGGCCAAAACGACTAAGAATCACCAGGGAAGACTCTTGAGGGGTAGTCTAGACCAGGTTGGCCTCTGGGCTTGCCTGGCTTGATGGCAACTGAGACGGGAAACCCATCCTGAATGTGGGCGGCCCCATCCTGAATGTGGGCGATCCCATCCTGAATGTGGGCGGCCCCATCCTGAATGTGGGCGGCCCCATCCTGAATGTGGGCGATCCCATCCTGAATGTGGGCGGCCCCATCCTGAGTGTGGGCGGCCCCATCCTGAGTGTGGGCGGCCCCATCCTGAATGTGGGCGGCCCTATCCTGAATGTGGGCGGCCCCATCCTGAATGTGGGCGATCCCATCCTGAATGTGGGCGGCCCCATCTGATGGACTGTGCCCCGGGCTGTACAGAGCAGAGAGTGACGGCTGAGTCGGAAGTACACTAGCCAGGACGCATTTGTTCTCTCTGCTCTTGGCTGTGGTTGTGTCTTGACCTCCCTGAAATGACCATGCACTTGTAAGCCAAGTAAACCCCTTCCTCCCCTGAGCTGCTTCCTATCCAGATAGTTTATCACACCAGCAGAAATGAAACTAGAACAGCCATTTTCTCAGCTGCATAGGGCATTTGAGGCCAGCCTGGGCTACATGAGATACTGTATGTGCTGGCTAGTTTTATGTGAACTTGACCCAGGCTAGAGTCATCTGAGATGAGGGAGCCTTAACTGGAAAAAAAAAAAATATGCCTCCATAGGATCTGGCTGTAGTCAAGCCTGCGGGGCATTTTTTTAAATTAGTGATGGATAGGGAAGGGTTCAGACCACTAAGGATGGGGCCATCTCTGGGTGTGTTCCTGGGTTCCATAAGAAAGCAGGCTGAGCAAGCCATGAGGAGCAAACCAGTGAGAAGCACCCTCCATGGCCTCTGCATCCGCTCCAGCCTCCAGGTTCCTGCCCTATGTGAGTGTCTTACCCTGACTTCCTTCAGTGATGGACTATGGATGTGGAAATGTAAGCCTCACGAACCCTTCCTCCCCAAGGTCATGGTGTTTCGTCGCAGCAATAGTAACCCTAACTCTAAAAGAGAGAGAGAGGAAGGAATAAGAATGGCAGGAGGGGGAAGGAAGGAAACCAGAAACCATCCTGAGAAATAGTTCCTCAGCAGTCTGGTGTTGACGGATGGATGGACAGACGGACACACACACACACACACACACACACACCTTCCAAACACAAAAATAAAAAATACAATTTAAACATTTTTAAAGAATAAAGCCCTAGGGGTCTACAGAGGTGACTCAGCAGCTAAGAGCACTGGCCGCTCTTGCACAGGACATGGGTTCAGTTACATGCACACAGTTGGGGTCACAACACGTCTAACTCCAGTTCTAGAGGATCATGTGCCCTCTTCTGGCCTCCTTGGGTACTGCATGCATATAGTGCACAGACACGCAGACAAAACATCTATGCACATAGAGTAAAAATAAATCTTTTCTAAAAGGAAAAGAATAGACTAAAACTAAAATTGCCTCTAAGGGAAGGAAGGAAAGGGTGAGAGAAGGAGCAGAGGCAGCATTTCCTTGAGTGGAACTTGCTTTGTAGGCTTGCCTTCAAAACCACGCTGGTCCTAATTACAAAGCACGATTAAACAGCAAAGAAGAGCAACCTCTCCTTTTTAAAAAGAGGGGAAGCGATGCAAATCTATCTAACCTTTAATTTTTTTGTTTTGCTTTTTTGTGATCATAGTGTAATTGAGTCATTTCCCCTTTCTTTTCCTCTCTCTAAGCCCCCTCACACATTCATTCCTCCTTGCTCTCTTTCAAACTGGTGACCTCTTTCTTTATTAACTGTTGCTACATGCGTCCGTGTGTGTGTGTGTGTGTGTGTGTGTGTGTGTGTGTGTGAGCGCGCACGCGCGAGGGCGCGTATGCATAGATATCCCTGCATACATAAGCGCTGCCTGCTCAGTCCGTTTATGCCACTTGTCTGTCTGTCTGTCTAAGGGCTGGCCATGGGGATTGGGATAAACAACTGTTGGGCTCTCCCCCGGGGAAGACTGTGTCGCCCACTCCCAAATTATCTAGTTGCCTGCAGTTCTTTAGTATGGCTGAGGCCCCGTGGTCTTTCCCATTTCCATCAGCTCTTGGCGTCCTTGTTCAACTGATGTTTGGGAAGTCACATTGGTGAGACCATGAGTGCAAGCCTCTGACATTCCTAGGAGACACAATGTCACAGAAAACTCCCTGATTTTCTGGCTTTTACAGTCTCTACATCCCTTCTCCAGAAGCCTTAGGTACAGGGGTGTGTTGTAGATGTATCCTTTGGGATTGGGCTCCACAGCTCTGTGTTTTGATTGGTTGTGGTTGCTGTAATAGCTCCATCTGTTACAAAGAGAAGTTTCCTTGATGATGGGAAACTCTTATCTGTGGTTGTAAGGACAAATACCTAAACTTTTAGCAAAAAGAAACTAACATAAGAATTTAATTGTGGGTGGTGGTTCATTCCTACAGTCTGAGCACTTGGGGTGCCGCGGCAGAGTTTCTGAGAGTTCTTTGCCAGCCTGGCTACATAGTAGAATGATGTCTGTTTTTCCAGAGAAACTGAGTTTTGTGCCCGGCACCAACTGCCTGTAACAGTCGCTTCAGGAGATCCAATGGCTCCGGCCTCCTTGGGCACCTGCATTCACATGTACATGTCCTCACTCAGACACATGATTAAAAATAATAATGTTTCAGACATGAGACACAAGGAAAACAAAGCTTATGTGGTGGTTTAAATGCCAGCCCCTCCCACCATAGGCTCATCTATTTGAATGCTCAGTCGCCAATGGCTGAAACTGTTTGGGAAGGATCAGGGGGTGTGGCTTTGTTGGAGGAGGCGTGTCACTGAGGGTGGAGGGCCATGCTCTCTGTGCTTCCCAGTTATGGATCAGATGTAAGCTCTCAGGTACTGCTCCAGTACCACGCCTTCTTGCCTGATGCCATGCTTCTTATCGTGATAATTATGGACTCTAACCCTCTGGAACCAGGAGACCCAATAAACTCTTTTATAAGTTACCCCGGTCATGGTGTCTCGTTGCAGCCGTAGAAAAGTAACCGAGACAGCTTATGAATGTTTTACACACACACACACACAGACCAACCTGTGGGTTATGGAAATGAGTCAGTGCTTGCTGTGTAATCATGAGGACCTGAGTTCGGACCCTCTCAGCAAAATAGCGCCCCCACCCCAGATAGAATACTGCTGAGATCTCAGAGAGCACCGGCCCCTCCATGAAATAGTCCCCCGCCCCAGAGAGAATACTGCTGTACCCAAGGGACTCCTGCCGAGGGACACCAACAGAAGCTCTGTTTGCTGTCTTCGCGAAGGACTTTCGCTTCCAGAATCTGCCCTGACATGACATGCTAACTTCACTTCTCGGTTGTAAAGCCTGAAAACTTGCTTGTGAATGGCTACTGCCACAAAGTGCACCTGCCGCACTGTACGGCCTCCACATAATAAATAATATAGCAGAGCCTGGACAACAGGCGAAGCCAAAGATGACGTGTCACAAATCAATGCTCACTGCTGTCGTGTGTCCTTTCACAGCCCATGACGATGTCCCAAATTCAGTTCCTGAACGCCGTTGGCGACCTGCTGGACCTCATCCCCTCTCTATCTCCCTCAAAAAATAGCAGCATGAAAGCGTTTAAGAGATGGGACATGGGCCACTGTTCTGCTCTTATTAAGGTGAGACCGGTAGCTCCTGTCTTCCTGCTCCCCACACGGACTCTATTAGTTTCCACTAGCTATGCACCATAACCAGTTTCACTAATCACATACCCAACACGCATTTTCCCTATAAGTCTGTAACCCATGCACAGCAAGCCTCTCCTCACCCCTGGCTGGAAGTTGGGTGGAGGGAATGAGACATGATACTAAGTATTTCTTCTACAATTCTGCCTATGCTGCATACGTGTACCATTCCGACCTTCCAGATGTTTCTCTTTCGTGCGTTAGAAGGACAGCCAGCACACATTGGATGTTAATGCTGGGCTCCTTTGGCCACATTCTCCAATAACAAAGAAGTGAAGGGGACCACTCGGCAGGGAAAAGGCTCTTGCTGCCAAGCCCCGACGGCCTGAGTTCAAATCTTGAGTGGCAGGGTGGAAGGAGAGGACTGACTCTCACAGAGTGTCCTCTGACCTCCACGTGTGCACCGTGGCACACGCACACCCGCAGGAATACCTGCACGTGCCCACACCGGTGAATAAGTATGTTTTTAAGAAGACCGCACCATAAATATAAGTTGGCGCAATCCCTGAGGGCCACCCACGTGTATTGCGCACACGGTTACCATAAGCCGCGCTGCTAACTGTCGCGCTGCTAATTGTGGTTGTGACTGCAGGTCCTTCCTGGGTTTGAGAACATCTATTTTGCCCACTCGAGCTGGTACACATATGCAGCCATGCTGAGGATCTATAAGCACTGGGATTTCAACATCAAGGACAGAGACACCAGCTGCAGCCGCCTCTCCTTCAGCAGCTACCCAGGTAAGTAAATTCAGTGCGAGGTCTGAGGACCTTTCCGAAGCAAAACTCTGGTGGTCTGGAAGGAGGGACAGAGTGTCCACTGCTGGGGCACACCAGAGCTTCAGAGTGTTGTCTGAAGAATTAAATAGAATGATGTAAGTGGGTTTGCAGAGCTCCCAAGTGCTTTGCAAATGTGAGTAGATGCATCTGTCCGGATTTATCTGGAATGCCAATAGGACACTCAAATGTCTGTTTCCTGGGCTGTGTGGTGCCAGCAGAGGAACTCGGCAAGTCCCGCCCTCGGTATCTCCACTCGGTCACAGTAGTGTGTATGGTGCTCCACCAGGCATGTGACCCCTAGTACATAGTTACAGATGACTGAGTGTCTAGCCCTTGTACAGCAGTCAGGAGAGGTGGGAACTACAGGAATTATGGTATCACGGGATGACATAGGTCTGTCTTAGTTACTTTTTCTGTTGGCAGTCAATCTGGCCTACATAGAGAGTTCCAGGCCACTTAGGACTACATTGGAAACCCTTTATCAAGAAGAGAGAGACAGGGAGGGGAGAGGGAGAGAGCGAGAGAGAGAGAGAGAGAGAGGAAGAGAGAGAGGAGAGACAGACAGAGACAGAGAGACAGAGACAGAGACAGAGAGAGGGAAGAGAAGAAAAGAAAGAGACAAAAATGAAGGAAGAGAGAAAGGAAAGAGGAAGAGAGAGAAGGAAGAAAAGAGAAAGAGTGAAGGAAGGAAAGAGGGAATAAAGGACAGATACACAGCTAATGAGACAGCTAGTTGGCAAAGCAGCCTGCTGCCAAACCTAAGGACCTGAGTTCGATTCCCAGGACCCTCACGGAGGAAAGAGAGAACTAACTTCTGCAAATTATCCTGTGACCTCCACACATCACATGTTATATGCGCCCACATAACGATAAGTAATTTAAAATGCAATTTGAATGGCTTTAAAAGAATACATAAGTCAATACAGATAACATAGAGACCCTTATAAGTCAACTGAAACTCCAAAGGCAACGGAAATCTTTGGGAGGCAAGGCCTTGCTGTGTGGCCAGTCTGGCCTCCATCCCCTGCCCCAACTCCCTAGCCGGGAGCCATTATCCCTTGTGGCCCCACACCCAGTATGGTGGGCATTTTCATCCTTTCATCCCGCAGGTATTTTTCCAGGAGCCCACAGAACAAGGTAACCCATGGCTCCTCTAACAGACAACTCTGCTTTCAATAGGGGCTGGAAGACTCAATGGGGACCGCTGGTTGATGAAGGGGGCGGCCATGTTGGATTCATACAGTAGATGTAGCATCTAGCTTTGCCATGGAGCTGGCGCCGTGGGGAGTGGTTTTCTCCTCCTCTATGGAGAAGTGCCATGGCAGCTGGGTGGAAGAGAAGTAGGGTGTCAGGTTGGGACTGAAGGACTGTGACCTCGAAGCTCTTATAACCTGAGTGAGGGTGTTAAGAATCCCTCGGTCAATAGTTCCGTGCTGTGTGTCACACTTTTGAAATCTACTAACAGTATATATTACATGTTCTGACCCTATACACACACGAAAAGGTGGCTGTGAGCGCTGGGGGAGGAGGCGCTGTTTGGCCTCTATACATGTGTATTCTATATAGATTGCTTAGTGGTTAGGGCACTTGTTGCTCTTGCTTGAGGACCCGGGTTCAAGTCCTAGAACCTGCATCGAGTGGCTTGAAACTGTCACTTCAGTTCTGGAAACATAGCGCCCTCTGACCTCTGCAGCGCCTGTACACAGTGCTGCATATAAACTCATGAAGGCACACACACAGAAATAAAGATCAATGTTTTAAAAAACATGTTAAGCCTTGAATATATACAGGTTTTACTTGTCAACTATGCCATAGTAAAACCGGAAGGTGGAAATTAATTAGGACATAAGCAAATGAAATAGTTCAGATATTTATATTAAAATGAGACAAAAGCAATATAACACTTTAAAAATTCCTGAGTCAGAACGCACATCAAGTCATGAAGCAAATCCTTCACCATGTGTGGAAATAACAATGACTGGATGGTCTAGGCCCCTCCTTCTGCAGCTTCAGCCATGTTGGACATTAAATACGTTCATTTCACGATGCTCTGTGCTCCTGACCCGGGGCTGAAGTGACTGTGGAGATGATTGTCATGGAGCTAGGTATGGTAACTATGCTGAGGCAGGAGGATTGCTGGGAGTTTAAGGCCAGCCTGGCTGTACAGTGAAACTCAAGATGGGGAGGGAGGTGAGAGAGGGGAAGGAAAGGGAAGAGAGGGGAAGGGAAGGGAAGGAGAAAAGACCACTGTGAGAAATAAGAGAGTCTGTCGGGTTGTAGCATGTAGTTCTCTCCTGTAATCCTGGTATGTGGGAAAATGAGGCAGAAGTGTGTGTGTGTGTGTGTGTGTGTGTGTGTGTGTGTGTGTGTGTGTGTGTGTAGGGAAGTTAGAGAAAAGGTCCCTGGCAAAGAGATAGGTTGTAAGGGCCCACATGATTTCTTCTCTACACACAGATGCCTGTGCTAGCCCAGCCAGTCGTGGCCAACAGGAGATTTAGACATTTTTTAGAAAGGTTGTTCCTACACTAGACACCAATCAAGAAAATGATATGATGTCTGGCGTGATCTACCTGGTTAGTCACAGGGTGATGGAGGGAGACTTAGATGATTTTAAGGGGGGCATTTCAAAGCCGAGTAGGTATGTGTAAGGGTGGGGTGGGTCTTCAGCCCCCAGAGCTAAGGTTAGTGTTTAGGTCAGCAGAACTCGACCGGCACACCTTGCTATACCTTCAACTTTATCAGGACATCTAATGGTAGCCACTACAGGCCATCATAACAAATTAATGAAATGACTAGTAATTACTGGAATTATTTCTTCAAGGGTTAATACTTAAAAAGATTCCATCTGAAGCTGGGTGTAGTGGTGTTTACCTAGTCTTAGCACTCGGGAGTTGGAAGCAACAGGCTTAGGGGTTCAAGGCAGCCTGGGCTACACGGGACCTTGTCACAGAATAAAACGTCAAAACGAGATCAACCAGGTTGATATACATACTGGATTCATAACAACTGACCTTCTTGACTTGAGCATATCTAGTCATTGAAATATATGGGTGATGTTTTGTAGTATTACAGAATTAATCAGTTTTCCATCACTATAATGAAATAGCTGGGAAGGCTTAGTGACACACAATTTCAACTCCAACACTCAAGAAGCCGAGATAGGCAGATCTCTGTGAGTCTCAGGCCAGCTGGGAGAGCATAGAGAGATTCTCCCCCCCTTCTCTCTCTCTCTTTTTTAAAGATTTATTTATTTATTACATGTACACCAGATTGAGTTGTAGATGGTTGTCAGCCACCATGTGGTTGCTGGGAATTGAACCCAAGACCTCTGGAAGAGCAGCCAGTGCTCTGAGCCAATTGTTTGTGTGTGTATTAGTAAGTCATAGCTACATGACCAAGAGTCCTGACACAGTGCCAGCACTGGCAAGCTTAACACAGCACTAATCACTTAGCATCTCGGGGCTTCCCTGGACCAGCAGCTCAGATAGGTACAGTGAGGAACCTGTGTCTGGGCTTCAGCTACAAGGCAAAAGAGTGAGGAGGCCCTGGGGGGCTGGAAGTGCCGGTGGCCTAACCTAAGCTGGGGGATTCCCGAGGGCACTCACGGAACCAGTGGGATGGCTGGCACTCCTTCCTCTCCACTCCACGCTCTCCTCAGCAGTGACCAAGTGTCTCCATGACAGGGTGCTGGGTTTCCACTAAATCAAGAGACACAGGAGAACAAGCTAGTCTGCCTATTGTGACTTAGTTGAGAAGTCACACACGACCACTTCTGCCACATTCTATTTATTAAAAGTGAGGGACTAGGGCCAGCTTACACTAAAAGGCAGAAAAGTAAGACCTGTCTTTTGAAACGAAAAAAGGTGTCAAAGTATTTGTGGACAATTCAAGGCCACTACTGTGCCCTGCATTCAGGTGGCTGCAGAGAGAGGATTGAGTTTGAGGCCAGCCTGGGGTAGCCCTGGCTGGCCTGACACTTGCTATGTAGACCAGGCTGGCCTCACTCACGGAGAGAGGGCTGGGGTTAAAGCACCTGCCTCAGACGGTATGTCTCGCTGTCACTTACTTCCCTGAGACCAATCGGGAGTATTGACTGGGGGCTAGGACTGCATACGCCTCTAATTCCAGCACCCAAGAGGCTGAGGCAGGCCAGTGTCTGCGATTTGAGGCCTGCCTGGTCTACAAAGAAAGTTACAGGACAGCTAGAGCTACATAGTAACACTTTGCCTATAGAGAAAGCGGAGAAGGGGGTGGGGGAGGAAACAGGAAATAAGAAAGAGGAAACAAAAGGTTTGGATGGGGCCTGTCACACTGTGAGAACTAGACCACACTCAAAGCTGAATTAATCACTATACAGCTTGTTTGTGCTCATCTGGAGTAAAAAGGAAAACAAAAAAAAAAGTTTTCTTTTTCAAATTCCCTACTGTGTGCCTGTGACTGGCATGTTGATAAACATTTGTCTCATACAGATTATCTTTTCATTTCTACCAAAACCCAAAACACTGACCAAGGGTATTTTATTCGATTCTTCAAAGACAGAAACAGGTTGAGAGAAGTTAAATAGGCCATACACAGAGATCAAAGTCACACAGCAACTTGGTTGAGTCCTGGGTTAAAACACAGTATGTCTGCCTGAAAACACCCATGCCTCTTTTTCTGAAATTGCTCAACTCACATCAAACAGAGATGACTACCAGGAAAGGAACCAGGAACTCAGCCTGCAGGCTTGAGGAGCATTTGCTTGGGGACAAAAGCTGGAACCCATTCAGAGTGTCTCTAATTGAATCCAGTAATGGTAATCCCCACGAGACCAAGGCTTCAAGCTTAATTACCTATAATGGAGGCTTTCTGGAACATTCTGAGTATGTGTCACAAATTGTGCATGTGCTCTTACATGGCATTGTGTCTGGTGAATCCTATCTCCAGCGAGAAACACACGTATACAAACCTCTTAAATGTCCTTCCTGCAGGTAGATCAGGGGAAGGGCCGGTCCAGCCAGCCTCTTCCCGGGAGCTGAGCGGGATGGTGAGTGTTGACTCAGACCCTCCTCCCATTAGTTATGGGGGGTGGGGGGCACACACACTGAGTCGGGAGTCTGTAGAAGCAGGATCTCAATTTATTCCAACAGGCAGGAAGGGATGGGAATCTTGGGATAGGGTAAGGTGAAGTGAGGCGTTAAGGGCCAATAGTATTCCACCAAGCAGGCAGGTAGCTAGGCAGGGGGCAGTCTTGCATCAGATCTGACTGAGTCACCCCCACGTGGCGGTTACAGGTTAGAGACAGATCGACAAACTCTAGCCAGGCTCAGGAGGTCATACTGGGCCTCACATCTGAGCCCAAAACTCAAGTGAGGCTCAGGAGCTGACACTGGGCCTGGCATCCAAGCCTTTCTTAGGCCCAACAATTGCCCCTAAAAATTTTGGGGGGAATGTGCTGAAAGGCCACACACAGTTCACCCAAGGGAATGCGTCTTCTCTGGGCACCACAGTGACTGAGGTCAGAGGACGACACGGTGGGAGGGGTCAGTTCTCCCTGTCGCCTTTACAGGGTCACTAAGCTTGCCTAGCATTTTCACCCACTGAGCCTTCTGGTTGGCCCCAAAAAGGTTTCTTTCTTATTCCCAGGCAAGGGTGTTTAGAATAGCTCCTGGGTGATGCTAACATGCCCGGACTAAAGCCTGTCCTTTGACGCCAGCTGCCTGTGTGGTCCCAAAGCATAAAGCTTTGCAATAGACACAGGAAAATGAAAGCCAAGGCTCCAAGCCCTGGGAGATTTTAGTCAGTCTTCAAGGTCCATAATGTGGTTACTTTCCTAGCTTATAAAGTTGTCTGTTTAATAAATGCATGCTGTGGACATTTTAAGGCACCATAATTACTTTCACTAATTTCATGTTACCTCTTTGATCTCGAAGACTCTGTCGTAAAAGTAAAATCTATACAAACGGCTCACAAGCTCACACAGGCCAAGTCCCTGCCCTCTGTTCTGAAAGGCTTGAAGCTAGAAGGAAGGCTCAAAGCAGGACACTCACTGGCTGCGGATGATGGCAGGCAGACTTTGTAGTGCTTACTTCCGGTTTCCTTAGCCTCCCTTTGTGTGTGCTTTACCCGCTTTGGCGCCATGCCAGGACAGGGTGGCTTCTGTGGTCACGCCTGTCTCCGTCAGCCTCCCCGCCTGGCTCAGAGAGCATCCTCCCTCCAGGCCTCCCAGGACCCCCCTGTGTTTTCCATCCTCTTCCTGATGAACTGGCCACTCAGCGGCTCCCCCAGCTCCATCCTGTCTAAACCGCCCCTGTGAGTGGCTCTTGTTTCTAATGTAGTCATATCGTTGTGCGGGCTCATAATCATATTGCTTTCTCTTGCATGACTACGTATCTGTGCCCATCGGGTACGTGTGGCTAGAAAAGAACTGTGTTCCAAGTCCGTCTGCAGTGACTCCTGACTTGCTGCTTACTAGCTTCAAGTAGTTTATCTACTGTGTGTGTTGTGTGTGTATTGTGTATGTGTTGTGTGTGTATTGTGTATGTGTTGTGTGTGTGTTGTGAGTGCGTGTGTGTATGTGTGTGCGTGTGTGTATTGTATGTGTGAGTGTGTATGTGTGTATGTGTGTGTGCATGTGTGTGTGTTGTGAGTGCGTGTGTGTATGTGTGTTGTGTGTGTATGTGTGTGTGCGTATGTGTATTGTATGTGTGAGTGTGTATGTGTGTATGTGTGTGTGTATGTGTGGTGTGTGTGTGTGTGCGTGTATAGAGGACAACTTTCAGGAATGGGTTCTCTTCTTCCACCATGCGGGTGCCAGGTTAGAACTCAGATCATCAAGACTTGGTGGCGAGTGCCTTTACCTGCTGAATCTCTTAAAGTCTGCTTTATTTCCTGGAGAAACTCCCTTTTATTTCTCAATCTCAGCAAGAAAGTTACCATGAGATGTTATCTGAGAGTCGACATTTATAAACTACGTCCCTAACTGCTGTCAATGTGCCCTCCAGGGCTGAAAGTGAGGCATGGCAGAACAGAAATGACACAGACAATGCTTCCCTTTAGGCCATGCATTGGGACTTTGTACCCTCTTTGAGTCTTACTTGATGTCTTTAAGCTGTGCAATACGGACTCACCCTCCCGCAAGTAGTTTTTGCAAACCAATCTGCCGTTTTGCTTTTGCTGCTCCAGAACTCTGGGTAGCCTGCATTTTTCTATCTTCTGGTTCCTTTAACAGAGATCCGTACTCTATGACGCCAGTACAGTAAGCCCTCAAGCACTCAGTCACACGAGAATGTCTGCTCTTGTGTCCAGAGAGGCAGCCACAACAGGGAAGAATTAGGTCTGTGTCAGAGTTCTGGTTCAACCACAGGAGTCTCCTCCCACAGGCTTGCTCACAGAGGCCACACAGGGTTGTGCAGTCTGAGCCAACTGTACAAAGGGAACCAGTAAATGAATGAGAAGTCTCTGAAAACTGACCCACCCTCTGTCCTATGTCCAGCCCGGGTCTTCCCAGGAATTGCATTCGAGGGTGCCATCAAGCCTGTATAGACTGGAGCACATAGCTCACTCTTGCTTCCGAGTCTTCCTGTGTGAGCTGATCCACCCTGTGGAAAAGCTCGTTAAGTCAGTTAGACATTCTCTTACTGTTTCCCACTCTTCCTCCCATACTCAGGAAATTAAACTTAGGTCGTGAGAGCCCGATGACGTCACGCACTCTCTGGCTGTCAAAGGAGAAAGGGAAATTGTCAGGTTTGGAGGGCTGTGCATGCAACTGAAATGCCGTTTTGTTCCAGGTTTGGGGTAGATAAGAGTTTCATGTGGCCCAGGTTGGCCTTGAACTTGTTGTGTAGCTGAGGATGACCTTGAACATCTACCTGATCCACTTTTCTCTACCTCTAAAGCACTGTGCTGTAGACATGACCACCACACCTGGTCATGCTTCCAAGACTTTGTCTTGGTGTAACCCATGTATTGTACCTCCCACCTTACCTAGCCCATTCCAGGCTCTTGGTAGTTGCACAATGACACATTCTGATGGCGTGGTTTTAGGTGTTCCAAGTATGTTCTTTTTGTACATAAGAAGAAAGGCATTTATTTGAATGTTTTAGGAGGGAGAACATGAAAATGGAAACTCTTGTTTCTTTAGATATTAATGTATATGAAAAGGCTATTTTTTGGTATGAAAGGTAAGTTAGTGTAAAGAAAAATATTAAGTAACATATACGTTGAAGAGTTTGAGTTAGCCAATCACAATGTGTACATTTATTTAAGTATCAGATGTACCCTATAGATGTATACACTTTTACCTCTTAGTTAACAAGACAAGGGAGCCCCCAGAAAAGGTTGAGCACTTGCTGCTCTTGCCTGGATTTGGTTCCCAGCACCTACATGGCAGCTCACAACTATCTGTAACTCCAGGTTCTGAGGTTCTGATACCCTCTTCTGGCCTCCTCGGGTACTGCACATATGTGGTATACACTCAGGCAGACTATTCATACACATTATATGTGTGTGTGTATACGCGTGTATATGTATGTGTGTATATACATTTGCTTTTCAAGACATGGTTCTCTGTGTAGTCTTGGCTGTCCTTGAACTCTGTAGACCAGGCTGCCCTTGAACTCAGACATCAGCCTGCCTATGCCTTCCAAGTGCTAGGATTAAAAAAGGCGTGCACCACCACTGCCTTGCTAAATTTAAAATATCCCAAAGCTCTAATACTAAGAGCCAGCAAGATGGCTCAGTGAGTAAAAGTGCTTGCTTTGAAATCCTAACAGTCTAAACTCCATCCTTGGAACCCATATAAAGGCAGAAAGAGAACTGTTGACTAGTGTTTCCGCTGCTACCATAAACACCATGGGCAAAAGCCTACAGGATGTCACCGAAGGAAGTCAGGGCAGGAGCTGGGGCAGAGGACACTGAGGGTGCTGCTTGCTGCCTTGTTTGGTTTGCTTTCGTATGCACACCAGAACCATGAGTCTGGAGACAGCACACCCATAGTTACCTGGGCCCTCTTGTCAATCATTGTCAAGAATATGCCCCCACGGACTTGCCTGTAGGCCACCTGATGGAGGCATTTTCTCAGATAGGATTCTTTCTTCCCAGATATGTCCAAGTTTGTGCCAAGTTGACCAAACCAAACGAACAAAACCAGGACAAGAACCAACTGCACAGAGTTGTTCTCTGATCCTCGTTTGTGTGTCCTCACACAAGTGTCCACACACACTACACATACAGACAACAGTGACAAATTGAGTACAAGTAAATAGTAAAAACAAAATATTAAGTGAGTAACTGTTACGGTAACAGAAAGCGTAGATAATACTCAGATATGCCAAAAAGAATGGGGACGTTGTAAACGGTAGACACCCGTGTTGTCTGTTCTGTCATCGCAGAAGACTTTAGGCGGGGTGATTTCCAAGCAGAAATTTGTTGCCTGGGAAGTCAAGGTGAGGGCAGCAGGGCTGCTGTCTTCTGAAATCCCTTTCCTGCACAGAGTTGTTCTCTGATCCTCATTTGTGTGTCATTTTCGTAGCTGGCACCGCTTGTGAGCCCTGACATGGCGGCGGGCGGGAACGCTCCCTCTGACATCTTTCCTCAGAGCCCTAGCCTCACCTGGAGAAATGGTCCAGAGCCTCGCCTGACTCTGGGCTCTCAGACATTCCTTTAACACTCCCAATCGTTGACCTCTGCCCGTGGGGACGTGCTCTGCCCTCCCCAGGCTCCTGCTGCGTCCCAGCTGCCCGGCCACGTTCACCCCAGCACAGACCTCAACACAACCCCACATTGTCTCCAGCATTTAAAAAACTCAGTGAACCAGGGTGTCAAAGTCCCCTTTCAAGGCCATGTTCAGGTTTATTCATGTAGATGCATCCATGTTTAAAAGTCTCAAGCAAAATTTATAAAGCACAGATTAGGGAAAAAAAAAGGATGTCTATATTCTTAACTGCCTAGCAATATACCCTACTGATACCTTCCCTAATTCACAAATTCCTCAAAGTCCTGCCAAATAGGGATCTAGTTCTGTCTGCTGTTTACACACATAACCTATTAAACACACACCACCTATCCCCTAGCATCCATATGCACGTGTGTGCGCACACACACACACACACCTCACATTGTTAAACTTTTCTAAAGAGAATCTAAGAGGGTGTATGGTCTACAAGCACCTGTGTAAAACAGCCCAGGTGTGCCAAAGCTGGGAGAGGTTGGTACAGAGAAAAGAAAACCACAGCAGCTACTTTGCCAGACCCACTGTGTATAGGAAGTGCTAATGCTGTCGTGGACCGTGTGTACATGTGTTGACCTGTGTGCTTTTCATTCCTCTAGGGTTCTTGGAGTCTCTGGATGACTTTTACATCCTTAGCAGTGGCCTGGTCCTGCTACAGACCACCAACAGTGTGTATAATAAAACCCTGCTGAAGTTAGTGGTCCCCGAGACTCTCCTGGCCTGGCAAAGAGTCCGTGTTGCCAACATGATGGCCGAGGGTGGTAGGGACTGGGCAGAGATCTTTGCAAAGCACAACTCAGGTAAGTAGTGCTGTCCAACATCCTCAGGGGTGCGCCTGTGCTAACTCGTCAGCTGAGATCATTAACCATGTCGCCCTGTGTCTCCCAACATCTCAGGCACCTACAACAACCAGTACATGGTCCTGGACTTGAAGAAGGTGAACCTCAAAAAGAGCCTTGACGAAGGCACTCTGTATATCGTGGAGCAAATCCCCACATACGTGGAGTATTCAGAACAAACCAATGTTCTAAGAAAAGGTACCGTCTTCCCAGGCGTCAGGACTGTGGCCTGTCTGTGTGTCCTGGCTTCATTTCTGCTGTTGTGCTCTCCAGAGAGAAAGCAACTTAAGGGTGGAAAGGTTTATTTTACCCACGATTCCATGTGACAGTCCATCACGGTGGAAGAGGCAGGGCAGGAACCTGAAGTAACTAATCTTCGCGTCCGTAGTCGAGAGCAGAGGGAAAAAAAACACACCTGTCCACATGCTCCCCGCTCAGCTAGCTTCCTCTGCTCTCCTATAGTCCGGGCTCCAAACCCACCCACTTTCAGGCTGTCTTCCCCGATCAGTTAAGACAATTGTCCTCCAGACAAGCACACAGGCCAAGGTGATTCTAGGTTGTGTGAAACTGAAAGTACAAACTAACCATGGCAGTGAGGATGATGAGGGATGTGCTGTGTGGGGTGAGTGACAGTGTGCTGTGTGAGCATGGGGGGATGGTCTGTGTGAGCATGGGGGGATGGGCTGTGTGAGCATGGGTGATGGGTCTGTCAGTGACAGTTATCCTGGTAGAGAATTATCATGTTCAACACAACATGTGAGAGGATGCCTCATGCTCTCCGTGCAGAGACTGGGACTCCCGGCAAGCACATGACCTCTGACCTCTAACAGCTCTAATACTACCTTCTGTCTCGAGCTCTGGAGGTTAAGTTTTAAGCTCCGCTCAGCACATATTTGTGGGCTGTTACTCTAACTCAGGCGGGAAAAGCAAAGACGCCAATTTGCTCCTCTCCACGAACTCTGGAGCGTCGTATAGCAAAGGAAGCAAGTCCAGAATGGTGAGGGCTGAAGTGGGCTCTGATTTGCCGAGCCTAGTAGAAGCTAGCTGAGGAGGGCGCCGTTAGTGTGAGGGTTAGAGGTGGTGGCTTGGCCACCAAGGGAACAGCCCAGCCAGGTGAAACCCAGGGACTGAACTTGGGCTTCCCCAAATTCTCAGGCAAATAACACATCGTCTCCAACTCTCGTCCCTTCGCATCAAGGCAGTCATGATGTAGACCAGTCACTCATTATTTTAAAAATCCAAAAGTTATTGTTTTGATACTGTAGGTTATCTGGTAGAAAAATATGATCCAAAGTCAACTAATGTAGTAGGAAAAAAAGCTCTCCCCAAATCTGCAAAACTGGAATTGAGCCTCTCCTGTCTTTATCCCCTCATAAAGACAGTGCTTATTACAACAGTCATTTTTTGTCTCTGTGACAAATCATACGGCAATAACTTAAAAGAGGCAAGATTTATTGTGAGCCACTTTCCTGTGTAACAGGTCCCAAAATCAAAATTTTAACACTTGCCACTTTCCTGCATTGACTCTTTTAAAAAGTTTTTCCATTAGTATATATTGATTGTGTATAACGATATGTTTATTATGTCATTCCTGCACAGGTGCATGTTTTATCATCCTCCCCCCTCACCTCCGCCCCGCCCCTCCCCCAACCATAAATCCCTTTCCTTTTCCTAACCAGTCCCTTCTGCTTTCATGACTTATTTTTTTCTGAGCATGGGAGAGACCTGTCTGGTTTAATTAGGGTGATTGACAATAGCTTGGGTAACTTACCATTGGCTTACGCTGCAGAGGAAAGTGTCTGTAGGTCCCCTGAGACCAGTGGCTACACCACAGGGGAAAAAACGTCTCCAGGTCCCCTTAGACCGGTGGTTCTCAACCTTCCCAATGCAGTTCTTTAACACTGTGGTGACCCCCAACCATAAAATTATTTTGTTGCTACTTCATAGCTGTAATTTTACTACTGTTAGGAATTGTAACGTAAGAATCTGATATGCCCTCAAAAGGGTCACGACCGACACACAGGTTGAGAACCACGGTTCTAGACACTTTTCTGTGCCTTTTCTTCGTGTTCTGTTGTTTGATCTTCACGGGGAAAATTCCAGATAAGCATCATGTTACACAGTCCACTGAAAGGATCAAAGGAAGGCTCAGGAAGAAATAGGAGATGCTCTCTCGAATACGATACTGTGGATCCATTCTTTACACTAAAGTACCAAAGCCCCCTAGCCTTTGAAAGCAGCTCCGGGATGGAGGCAGCAGTATCTTTGTGAGCCAAGGTAGGCTTGGTACCTTGCTTCCAAGAGGGGATGGTACTGCTTAAACACCACCTGGGTGACCTGGGAATAAATAAGCACCCGTGGTAAATGCTTTTGTGAATTGCCAAAAGACAAGGAGACAGTGGGTTTTGAGGGAGCTCTTCCTACAGTATTAATTATCAACGAGTTTAATACCGAGACTGGCACTGTGCTAAGACCTGCAGCTGCCTGAACATATTCAGTGTCTACAGCGACCTTTAAAAAGAAAGGGTTCCTTGTACACGGCTGGGTTTCTTCGTGTCATTGTGATAAACACCATGATGATCAGAAGTGACTTATACAAGAGTTTATTTTGGCTGATGGCCCCAGCGGGGGGAGTCCCCAATGGCTGGGGAGGCACGGCAGCAGGCTGCAGGGGCCAGAAATGGAGAGACCATATCCTCAGTCACAGGCAGGAAGTAGACAAAGCAAACAGGAAGTGGGGCCAGAATGTAACCCTCGAAGCCCACCCCCACTGATGTACTTCCTCCAGCAAGGCTGCTTCTCTTAAAGAGGTCCCATAGCCTCCCCAGACGCCACCAACATGAAACCCAGTGCTCAAATGTACGAACGAGCCTATGGGGGACATGGCTCATTGAAAACACCACAGATGCCGACAGTGTTGCTGCCATTAAAAAAAAAAAAAAAAAAAAAAAGATGAAGACGTTAGCCCAGAGAGGAGAACAGTTTGTCCAGTGTCACACGCCTAACCCTGCTGGAGCGAGACTCGGCGTGCAGACAGTGTTGCTTCTGCGTCTGTGTGACCTAGTGTGCCCTAGCAAGGAGGCTGCTGTCACCCGATAGCTTGTGTTGTCCGTGTCTCCATTCTTTCTGGTGGGGTCTGTGCCCCAGCAGGGTCGAGCATTTGCTTTGCCTCTCTCTCTAGCTTCTTCCTGGATCGGATTCCCACCCCATAGTAAAAAAAGACGAAGACACAGGAGGGCCAAGGCAACACAAAGGCTCCCCTTCCTATTCCTGAAGTAGAGAAACCCCTAAGGTTTAAGATTGGAACAGATTCCCTGTACGGAGGGAGTGACGGGCTTCCTAAGGCGTTTTCCCTCCAGTCCATCTGACCTCACTGGCCCACCGTACCCCTCCCTTGCCCCCTCCTTCCGCCCCTTCCTTTGTCCACGTGGTCTCAGTTCTACTTTTGAGTCATATAAATGAAGCGCACAGCAGGGAAGGTGACATTTGTCTTTCTGAGGCAGGCTCATTTCCTCTCCTGTGACCATCCCCAGATGCACCCTCTTTCTTAGTCTTCGTGGTGGAAGTCACATTGTCCCCACCTGCTCATTCGTTGATGGACAGTGGGCTAGTTCTATTGGTTAGCTACTATAAACAGCATGGCAGTACACATGGATTCACAGGACTTGAGGTCTGTGTGCCTTCCCAGGAGCTGGACTAGAGCATATGCCAGATGGTTTTGTTGTTTGTTTGTTTGTTTGTTTTTTAGGAAATCTCCATATTGCTTTCCATAGTGGCTGGAGATGCTCTTATTTTAACTGGTGGTCCTGTAGGAAATAGCCTAGGCCAGTGTAATCTAAGATGTTCCTAAAATTGTGTCATGTGTCTACTGCTTAGTGACTTGAGGTGCAGAAATGTTTTCAGTGCTGGAAGCTAACAGCCTGCTGGAGCATGAAAGACCACCACACCCACTCACCATAGGCACCCCTTCCCTTCCGTTCTATTCTAACAAAAGGAAGAAATGGGATGAAGTGCCTAAGACCTACTTATTCATCCTTGGACTTAGCTAGAACTTGCGTTTTCTGATGTCAGCCCACCAGTGTGGTGGGTATCTGCTGTCCTCTGCAGGGCGCCTCACTCACCAGATGAACTCCAGGTCGATCCCTAGTCTCATCCTTCACTTTTTTGGCCTAGAGAGAATAATGGTATTCTCTGGGTCCTGGATTGCACTCACAACTTGGGGTAAAAAATCAGACTAATTAGGCTCTTCTTCCCTTACAATACTCTAGAGGCATACCAGCCCTGGGAGTGGAGGGACCATTGTGGTTGGCAGGTTCCCGTTATGACTTCACTTCTTATGCTATTTCATTTTGTAATTACACATGCAACAATTCTCAAATATACTATCATTCAATGATGTTCTTGTCTTGTTCCCCTTCACTTCCTGTCTCCCTCTGCTCAACCCCACCTTTCTCCTCCATTCCAAATCAGGATACTGGCCTTCCTACAATATCCCTTTCCATGAAAAAATCTACAACCTGAGTGGCTACCCGATGCTGGTCAAGAAGCTGGGTTTCGACTACTCTTATGATTTAGCTCCACGAGCCAAAATCTTCAGGCGCGACCAAGGGAACGTGAATGACATGACTTCCATGAAATATATCATGCGATACAATAGTACGTAGCATATTTCTCAAGCGTCATTCTTCAAAACTCCTTTTCTTCCCAATGGAGTAAGAATCTATATATGTTTATTGTCTTGTACTCAAAGGCATTAGAAGTCTGAATTCAGTATTCGGGATACTATTAATATTGTATACATATTGCTCAACAAATAGAACATTTGCCTCCCTTATAAAATCCCAGAGAACTTTTTTGAAAGGCTGGAGGGGTGGAACCACAGATAAAGGCTCTTGCTGCCAAATCTACTGATCCGAGTTGATCCCCTAGACCCACACAATGGAAGGAGAAAACTGACTTCCACAGTTGGTCTTCTGATCACCACATGCACACCATGGCATGCTTATGGACACACACACACACACACACACACACACACACACACACACACACACACACACACACTCACACTGGATTCTTGAGCTGTCTTCACCTCCCGAATGTTGGAATTGTGGATGTATACGAGTACACTCGGTTCTACAGGTTTTTTACCCATCCCCTCTCCAGAAACCTTACATATAGAATATAGAAGAAACAATCCATGCAGATAGAGCCTTTTCACCAGCACAACTCCCAAGGACAAAAGCAGCTAAAATCCTCATAATGCTTTCTTTTGATAAAGACTCTCCAAGGAAAACGGTGATGCTCATGCATCCTGTCTCTCTCTCCTTTTTACTCTTTGGGGTATGATCCTTGAGGCAGGCTGGGCCTGGGACAGCATATCTGCAGTTACCCACTCCCTAGTCAAGCCTAGAGCAACTTCTGTATTGGGAAGTAGGCTGGGCTGGTGTCTTAGGGTCTCCACTGCCGTGGAGAAACGCCATGACCACAGTAACTCACACAAAGAAAAACATTTAGTTGAGGTGGTGGCTTACAGTTCAGAGGTTCATTATCATGGTAGGGAACACAGCAGCGTGCAGGCAGAAGTGGGGCTGGCTACATCGTGACCAGAAGGCAGCAGGAGGTCAGCTGACTGTCACACTGAGTGAAGCTTGAGCAAAAGAGGCCTCAACGCCCGCCCCAACTCTATCTAACACACGTCCTCCAACAGGGCCACACCTGTTTCAACAAGCCCACACTTTCTAATAGTGCCACTCCCTTTGGGGGCCATTCTCTTTCAATCTGCCACAGCTGGGGAGGCCTGAGGGGTATATTCTTCAATGATCCAGGCATATAGATCCAAAATCCTACTTTGAGTAAGTGTATCTCAGAAGAGCCAACACGTGTTCTTTCCCCCATCATGGTGTCTCCTAGATTACAAGGTGGATCCCTACAGTATGGGTGATCCCTGCAATGCCATCTGCTGTCGTGAGGACCTGAATGAAGCCAGCCCAAGCCCTGGAGGTTGCTATGACACAAAGGTAATTAACACACTCTTGCTTTTCAATTTCCTTCTAATGAGCAGTTAGGCTAGAGACAGGGATTTTTGTGGCATACAGCTCCGTGTCTCCAACCACATTTTAAATTCAGGAAGCAGACTGTTCCTGTAAATAACAGAATTTACCTCATATAGAGAAGAATAAATCTTCAACATCCCCACACCATCTAGAAGAACTCTTGGTTATTTATAAATGCAGCCACGGAGGGCTCAGTGGTTTAGAGTATTTATTACTCTTTCAGGGGACTGAGGTTCCATCCTCAGAACTGACATGCTAGAGAAGAACCACCTGTAACTCCAGTTCTGGGGTATCTAGTGCCCTCTTCTGGCTTCCACCGGCACTGCAAGCATGTGATGCACATACACACATGAAGACAAAATATTCATAAGCATAAATCTCTTAAAAATCAATTTTAAAATGTATATAATCATAGTGGCAGTGACATTTTATCAGAGTGCTGCGGCTGTGTATTAGGCATGAACTTAAGGAACATGTTTTAGACTAGTTGGCCAAGGCACTTTAGGTGCTTAGTGGGTTTCAAGTGAGCCAATAACAAATGCCAGCTAACAGCATGTTGATGGGCTGCCACCGTAGGACCTAAACCATCAGAGACCAATGAAGGCTACAAACTTTGTGTGCCCTGTTACTTGAGAGCAGGTTACTCCGATCTTCCTGTATACGAGCTAGCCCCTTAGGTGGTGAGCTCATCCTACGCGTATAGCTTGAAGATGGCGCCTTTCATCTCTTTGGCTAGTAAAAGAAACTATAGGGACTCCCACTTACACTCACCTTCTCTCAGTCATCCTGCTGGTGGGAGATGCTCCCAAGTCTGAATGCTAGCTCCCCCATCCAGCCAGCTGTGCGAAGGGAGCACTCCCACTCAAAGGATGCTCCATGCTATACAACCCAAGTTATAAAGTGGCACCAAGAAGCCCCAACATGTGTTGCTTCTTTTCCATGGTATTTGTACACATTCAAGAGAAAAGTGTGTGGGAAGTGTTTCATTTGTCTCAAACAACATGCAGCTCACCTCTGCTGCTGTGTGTGGAGGAACCAAGCCAAGCTTCCCTCTGCCAGATGATGCTGCCAGAATAAATTTAAAACATAACCTTCTTCCAGATACACAGTGGGCCTTTCCCCTCTAAGGCTGGATCTGCTTCTACCCCCCAGTCAGGTGTTCGGAAGAGCCCTTTGAGTGTGTGGCTCACCCTTTAGAACCTTTGTTACTGCCCTGATCACCAGCCTCCACTGAGGATTTGTTGACTCTACCTAGGCCTTTAATACTCCCAGTAATTCTTACTTTGATCTAGGAAGAACAATCATGAGTTCACTTTCTGAGGAGGAAAATCAAGTCATGGGAACACTAAAGGGATTTAAAAGTAATTTGTGGAGCTACAGTTCTGAACTAGTCACCACACTGCAGATCTTGTGTGTTTCTCTCCTAGTCAGTTGCCTTTTGCATGCCAAATGCATACAGAAGCCCACGTCATGCAAAGGATGCAGCTTCCAGGAAACTGGTCTTTTAAGGGAGGCTCGCGGTGTGCCCTTGAGAAGGGGGATGAACCAAACTTCAGATTGTCTTTTAAAATGCCGTCCTGTCTTTTTCTAGGTGGCAGACATCTTCCTTGCATCTCAGTATACAGCCCATGCCATTAGTGGCCCCACGGTACAAGATGGCCTCCCAGCTTTTAATTGGAATCGGTTCAACAAAACTCTCCATTTGGGGATGCCAGAAGTCTATAACTTTGGTTTTGTTACCATGACACCAACTTTGGCACAAGACAAAAAGTGAAGGATGGAGGAGGAAAATGAAAGCTGCAAATAAGACTCCAAAGGCACTATTTTAGCTATATTTTCCCATCTGTACTCAATAAAAAATATTAAATCCCCCTTCATTTTCCACAGATTTTTAACAGCAAACATTTCCTGCAGGGTGGAGAGCTGCAGAATAAATATCATGCATGAAATGAATACACAAAAGGATAGTACAAACCCTATCAGAATCCATTAGCCTCCTTTAGTGCCAGAAGACGCCAATCACAGCCCATGGTATAACTAAGTTCTAGCCCACTGAGCTTGAAGTAAGATGAGGGCTATTTCCAGACCCATTAAACACCTGCACTTCCTATGGTCTCTCTCCTTCCCCTGCTGGCCAATGCTGATAGTTGGGGGAGCCCAAATAGGCAGCAGTTTGTGATCCTTTCTGGTCATCAATGGGCATCAGGCTGGATATGCAGTTAGTTGGAAACACCCTAATACCCAGGCAGAGCAGATCTGCACAGCAACTTCTCTTTCAAAGCTAGGGAACAGCATGTGGGTTGAGTACCAGGGAATTGCCAAATAGGTTAAATAAGGCACACTGAACAGTGAACAAGGGTGATTCTGAGCATAGTGGGGGTTTTTAAAGAGACACACGCACAGGCTGAGAACTCTCAGAATGAATCAGAGTACCCAGAATGTTAAAAACCCAGTCATTTATTTCAAAGTATAAATTTCAGGCTTGCTGGACAAATCCCCACTACAATTAACACTTACACAGACAGCACTCTACTGTACATTTAGGAAAGAAAAAACTTTCAAAACCTAATAAAAAATAGGGCAACCTTGCTACAGCCCAGTTAGTATTAGACCTTAAGAAGGTCTTACATCATCTTACTATTTACACTTCCAATTGCAATCAACAAAAATCAGGATGCAAGCTTTCCTACAAGGGTTTATTTTTACATTTGTGTTTGAAATGGTTGATAACCCAGAAGGTGTCTGATTGCTTAGTTCCCTTATTTACAAAAGGAAAGAAAATCATTTGAATATTTAAATGATAGGTACTCAGCTGTCTACATATAAAACACAAAAAACAA
This sequence comes from Mesocricetus auratus, assembly GCF_017639785.1. Lineage (NCBI taxonomy): Eukaryota > Metazoa > Chordata > Mammalia > Rodentia > Cricetidae > Mesocricetus > Mesocricetus auratus. The sequence continues at coordinate 5,308,242 of NW_024429187.1, read as the reverse complement.
AAGCTCAGACATGATAAGACCATTTGAAGAGAACAGTGTGTCTTCAGCTCCTCCCTTTCAGCTGCCTCAAGGGGATGAGTTTTAAGAATTAGGGAAGTCTCCTGCACTGACAGAGCCCTCATGGTAACTGTTCTGTGGTGATATATTATTTATGATTTATTAAAGCTTGCCTGAGGATTCAGAAAGCAAAGTCAGCCACAGGCCATAGAAGCTAGGCACACACCTTTAATCCCAGCAGCCAGAAGCTAGGAGGTGGTGGTACATACCTTTAATCCTAGGTCTCAGGATTAAGAGACAGATGGAGGCAGGGCGGTGGTGGCGCACGCCTTTAATCCCAGCACTCGGGAGGCAGAGGCAGGCGGATCTCTGTGAGTTCGAGGCCAGGCTGGACCGACAGCCTCCAAAACAATATAGAGAAACCCTGTCTCGTAAAAAAACAAAATAAAATAAAATAAATAAAAAATAAAAATAAAGATAGGTGGATCTCTTAGTTCAAGGCCACCCAGAGCTACACAAGACTGAATCAGTCTAAAAGAGAATTACAGCTCACACCTTTAATCCCAACTCTAAGGAAGTTTATAAGACAGAAGCAAGGTCTCAGAGAGGCATTCATTCTCCAGCCACGCTGAGGAGAGGCAGCAGTTTGAGACTTGGTGAAGGGGTTCCTGGCACGGATCAGTTCTTTCAGCCTAAGCTAGAGATGAGATCTAGTGGCCGGCTGCTTTGCTTTTCTGATCTTCAGCTTGAACTCCAATATCAGACTCTGAGACATTTATTTATTCATGTTACACTGTTCTAATCTTTGTGTGCATGCCCCTCAAGTATTTCTTTAAAGCCATTAGCCTGGAAAATAATTAAGGGAGGCAGAGATCACATGACTACTGTTATTATCTATGCCCAATGATGTAATTCCATGACAAACAGGTGACCCAGCCTCAGGGAAGCAGGGAGAAGAAATATCACACTGAGGACACTGAAATGGCCTAAGGTGGAGTCAGGGAGAACACCTGGGAGGTGTCTGTGGTACCTGTGGTGTGAGACCACAGCACCTGCCTGACAGACAATGCCACACACAGCATCTTACATCACATACACTACTGTGAAACAGTGACATTAAGGACATTCAAAGCAATGTCAAAAGCAACAAGAACACCCATCCAATGTGTAAAGAAAGCTCCACAGAGATGCACCTCAGATTGCCAAGGTTCGTGTTTTTAAAGGAATCCCTGATCTGGCAGATGGGTGGAGGTTTGGGGAGGGCACCTCTCTGTGAGGTAAATGGTAACCCAACAAGTATTCCCAAGGAAGAAAGCTCGTTTCTTCCAGAGTCAAACTGTATCACACAGTACAAAGTATTCTGCAGAGTTTAAAAATCAAGCCCAGAGAGACAGAGAACAGTCACCTTGTCAGGTTAACTGTCACAACAGATGCCATTAGCAAGAACATGAATGAAAGAGGCGTGTTCACACTGAAAATGGTAAAAAGTACTCTGACAAAGTGCGGAGCAGAGGGTGACAAACACTGTTGTCACCATTCATTCCCATATAAACACCTGACACTTCACGCTGAAACGTGTCACGTTTCCAGGGTCCCCAGAAAGGCGATACTCACCAGTGCTGGCAGGCTGAAACTGCAGCAAACTTCAGTTCCCAAAGACAACCGAGAGCATGTGTAATACTGTGAGAGATGCGGGGTTCAAAGAGCTATGGAATGTGAACCGCCACTAAGCATCCTGGCGGCTGGAGTCTGCAGCCACTTCTACAGGTCCTCCACTGTCCCCCAGAGACAACCCAACAAAAAGCCCAGCTGCAGAAAAAGCCTAGTGAGTCCCAGGAAACCCAACATGGCTGCTGCCCAAAGCCTCATGGCAGGTTATCTGAGTAGACTGTATCCACAAATGTATTTACCCTCAACAATTAGTCTCTCTTCATACCTTCTTTCCAATCTGGAATAAACAGTTCTCAGTAATTACTTTCTGCAGTAAATCTACATCTAGAGCCATTATTTGAATTTTTTTGTCTTCCTTTGACAAAAACACCCCTAGTAGAAATCAAAATCATGAAATATAGTAATTCTTCTGGGCTTTCTTCTGCTGATTATATAACACTATGAAAACTTAAAAAAGAACTAGAAAATAGAAAATGATTAGTGAATATAAATCAAAATATTCATCCAGAGAAACTTCCATTGGTTACTGGGCAGTCAGTAAAAGCGATTTTGAACATTTTTTTTCTATTATATAAATAGGAATGATGCTGAACAGAGTACCAAACCTGTCTCTCACAAAAAGTGAACATACCAACACGCCAGCACAGAGAGGTGCTCACACACAGAAGATAATTTCTTCCGTTCCAAATTCTCATTACCATAACATGGGCAACCCTTAGCATGATCATGAATCTATGGAGTATTTGCTATACAACTGCTTGCCAAATTTCACTTGTGGAAAATGGATTCTCATGTGGTCTCCTTTTTCTCAGAGAGGAAGGTTAGGAGCATTTACAATTTGGCAATTGTAGGCTTCCTTCGTCAACCAAAATTCACACTGAAGATGACGGAGCAACACTAGTGAGGCCTCACCAAAGACCATCTCTTCACAACTCAACAATCCCTGATGACGGAGCAACACTAGTGAGGCATCACCAAAGACCATCTCTTCACAACTCAACAATACCTGCCATTGGCTATCACAGGAACACATAAACAAAGCAAATGGAGCTCCCTGCTTTTAATGCCAGGAAAAGTGAATGACTCATGTATTTTGAGAAGGCAGAAATATGAAAATGAAGGTGACTTCAAGAACTCCACAATGCCTCGCTAACTCACCCCTAAGAGCGTACCCTCACCCTCCTCTTCGGTTCCAAAGCACCTGGCTGACTGCCCCGAAGCTGACAGTCCTTAAGGTGCAGGGGTGAGCCTGCTGGGGTAACTTTGCACTGAAGTGATGGGATCTAGGAGTTATGTGAAATGACCCAAAGGATATGCTTCTAAGTTTTATCCAAAGTTGATGAAATCAGGTGCCACTCGGCACTACCAAAACCAAGTGTAGACTACATACAGCATGAAGTGCCTCATAGAAGGAGGAGAATCTGAGCCGTCGCCCCCCCCCCCTGCTCTTTTATGAACAGGAACATTTACTGCCTTAGAAAGAACATTCTCCCACAAGGGATAAGATGAGCCAGAACTTACTTCAGGTTCTCTAACAATGCAACATGGACGTTAAAAGAAGTTTCATGAAAAATGTTCTTAAACAATATGGCTTATTTTAGGGAGAATTAGATAATGGACAAAAATAGAATTATGTCCTTAAAAGAAAACAGCGAAACTTTTAGAGTTAAATATAGTGATGTTACAGAAGATGAAGAAAGCACACAACACACCCTTACACATCTTGGTTTTAAATGCATAAAGGGTTTGGTACCCTTGGTGGCAATGAGGAACAAATGAAATGTAAAGAAAAATAAACAACAATGGGCATATTGTCTGTGTATTTCTGTAGCTTGTAAGGCACAACACAAAAGTAGAAGCCAGATTAGGAACTTGGATGCAGGTACATTTTTCACCTAGTCAGCAACTCAGAAGAAATCAAAGAAAATATGGAGAGAACATGTCCTCTGTTCAAATTCATCTATTTTAAGATAAATACTTTTCTTTTTTATTTCTTTGGGTTTTGTTTAGACTCTTTAATCTTCTAGATCCCCCTAAAGGCAGAACCACAACAGCAACATACCTCAGATTCTTTCATCTACTTACTTCCTACTGGAAGAGAGGTAAATCTGCGTGACAATGGGAGATTGCACTGTGACAACACACAACTAGAAATTTAAAAATTAAAACAACAAAGAAAGAAAGAAAGAAGAAAGAAAGGAAAAGAAAGAAGACACACAAACATCCATACATATTCTCCAGCCTCAAAACTAAAGCAAGGATCAATTTACATTTCAAAACCCTGAAACTTGACTTGTTCAGGGGAAGACTTGCTTTATGGGCTGAATTTATTATACTTCAGTTATAAACAAACGTAGTGTGTACACTCATCTGTCCAAGAGATCTTGCACAAGGTGGATTTTACATTGAATTTCATGCACAAGATTAAAAACAAGCCCAAAATGTGGAACTTTGAAAAGAGTAAGCTAAAGGCTCCAAGGTCTAACTGTTCTGGGAGGAAGAGATCACGTCCGTGGACTGAGGGTCACAGAAAGGCCCAAAACGGCCGTAAATGTCCTTGGCGCGTACCGCAAAGTAGTACTTGCTGCCAGACACAAACTGAGTGAGAGTGCAAGCCATTGGTAAAGGGAGAGCTTTGACTTCGCCAATCTTTTTCCATTGAGAGGGCACAGTGGCACTGGGTTCCTCGTGGTAAGCATAGAGATGGTAGCTGTCAACAGTGGCACAGCTTCGATCCACTTCCAGGACACTCCAGGACAGCACGATGCCATTCTGACTCTGAACTCGCGCTAACTTCAAGTGTGGTTTCTGAGGCAGGGAAGTGCTGGCCGCTTCTGGGGGCAGACGCGGTGGCTGCGGGGCTTCAGGTAAAGGTGCAGGATGCATAGGACGTGGGGGCTCCTGGCAAAAGAAAAGATACATGGATTTTTAGCCATTACAGAATCATTTCAGAAGACACCTTAGTGATCACAGAGAGCTATCATTTTACATTAAGAACTCTGAAAAACACCAATACCACAACCAATTCTACTCAGTAAAACACAACTAATCATGCCCCCAAACAATGGCGCTAAACTTATTCAACTATATTTCCTAGACTGAAAATACTACATTCTTCTTGGAAACCAAAAATCCCTTCCTAATGGAGTATCATTGAAGAGATGTTGACATAAGTGGAAAACATCTATATCTAACGAATAATTTACAATTTAATCTTCCCTACTATAGATTCTCATTTTAGGAAAGCATTTAGAAAGCATTTATGTGTAACATACAAACTGGCACATAAAACCACACTCACTTTAAACCTACACTCTTTTATTCAAAGATAGCACCACACGTATAAATAATGCTGAACATGAATTATGTTCTTGGCCAGTCAGGATGGATACATGATACAATGAAAGACAGGAGGACTTACAGACGCAGAAATGGCCAAATGCTCCCCAACCCCCAGCCTGATAACCAGGAAAGCATGAGCAGAGGAAGCAGGGAGGCTGGCAACAAGAGTGAGTGCTAACATTTCCTCTGGCATAGGGTACATTCAAAAACGAGGCAGCAAACAGATCGGGTGAGCACAAATGCAACACACTGCTTTCTAACTCTGGACTGGATCCAAATGCCACTCCTCACCAAACTTCATGGAACAGAACATTTGTCTGTATTCCGGGTAGGGACATAGCTCAGTGCAAACCCTGATGGAGGAGGCTCTACGTTGATCTCCAGCACCCAAACAGAACAAAGCAAAGCAGTACTTCAGTTTGAATAAACTAGTGGATAATATGCTACTAAAATCCAATGCTTTATTATAGGCAACTTTTAAAAGTATAAGACAAACTATTCTAAAAGCTGCATTAAAAAAAAGTGCCTAGTCACAGGGTAAATGTGATTCCCCTTAGGGATCACCACTGAGCTGGAATCCAAACTCTGCTAATTACCATGAAAGAGGGCATGTGAAGGACAGAGGAGCTGTGGGGTTAGGACTACAGGCTGAAGCCAGAAAGAGCCTGAATCATATATTGATGGTTTCAGGGATGCAGACGTTTGCTGAAATGCATTGTTCCTAGCAGTACAGAAATTATACATAACATTTGTGGAGAGACATACAAACCTCCAGTTAACAGACAAAATCAAGTGGAGAGAAGCCCCAAGTTTAAGGGAGTAACACTGAAAACTGGGATGAGGCCTGATGGAACAGCTGCTATAGGTGTTCTCCTCTACTTATCTCTTCCTGAGTGACTAATCATCTCAGTTCATTAAACCACACAGCGACCAAGAGCTAAGAGAGGCTGGCTGAAGCCACAGGCTTGGAACTTAATGGGTTTGCTTAGAGCTTCTGTGGCCTGCTGTATTCCTTCTAGTTCTTTAACTGCGTATGTTTGTTGAATCTACTCAAGTCCCCCAACTAGTTAAACTAGTCAAGTTTTGTTTTGTCGGTGCAGTTGGGGTTTCTGTTGAAGTTTTGGGAAGAACTACAGCACTAGGTATTAAGATAAGCAAGTGTGGCTGCACAGGTCAGTGGACCCTCTGCAACACCAACTCCTGGAGACTAAGGCAAGAGGACCATGAGTCTGAGGCAGTTTGAGCTACATGAAGACCTGCCTCAAAGGAAGGAAACAAACGCAGCAAGTGCTGAAGGAATACGCTTATATGTATGCAGTTACCCTGAAAAGCTTTGTAGTTGCATTAGAATAAAATAAGAAGTCAACGTCTCTAGCAAAACAATTTAAGCTACTTAGAGTTATAGATTTACAAAGCAAAAAGTTTCAAAAGCTCTGGTGGATTATGAAGTGGGAAAACTATCCTGGTTGCTATATCATAATTCCCTGCACGAAGACAAACCTTTTGTAGCTGCAACAGTAATGGCAAAACAGCCAGAACTGAAGAAGGGAAGCTCCAAGGCACATGAGGTCTGGCTGAGTTTACCTGTACCATGGATATGGACACTGAGGAAGCACTAAACACCTCCATGACATACTATACTTGCATGTTTGTTACTTGATGTGTGTGTGTGTGTGTGTGTGTGTGTGTGTGTGTGTATTTAAATGAGAGTATCTCTACTAATCCCCATAGGGTTATGAGGCTAGAGGAAACAAAGTTCTTAGAGTAGCAAGGACACAGATGCTCAATCAATGATACTATTTTTCCACAAAAACTAAGAAAAATCACATTGTTCAGCTCTAGGTTCTAGGGCTGGGAATGTGGTTCATTCACACACACACAGACGCAGATGCAGGCAGATCTGAGTGAGGCCAGCCTGGTCCACAGGGTGAGTTTTAGGAGCCAGGGCTACAGAGAGACCTATCTCAAAAAAGAAAAGAAAATCAGACAAAAGCAAAGGAGCTAGCAGTAACAAAGAGAAAGGGTGACTCGAGCGGCATGGAAGCCAAGCACCGACACTTACAGTGTGCACTTGCGGTGGCCGGTGGTGCACCGTGAGCTGAGGCCCTGCGGATCCCAGGGTCAGTCCGTTGTTTACAACATACGTGGTTGTCTGAGGCACTCGAACTGTAACACCTGCAAAAGAAAATGAAACATAATATAAGGGAAATATCAAAATCCTACTGTAAATTTGTTTGCGCATTATAAACACTGCCTTTGATCCCAGCACTCGGGAGGCAGAGGCAGGTGGATCTCTGTGAGTTTGAGACCAACCAGCCTGGTCTACAAGAGCTAGTTCCAGGACAGCCTCCAAAGCCACAGAGAAACCCTGTCTCGAAAAACAAAAAATAAATAATAAACTAACAAATACTGCTTGCTAGTAAAACAGTTTTTTACTAATTCAAGAGGACAAATGTTTCCAACTGAAAAGTCTCCAGTCAGCCAAACTGTGACTTAACCATGACTTAACACACACGCGTCTTTACGAGGATACCAGAAATAAAAACCCTACAACACAGCTGTGCACACCAAGTGTGCGCAACAGACAGACTGGAGCCAAAGACAGACAGACAGACAGACAGACAGACAGACAGCCGCTGTCATCAAAGTCCCCCTTGGGGGGAGAGAGAGAGAGAGAGAGAGAGAGAGAGAGAGAGAGAGAGAGAGAGAGAGAGAGAGAGAGAGAGAGAGAGACGAGGCTCAGCAGGAAGAACAAACTGCTCTTGCAAAGGACCTGAGTTTGGGCCCCTGCACCCATGTCAGTTAACTCCCAATCTCCTGTGACTCCAGCTCCAGGAGATCCCATGTCCTTTTCCAGCCTGTGAAGACTGACAGGCACACAGGCAGACACACATGAACAAACGAATAAAATCTTCTTTAAAAACTCCCCAGTCCTACGTTAGTAAGGTTCTCCACCTTCTCTTTATATACTGCTAATCAGCAGAAGACACACTTCACCCCAAGGAAAACTACTGTGACATTACCCAAGGTCAACACAAGTAGAGACGCAATTATGTTTCCGCCAGACATTCTTGATCTAAGCTAGTCTTGCCAGGTGCCCTGGCTGTTCCAGAACTCATTCATGCCCCAGTCAACTACCTAGAGAAAATCCTTGAGAGAGCTAAAGCCAGACTATGATCCCAAGGCTCCATTTAGTTTAATTTTTTTTCTAGAAGCAAAGACTTAATGGAATCATAGTTTTTGGAGACAGATAATTTGTGCTTATTCTATAAAGAGTAAGAACTGATCAAAGAAAGGGAGACGGTAGATGGGAAGACAGGGAGGTAATACAGACAGACAGGAGAGTGCTGCCTCCTAATGCGGTCCTGTGTGACTCACTTCATTACTTTCCTTTACACTTTATTTATGCATTTTTATGGGTCTATTTATTTGGGCTTTTTGAGATAGGGTCTCATGTAGCCCAGGCTGGCCTTGAAATCACTATGTAGTCCAGGATAACTTTGAGCTTCTGATCCACATGCCTCCACTTTCCAAGTGTGTGCACCTAATGTCCAGCTCTAAACCTTAACTTGATTTCCTACTACTAAGACATATACTCTATGCTACTAATATACAGTATTTTAATAAATAGAGACTGGTTATAATTATAGTTCAAATAAACTAAGCATCCTTTAAATTTTTCCTTCCTTGAATTTCTTTAGCTGCTTTCCATGCCTTTAAGACTACTGGCATAGACCACCTTTGCCGTGACGTTCCTTCTCTGGGTTAAGCCACAACTTACCATTCCAACTCCAATTTGACAATTATTAAGTGTAGAGATTAATGTACATGCCTTTCAACCTCAGTATGCAGGAGGGAGGCAGAGGTAGGCAGACCTCTCTGAGTTTGAGGCCATTGTGGTCAACTCAGCAAACTTTCACCCAGCCAGGGATATATACAGTGAGAGCCTGTCTCAAAACATTAATAAATATCTAAAGGGTGCTATAATATAGACCATTAACAAAGTTAAATTGAAGACAATATAAAGACTACAAATCCTACAGTGTGTACATTCAATTTTTCTCCTTTAGTCATAAGAAAGGCTGGATGTAGTGATGTACACCTTTAATCCTAGCCCTTAGGAGGTAGAGGCAGGCGGATGGATCTCTGTGAGCTCAAGGCCAGCCAGAGACCCTGTCTCTAAATAAATAAATTAGGGAAGAAAAAAAATGATAAAATATCTTCAGAATGCATTTTAATGGATTAAACTATATGCTTTTGATCAATTGCAAAATGTACACATTGTGGAATGGTGAAGTTGAACTACTCACATTCTTACAATTTTTTTCTATGAAATCACTTAAAATCTCCAGTATCAGCAATCTCCAACACACTACATTGTTACTAATGAAGTGTGGTGTTTGCCATATCCCTTAATTGATAGCCTAATGTCAGGACAGAGCAGCACGCAAAGCCATCCGGAAGAAAAGAGTCTCTCTCTTACTGTTTTGAGGGTTGACCTGGCGGACAGCAGGAGCCTGCATAACAGTCCCTCGTAGTGGAGCCTGAGCTGGTGGTGCTGGGACAGTTGTATAAACCACTTGGTGGTTTGCAGGAGCTCTTGGTACAGGGAGTCTTGTGGTCACCTGAGTTACTGGACGATGTGTTACATTCACGGTGGTTGGAGCTACGGGAGGCAACAAGAGATACAAGAATGGAGTTTTAGTTCTATGTAAAGAATGGAGTTTTAGTTCTATGTAAAGAAGACAGCATAAAGCAGCAATTACCATCACACGAAATCTAACCATGGAGGAAAGGCTGTCAGAATCTCCTGCACATCACATACCTCAAGCCCTTCCTCCAGTCCCTCGGGTCACATGAACTTCCCCACACCAGGTGTGTCTGTCTGTCTAGCTGAGCTAACTATAAGACAAGGGACAGAGGCGGAACAGGCCATTTCGTACCAATAAGGAACAAGTTCGGTGAAACCTATCATGCAGCACCTAGCCACACTCATCGACTCAACAGACACAAGAGAAACAGCCAGCAAAGCTCAAAGAACAGACCCACCCAATACCCAGTACTACATAAAGGGGGAAGGGATTTCCCAGCATCTGGTGACAACTGCCAGTGTATCTGCTTACCTAGCAACACTTCCTTCTAAACTATGAATTAGGTAACTGTCACCCTAACTTTGGGTCGAGGTAAAGAGCCACAGAACCGCTAAGGGTTGGATAAAATACTGGCTATATTTAGGTAGAAAAATGGCATTTAAATATAAAGACCAACAGCAAACATCCATACTGGAAATAGTCAAATAAGCACATGTTTTTGCTAGAAATGCTGGCAGGGTAGGCAGCAGCTTGAGCTGCAGGACATGAGATCTCATCAAGATTCTGGAAGGCAAAAGCTCCGCAGTCACCACACTCACTAGCATTCACTTACCACATCAAGAACAAGTGTAACAATCTCACGTTCAAATCACATTTAGCTAGATCTTCCTGCAGACAAATCTCTGAGGTATAACCTAACTTCCAAGAAGCCATACTGTCTTGGTTGACTTCTAAACAGCTTAGGCGAAATAGGCTACATATTCTTGAAATGTAGTAGCAGGTAAAATATTAGCATGAACTTCTTGGTAGGATGGTAGGTTGGTTAAAACTAGCTTGAGCCTCAGATCCTGCCTCAGTGGTAGACTATAGATGGAGTTTCTGTTCCGCCTGGTCCTACAGCCGCTTTGCCTTAAATAAACATACAAAGACTTATATTATATTATAAACTGTTTGACGGCTCAGGCATCTTACTGGCTAGCTCTCTCTTAATTGTTAACCCATTCCTATTAATTTAAGTATTTCCACGTGGCCTTATCTTTCCAGAGAATACCCAGCGCACCTTATCTTTCCCATAGCTACTTGGCGTCTGCTTCTCTCTGCATTCTCTCCCAAGAATTCTCTTCTCTTCTTGTAGCCCTGCCTACACTTCTTGCCTGGCTACCAGCCAATGAGTGTTTTAGTCATCAACCAATAAGAGAAGCATATATACAGAAGGACATCCCCATCAGGAGACTGTGTACCTAGCAAGCTTAAGGCCTTAGGTGAAGCCCCCAAATATATACACACTCATGCACGTGCATGCACACGCTATGTACACCAGTCACAGCAATTTCTTGGTTATATTCAGAACAAAATCATTACAAGTAGGCTATCCAGGGAGGCAAATGGTTTATTTCTGCTCTTCTGGGCAGCTAATGACAATGACATAGATAAGGTGTCAGAATTAGTCTCTACCTATGTTGCTCAGTGAGCAAAGCCAGGCCACATCACACACTCAAAACCACAAACATCCTCTTGAAAGTGTAAGAATGATTCTTCACACAATTCCACAACCACACTGTTCTATGCACAAACTAACATTCCGCTCGGTGACTCAGCAAAGCTTACCTGAGGGCAGTAAGTGGATAGTTGTCTGAGAGGGCCCACTTGTCGGCACCCCAGATGGCGGAGCAGGCGGTGCCGGCTGAATGGGCTGTAAAGGCCGAGACATGGGCTGGGAAGGGCTCATAGCTGGCGCAGAAGGGTGACTTGGCTTTTTGGGATCTGCTAATTAAACATAAGACACATGGTTGGTGACAGGCGACACAAAGGAACACAGGCCTGACCTGGACTGGGAAACGTTACTTGCACTGTACACCAAGTCCCTCGAGAGACAACTTCTTTTTCTCATTATGTAGGTTTTTGCTGACTTGAAAACCTGATTAACTACTCCAACTGACACTTTTACAGGAATAGAGTTTTATTTTTTCAATGCAAGAACCTTCTGGATTCAATATATCATACTGACTAGGATAACTTGCAAAAATACATGTGTCTGTATTTGTAAACCTGTATCACAGACATTCTTCTAGACACATACTGTAAACTGATGGTTGTCCCTGACCATAAACGTCAATTACTTGGAGTTGCTTAGATTTGTATTAAGTGCTTGCTCATCGTCACTATTTCTTAAAGTATAAAGGCTGAAAGTATCAAAAGGGTCTCTGATGGCCTACAAAATAAATGTCTACCTCTCAGACAAAGCTAACATTACAAAACACTTGGATGGTATGCTATGAAGAGCATCAGCTGACCGTGCTCTACAAAAGATGACCCTCCTGCATTCCATCCATCCTCTGGTACTTCTCATTAAAATGCAATCAAGAGCTTGGTTCACTCAGCTTGTCTCAACAGAACAATGTACTTCTGAATGGGAGAATTCACATGGCCCAGAGGTGAGGGAATGAAAGCAGCCCTAAGGGGCTAACAGGCTAGCGGGCAGGGTGCCAGGACTCATGGCCAGCTCTGCCCTCCCAGCATCCTAAGGGGCTAACAGGCTAGCAGGCAGGGTGCCTGGACGCATGGCCAGCTCTGCCCTCCCAGCATCCTAAGGAGCTAACAGGCTAGCAGGCAGGGTGCCGGGACGCATGGCCAGCTCTGCCCTCCCAGCATCCTAAGGGGCTAACACGCTAGCAGGCAGGGTGCCTGGACGCATGGCCAGCTCTGCCCTCCCAGCATCCTACTGTACTTATTTCTGCTCTTTACAAACTTCTGAGAGCCACGCCAATCTATGAAAGCAAACCGAACACAACTCCAAGTGAAATGGCAATTTCAAAGTCTTAAATCACCATCAGACAAGTGCACATCACACCCGCATGAGTCAGCCTTGATGAAGGACAGGGTAACTGTCTCAACTGAACCTCAGCTGTACACAGTTCTATAGTGATTAAAGTTAACTATATCTACTTAATTTTATTTCTCCCAAATCAACTGTTTTATATCCCAAAATATAACTTTGTTAAACCTTCGCTAAGTTTATTGACTTCAAGATAAAACAATTAGCATTTGATCCTTCCAAATGCATACATTATCATCATGGTTTTATATATGTCTGTGAACAAAGACACTGATAGCCAAAGAAGTCAGATAAACACTATACTTTGAATCACGACTGGATATTTACATTATAAATCACAGTAAAGACTACATTGGTGAACATTGATGATTATGATGATGGACCTCTGAATTTTAACTCAGGACTTTCCTAATTAGAATTAACCAAGGAACATTTATTCATGAGTCCGCAGAATATGGCTTAGTAGCTATCCAATTTAGTTTCTGAATACTGCAACTAAGAGAATTACTATTAAATTTTGATTTTTATTTACATAACACTAAAGGAAATCAATTCTAAAGATCAAAATTAAATGCACATACACTTAAAAGTCTCTACACTAGAAGAGGAAGGAGAGGGGAGGGCCAGGGCGAGGGCAAGCAAGCAAAGAGGGAGACTCGATCCCTGGGTGTCCTGCTGAGTCTGCTGCTTCCTAAGGTCCTTCAGCTCAGATGAGGGCAAGGGTTCCATAGCGAACAATGGGGTTAGCAGGCATAAGGGAAGCATCCTAACTGCTGCTTTCCTCTATAGCTTGCATCTTCATTCAGGGTTTGACTGCAGTTTCTTAACTATAATTCTACAAGGGTGAGACACATCAATTTTACCTTCCCAAAATATCACCAGATATTAAGAGAGAAGCGTCACTATAGCATTTCCTTGAAGAATTACTATTTAAGTACCTTGTGTAGTTCCACTCTCTTCATCATCCATCGTGAGGTCAATGACACCACTGGAATCATTGCCAGAAGCTTTCCCACTCTAAAAAACAAAACTTGGTTGATTCTCTAATGGAACTGGTAAATACCAAGTAACTGGTGGTAACGGTTAGGGTAAAAGGGGTAATGGCCTACTTCAAGCCAGGCCCCTAGGTGCCTTTATCTCAACAGTTTGACAAGTAAACAGCACAGCACATCTGTGAGTTCAAACTCACAGAGCTGGCAGATGCCTCAGTGGGTAAAGGCACTTGCTGCCAAGCCTGACCAGAGTTTGAGCTCTGGGATTCACATGGTGACAGAAAAGAACTCATTTCCTCCTACAAGTTGTCCTCTGACCTCCACTTGCACATTTTGGTACATGAAGACTCATACATATACAATTACCAACATATAACAAATAAAACATAAACACTAATTATTGCAATGCATCATTATTTTCCAATACCTTCTAACAAAAATTCTAACGGTTTTAAAACTAAAGCTGTCTGTTACACAGAGCTGCTGTAAGTGCTACACCATTAAATACAAACAATATCCATTTCCCAACAATGAAAGCACCAGCCAGCCTTACCCCAGGTGATCAGCTATGGATGGATCAAAACTAAGGACTACATTCACAGAGAGGCTGCAAAGAGAACTGGAAAGTGCTCCCCCAAAAACACATGGTTATATCATTAGGGGATATCCAATTTGACCAAACTCAGCACAGTGTCCAAAATCATTATAAGACAATTAGGGTTAAAAGCAAAACCACAGCAACAGTAACAGAAGAGGGTAGACCAGCTCTGGCTGCAGAGCCAGCATTTGCAGTCAGATAGACTTGCTGCAGCTTAGGTTCCAACTTGTGAGCTGTACGAATTAATCTCTAAATATAGATGTGTAACTAATTACAAAGGCTAATCCAAATTATGTACAAAATACGTAACATCACATGTGAAATATGGTATCATTTAGCAAATGATAATCATAATTTGGCATGGCATCTTGAGATGGACTCTAAACAACAAAGGTGTTCATGTGTAAAACTCAAGTGGGAACTAAAGCAGTGGAATCTGGGCCGCCCTCTGGTCTGGCTCTCCAGGCAGAGGTCCTTGCTGCAGCGCCTGACCACCTGAGTCTGATCTCCAGGCCGCACCAGATGGATGGAGGAGAGACTGACATCCACAGCCACCTCTGCCCACAGGAGCACGGTGACACATACGCACAATAGATAAATGGAGTAGGAACAATTAGAAGAAAAGAATTCCCTGACTTTAGAATCCCAACAGTTATTCTCAATCTTGTAAAAACTCTTTCTACAAAAATTTCATAGACGTTTATATAATTACAAACACCATAAACTGGTTTAATTCAAAGTTAAGTTTCTAGTCCTCAAGGAATTAGAAGTCATTTACTTGCTAGCATCATGTATTATTAACAAGGTTCAGTTTTCAAAATCTACCAAATTTTGAAGCCATGGACCAGACATTACAAGACATGGAGAGGAAAAAAAAACCAAAAACCAAAAACACACAGTACAGTGGATACATCTAAATAAATAATCAACAAAATCAGACTCCAGTCCAATACTATCCACTGGAGATTAAGAGTACAAAGTAACTATGAAAATTATGATACTAAAAACTGAATAAGTAAGAAAAACTAAGAGGGTCGGGCGGCGGTGGTGCACACCGTTAATCCCAGCACTCGGGAGGCAGAGGCAGGCGGATCTCTGTTAGTTTGAGACCAATCTGGTCTACAAGAGCTAGCTCCAGGACAGCCTCCAAAGCCCCAGAGAAACCCTGCCTCGGAAAACAAACAAAAAAACTAAAAGGAAAAAGAATAGGGCTGAAAATGATTCTCAGAGAAGAGAGTAGCTGGGCGTGCCAGAGACAGGATGGCTGAGTGGGTGAGAGAGCAGTGTATTACTCTTGCAGAAGACCGGAGTTCATTACCAGACACGGGCAGCTAGCTCACGACTGCCTGGAACTTCCCCGTCAGAGACTCTGATGCCCTCTACGTACCTCACACAGACATGCGCATGCACACAGAGCTAAATGAATTTTTAATTAGTTGGAACTCCTGATGTCCTGATGTAGTGGCACACACTCTCGGTACAAAGCAGGCCAAGGCAGGAGGGTCTCTGTGAGCTTGAAGCTAGCCTGAGCTATACAGTGAGTTCCAGGACATCCAGAGGTATATAGCGAGACCTGTCTCGAAAACAAAACAACCTTCTCTAGTAAAGTAAATAAAAACAGCTTAAATCTCTTTCTCTCTCTTTTTTTTTTTTTTTAATTAGCTGAAGTAGGTGGGTTGGGGGAGGTCAGGAAGAGAAAGGGATAAAGAGCAGGTTAAAAAAAACTAAGGAGGCTGGGCATTGGTGGTGCACCCCTTTAATTCCAGCATTTGAGAGGGAGGCAGAGGCAGAGACAGGCAGAGGGGCAGAGGCAGGATCTCTATGAGTTTGAGGACAGCCTGGTCTACAGAGTGAGTTCTAGGACAGTCTCCAAAGCTTCAGAGAAACCCTGTCTTAAAAAACCAAACCAAAACAAAACCAAAAAACCAAAACCAAAATCTAAGGATAATGAAAAAGCCTTATGGAAAATCACCACTTTTAAAATAATTAAAACATATAAAGAAAAGGGAATCTGAATGGAAGTACCCTGCAAAGGTGGGCAATGTCCCTCCCAGGAGACATGGGATGCTATTAAATAAAATTTTCTGTCATGCATGGTTAATGGTCATGGAGGCCCCCAGAACAACACAGCCTATTACTGTTGCTCTTCTCTGTCTACCATAAATAACTACATGGTAAGAGCACACTGCTGAAGATAGCACACTCTTTGGTTGCAGGACATGAAGAAATCAATCTGGAACTGACTGGAAACTTCCTCACTGTCATCTTTCATAGTGCTGGCAGGCCACCGGGAGAGGAAAGATATCACTGGTCTAACCAGTACCGGTCCCGGCATGCCACAATACTGATCTTCCAGGCAATTTGACATCCCCACTGATACAATAGTAGTAATGTAATGGGCCAAATAGTGACATTTTGCTACGGAGATAATCAAATCTGAGGCTGCCCCACAGAAGGCAATGTGTGACTGGTATTGTAAACCTGGTCAAACTATAGTGTGTGGGGGAGGGTGCGGGGTGGAGCAAACGGACACGCTACTATTATTATCATTTGCTAAACTATCAAACCGTCTTCTAAATATTTCTGTTTTAGCCATGATTTTTACTGCTCTTGATTTTGGTCAGAGAACCTTCTCTTTGCCAGACAGCTGTTAATACAAAACTAGTTAAAGGCCTCATGAGAGAGACTGCCTCCCACCACCCTAGGCCAGGAGCTGGGAATGATGATGAGAAGAGACGGGAGGAGTGCTGGGAACACTGCCTTCTGCACAGACACGGCAGTTTGGTAATGACCACACAGGCTGTGACAGCCTACAGCAAGAGACCCTAAGGTCCCGCCAGTCAAGTCAAGCAAGGGTAAAGAAGGGTTCATGAGGCCCTGCCCTAGCTAAGGCATTAGGAGCAGTTGGTGGCCACTGGAAGAGGGTGCAGCCACTGCAGGTTAACCCCACCCCCATGCACACATGGGCAGCAGTAACTGGGACTGTGGGTTATCTGGGAGGGGCATGAAATTGAGAAGAGATGTGTTGGGGGGGACCTAGGAGGAGTGGATGTGATCAGAAAACATTGTATACATGTATAGAATTCTCAAAGAATATCAACTATGTTAAAAGTCATCTGGCTGGGCTCAAAGGCAGTTTATAAGATGCAGATGAACTCCGTGAAATTGATGAGCCATCAAGAGAATTTTTCCAGCCCAAGGAAGAGAGAATAAAACAAAAGAAGTGTCAGTTCAACAAAAATCTGACTGAGGGCCAGTGCAATGCTTGAGTTGCACCCCCAGCACCTAGCTAGACTAAACTGACTCCCATTAGCTGTCCTCTACTCTCCCAGTGGACCTTGCCATACCCCCAAACAAATAACCTTTTAAGTGAGGGGAAGGAAAGCTGAGTATGTGAAGAAATAATGACACCCAAAAAAATCTGAAGAAAAGCATTTACAAATTGAAAAGTTGCAATGAACCTCAAGCAGAACACTAGGAAATGCATCCCCCCCCCCCCATGGAGGGCCTCACCTTTCCTGGGAAAAGGAGGGAGTATTGGGAGAGTTGGTGGGAGGGTGTGGGAGGAGGGGAGGGGAGGGAAAGGGAGAGGGATCTGGGATTGACATGTGAAGCAACCTTGTTTCTACTTTAAATTTAAAAAGTAAAAAAAGAAATTTACTCCCATGTAAAGCACAATGACACCACTGAAATCAACAGAGAAAAGAAAATGTTGAATACAAACAGGGAAATTACTTGCTGTAGAGTCCTTGCTGCACTGAACAGTTCATTCAAATGCTGATGACTTATTAAAGTCCACTAAACTAAAACAAAAGTACAACAAAGGCCTCCCGAAGGAAAAGGAACAGAAAACTTACATTCATGAGTTTGAAACTAGCCTGGGCTACATAAGATCCTGTCTCCAAAAAAAACAAACAACAACAATAAAACCAAAAACCTACAACCTGCAATTAAAGATATAAGAAATCATAATTTCTGTTGATCATAACAGAACTCTGAGGTAAAGGGGACAATCTTACCTGTGATGTGCTATCTGCCACTTTCTTATTAACAGAAGAATCTACTGTTTTGTTTGTCTGGGTTTCTGAGAATTAAAAAAAGGGGGGAAATTTAACACATGTATAATAATTTCCATATTCTTCTCCAACTATTTTTCTATCAGCATGTCCCAGATGGTTTCTCTCACAGATCAGAAGCTTCATATACTTTTAAATTATAACACTCATTCTCCAGCAACTTAACCTATCCTAAAGAATACCTGGGAACTGTAATTTAACATTTGTACAATGTGAATGTTCCAAGATGAGAACACACTTAAGTGAAGCATCATTCTTTCACAAGATGTGAAAATCGCTGGGGGAAGATCTTGGATCAAAAGTGTTCATGATAAATTCATTGCAGGTTACAGAAGCCATGAGGAACACATATGCACAGATTACTTTGTGCGGGTGCACACACTTGTTCACAGCTATGTCTGGGGGCCTGTGGTTGACGCCAGCTGTCTCCCTTACAGCCCACCACCTTATTTTTCTAGGCAGTCTTTCAGTGAACCTGGAGTTCACTGATTCTTAGACAAGGAACTCAAGGAATCCGCCCGTATCTGCGTCGCTCCGCTGGCTTCTGTGTAAATCCCCAGCTCTGAACTGGGGTCCTGGAGCTTGAGCAGCAGACAGCTTACTGAGTCACACCCACCCAGATTACTTCCTGTGTTCATTTGCATTTAGCTGGCATCAAGTTTCCAGGGGAAAATTGTTATATACATGAAAACAGAAAAGCAAGCATGTCCCTGCCCAGTTTCTATAGGCAGAAGAGAAACTTTAAGAGCTTATAAAATAGCTTTTCCATCCATTGAAGGGATTCACTTTCATTCTTTGATAATAATTAGTTGCATTATCAAGAGTGTTCTTATGTCAAAACATCCCATCTTCTTTCCAGAGATAAACAATTTTTTGGTCAAAGTATGGTATTCCTGTTCTTTTCAAACCCTCAGAACATATACAGATTGGACCACTTATGCCTGAAAACTGATAAAGCTGTGTATATTGCATATATAATTCTACATTTAAGGAATCAATTAAGAGAAACACCCACATGTTGGAGAAGTAACGTATTAATATAAATGCACTTTTTAAAAATTGTTAAAACTGGCAGGGTGTAGTGGTGCACATCGTTAATCCCAGCACTTGGGAAGCAGAAGCAGGCAGAGCTCTATGAGACAGAGGCCTAGCTGATCTACATAGCAAGTTCCAGGCCTGCCGGGTAGAACTATGTAAGACCCTGTCTCAAAAACAATAAATACATATATACAAAAATGTTTTCTATGTAAATTTCCTGTAAGACTTTTACCATAAAACTAATTCTAGGTTACTTGTCTTACATGCTAAAGAATTAATATACACAGGCAATATTACCAAAACATCAGACTTTTTGTTTCTTTTTTTAAAAGATTTTATTTATTTATTATGAACACAATGTTCTGCCTGCATGTACACCTGTAGGCCAGAAGAGGGCACCAGATCTCATTATAGATGGTTTGGAGCCACCATGTGGTTGCTGGGAATTGAACTCAGGACCTCTGAAAGAGCAGTCAGTGCTCTTAACTTCTGAGCCATCTCTCCAGCCCTTTTGTTTCTTTACATACACACTAAATGTATGTGTGTGTGTGTGTGTGTGTGTGTGTGTGTGTACATAATGCTGTTTTGTTAATCAGAACGATTCTATTCTTAGCATAACAAGTCAATTATTCACAAAACAGTAACAATATTCCTTTCTCTAGATTTTCAATATGCCCTACCCTTTTAACTACAGGCTAAAAGTATCCAAAACTTTTTGTTGTTGTTGTTATTTTCTTTTAAGACACGGTTTCTCTGTGTAGCCTTGGCTGTTTGTCCTGGAACTCGCTCTGTAGATCAGCCTGTCCGTGAATTCACAGAGATTCACTTGCCTCTGCCTCCCGAGTGCTGGGATTAAAGGCGTGCACCACCAACGCCTGGCTGTGAAATGAAATTTTAGCTTAAAAACCTTTCTATCATCTTGGACACAGTTATTTTATCACCTGCTTGGTGGATTACATTATTTAATACCAGCTGGTCATTTTTAAGAAGCATTTCATTTTTATGTGTAGTGTGTGTGTGTGTGTCTGTCTGTCTTGAATGTGTACCACAAATATGCAGATGCCTCTGAAGGTCATAAGAGGGTGTCAATCAATCCTCTGGAGCTAGAATTATAGGCAGTTGTTAAGTTTTGCAATGTGGGTGCTGGGAACTGAACCCAGATCCTCTGCAAGAGCAGCAAATGCTCTTAATTGCTGAGCCATCTCTCTACTGCAGTCTTAGCATTTACAGGTACGACGTGGCAGTATCCGATGGTAGGTCTGGATAATTATATGAGTAGAAATGGGAGGCAGAGAGTTTGCAGAAACTCCAAAGAAATTATGGGTGAAGAAGTAACTGCTTAGTATTATTTAAACTCTAGTTTCCTCATATTTTGGAATGAGAGATGTTCAGTAAATTCTATACAACAACATAACTCCTTTACAAATCAACCTCTTAAAAGCTATCTTACTGTGCTGGGGAGGTGGCTCAGAGGTTAAGAGCACTGGCTGTTCTTCCAGAGGTCCTGAGTTCAATTCCCAGCTACCACATGGTGGCTCACAACCATCTGTAATGAGATCTGGTGCCTCTTCTGGATTGTAGGCATACATGCAGACAGAACACTGTATACATAATAAATAAATCTTAAATGTGGAAAAAAAAGCTATCTTACTAAATGAGACTAACACTGAAAGCTTTAGAAGTCCAAACCAGGAGCACAGAGTGCCCCTGCAGAGAACCCAGAGTTCAGGCTCCAACACCCTACCAAGTAGCTCATAATGAATTAACTCCAGCTCTAAGCAAACTGACACCCTCTGTCCTCACATGTGCGTGCATGTGTGCGCGCACACACACACACACACATTTAAAAAGCAAGTCCAAACCATGTTTATAAAAAATGATTTTTTTTTGCATGGAATGTTTTATTTCAAGTATGCCTGAGCACCATGTGCAAGTGTTGGTACCCAAAGAGTCCTGAGGAAGGCACAGGATCCCTGGGACTGGAGTTAAATGATTTTGAGCTGCTTTCTGGGTGTTAGGAATCGACTTGGGGCCTCTGGAGGAGCAAGGAGTCGTAACTGCTGAGCCATCTCTGCAGCCCTTGCTGTTTGGTCTTACAGTAACAAATTATCAAGAGATCATCATCAAATGAGGCCACTTCTTCTCTTCTGCACTTTAATGCTTCCAATTCTCATCTAATGGACTGCTCCTGCCTCAGCATTTGTCATCTAATGGACTGCTCCTGCCTCAGCATTTGGTCGACCTAAATTCATTGCTATCTCTATCAAACCATTTTCCACTCAGCGGTCAATATTCATGGATGCCACACTCCCCCATACACTAAAGAATTGTGTAATGTTACCATTCCCTCGTAAGGTGTCTAGCCCATACCTTTCAAGGACTCTCATCCCCCTCTACATCTTCTTAAAGAGCCTACTTTAACATTTATTACATTTATAACTACCTATTTAATGGCAAGGCTTCATATTTAATCTATAGAGTTAGTGAGAAAAGGACTGCCTTACATGTTTCTATGTGCCTGCAGGACGTTAGAAAATTACAAGCACCAATTATTTCTTGAAGGAATAAAGTACCATTTAACCCTAAAGGATATCTACTTCATTATAAACAAGAACTATTTACTTAAAATCCATTAAGGATATGATGACCTGTAACAAAGATATACAAATGTAATCTAATTATATAGCACATATTTTATTAAGTAAATACATGTTTATAAATATAAGACATTGCAACTTTTAGTTATATGATCTACTAATTAATATGTAATAATGTTATAAGCATATATAATCTAACTTCATTTTTCATATTCAGCAAAAATTTGCCACTTGATTCCAGCTTAAACTATGGGTGGTCTAAAAGGACAAATGACTACTATAATTTATGGCATCCCTGAAATTAGGCATGGCCAAAGAATTTCTTTCTTCTTTTTTTTTTTTTTTTTTTTTTTTGAGACAGGGTTTCTCTGTGTAGCCCTGGCTATCCAGGAGCTCTCTGTAGACCAGGCTGGCCTCAACCTACAGATCTACCTGCCTCTGCCTCCCAAGTCCTGGGATTAAAGGTATGCGCCACCACTTCCTGGTGATATATGGTTTTTAACTCTCTCTTGCATTAAACTTCTGAAGTTAGATACTTAAAATATATTTACTCAATTTTCCTGGCCCACCAAATCTATCATAAAAAGAAATAAAAAATAACACAACGCTTGTTACAAAGCCTGTATAAAAACCGACCAAAATGAGATAATTACTAAAAAATGAAATAGCAATGCTAACTTCCCAATCTTTTAGACAGGGAAGGGCAGAGGGGAGAAGACGGCAAGTGTCTGGGCACTGAGAGAGTGAGGCAAGAGGAGTCGCTTCTGGTTTTTAAGACTACTGGCTAAAGTCATCTATGAAATAAAGAAAAAAACATTAAAGTTCCAACACATAAACTTTTTTTTAAAGTAGAGTTCAGCATCCTGAACTGACCATTACATGGATCAAATTGTGACAGATCCCATGAGGCTATACAAATATTACTCCTCATAAGAAAGCCCAGTGAAATAAACCTCTCTTATACTCCACTTTAGTGGTGTCATTTATCACTAGATATTCAGGAAATTACTATAAATAATCAAGCAAATTCTGTTTACCCCATTTTTCCAATGATGCTAGAAAGAGCTTTTGTTTCTGTTACTAAGCAAACCAACTTACCAGTTCTTGGGGTGGCAGAGCTATTTTGTTCTGCAGAAGATGAAGTGCTAAAAGCGGATATTGGGATTTTCATCTGTATGGGGCCACGATTGTTTGATGAGCTATACAGTCCTGATGGGCCTACTGGGGGTAAAGAAGTCCTTGTGGCCTGCACAATAGAATGTGCGGTCGGGACGGCCTGAACAGCGAGTGTTGTCCCCAAGGGCGCAGCAGTGGCAGAAGAGTTCCTCTGAATACTAGGACTGGGCACTGACGGAATGTTTGGTTTAGTGGGGTTTGGCAAGGGTGGCAAGGATACTGGATTTTTGGTAAGCCCACTCACTGTCGGTGGGCTTTGCACAGATATGAATTCAACGCTGCCAGACGGTTGATTCGTCACGATAGTTCCTGGATGGCTTTGTAGGAGCTGAGGCTGAGAGGTCACGGCAACGGGAACATGCAGAATCACTGGCAAGGGCTGCAGGGAGATTGTAGGCTGAGGGTTTCCACTAGGCACCTGAGTACTGGCAACTACTGTGGCTGTGCTGGGAGCGGGAAGAAGAGAGGCTGCCGGCAGAGAACCTGAGCTCGCTGAAGGCTGCAGTTTAGGCTGACTGCTGACGATTGCTGGAGGAGTCACAAGGCTGGCTGAAGACACTGCAGAGAAAACACAAGTCTCAGTCTCGATCGCTGCCGTAATTAGTCAGCAAAAATAAGTCACAGATATATAGTTTACATAGCAAAACCATCGCAAAATAATGTTCAGGGTTAAGTTCAAAAACACTGAAATGTTTAGAGGTGATTTTGCATGTACACTTGGTTTCTTTATAAAAATGCCACATGATTTAATGTTAATACTCAAGATTGCTATCTTAGTATCAAAACAGCTCTTGAAAATTACAACACTCACTTCAGAGGAACTAACTGGAAAAGCAACTAAAAAAAAACTGAAAACTCAGTAAAAATATGCAGGTATTTTTTAAACCTCATTCTAAACAGTGTAAATGGCTTAAACACCAACACTACCCAGCTCAGGTAGGAAATAGGGAAAGCGGTGGCCATTAGTGAGTGACGCTGAGGCTGTCTCACTGAGTTCCTAGGGAAAGAACTCATCGTGGGAGAAGGAGCCTTTAGAGGAGACGCTGTACACACTGCTGACACAGAGGAAACTAAGCAAACATGGAAATAAATTGAGAAATGGAACAAGCCAAAGAGGGAAAAGAGTAAGTGCAGACTCCAGAGAGTTACAGTAGCTTTTGACTCAACTAACTACTTAGGTTTAGTCTCACTGGAATAGGGTTAAACTATAACTTAATTGACTACTCAGATATCTAGTTTTTCCAAAATCATAGACACACCAGAGCAGTAATTCTCAGTGAGTGCAGAGAGCTACCTCTAGTTTCCTGGGAACCTTGCAAGGACTTTACAATGTCAAAGCTATTTTCATAATAGTAATGAGACATTTGACTTTTGCACTTTGTGGGCAAAAGGTAAAATGGCTGCTGGCTTAGTTCAGCAGGTCCGTATTTCTGGAAATTATATCCTAAGACAGAGAATAGAGAACTTTACACACACCACGTCTTTTCCTATGTACATGTAAACCTTAACAACATGGGAATGTTTTGAGAAATGTGTCACTAAATAATTCCAATACTATATGATCACAAGACTGTATAAATCTAGCTGGGATACATCAATCATTCAATGGGTCAAGAGACAGTAAGTAGGAAATATATGCAGCTACTACAAGCATAAAATGGCATCATCAGTTTACAGTACACTACTGGTAATACTAATAGAGTAAATAGTTGTGTTCAGTATCCCACACAACTCTATTTACTACAGTCTGTATAGCTCACAGAGCTATAGCTCTGCTCACATGAACATGGCGCACTAAGGAGTAACATGCTGAGTGACTATCTACAATAGTGAAATGGCTACGGCCTCAGCAGCTGACAAGAATTCCTTTATGATCTCACCGGATAACTGTTTTAAATGCATTCGCAACTCACTGAAACGTCATGACCATAATTAGAAATTGTACACTAATTTGGAAATTAGGCATAGTAAAGAATAATAAAGCAATTATCACAATAAAAGATATGAATTATTAGTGGAATGTTCCATGTGATATCCATAGACCATGGTGACAAACAATGGAAAATGAAGTTGTGGTCAGGAGAAAAATTACAAAATCCAAGGTAGTACAGAGACACCAAATACTCCTGTCACACTAACCTCTTCCCTAATGAATGCTTATTACAGTATTTTAAAAGTAAATTCCACTTTAAAAATGTCCATAAAGAAGTAATAAAAACTACAATTTTTATTATGTCCCATCCTCAAGTAAAATCATAGGCTGGCCTTGAACTTACCATCTGCCTGCCATAGCCTGATAAGTTCTGTAATTACAGGTCTGTACTTACAATGCCTAGCAGGACCTACTCCCCTGAAAGAGTGACTTACAAAAACAACGAGAAAAGCATACGATTTCTGACTCTAGTCTGCACTAGCTTCACAGAGCTACCACCAAAGGGGAGTCCCCAGCTATCCACCCTGTTTCCATCTGTCCGTCTATCCACCCTGTTTCCATCTGTCCAGCTATCCACCCTGTTTCCATCTGTCCAGCTATCCACCCTGTTTCCATCTGTCCAGCTATCCACCCTGTTTCCATCTGTCCATCTGAGGCTGCACTCCTTTCGTGTTAGATGTCAGCAGACTGGAAGACATTGAAAGCAGCCACTACAGACGTGAGAATCCAGCCAGCTTTAGCTGTTTAACATCTTACCCAAGATTTAAAGAAATATGTAAAAGGCAACACATCCCAGTTTTCACTGACATTTACACATGTCCACATATGCTCATGTGTGTACATGAACATGGAGGCCAGGGGACAGCTCAAGTGCCATTTCTCTTTCAGTATTTTTATTCAGTCATGGGCACCTGCACACACAGTCTTGTTCATCTTGGTGGCAGTCACTGTCCGTCTCCCTTTTTTTCCTTTGTTGGGACAGGGTCTTACCGGCCTGCAGCTCCCCACGTAGGCTGGCCGGCCAGAGCCTGGTCCCCTCCTCTACCACTGGGACAGCCATGTGTGGCAGCTGCCTTTGTTTATTTATTTAGTGTGGCTTCTAGAAATAAAACTCAGATCTCTGCCCTTTGACTGATAATTTTTTAAAACTATAGTTATTTTCTATTTTTAAAAAGTTTCTTTGTGTGCACACAGATTATCATTAATTTATTTCTGTGTGGTTTTTGGTTTACTCAAGACAAGGGCTCACTATGTAGCCCTGGCTGTCTTAGAACTCACTATGTAGACCAGGCTGGCCTCAAACTCAGAGATTCGCCTGCCTCTGGGCTTATTATTAATTTTAGGTAAACAAAAGTCCTTAATTTTTATTTTAATTCAATTGATAGTACCAATTAGTTTGTAACTCAAAAATTCTCTCCAGTTCTTACTAATGTCATGAGACTTAAAGGGCCAGAGATGAGAAAGTCTGAGAAGTACTACACTAGGAACCTCAATGTCTATCTTTTCATGTGTACCTGTCTACAGTCTGAAACTGTTTTAAAGGCATTCATGTTTACACCAAAGCATCCTGTTTTCTAACCCATTTCCAACCACAAAAGAATATAAGAGAACCAAAGATAGTAGGTCCCAAGAAAATATATTTTTGGTATTAAAAAACAAGTTACCTGCATTCCCAGGAGTTTGAAAGGATGATGGTGGACCCTCGCTAACATTTCTTTTGGACTCCAGCATCTGTCGGACTGTGCCTGCATTTCTAGGAAACAGATACATGTGCAGTCAATGGCTATGCCATCCTAGGGGAACCCACTAAAGCACAGGAAAAACAGTGGCCACTGATGGGAAAGGGTAAGATCTGGGATTTGCACCCAGTCCCTGAGGCCACAGTTGGTACACAGACTGCCATGTCAGAGAACACTGCACTAGAGTCCCTATCCGTATTCGACTGTTGTCAGTTACCTAAAGACTGAATACAAGGGAAGGCACGCTCTTTTTTTGTTGTTGTTTGTTTTGTTTTTGTTTTTTTTTTTTTTTTGAGACAGGGTTTCTCCATGGCTTTGGAGGCTGTCCTGGAACTAGCTCTTGTAGACCATGTTGGTCTCGAACTCACAGAGATCCGCCTGCCTCTGCCTCCTGAGTGCTGGGATTAAAGGAGTGAGCCACCACCACCCAGCTGGGAAGGTACATTCTTATCACTGACCAAAGCAGTTTTCAATTGTTAAAAACTATTAATGACGCCACGCGGTGGTGGTGCACGCCTTTAATCCCAGCACTCAGGAGGCAGAGGCAGGCGGATCGCTGTGAGTTCGAGGCCGGGCTGGACCAACAGCCTCCAAAACAATACAGAGAAACCCTGTCTCGTAAAAACCAAAAAAAAAAAAAAAAAAAAAAAACCCAAAAACTATTAATGACAAGTTCTTAAAGAAATATATAGGGTTTAGGGGAGGGGTGGCCTCTAGATTTAGTCCTCAACACTGCAAAAGCAAAAATAAGGTCCTAACAAAAGAAAACACTCTAATAATTAACAAAAACAATACATAAAATATATAAAGGGGAAGGAGAAAAGCAACTATGACATGACTCATTCACGACTGCACAGGCATTTACAATTACACACCAAGACTAACCTTGCTAAGTTAAGCAGGATGTACGGACCATAGTTCTTACCTGTAGGTCACATTGTTATTGCTGCTGACATCACTGGCAGGCTTTCCTGGTGATATAGGTGGGTTTGGAGGGCTCTGAAAGAGGGGGAAATACCAAAGTCAAATACAAATTTCAATATACAGGAACTGTTTTTAAAAAAGACATTCAAGTACTTGCTCAGTACATGATCCCTCACTTAACTAATACAATAGGAAAACACTGCAGAGTCAGACATCACTACTTTTGTCTTTCCCTGTTTTCTTGTGGAAGTTTTTCTTCATAAATCTCAAATTTCCCAAACTGTCAAGAAGACAGCCTTGTCTAAAGATAAAGAGTAAGTTCCAGAATAGTCAAGCTTAGGCAGTGAAAGAAACAATCAAAAACAGAAAGGTGGTGAAGATGTTACTGAATGAGAGGGACATGGTCCAGTCCTAGCATGCAACAGAATCTGGCAGCTTTGACCACGTGGTTCTTCTGGCTTTAGAGTTGAGGACATAAGAGGTGTGGAATCTCCCTCTGCAGCTAAGGAAAGCCACTGGTCCATGTGGCCCTCCATGGAGGCCCACAGAAGACATTGCATGAAGCTGTGAAGGTGAAGGCTGGATTGCCTTGGAGACCCCAACATGTTGGAGATGTCAGAATCATGGGACACCTGTCAAGGATTGCTCACAGGGAGTAGAACCAGCCCAAGAGGAAAAGTGTGCTGCAGTCAACAAAGCTCAAAGGAGCTTGAGATCTGAAAAGTACTTTGACATCAGAAGGAGATGCAGAGTTTGGAGTTTGTCCAGCTGATTTTCAGGCTTGCTTTGGTCCAGTACTTTATACTCCCTTTCCTCCCTTTTGGAATGGTAACATATATCCTGTGCCATTGCTAAGTAATGTGACTTGGTTTTTTATTTTAATTTTACAGGGATTACACTTAAGAGACTGCGTTGAGTTTTAGAAGAGACTTTGAACTTTGGACATTTAAACTGTACTGGGGCTGTTATTAGATTGAATGTATTGCATTATGAAAAGGCTACAAGCCTATGGGGACCAAGGAATGGAATGTGGTCATTTGAATAAGAATGTTCCCCACTGGCTCAAAGATTTGAATGCTTGGGCACCTGGAAGTGGCATTATTAAGAGAAATGACCTTGTTGGAAGGAGTGTATTGTTGAGGGTGGGCTCTGAGGTGTTAAAATGCTCAAATCAGGGCCAGTGTCACCCTCTCTTCCTGCTGCCTGCTCATCAAAATGTAGAACTCTCCAGCACCATGTCTGCCAATATGCTGCCATGTTTCCCACATGACAATAACAGACCAAGCCTTTGAAACTGTAGGCCAGCCCCAATTGGTTTTTCCATTGCAAGAGTTGCCATGGTCATGGAATATCTTCACAGCAATAGAACACTAAAGCAACAAACACAGCTAGAAGAGCAATCCTTACTTCTTGTCTTTTCTTAAGATCATCTTTGGCTGCTCCAAAACGTTTGGTTAATCTGGCTATTTTGGCCTAGAAAACAAACAAAAGTCAAGTTGTGTAACTCCTCATAAGTCTGCTATACACAAGAGAAATCTAGATAACAGGCTCTTTAGAACAAAGTAAGACAAGCTGATTGCAAAATACATACTTGGAAAACACAGAAAATCATAGGAAACCCACATGGCTCCTGAAATAATCGCCAGGTGTAAATACTAATAGACCAGCTTGCCCTAACCCACAACTACATGTGTTTACTTTCAACAGAATATTTTTTGAATAAATATGGTTTCATTTGCAGTTATTTTACAAAATGGTTGTAATCACACTTATTTTTCTTACTGAAAACATACAGGCATACATGTAAGTCCTAAGAGATCCCCTGACAAAACTACTTGGATATCTAAGTACTGTACTGACTCATTTGTACGTGAACTTTTCTACTTAGGTGGTGGTTCTCAATGTTCCCAACACTGCAACCCTTTAATACAGTTCTTCATGGATCTGGTGCCCTCTTATAGCATGCAGGCATACATGCAGGCAGAACACTATATAAATAATAAATAAATCTTTAAGAAAAAATACAGTTCCTCATGCTGTGGTGACCCCCCCACTATAAAATTATTTCACTGTTACTTCATAACTGTAATTTATGCTAATGTTATGAACTGTAATTTAAATGCATGATATGCAGCATATTATATGTGACACCCCCCAACAGGGTCACGGCCCACAGGTTGAGAACTGCTGTACTAGATAGAGGCTGATATATATCCACTGAATAAGGTGAATGTTTCCCAGTGCCCTGCTACTGTCATATAAGTTGTAATTGATGGCTTGATAGCTTCATTCTTTTAGAATATTTCTTTAGGGTTAGTCATTCACAGAAGTGGAATTCTGTGTGAGGAAACGTTTTTCAGAAACACTTTACTGACTACAACAGAATTATCCTTTCAAAAGCTAGAGGAGCTCAGAAAGCAAACAACCCTTTCAGGTCTAACCTGCTTGTAATTCACAGAGAAAGAGTTCAATGACAATGACACTGCCTTCTAAAGCAAGTGAACTGCCATCTGACAAGCTTGGGAGAAAACACACCAGAACAGGTCTGTCTTTTCCCTATTCCCTTTTCTATTTCTAATTAACTATGTCTTATTTAAAGTCCTGAGTTTATCATATGTGCCCTGGGCTTCTGCTCTTCTACCCAAGTATGAGAACAGATGTTTCTCTGTTGTTATTTCACTATATTTAAGGATTTTGTTGTGCAAGATTGCCCCAACCCGCAGGACATTCAGCTTGGGCACTGGAGGACACCTAGGAGAAAGACAGATGGGGGGCAGGAGATATGAGAAAATGATGGCAAGACAAGTGTCTGATCAAGGCGACAGCTTTATTTAACCCCAAAGAGATTTATACAGGGGGAGGGAGGAGGGGAAGGAATGGGGGTGTGCTGCAGCTGCAATGAGCCTCGTGGAGCAAAGGTCAGTGGGAGGGGTAGGTCATCCTGTGTCCTCTGGTAACCTAACTGCAGACTCTAACTTTATCTTTCACATTCCACCTTCTATTGTTCAAGCCTATACCCTAGTGACTAGGCAGATAAGCCACAGGTCTGTTTCCTAGGAACTTGCTTCCTATCTTGAGAAGTGGTATTTCAGCAATGTGACCTAGAGTCACGTCTTCTCAATGAAGAAGGCGTGATAATACTATGGCTGAATTGTGTCTATGGCGAAGGCCCAGACACAAGATTACTCAGCACTTGGATTCCCCAGACCCACTTAACAGAATTTACCTCTGCAAGCTGTCCTGATTCCATATGTGCACCATGTATACATGCACACAGGCATACACATATAGATAACATACACACACAACTAAATAAATAAATAAAAGCCATAAAAGTTTAAACATCGAGTTCTTTTTTAAAGAGCAATTGTTACTGTGGTATACTCTCTTCTCAGAAGAGACAGAACCCTCAAGAGAAAGCAGTCAGCTAAAACATGAAACCAGAGGTATCAATCAACAGATACATTAAAATGTAGAAACACAGAGATATGAAGAGTCCTCCAAAAGTTAATGACCCTTTAATAACTGAATCTAAGGATAATAAAATGATTGAAATGCCAAAGAATTCAAAAATCTAATTTTAAAAAGAAAAATCACCTCAATGAAAAACAAAATTAAGTTAAATGAAGCAAAGCAAATTTGGTGTTTAGATAACAAAATCAAATTTAACAAACAGAATAATACAAAGTTCATGGAAATATTAGAAATAAAAAGGTCAATAAAAATTCTAAAACTCAGGGGGATGCATCACTCAAAGACATCAATCAAAAGAAAGAATATCAGGGATTGAAAACGAGGTAAGGAAATCTTAAATTCATTTAACAATAAAGGAAAATAGTAAGAATAATAACTATAACCACAACTTACAGGAACTCAAGAGACCAAACTTAATCCCCAGGGTAAGAAGGAACTGAGATGCAAACTAAAAGCACAGAAAATCTATTCAATCACATTATAGTAGAAAATTACCCTGATTTAGAAAAAGACATGAGACTGTATGAACAAACAGGATTAGGAAGTAATAAAACAAATTCAAGTATAGGAGGTATTTAGAAAACTAATCAGGTATGACCAGAAAGAAACTCGTGTCACATTATAGTTAAAATAAATTATCAAGAGTACTCAACAGCCGGGCGTTGGTGACGCACGCCTTTAATCCCAGCACTCGGGAGGCAGAGGCAGGCAGATCTCTGTGAGTTCGAGGCCAGCCTGGTCTACAGAGTAAGTTCCAGGACAGCCTCCAAAACAATACAGAGAAACCCTGTCTCGAAAAACCAAAAAAAAAAAAAAAAAAAGAGTACTCAACAAAGAATGCAGATAGCTACAAAAGTAAAGAGCCATCTTTCAAAGGCAGATTCATTATAATTTTATTACAGTATAAAACCTAAAATCCAAACAAGCATGGGATGACATATTTCAGGTAAATTACTATTAAACAGGTTACAATATGCAGAAAAGTTATCCTCTAAATTCTAATGGAGCAGATGCATTCTAAGATGAACAAACACTAAATCAAACCATAACTACTTAAATAAAAATTTTAAAAATTAAGAAAATCTTACAAACACAAAGAAGAAAGTCACAGTCACAAAAGCTTAGAAAAAATGAGTTCCATGAGACTGTATGACAAACAGGATTAGGAATTAATAAAACAAATTCAATATAGTGGCTTAGCAAACGTCTAAGATGAGTAAGAGAGAAAGGAAAAAAAAGTACTCAAATCAACTGAAGAGCTGGGACCATGGAAAAAGACAGAATTCCAGGGATGAGAATATAATTCTTAGCAATAAATGTAAATCATTTTTACTCTCCAGTTCAAAGATGCAAACAGGCTGATTAGATTAAAACAGGAAAAAAAATCCAACTGATTACTGCCTGCAAGAAACACATCACACTGACAAAGATATAGAATTAATGTAAAAGGATGGAAAATGATATTCCAAGCAAATGATACCCGAAATCAAGCTGGAGTAGCTACATATGTTATCTGATGAAGTAGAATTTAAGCCAAAGTTAGGATAAAGAAGTTAATTATAATACTAACAAAAAAGACCAATCATTATACATCCTTTTCATTCTCCTTGAAGAATTATTAGGGAATATTCTACACAGCTTGTTTGAGGAAATGATTGAATAAAGAAGAATTTGAGCAGGGGATGGGTAGTGAGAGCTGAGTTGGTAAAGTGTTTGCCTAGCACGAACAAGGCCCTGGGTTCAACTCCTAACACCACAAAAACAGATGTGGTGGTGTATGCTTATACAGAAGTCCTAGAGCATCCTCAACTATATATAGAAGAAAGTATTCTCTTTAATATGGATTAGTAAACTAAAATCTTTTTAAAAAGCTATGTGTATAAATGTTTCTGCCAGCACATATGTACATATACCATGTATATGTCTTGTGCCCAAGAAGGCCAGTAAAAGGTATTAGATTCCCACTGGAGTTGCAGACAGTTGTGAGTCAATATGTGGTGCTAAGAACTGAACCCAAGTCCTCTGCAAGAGCAGCCAGTGCTCTTAACCACTGAGTCATCTCTCCAGCACTATAAACTAACATCATTATAATATCCACAGAGGAAGTAGACAGATACAAAAATAATCCTTCACAAATATTATTTTGTATCTATAGTATGCTGAATACCAACCTTTCTTCAGTGACAAGTATCAATCTTTTAAGTATCAATTGAGATAATTTCTGAGCCTCTCATGTGAGTTAAATTATGCCAAAACTCATATCATAAAGTCTACAACCACAGTACCTAAAGGGTCACTGCAAAAAATAATCAATCAATATGAAGTCTATTGAACTGGTGTGGTTCCCTACTAATCTAATTTATATAACTGGTACCTTCAAATACAGAGAAATTTGAATATAAAAGACACATAGAGAAAATGCCATATGAAGGCAAAGCCACGAATGGAAATGAGGCCTCTTCAGAGCTGTCAGCAACTATCTAAGAGAAGAGATATGGTGTGCATTCTTCCTCAATACTGCAGTTCAGAGAAATCACCTGCCGGCACCCTTATCTTGGGTTTCCAGTCTTCAACTGTGAAGTAATACATTTCAGTTGGCACAGCATCCAGCTATGGATTGCTCTGTTACAGCAGCCCAAGCAAGAATAAGACACCTTCACTTATATAGAATCAGAAAATAAATTACGAAAATGAAACAGTATAAAGCTAATGTCAGTGTACAAACCTGTAGTTCAGTAAGAACTGCTTTATGTCTTTTGTTGCATTCTATCTTTTCCACTCGCGTTTTCAATTCTGCCAAAGTCTTATCAAACACAGCACACTGTAGAGCACACAGCTTTTCTTCTAGTAACCACTGTATGACCTAGGGGGAAAAATTTCTTTGTTACAATGTTACAAAAGGGCAATTCAGCAAACAAAACCAGTAAACATTAAGAACTAACAACAATAATATAAACTTAATTAATGAATCAAACAAGATTAACTAATTAAAGAATAAAATCCCAAATTCAATGCTATCTACTGCCATTCACCACTATCTCAAACCAGAAGTCCACGCAAAGGATTACATTTCCAGAGTGAAATTCTGAAAACAATACAAAGCGTATTTTTCTCCTCATTCTCCTTATTATGCTGAGCACACTTTAACACAATTTGTTAAAAAGAACAGCTTCAACATTTTTTAAATGCATTAAAGACTGGTAATTTTGTGAGATGCAGTAAAAATGTCACTGGAGTATCAGAATTAATAAAAATATTTCTAAATGTTTATTCAAAATTCAACTATTGCTTCATCTGAACCACAACAAACAGGACACTTGCCTATCTATGTACTATCCCTGAGAATTCTGTTCTAGAGATGGAAACCCCCACCCACAGATGTTCATAACTCCCATAATTCTAACAGCAATATGTGCATTATTACCTCAACATGCACTCGAAAAAGGAACTAGGCAGGAACAGCATTTTCATTGCTTTATTATTTTAAAAAATTTTCTTTTTAAAGAAAGCACAGATATTTGTACTATTTGTTCTTATATCTTAGTGGAAGAACTTCGGTTTATTAACTCATGACTAAATACTAAGACCCTGAGAAACGAAACCAGACTAGGTGACTCACACCTGTAATCACATGCCCTGGAAGTGGAATTGAGGCAGGAGGACACAGGCAAGATTAAAGCCAGCCTGGGCTCCAGCCTAAGCTATCATGAACTGCTGACTCAGTGGGGAGGAACAGACGCCCATTTCACGTCTCTGTGAAAGGAAC
Organism: Mesocricetus auratus; assembly: GCF_017639785.1. Classification (NCBI taxonomy): domain Eukaryota; kingdom Metazoa; phylum Chordata; class Mammalia; order Rodentia; family Cricetidae; genus Mesocricetus; species Mesocricetus auratus. The sequence continues at coordinate 5,273,272 of NW_024429187.1, read as the reverse complement.
GCGTGTTGATGTGGCTATGTGTGGTGTGCACGCATGTGCAGGTGTGTGTGCCCATGGACTCCAGAGGCTAACACCAGGTGTTTTCCACGATCACTCTGCACCTTGTTTTGAGACAGGGTCTCATGGGGCTGAGATGGAGTTCACCAACTACCTAGACTGGCTGGCACTGAAGCCCGGAAGGCTGTTGCCTCAGCTTCCCAGAGTACACCACCACGCGTGGCTTTTCATGAGTGTGGTGGATGAGAACTCTGGTTCTCATGCTTGCATACAGTTTACCCTCGGAGAAGTCTGCCCTGTCTCAGATTTTGAAAATGCATGTAACTAGTTATTTTCAATATTTGTATGCTAGCATAACAGACATAGAGGGAAATTTCAGAAAATCTTTACTCTAAACATTCCATTTTTCTAGTGTGTCCAAAGCCTTGTCTCTATCATGCTTTATATTAACATTAGAAGGGTTTTAGAATGTACCAACTTATATTAAGACTATTACAGAGACTAAAGTCTACTACAAAGATTTAAAATAAATAGAGCTTGTTTCTTCTGCATTGTAAGGTAATGTTCAATACAGGAAAAAAGAGAAAAACTAAAAAACTATTCAGTTTTACTATAACAAATAGAGAAATATCGTATTTCCCTTTTATTTTAATAGCCATTACCATCTTTTAAAATAAAAAAACTGTAGCCAAATAGAGTCATTTTAAAATGAAGTTAACAAAATAATAACAGATTTCATAGCTTGTCATTGTCTTCAAGTGCTGACTAGATAAGTTCTAACTGGATATATAAACACAGAATAAATGGAACATGCTAGAAATCTTGACACACACAGACAGTGACACTCTGGTACATTGAAATTCAATGTGCAGCACCTTCTGAAGCTTCCGGTTAATGTCTCCTTTGGCTGTAATCTTTACTTGAAACTCTGCCTCGTATTCTTCCTCTATGTAGCGCCGACGCTTGGACTGCACACTGTCCATGTCTTCTGATTTAGAACGTTTCCGTCTGGAAAACTCATCTGAGAATAACAACAAAGTCCCCCATCGATCAGTCCACTGTCTGAGCTACAGGACTCACCAGCACAGTGTCAGTCGTCAGGCACTGCACGGTGTAAGCTCCCAGCAGGCACGCGAAGCCCAGCTTTAAAGCTGAGATCATGTTGACCATGCCCAGAGAACCCTTCCTAACTGCTCAGCAACGCACGCCGAAATCATGGAGCATTCTTTCCTTGAAATGCTCACATCAGAGAGAGAAGGCTCACAGATGACAGGAGCCCTCCCTCCCTCCCATGTTCTTCTCTCTGCTCAATTTCACAGCACATATGAATGCTTTAATAACATATAATGGCCACCCTATGTCACAGACTTCTATTATTTTTGCATATTCTGAATTATTTAATTCTTTTTTCTCTGTAAAAACAGGTGCATGGCAGTCATACTGACTGAGTTATTCCCTAGTCATTCAGCCCTGAGCAGTGACTCTAACAGATACCCTAAACATGTCCTAAGAGCTCAGATACACACAAATAGTAAAATGAATGTCACAAAAGTACAAATGGCACAGAATAGACATTCAAACATTTCACCTAAAAAATCATTTCAAATGTTAACATTCATGAAATCATTGAAAAAAAATTAACTGGTTTTTCAGCATTTCAAAAATTAAAACACTGCCAGGTGTCGGTGGCACACACATTTAATCCCAGGATTCAGGAGGCAGAGGCAGGAGGATCTCTGTGAGTTCCAGGCTGCCTGATCTACAAAGCAAGTTCTAGGACAGCCAAGACTAAACAGTGAAACCCTGTCTCTTTGAAAAAAAATTAAAACACTAATATTCCACACCTTTTATAGCCAAACCTACTGCCTTTGATCTGTAAAATAATGTTCAAGATGAGGGGTAGAGAGGCACTCAAAAGTTATGTTCAGTTTTCTCATAGTAGTGGAAAAAGAAATATATCCACATCTATCTATGCATTTATTCAGTGCAATTCTACATTACAGCCTTTGAATACAGACACAATAAACCAAAGTGAAGCCCGGGCTGACTAACCTTTTCTCAGTCTACGGCATCAGCTCCAGCATTCCTTCCTTCACTATGAATCTGTCACCTCTCACAAGAGCAACGTAAATCCTCCTGCCCTGAACTTAAGAAACAGCTTAATACACTTACGTGGTGCCTTCAAGTGTAAGTCTAATCCTCCCTGTGAAACCATTACTATAAACACTCTGAAATACACGAAATAATGCATCCAAAGGTCCTTGAACTGGTCATCAACAAGATTAGTGAACTGTGGTAAAAGTTAAAACAGGTGTGGGTAGCCAGGCGTTGGTGGCGCACGGCCTTTAATGCCAGCACTCGAGAGGCAGAGGCAGGCGGATCTCTGTGAGTTTGAGACCACCTGGTCTACAAGAACTAGTTCCAGAACAGCCTCCAAAGCCCCAGAGAAACCCTGTCTCAAAAAACAAAAAAACAAAAAAGGTGTGTCTATCTGTGGAGCAGAAAAGGCAGCCGATCGCAGGTGCCTACGGCCAACACCACGAGGCAGGAGCTGGGACGTGCGTACTTCTCACAGGTGGCCGCTCCTCGTCTGGCACGCGCTCCTCTTCCTCTTCCTCAGCTTTGCTGCCCTTTCCAGTCCTTTCTACCTCTGTTAGGACAAATGTGGAGAAGGGAACTCTGTTTACTTGTAGAGTTAGTAACAGCTCGTTACTCACATTTTTGGTCACCATTCAGCTACCAAACAAACATTTTGTAAAATAAAGGAGAATACTAGAGCACAAACTGAGGAGTTAAAGAGCAAGTTCACATTCAAACTATTCCTAATAAGCTCAACATGAAAAATAATACACAGATTTTAAAGCCAACAATTTTACTTAATTTTCTATCACCAGTAACAACTATCATATAGGATTCAGATTTCTTTACTTTCAACTGTTAAAACTAAGCCAGAGCTGGCAAGGTGGCTCAGAGGGTAAAAACACATGCTAGCAAGCCTGACAACCAATTCTCAGGTCTTTCATGGTTAAAGGAGAGAACTGACTCTCAAGTTACCCTCTGACAGACACCCACTCACACACCAACTTACAATAAATAAATGCAATAACTAATGCAGTAGTAAAGGATGACATACTTGTAAATTCTACACAACTCAATTATCTCCATGCTAAATGACCACTCTTCAGATCTGCCTTCTAGACACGTGGCACTTCTGACATGCATTGAGTTTTAGTATAGATCACAAGGACTGGGGTGTATGCCATTGTGTCATACAAAGAGCTCTGCTAGGAAAAAATGTCAACAGATTGTTACTAGGAAGTAGGGCCTATATTCTTCAACTTTCTGTTCAAACATTCTACGGATTGAGCAAACTGCCCTTTGGGAAGATTTAAGTAGTTTGAGGTTAGCCTGGGCTACATGAGACCCTATCTCAAACTATTAACAAAGCAAATAGAAAAAATACTACTTTTATTAAAAATTGAAGAACTAATGTGGTCCTAGTACATCTGGAGACAAACTGTTGCATATTGCTAAATGACAGATGACACTTTCCCAATGATTAGAGTCACACTCTAAGGAGACTAGGCTAGTATAATTCTTCTGAAGTTGAGACACAGCTTACCTTACTGTCTTATCTGTCTACCTCCTGTCTGACTTGAGTGTGCATCTCATCATATACAATCTTTCAATTGCTATCCCATATCCTCCCTCACTGTCAGAACTACATTTCCAGTCACACTTACAAAGCTAGCACATTGTTTCTTCTCCTATTAAGGCTTCAGCTTACTTGAATTTGGATTTCCACCTTGCTAGACTCCAACCTGGCTATTCTCAAATATCATGTGAACAGTGTTCCCAACCTTCCTAATGCTATGGCCCTTTAATACACAGCTCCTCATATTGTGGTAACCCCCAATCATGACATTTTTTTCATTGTAACTTCACAACTGTAATTTTGCTATTGTTATGAATCATAATGTAAATATTTGTGTTTTCTGATGATCTTAGGTGAACCCCATGAAAGGGTCATTAACCCCCAAAAGGGTCGAAACCTAGAGGTTGAGAACCAATGATGTGGAAGATGGAATTTGTATCTTTGTATTGCTGTCAAGCTTTGAAAATGTCTGGAGAAGTTAAATTTTCTGCAGACTACATTATCCTGGTGTATTTTGTAAGACTGAAAAATCTATGTTTATTGGCCTTTTGTATTGCTTACATATGAATTACCTGTTACATCCTGGGTTTTTTTCCCCCTTAATGGGTATATTATTTCAAGTAGCCTGAAAGACTTTGTTTTGCTTTAATTATCCTTATGGATTCAATCCAAAGCAAGACTGGTTGGCAGACTATGGCCCATCTGAGCTTTGTACCATGTAGCTAGGATAGAGGCCAGCCCGTTTGCTTACATGTTGCATACAATATTGTTTTTTCTGCACAGGGCAACAGTAAGTGTCCGTGTCAGACTGTACATTCTCTGGTCATTAAAGGTAGTATCTGTCAGGAAGATAGTAAATGCTTTATTTGCGCCCTTTCTCAAAAGTTTTGAAGTTCCCAGAACTGTAAGATCTGGTCACCTATCTTTAGTGATCTTACTGTCTGTGTTGACAGACTGGAGCCACATTCACAGAAGCTAGAACTGTGGAAACTTAGCAACTTAAAAAGAAGGCTGTACTTGAGAAGCCCAGAGGTGTCAGATCAGGCTCGCCACACATAGGGGTAGGTACTTTGTACAGCAGAGCTAGGAAGCTTTGTGTTTGGATGGATGGGCTTAGAAATCCCTGACACTGCCTGAAATGATACAGTTTATATACAATGTTTTTGTACAAGGGCCGTGGATGATTATTTTGTGTTGAAAGAAGTTTCCTTGGGGCTAGAGGGGTGATGGATGGCTTAGCGCTGAATATTCATTTGCTACTCTTGCAGAAGACCAAGGCTGGGTTTTCAGCACCCACATGGTAGGTCACAACTACCAACTCTGGAGATTCAGCACTTGTTTCTGGCTCTGTAACTGCCTACACGCATGTTCGCCTGCACGCATGTTCGCCTGCACGCACATACCTTGAACTCCTTGGTTCTCCCTCTTCTCCCCTAATGCCATCACACCTAGCTGCATTTCTATAATACGTCATTCAAGGATCACTAATATCAACATTAAGTGAGCAGGTTCTATTAAACAGTTCCCTAAAGCAAATAAAATCCTTAATCAGCTAACCTGGAGAGCTTGTCTTATCTTGTGCTACAACTTCGGACTCATCTTTTCCACATGAAATATCCTCTTCATCAGAGAGGACCAAAAAGGCTTCTTTTGGCAAATTCTCACTACTTTCTTGTTTTGATGGTGAGCCAAAAGAAGCTTCCATTTTCTCCTCCAAATCTTGACTTGTCTCAACTGGAAGGAGGGAAGTCTTTGAAAAGCAAGTGAGTTCCTCCTCTTCTGTGGGTGCCAGTTTTTCCAGAATAGGAATGATCTCATCTGTTTCCATGGAATCTGCGTTATCTAAAACAGTGTCCTTCTTGTCTTCAGTGGCATTGTTGCTGACAGCTTCTACAAGTTCTGCAGGACTTTCGTGCTCATCCTTTTCATTTTGGTCAACTTCCATACTGCTGGAGATGGCCTCTTCTCCAAGAGCAAGCTCAGCAGCGGGCTCTTCCTCTACCTTCTTCGTATTTTCTGGAGGAAGATCAGAACAAATAATTGCACTATGTGTGTCTAGACTTTCTTCCTTCTCAACAACATTACTGCTAGTTTTCTCTTCCTCATCAAATGAGTCTTTACTTTGAATTTGGTCTAAGTTTTCGTCTTCATTTTTTTCTGAACAATCATCATTGTTATTGCTACTCTGCTCTGTCTTGTCAGTTTCAGGACTTGGTTCACAAACTGGCACAGAACTTGGTTTAAAAGTATCAGTGGCTGATTCCTCAGTTAGCTCACCAGGAGCCAGCTCACCAGAAGCCAGTCTGCTGCTACAGGCAGGACCACCAGAAGACTCATCACTAGAAGGCAGGGTATCAGAAGGCAAATTACCAGAGGGGACACAATCATCAGAAGAGGGTTCCCCAGAAGCCAGTTCACAAGATGCCACCGCACCAGCAACTGATTCATCTGAAACTGTTTGACTTGAAACTACTTCGTCTGACAATGGTTCATCAGACAACGGTTCGCTTGAAACTGCTTCATCAGACATTGGTTCACCAGACAGTGGCTCACCAGAAGCAAGATCACCAGAGGCAGGTTCTTCAGAAGCAGTATCTGCAGAGGTGGGATCACTATGCGTAGGATCATGGGAGGAGGGAGCACTAGAGGGGGACGCCTCACAAGGAGAGTCACCAGTGGCTGGTACTCCAACAGCCACCTCTCCTGCGGTCAGATCACCAGAGGCTGGGGTGCCAGGGGCTTGCTCAGTGGCTGGTTTAGAAGCAAGCTCAGAAGTTACACTAGGAGACAAAGACTCACTGTTTGAGTCCTCTTCCTGCTTGTTTTTTACATTAGCACTGGGGACACAAGGTGTTTCTTTCAACTCTGTTTTACTTTCTTCAGACTCCAAACAAATCCCCTCAACGCCATTCACTTCTCTCTCTGGAAGACAGTCTCTGTTTTCCAAAGGTGACGTGGGCTCCAGATCTCCATTTTCGTGGCTCCCATTCACGAGCTTCGCGTCGGCTCTCAGCAGCTCCTCTTTCACTTTGTACACGGCCTCCAGCTGCTGCCGGTCGCTCACTCTCATTGTTTTCCGGGCCTTGAAGACTTTTTTTTGAGGTTCTTCTATACTATCCATCTTGAATCTTTAAATAAAAAGAAAAGAATTTTAACAATTGAGTTAATTACAAATTAACTGAAAATTCCAGTGAACAGTTTAGATCATAAAATCTCAACCCTTGCCATGTCTTAGTTTTCATATTTACTAGATTAAATAACAAAATTGAGAGACGACACAGTGCATATCAGAACACCAGTGCTAGGAAAATGAAGAGGAAAAGGAGCTAGTTTTTTCCATACAAGAGCTAAAATTTCAGAGAAGCAGCCGAGCGATGGTAGCATACACCTTTAATCCCAGCACTTGGGAGGCAGAGGTAGGCAGCTCTCTGTGAATTCAAGGCCAGCCTGGTCTACAGAGCGAGTTCCCCAACAGTCAGGACTACAGAGAAACCCTGTTAGTTAATTGTTTCTGTTTTGCATCTGTTTTGTAGTTTTGCTGGTTTCTTCTCTAATGTCATCTCTTTGACTTTTTGGATGAATTTAATTTGCATCTGATGAGCTATTTTTTTCAGCTGCTGTGATAAAACGGTCTTTGACACAATCAACTAGGGGAAAAAGGGTTTGTTCTGAAACACAGTTCAACAGTATAGTCCATCACGAGGGGATCGAGGCAGCAGGCGGTGGATGTGGTTAGTCACATTGCACCCACAGTCAGAAAACCATAAATTCTGGTGGACGCCTCACTTTTTCCTTTATGAGACCAGGACCCAGCCCAGGGAAGGGAAGGACTCATAGTGAGTGGGTCTTATTACCTCATTAACCTAATCACCTTAGCCCACCCACCCACGTATCCAAGACACCATACCTCAAGTCAGTCTAGCTCTCAAGTGACAATAGAGACTAACCACTGTACCATCTTTTTCCTTACAGTTCAAGTTTAATCTTGAATTTTCACTTTTCATAATGTATGCGCAGAAAACCATCAATTATTACTAGTATCTTTAACTGAATCTCATATTTTTAATAGATTTATTTTTATGTGTGTATATAATCTGACTATCTACGTGCACCCCATGCATTCAAATAACCCAGAAACAGGTGCAGGATCCCCTAGAACTGGGGTTATAGACAATACTAAGCCACCAGGTGAGTAGTGGGAACCAAACCCGGGGCCTTTGCAAGAGCAGCAACTACTCTTAACTGCTAAGCTGCAGTTCCAGTCCCTGGTTCTCACATTTTGATATGTCATAGTATCACTTTTTTCGGCTAAAACGTTTTCTAATTTGCGTAGTTTGTTCTTGTTTTCTCTACAAATGACTGAGCAGTATATTTCTTTAACAGGCAACACTAATCACCACAAGAAGACCATTATAAAATCCATATCCAAGCATGCATAGAATAAAACCACCTTAGGAGAAGAGCTATGCTGTCACAAGTCAAAGAATTAGAAGAAGCTAGGAGACATGTCTGGACAATTGTCTCCTCAGGACCTTCCAAGGAGACATGCCTTGACAACTCCCAGCCTGCAAAATTCAGACGATATATCTTGTGTGCACGTGCATGTGCGTGATTTACCACATAAACATATGGTGAGAGTAAATGAGGAATCACTTCAGTAGACATAGACTATCCATTAGACAATATTCAACATTACCTTATAAAAAATAAGACATTTTTAAAAAAGGGAATTTGCTCATATAAAGGTTTTCAAGATGTAGATGCTACATTTATTGGTGAAATGAGGAGAGAGAGAGAGAGAGAGAGAGAGAGAGAGAGAGAGAGAGAGAGAGAGAGAGAGAGAGAGAGAGAGAGAGAGAGAGAGAGAGAGAGAGAGGGAGAGAGGGAGAGAGGGAGAGAGGGAGAGAGAAAGAGATTCCATATCAGCATTTTTATGGAAACACAAGCATCTCTGCTTGGCATGTGAGGTCCTGGATATGGCCCTTGTCAACTGCAGCAAAGACAGAAGGGAGAGGGAAGAGGGAGGGAAAAGCGAGACCAACCACAATGGAATGAACAGCATGGACATGTACCCCTGCACACACGTGCATACACAGGTACACACATACACACACTTAATCAGATATTTGCTACCCAGTGTCACCCAATCAAGAATGAGGCTCTACTTCTTTAAACTCCACAAAACCACCTAAAGTACACTATACCAAACCCAATTTTAACCTGTTACTATTAGAACTTATCTACAAGAATAAGTCAACCAAAGTTGTTAGTAACAAATGTCTTTCAATAATAAATTTGACCTATTTGTCAGAGACCAATACAGCTCTAAAGGATATAGCACTTTGTCAAAGAATGTCTAGATTGTGTTGCGTTCTACATTCATTTTCTGAATTTAACTTAATAATTTAAACATTTCTTAGTTTTATTTAAGTTAAAGAACTCCTCAGAAAATTATCTTTCAACTCTATAGAAATCTTCAAACAAAATCACCACTGGCACTATTTTAAGAGTCTAGAATTTAAACAAAGATTTTTCTTCCTCATCCACTTCAAAGTCATGTTACATATATATTTTTCTGCATAGAACTTATAAAATTTTTTACCTACTTTTTTGTGCGTTAAGTGCCCAAGGCTTTCTTATGCACGCTAATCAGTGTTGTACCAATGAACTCTATCTATCCCAGACAATACAAGCCTGGTACTCACCTTGCTGACTATAAACATATTAAATGGAGTTTGGTTACTCATTAAATATGTTCAAATACTGAAGCACCATTCCTTTAGACCTTGAATTATCCATTTTCAGATATTCTATGCATAACCAAGTTAGCATTATTTACATTAAAGTTACACATCTTAAGAAGCGTCATGGTTTTTCATAAGGCAAGTAAGAAATGGACGCTGCTGAGAGTTGTGAGTGTGAGGCCCACTCCTCCCAGGGAGAAAACTGAATGTGAGGCAGGTGTGGCCCAGCCCTCCAGTCTCTTTTAAAGTGCCTTAAAAGGAAGTGTATTTACCATACAGGCTTTGCTGACAATTAATAATTTGGCTAATTAATAACATTAATTAATTAATTGTGCCAGGCAAATTGGGGTACTTTGGTAGTCCTAGCACATGGGAGGCTGAGGCAGGAGGATCACCACAAGTCTGAGGCCAGCATGAGCTACACAATCAGCTCCTCCCCAACCTTGGCTACAGACTGAGGTTCTATCACCAATGCAAAACAAAAGGCCCTTAGAATGTACCAAGTGCTCAACATCATTATCCTTGCTAGCCTAATTATTCTGGGTATTTTTAGGCATAACTTTTAGAGTCTGAGACAAATTAAATAGCATTGGTGGGGAGGATTAGAAAATTCAGTGCAAATAATAATATTAAAATGTCACCACCAAAAAAGCCACTAACTGCAGCAACACTAACCTTCCTTACCCACCAGGGAGCATGCTAAGCCATTTATGGAATTTTCATAGTTCTAAGTATAACAAAAGACAGGCAAAGCTATAAGTAGCATGAACAACCAGTTCAAACCAGTCCAGCCGTATCCGTGTAAGCCAATCAGCAATGTGTTTTGAGAGATCTACTTTGCATAAGCAAAGCTCAGTAGAAACAATACAACACCCAGAGAAAGGTGTTCAGTGCTAACAAGGCTCCGTGCTATCTATCTATTGGAGCAGGAGGCCTTTGTGAAGCCCACTGTGAGCACTGACATCTGGACAGTCTGTAAAATAAACGCTCCTCTCAGGGGCAGGCACACTAGCCACACAACATCCACACAACTGCAACTCATTTACAGAAAAACTTACTATTTTACTGTGGACAGTGTCTGCCGTATCTAAAAACAACTGCATGATGTGATGGATTAGTTTCTTTAATGAAAAAGAGTTTAAAAATAAGAATATTTTAAGTCCTTGCTTTACATATTCAGATCCAAGAACTGCTATCAACATGTTTCTATAGGAATCTGCATGTAAATAGCCAGAGAAATATGTGTCTATGGCTTGTAATTTCTTCTCAGTTTTTGATAATTTTTCAAGGAGAGAACAATGAGCCTCTTCTTTAAGTGAGAACATTTTTTTCTGTGTTCCACTCCCCTCCACCCACTCTTTCACTGTCTTCCTAATAAGAGATCACAGCCATGAAACAAAGGGAAGCTGTTTTATCTTAGTGTATAATCTTCCTGCTCAAAAACTCAAGAATGTAAATGGCTGTTCAGGAGCTACATACAAATTCAGCCAATCAGCAGCCAGCATTCTGATTTCTGCCCAGCAACAGGAGACAGACAATAAGGTCAGAGAAACATAGCTAACAAAACCCGATCTGAAATACTGCAATGTGATTCTTTGTCTGAAATAATAATCTAAAACACAGATTTTGTCTTAAATCCATGATATGTATTAAATATACAACACACATAAATAAGTGAATAAGATTTACATCTTTTATGCCACTTTTTCTTGTCCTAGTCAATGATCATAAATGATTCTAAAATATAACTTCCTATCTTAGGAATCAGTTAAACAGGAACAACACATAAAAATGTCTTGTCTACACAATGAGTTAGGACCTATAAAACTCAAATATATTTTCTTTTAGAAGATTAATAGTTTTGTATTTATAAAACACTTATATATAAAAGCCATCAAAATATTAAATCCAAATAATTAGGATGATTTCTCATACCACTACACATTTCCAAATCCAAAACTCAACAGTATTCTGGACTATGGGCAGGATAACAAAGTGGTGTGTTATCTACTGCACAGAACTGACTCAGCATAATTCACATAACCAAATCAAAATGTCTAATTCTTGGTGCTTTAACTGGTAGAAATATAATTAGACAATCAACACAATTAACTGCCTTTCACAGTAGTTACAAAAAGACCACATAAGCTCAGCTTTTGAAGCAATAAAATGTATGGATTATAAAGTAATTCTACAGGGTTTTTATTATATATTAAAAACAGAAAATCTGTGATCATCTGTTCCCTTCAAATTCACTATCTGTCAGCTAATCATCATTTCCCCTTTCCTTACGGGTGAGCCTTGCAATTTTTCAAACATACCCAAGAGGGAGCTTGCTGCAGTCATAATTTTAGTTTATATAATCTCCCCATATGAGAAATAAATCAACAGCTGCTTCAGTGCTTCAGTCCTGTGAGGGAACTGAAATTCACTCTCTGATTGGCTCAAAGCCTTAGCCACCTAAAGCCAATCAGAGAAAAGTATCCCAAACCTTACCCAGCAACAGGGAAGCAGATGTGAGCAAATGTTCTACCAAGAATTACAGACACTGTGGAAATCAAGGGAAACAATACCATTGAAGCTTATTGCAACTATAGCCTCAAATGCTTTATTTGAGTAACAGGTATCTATTTGTAGTACTGCTTGGTTTTTTAGTGTTTTTCCTCTATTTTATTTAAACTGGGATCTAGACAGTATGTATGTCTTCTAAAATCAGTCATAAATTGATTCAAAACACATACAGAATCTCCATGCTAATTCAAACTAACATTATCCAATAAAGGATACATAAAAATAAAATCCACACAAAAAAGAAAACTTAGACCATGAAGCAAAATCACATAAGTGCAACTCGTCTGTGACAAACAACTCAGTCATGCCCAAGCTGTTAAGAACATTATTAATACTTTCCCAAATCACGGGGAAATCACGGGGGTTTTAGAATTTATTCTCGTTTTTTATTTATGTGTATGTGTGTTTGCTACAAGTGAGCAGATGCTGGCAGAGGCCAGAAGAGGGCATCAGACACCTGCCCTTGAGCTTGAGTTTACATGCTCCTGGAAAGAACTGAGCCATCTCACCAGCCCCTGAAAACGTTTCCTTCAATTTTTTTCCTTAGATGGCTTAACAAAATCAACTCAACAGGCCTGACTACTAAAGGCTGACTCCTAGACATCATTTTACTCATGACCTATGATTTCTAACCTATTTGCCAGTAAAAGACTGTTTGTCTTGTCACTCGTCCCTAACTCCTTCGAAGGGCAGCCCATTTATACCCCGGATGTAAAGGCTCAGCCTGTAATCACAGCACTAGACAGAGGAGGGGACAATGCTGAGAGACTGTCTCCAAAAAAACAAAAAAACAAAAAAAAAAAAACAAATCAAGTCGGCCAATGTAGTGATACACACCTTTAATCCCAGCACTCAGGAGACAGAGCCAAGTGAGAGTCCCTGTGAATTCCACGACAGTTTGGGCTATGGAAAGCTCCAAGAACCAGGGCTACAAAACAGGGGACATCAAAATAACTCAACCTCTGGCCCCCTGGGACCCCGAGTGGAAGGTGAAAATGATTCCCACAAATTGTCCTCTGACCTCCATTCATGTGGCATGAACTCACAATCGCACACCAAATAAATAAATAAAATGAACTAGACAAAACTTCATTTCTCAGTTAAGCGCATTAAATTTTGCACTGCTTGAAAACTTGCAGTATTTATTGATGAAAACAGGACCATAAAGAAAATCAGTATTATACAATACTAATAACCCTTCTCCCTGAACATCTTTTTAATCTTAAAAACAAGTTGATGTCTTGTCGCTTTGTTTAAAATCCATTATCTTTCTGTAACTTTAGCCTAATTCTTTTTATTGGATCAACAAAACATTTAAACAAAAGGGGCTGGAAAAATGGCTCAGAGGCTAAGAACATCGGTTGGTCTTCCAAAGGACACAGGTTCAATTCCCAGCACCTACCACCATGCTGATTCACAATTTTCTGTAACTCCAAGGGAACCAACGCCCTCTGGGCACCAGGAACACATGGGGTGCAAAATACACATATACATATAATAAATAAATGTTCAAAAACTAAGAAGAAACTGGGTGTTCATACTTTTTTTAGGAAGCTTATATTAAGAATTTGCTGTGAGTTTTGCTTTTGTAAAAGAGCGCCAGCACTGCTCTCCACATACTCAAATAAGCCTGCCCCTCTTTTTCCTTATCCTAAGTAGGATAAGATCCTATAAGATATTTACCCCAGAAGACAACAGCGTTTTGCATGAAACACTAGCTAAGAACAAAGCAAGCAGCACTGAGGACTAAGGTCTAACAGTCTTTTACTCATGGAAAATGCAATTAAACTGTCTTTTACCAGGACAACCAGGAAGTCTGAAATGAAACAAATGTTCTCTGAGCCTAATCAAAACCTTACATGTAACTAAACCTGGCAAATTTCATGAGATGCATTTACTTAGCTTCCTATGGCTTTATCACATCTTACCTGTATTCATAAGCATCTTGCTACCATTTACTATCCTACCACTATTTTAAAGGCATTATTTTAAAAATAAACATTGTTCAATTCTAGTACTTACATTTATCTTGTTTAATGAAGCACTTTATTATATATCATATCTCTAGTATAAGATTTGGAGTATAAGGCATATTTTATTAATCCAAAACTTTGATATCAGAAAACATCTTAAAAACGTCAATGCTATAATGTGCTTCCGAAGCCATTCACAAAATAATGGAAAACAAAATGTAATTAATGAACACATATCATTATATGTATTTGGAATATATAATAAATACCAACTAAAGAAAAATACACACATAAAACTGACACCTACAATAATTATTAAATAAAAAATTTGTTCTCTTAGAAAGCAAAGGTAGCTGTGAGTTCGAGGCCAGTCTGGTCTATAGAGCGAGTTCCAGGACAGCCTCGAAAACAATACAGAGAAACCCTGTCTCGAAAAGCAAAAAAATAAAAAAATAAGGTGTGTATGTCCACAATAATCAACACCATCAGATTTTCTAATCTAAGAACTGTCTTTTCTACTGCAAGAAACAAACAAAAAATTTTAAAAGTATGACATGTGATCATCAGTGCTGAATGAAAATAAAAAATGGAAAAAAGGTAGTAATCTAGAACATTCTAGCAGCTAAGCTAGCATGCTCACATATTTGCACCTAAGTAATAAAATGCACCACTTACACAATGTCTGAGCATCAAAGGAAGCCACCTTCAGACTCACACCTGACAGGAAGCATTTTCGAGCCTTGAGCCTTAAGGAAGCTTGCATGGGCAGTGTGATTTCCTATTTCAAAAACAAACTCCCCTTCAAGAGAAATCTGCACTTACTACTACATGATGATGGAATTCTCTTTGAAATAATAAGCATATCCCAAAGGAGCCCCTTGCAGCCATCTTATCAGTTCTTTGACAGAAACAGAAACTGAAATACAATTTGCATAGTCACTGTGGTTGGCTAATGAAAGCAGGGCCATGTAACCAATCAGGAAGTTAGAACTTGGGCAAGCATAAGAGGAGAAAATTTAAATCCACCTGGCAACAGCCTAAAAATAGAAACAATATACAAGTATGACTCCTAGAACAGATGTGAACCTAGGAGCAAAAATCGCTAGCTGAAATGCCTTGCTTTCTTGAAGAGAGTCTTGCATTTTAACTCCTAACATTAATATGACACCTTTTCTTATTAGATACCAGTTACAGGAAAATGAATGCTACATTAAATAAGTGGATCACTGCCAAGTAACATTCCACTGTCTGTATTATTTTATTTATGTACATGAGTGCTTTCGTGTGCATGGGTGTACACTCACATTTTCCAGGAGAACAATGAGGCATTTGATTCACGGTTCCAATAAATTCTAAGCTTTCAAAAAAAATCTAAATATCTGAATAACACTGCATTTTTCTAGCATTTTTTGTGAAATTATTTGAGAATGTGATTTGTTGATTTTTAAAAGCCTGTCTGGTGTGTACTAAAAATACAAACAACTGAATAAAAGCAGACCTCTAAATAAGATAAGGATTTGCCTTTTTCATTTTTTTTAAACATTAACTTCTAATGATAGTGTACCTTACACACACTAGGCATCAATATTTTCTCAATAAAGTTAATTACTAGCAATGAGGGAAAATTTTATCTTACTGTTCATGGCAAACAGAATATATCTGAACACAAATAATCTGTACAAAAATCTCTATTTCTAATTCTTCAATTGGTTTCTAGTAGAATAGAGATGTTGTTTAAAAGTTCTCCCTTGTCCAGAAGTGAGACACATTTCTTCACTCTGCTTTTGCAACCTAATGGGTCTTAGCTGTGTGCCTTTTTCTCTGAGTACATTTATTCCAGAGACAACTCTCATTCCTAAAGGTGACAGTCTGCAGCCAAGTGTCACACTATGGAAGAAGCATCTAGAGGCCAGGGATCTGTCTCAGAATAAGGAGGGCTCACCAAGCATACATGGGGCAGGAGCACAAGAAGATAATGAGGAAAATTACAGAACCGCAAGAAAGAAAAGGCCAAATAAGGCCAAACAAAAAGCAACGAGGACACTCGAGTTACGTTTTAAGTTAGAGCTGCTGAAATAGATGGCAGGCTAACTTGTCACATACTGGTAAAACAAGCACTTGTCTTATGTGGTTTTCTTTTTTGTTTGCTTCTGATTTTGTTCTTGTGGTGGTGGGGATCAAACACGACCATTTTAAATAGTAAGAGCTCCAGTAAGCACATAATGAAGTTTAAACCCACCTTCTTATTAATAACACAATGGCTAAATTTTAAAATGGAGTTTCATTTAGCATATAATTACTCTTATTTTAAACAGTTTGCATAAACTATAAAGCTATTTTAACGTTATAATCTTATTTGCTAGATATCTTAATAAAACGATTAAAATAAAATCATGACCATTGTATCGACACTATTCTATCACAAAAGCAAGCAGTGTAAGTACAACTAATTAGAGGGTTTTTCTTCACTGATGCTAATTTTAATAAGGCACTACTGATACAGAAATTTCCTTGATAAATCTAGATCATTAATATGACTTTATATAATCCTAAATATTTTTATTTCCTTTGTGTTTAGAGGTAAGCTTGTTTTCCACCTTTTTTACTTATATTTGGTTAGTTTTACTTTGAGAAAACCAAAAAAGCATGACATCTCAAGCATTATTCAAAACAGTCAAACAATATCAACCCACATTTGTGAGGAACTAGCTGCATAATCAAGGTACCTAAAACAACACCCTAGAAAGGCTCCTGCAGCGCCAAGGGCAGCTGGGGTCATCAGCACTCTGCCTCCCTCCCCTGGAAGGCCTGGAGGATCTGAACTGTCAGCTGTGAAGCACGTGCTCCCTCAGCTAGCCTCTGTGAGCAGAGGGCTAAGGCACCCGGAGCCCACACCCTGACAACCCAGATTCTCAAAGAAAGGCAAATGCCTTCGGGCCAATGACTGCCTCCTCCTCCCCAGCACAGCGCACCACGGGTCACCTTCCTTGAAGACCTATTAGAATGGTTTACCACAACTCTTCCAGTCCTGTCTGTCACCCGGGTCTTTACTCTGCTAGAGTGATCTCAAGCACTCCCCTTCTACAGAGCACCATCTCTAGCGAGCAGAAAAAATTACCTTCACAGTCTAAAATCCCAGCAAAAAATGTAAGAATACAATCTTCCTGCTGGCAAACATTCCTTAAAAGCTGAGCATTACAGGTTGAGCACTAGAGAATGATCTTGAATTCATGGGTCATTCTGAGTCCTGCCTCCATCTCCCAGGACAGGGACTACAAGTACATACCACTATAGCTAGCTCCACTAGGTATATTATTAAACACTTTTTGTTTTGTTTTTGTTTTTTGAGACAGGGTTTCTCTGTGTAGCAGTCCTGGTTGCCATGGAAGTCACTCCGTAGACCAGGCTGGCCTCAAACTCACAGATCAGTCTGCCGAGTGCTGGGATTAAAGGCATGTGCCACCACGGCCTGGCTGCTGAACACTTTTTAAAAGATGTATTTTAAAGAAATAATGTAATTAAGCATATAAAATACAACAGGAAGTGTTGTACACGAAATACAGTAGTACAGAATACCCTGAGTCTTTTTCTACATGCACGCATGACTACCAAATGTAGGAGAAGAGAAGTACTCTAGCTTTCATGTCTTTATTACAGTCTTTAACCCTGACCATCAAATAAGACTCTAGCGGCTGGAGAGATGGTTCAATAGTTAAGAGCTCTTGCTACTGTTCAGACGACTCAGGTTCATTTCCCAGCACCCACTCAGAGCAGTATCTGTATCTCCGGCTTCCGATGCTTCAAGTGCTCCAAATGGTCTATGCTAGCTAGCTCTTGACACCGAATACTCACATACCCACAGGCACACACCCACATGGACAGACAACCACAAAACAGATGGTTTTAATCTCTTAGGAGACCAGCTTTAAGGGACTGGAGAGATGGACTGGTGATTCTTGCCAGGACCTGACTTTGGTTCCCAGCACCTACATCTCTCAGCTCACAAGTGATGCTAACTCCAGCTCCATAGGACCTAAATCCTATTCCAGGTTCCAAAAACACCCACAAGCATACACAAACACACACTGAGTGCATGCACACACACAAATACAATCCTTTTAAAAAATGACTTTAAATGTTTAACTATAGACATGAACTTACAAAACCTTTATTGTCTTCTTAAAAAGCTTAATTTTTATAAGCCAGATATCTAAAGACTACATTTTTAAAAATTCTTTAAACCCGAAAATTCAAAAAGAATATGACTTTCTTTCCAATCCCATTTTAAATTGCACTTCTGCTCATAACCCTATTTATAATTCAGTCATAGACAAAGACTTCACAAGTAGTTGCTAAGCAACAGCAGCATGCTCGGTTTGGGCCTATTGGAAATCTGGCTGTCTGCCACATGAAAGGATTTAACTGAGCCTAGAGCCTCCAGAATTTAAAAAAGCATTCAAGGAGGAGGAGGAGAAAGAGGAACAGAAAGAGACAGAAAGGGAAGAGGAAGAGGTGGAGAAATGAGGAGGAGGAGGAGGAGGAGGAGGAGGAGGAGGAGGAGGAGGAGGAGGAGGAGGAGGAATAGAGAAAGGAACAAAAGAATCTCCCAACGATATACAGTAAAATCTACAACAAGCCAAGCACCTAGCACCATATCCGGGTATTTCTGAAAACTTACAATTACAAGCTCCTCTTCTAGCAAACAAAGCAACTGCAACAGCTCGGTAGCCTCAGTGAGCACACTCGCGAGAACAATGTATGGGACTACGATTACATCAGATCTTTAAGGACTGGAGAAAACCAACTACATTGTCCTCACATTTCTTTATCTCTGTATGTCTGGCTAACAATTAAAGGATAATGCTTCCACACTATTTTTCTCTTTTAACACTGAAACAATTTAATCTTAGGAAATGTAGTACCAACCAAAAACAATTACAAACCACAGTTGCCATTTCTTAATAAAACTGAGAAGGCATTGAGTATTTCAACATTCATTCATTTATACAAATTAACACTGATAACAAATAAAACTTAGCAACATCAAGATCACTCCTTTAGCAAACAAGGATCATTTCAACCAGGAATCTTCATACTTGAGGCAGCAGGAACAGTATAATGATATATTCACTACTATAGAAACCCTAATTCATCAGTAAGAACTCAAATGCCTGAAGACACACTAAGGAAAACATCAAGGAAAAGTACATTTATATACATATAAAATATTTATAAGTTTTTTAAAAACATGTGAAAGACATGACTCAATGTGGAGAAATACATCAATCTTCCTTTTAAAAAAACTATCAAAAGAAATTCTAGTTAAAGCTTCACCTACATAATTTTTGTATCATGAAAGAAATTTTAAGATTAATTTGCAAAACAATAAAGTGCTTTATAAAAATTGGGGAGATTTTAATTAGAAATAAGTCTTCCCACCAAATACAAAAGCTTATGACTAATAATTATTGCTTTAAAATAAAAGTGCAAAAGAATAATTGTCCAAAACATAAACAAGGTCACGGCTTCTTAAATAAATGATTAAAAACAACCAAATTAGATATGAATACAATACCAAACAGGTTATATATAAAACAATGGACAATCCAATGGTATAGAATGGAAATTAAACAAAAAATTCTGAGGACAACTTGGAAAGGGGAATAGCTACAAGTGACTCAGAAAAATAAACATAAACAGAAAATTCAAATGAGAAAATATTTCAATTTTACTACTGAAAACTACTTCTGATTAGTATTAATATACAGAAGTTGTATCACACAGTGTTAGAAGAATTAATCAGTACCATTTATGAGGGCAAATAGGCATTAACCCTGACACTTATCTCAGATGCTCTGGCCTCTCTATCTTAGGATATGCCTAACTGTTAAAGAAAACGTGTAACAGAATACACAGCTACACTGTAAAAGCAAAATGGGGTGGGGAATGGGGCTGGGAACCACTAAGAAAACAGTTTTCAAAAATCATGGAGCATCTTAACTAACATTAGACATTTTTTTTAAATGTAGTTAATATTCTTAAGGGCATGGTGAAACCTCTGAGAAGTTCTGTGTCAAAAACTGCACCGCAGAGAGGGCCCAAGAGATGGCTCAGCAATTAAGAGCACTGGCTGCTCTTCTGGAGGACTAAAGTTCAATTCCCAGCACCCATAACTGTCTGTAACCCTAGATTCAGGTGATCTGAAATTCTTACACCAATGTACTTAAAATAAGATTAAATTAATTTTTAAAATGCACCACAAAAGTCAGTAATCCATCATATGACCCCTGGACCAGACTTGCCTGTGAATATGGGCACTGTCCCTTTCTGGCTGGGCCCATTGCCTGTTTATGCATGTTCATTCCTGTGTCTGGGTCCTCCTGTGTGATGCTAGTACTATAATAAAGTCTCTGCAAAATATCTGACATCACAAGCTGTCAGTATTTTCCCACTGTTATAACATTACACTGTCAAACACACACACAAAATTCTGAATACATATAGGGTCATCCAAATATTATCTCCTAAAAATCTAGAAGGATAAATGCCAACCCTGTTAGCGTTCACTTGAGAAGAGACAGAAGAATACAAATACACACTTTCACATACACCAGACGGGTCTCTGAGTCTTCAGAGGAAAACACATTGACTCATCTGTGCTTGACCGCTAATCCTATTCCACTACTGTCTTCCATGCTGGTACTAAGTAAGGCAGGAGGGGGTGTAAATGACTGTAGTTGGGGTAGTACTACATATGCTGGGACAAATTAACAGGGTATGTCGTGTGCAGTAGGCACCACTTCCCAGCTCTTATGAACAGAGGAGAAAAGGGGCTGAGGAGATGGCCCACTTCCCTACAAGCATGCAGACCAACAGCTGGAATCCTCAGAACTTACATAAAAAGCCAGGTAAAAAGCCAGGCATAGAAGCAAGCATCTATAATCCTAGTGCTGGGGCGGTACAGAGAGGAGGGTCCCCAGAGCCCACTGGCCAGTCAGCCTGGGAAACTGGTGAGATTCAGGCTAAATGAGAGACTCTATCTCAAAAAACACAGTGGAGCATGATCAAGGAAGACATCCAACATCGACCTCCAGACTACACAATAGACAAAACATTAGTGAATGAATGAATAACAGTACACTGAAGAATGCAGATGAAGGGGCCAGAGAGATGAATCAGCTGTTAAGAGTACTGGCTGCTCTTCCAGAGGATGAGGGCTCAATTCCAGTCACCCATATGGTGGTAACAACTTTGTAACTCCAACTCCAAGGGACCCCAACACCCCCTTATTGGCCTCTATGGGCATTGCACACACATGGAGCACAGACAAACAGGCAGGCACACACACCATACACATTAAAGAATTACAGAAGAGTACAGATGAATTTAGGCTGGAAGGCTGGCTCAGCAGTTGAGAGTACATACTACACTTTCAGAGGACCTGAGTTTGGTCTGCAGTTCACAACTGCATGTCACAGCAGCTCTGTGAGGATTTGATGCCCTTGGGCTCCACAGGCACCTGCTCTCAGGTGCACACAACCCAGCTAGACACATAACTAAAACTAGTAAAAGTAAATATGTTTAAGAAGAAAGTTAATCTTAAATCTTAGAAAGTAAAAATGAAAGTCAAGTGAGTACAAGTGAAATGATCTGGTTAATCACCACCCAGAATTGATGTTCTGCAAAGGACAGACAGATACTAGTAAATATCATTTTCACTCTAGAGCATTGGGAAAGTGTCCAGGAAAAAGTCAGGAGAAAAATAAAATAAGAAAACCTTTCAGAGCTAAATAAAGGACTTCTAAATACTGAAACATTGATACTAAGCATAACGTAAGATTTCATAAGCCCAGCAAGGAAAGGCAAGGGTTTGAAAGGGCAATGAAACTGACACTGGACTTGCCATCAGCAATAGTAAACCTTAGAGAAAACACCCCATCAAAGTTCAAGGGGAAAGGTTTTTTGTTTGTTTGTTTGTTTTTCCCAGTAATAGCCTAAACTAGCAATTAACAAGGATAGAGAAATAATGATACTATTTCTAAGCCAAGACTGAAAACAATCGGATCCTAGGTAAACATCAAGATATATTACAAGCATAAAATGGCAAAGATCTAAGAACAAAATCAGACAAGAAAACAGCTCATAGGCAAGATGAAACAGCTGCAGATTCCTCTTTAAAATAAATATTCAAAACTAAAATTAAATTTCAAAGTTCACACGGATGGGGTAAAAACTATGCAGAAGAGATGAAGAAATTAGAAAACATCACACACAGAGAGCTGAGTTATTAAAAACATTTCTAAATCATCATATAGGAATTCCACCTAAGAGACATGTCTTATAATAAAGCAATATAGAAGATATGAATAAAAAATCACATGCTAGTCAAATGCTGACCCAAAATTAGAGGAACATATAAGTAAATGCTATGTATAACATACTTTAGACGATTCCAAGTGAAACTCAAGCAATGCAGCTGAGAGACCCACTCTAAGGAGGGTAGGGGCCAGCCACCCCACTTGCCCATATCAGACACGCTAAATAATGCACTTCAGAGGGGGGCCAACCACAACAGGACCCGCTCAGGAGAAAACAATACATCCACAAGAAGAGACACACACTTCTTCCTAAACTCTATAGCTGCAATAAAAATAGTGAGTCTTTCTATTAGCAACTAGAGTGCTAGGGAAATACATAGATGCATATACTAATATGGCCAAAATGTAAAATTCTTATAAAAATACCCAACAAATATAAATAGTGGCTTCACATGTGGTAATACAATTTTTATAAAATCAATAACAAAAAACCCACATATAATAATATTAAAGGAAGATCATCTCTCTAAATTAAAAAGAAAAAACCTCAGGTTAAGGAGGCAATTTGTTAAAAAAAAAAAAAAGTAACAGCAAAGCACCAACAGAATACATCCTAAGTAATTCTACTAAACTAGTCCTATAAAACCTAATATTCTTGGGCACTCAGAAGGCAGAGGCAGGCAGATCTCTGAGTTCAAGATCAGCCTGCTCTACAGAGCGAGTTCCAGGACAGTCAAGGCTATGTAGAGAGACTTGGTCTCTAAGTGAATAAACAAGCAAATGAATGAATGAATGCATGTATCAGTGGACTTAATAAAGACTCTATGTCACTAGTTGACAAGATGAGTCTCTTTATAAAAAAAAAGAGTCTTAATTGCACTAATTCAAAAAAGTTAGCACATTTACTTGTACTGAAAAAAAACTAATAAAGACAGAAAGGTATACTGCCAATTCAATACAGCAGAAGCAGAAACCATGAAAGAAACTGAAACACAGCAAGATTCAGGGAAAGCACAAAAATAATAAAAATGTGAAAGAGACAAATATTAAGAAAACCTACTTGTCTCAAATATCCAAGTAAAGTATAGATCTTCAGTGGAGCACCAGAAAAGACTGAATGGCTGTAATTTATTTAATTTATTATAAACTCTGGGCTGGTTAAGACTGAGGTTTCAGTGGCCAAAGGCTTTTCCAGTCTCATGACCTGAGTTTAATCCCTAAACCCCACCTAAGTGAAAGGAAAACACTGACTCTCAAAAATCCACCTTGTACCTCCACACAAACAACTAAATAAACGTAAAAGAAAAAAAGGCTGAAACGTTGGTAGTGCACACCTTTAAGCCCGGCACTTGAGTGACAAGCCAGGCTGGTCTACAGAAATACCCTGTCTCAAAAAAAAAAAACAAAAACAAAAACAAGAAAACCACCTAAATAAATAATAAACAAGCTTAGAATCTTCAGCACAAAATGGCTATCTAAAACGAGGTTAGATCACAGAACAGAGCTAGAAAGTCACAGAAAAGGAGGTACGTTTTGAGGGTACATCAGAGACCATCTTTTATACCTATAAAATAAAACTCAGGATGCCCTCCTGCAGAATAATCTGATACAACATGTATGAGGAAAAGCCGTGGAAATACCAGGTACTTTAAGGCTTCAGGAATACAGATATGGGAAGCAACATGGCAAGGCAACCCTGTGTCTAGGAGCATTCGCCTGTGGCATGCCTGCTGCTCCTAAGGCCTGGAGTGGAACTGCTTCCTAACCCTGCTGGCCCTTAGGATGCTGATGCAGAAGCAAGTCCCGTGCAGAAAGCAATGCTCCAACTATGCCAGCGTGGCTCAGTTTGACTCCAAGATCCGTACTTCTACAGTGCGCTAAATCATCTCATCATCTAAGAAGAAATCTTGCTTTGGTTTTGTTTGGCTTTTTTAATTCAGGGTCTCACTCTATAGCCCAAGCTGGCTTAGAACTCATTTTGTAGTGCAGGCTGGCTTGAAACTGAATTTAGTAACTGTCTTCTTTTCCTACATAGAAATACCAGTCCACTGGCTACCTTCTCAGTCCAACATTCTCCTAAAATATAATGGCTCAAAATACATGGAAACATCTCCTAAATGTCTCAGATGTCTTTGTCCTCCACACCAAAACAATTATGACCTTCCATTTAACCTGAAAAAAAAATCACTAAAAATTGCTTTCTACCACCACTGTATTCACAGGGACTGAGTTATTATAACATGTACAAAAACTTTACAAAGGCTTACCATTAGAACAATATGAATGGGCAACACTGTTGAAAGGCAACCCTTGTGAAACACACCTATCCTCTATCAGAGCTAGCTCTTTAAACACGTAACCATGTAGTAATAGCGACCAGTTACCTCTCAGAAGCTAGAGAACTGGAAACCCCACCTAATAACACTCTACCGCTGCCAGGAAGCCAAGTGCTTATCTTCTAGGGAGGAAGACAAGGAAGACAATGGCCTCTGTAGCACTGCTTCCCTCCCTTCCCCTAGCTTACATCACTACTTTGTACTTTATCCTACATATACCTATTCGCCAAACATAATGACATGAATTTAAAATATCACATTTCTGGCCATGACATTAATAAACACATATATGCATTTCTTCACAAACATATGCCTATCTTTACAGTAATTATAAAAAGCCCCTATTATACATAGTTATTTTTATTTCAGTGGGATGTAGTATTTCAGGTATACAAGAGTGTAACAACACCTGTGTACCACTAGCCAACTTACAAAATGAAGTGTTAGATGTATTGGATTCTTAATTAACACATGTTAAAACTGTGATAAATTGAAGTATTTGGAAATAAAATGATTACAAAACTGGAGTGAAAAACTTGATCCTGTTATCTGTATATAACACCTACTGTCTAACACATCAGTAAGTCAAATGTGACCGCACAGCAGTCTGATCTGCAATGCTGAGTTCTGTTAGTTAAACAGACACTAAAACTTCCCAGTGATTAAGGTAGAGAATGCTCTTTCTCCTCATACACCAGTTGGTGTTGGTTTAACTGAGAACATGGTACCTGGCTATAATGAAAAAAGATCTAAAACCGATGCATACGTAGTATGAATGTATTACATACATGAGTCATATCCACATGAAGTTCACTTCACTTATTAGTTCATCTCAATTTAAATGTGAAGGAAGTTTTAAGGATGAAAATTACATCTTTTTAAAAGAACAAATCCAAACATGTCTCTCAAAAACCTCTTGAATATTAACATCAATAACCTACCAATCCTGATATTACTAGAGCTGAAAACAATAAAAATCTGCCTAAAGGCAAAGAGACAGATACAGTACCTGGGGTAGGGAGGTGGCTCAGAAAATGGACCTGAGTCCCTTACCTGAGGGCAGCTTGATACTGTAAAGACTTCCCTTCTTCTAAGCCAGTGTAGACTTCAAAATCTAATGAGACTTCCAGGTTAGCTTTAAGGCTAAATGTATTTGATTCCAACTCATGAAAAACAAACAACAGGACTACAATACAGTAGTTGGCTACATGTTATATTCCTTTCCATGTTCCACATCTGTTGTGCAGTTTGTGCAGCAAACATCCCATTAACCATAAAGCCAAAACCTGTCATCCAACCTATCAGTGACGCTCACAGAACACAAGAGTTTATCTGCTTCCAGTGACAATGCCTAGCATCCAAATTCTTTGTGCAGATTTTCCATGCTGTCAACTGTGGGTCTGCAGCAACTGCAGACACTTAAGTAGCTCCCACCTATCCCCGATGGTGTCAGTGGGCACAGTCTCTAAGACCAGAACTTAGTTTAAAAAGCTAATACCTGATCTTGTACCCATGCACACTGTCAACTTTGGAGGTGTCATTGCTGTAACACTAATGCTTCAACTCTGTTCTATCAATCAGCCTAAAGGCTGAATTCTCACACATTCCAAAGAGTAAGTCCATGACACATATTATTTGCTGCCACTGCACAGCCAGACTGCAGTTCCAGCTAGCTGGCGCCAGTAAGAGCAATTTACATAAAGCAGCCCTTTCTTCAAGAGCAAACTAAAGGAGAGTCCTGGTGAGAAAACCAGCCCCATTCCTTCTCCAAAAGTCACTGACTGGTTCTAGAAGACAGCTAGCTAGCTGTTCACAAAAATAATTCACTTCCAAGAAATAAAACAAAAGCATCTTCTAACTTTTGTGTAACTGAAATTCAACTCCTGCCACATGAAACAATTTAAATCCCCAAAGATTTATTTAAATCCTTAGCTTAATTGTTTCACAGACTAAAAAGTAAAATTTAGTATTTGCTAATTTAACAATCATTAAAACCATAAATTATAACTCATTAAATACAAGCTATTTTTACTCTAATATATGAGTAAATATAAATTTTCTTAAGCAAACTTGATCTTAGAAACACTGACAATTCACCAAACACAATGCACATACTCAGGTACCATTATTATGACAATCAACTAATTCAACATATTTACTAACACCAATTAACATTACCAAACCACTGTTCTTCCTATCAAAATGTGGACACATTAAGTTACAAATGCCAACACCACATTCCTGTCAAAATTATATCATAAGACCGGTTGATGGAGGCAGGCGGATCTCTGTGAGTTTGAGCTGGAGGCCAGCCTGATCTACAAACCAAGTCCAAGGACAGCCAGGTCTGTTACACAGAGAAACCCTGTCTCCAAAAACCAAACAATTAAGTCACTAATCATTTCAATTAGCAAAGTCCTCATGGGCAAGCATCAAGTCACAACCTACAGATGTGGATGCCTTGCTTAAATTGTTTTTAGCTACTTTATGATTTACTGATACAAACTCCACTTTTTATCCCCACTTACTTTAAAAATACAGACTACCTAAACTATAGTCAAATCCACAAACTAGTGCCACGTTTAAAATAATAAATACAAAGGATTCTCTCAAAATGTTATTTTTTAGATTTTATTATTTTAGATTGTATGTATGTATGTACGTACATATGTATGCATGCATATAGGCTATGTCCACATAAATGCTAGACACACACACACAACAACAACAAAACAAACAAAAACCCACAGCAGGCTGAGGTGTCACATATCTGGAACTGAAGCTGAAGACTGCTGAGAGCCACTTGAGGATGACACTGGGAACTGAACTCCTGTCCTCTTTAAGAGCTGTAAGCACTCAACCACTGAGCCATCTTCTGAGCCCATGTACTGCACTTTTAATCTCACTTTTAACTTAGTTAAGTTATCCTTTATATAATAATGAGACTAAGTAAAAAGAAGTTGTTATTGTATAAACAGTAAATGGCGGCCTCCTGACATGCAGGTATGCTATCTGGGAGAGAGAATCACTGAAAGGAAATGATAAATTCTGAGATAACTGCACTGCCCTCTCAAGATCTGTCCACCTCAGCAGATGAATGACAGCAGAACAAGGCGACATCAGAATTAACCACACACTCAATACTGGGTGAGAGTGGGGAGGTCCAGGTCTGAATGCCAAGAACTTGTTAAGTATCACATTCATCATAAAGCCTCAAGAACTGAAAGGGGCTGGGCATTGGTGGCGCACGCCTTTAATCCCAGCACTCAGGAGGAAGAGGCAGGCAGATCTCTGAGTTTAAAGCCAGCCTGGTCTACAGACGGAGTTCCGGGACAGACTCCAAAGCAATACAGAGAAACCCTGTCTCAGAAAACCAAAAATCTCCTCTGTGAATCCAAAACTATTCACTTAAGCTCAAGCAGATTTTTCAGACAAGGGCAGAAAGCAGCCACATTCTTTGCCAAAATATCATAAGAATAGTCTCTAGGCCACTTACAAATATTCTTCCCCTCTGACACTTCTGGAGCCAGCCATCATATTCTAGACTGCTCTCAGCGCCAGTCTTCCGTGTTCCTACTAGTAAGGTCCATAAAGCACCATTTAAAGCATTCAACCACTTTCCTAACCTAAAGGCCCAAAGTCTTCCATATTCCTCAAAGAAGGAGCATGGTCAGGCCTGTTACAGCAATACTCCCCTCCTGGTACTAGCTTCTGTCTTACTCACTGTTCTATTGCTATGAAGACACAATGACCAAAGCAACTCTTATACAAGAAGGCATTTAATTGGGGGCTTGGTTAGGCCACAATGGTAACTTACTAGTTTATGCACCATCAAACAATTTTCAAGCTGACATGGTGCTGTCAACAATGTAGAGAGGAATTTTCAAAGCTAAGATATTGGCTTCCAATATTAACTATCAGAAATTATTTTCAAGTAAGGAAACTTCCTATTAGAAAACTCACTAAGTTGTTAAAACTGTGTTCACTTTGGTAGAAACCATGGATAACAAAATGTTGCTTCACTTAACTGTAGCAAGGTGTACATCTGGAAAGCAGTTTAATGTTTTCTTATTCTACACCACCATCAAGACTGGTTGAAGTCAATGATGTCTGTAACAGTGATACCATTAACAGAAGAAACTCTCAAGGTCCCTTTACATATTTCTAATTGAGTACTTTAATCTTCTCACTTTAAATCTTAGACTGATGTCACTAAATCTTTTAGGCCCCACAGTACTCTAACATTGGGGAAAAAAAATACAACAGAGATAGGAAAGATGGCTCAGCAGTTAAGAGCACTGACTACTACTCATTCAGAGGACCCAGGTTCAATTCCTAGCAACTACATGGCAGCTTACAACTGTCTGTAACCCAGATCCAGGGGAAACATTGTCCTCTTCTGGCATCTGTGGGCACTGCACACATATGGTGTATAGACATGCATGCAACCAAAACCCCATAAACATAAAAATAAACCTCCAGAAAAATTTTAATTAGAAAAAATGCTATCAAAGTTACCATATCTTCTAAAGAATACACTTCCTTTACATCTGTTAGGTCTCCCTAGGTTAGGTAGAGTAGACTAGATTTTATTTATGTTTATTTTCTTTGGGTTAGAAACTGTATTTTAGGTATCTAAGGCTGTCAACGCTTCCATTAATTGAGTTCACAAGGGTTTATAAGGGAACTGCCCTGGAGAAGAAACTAGTGAAGAGGATGTCACGCCTAAGGGACCTATCTACTCAGAGTATACTACTGGAAAGACACAGGTACTCCATCGCCCCATCCAACATTAAGAGGCAAGATGTGAATCGTTAGTAAAAATTGATGTTAGATGTTAAGTAGAAAAATGGGCAGTAGTTAGAGGATAAAATAAATCCAACAGCTGTTTGTGGCCACTAAAAGAGAACTGCTCCTAAGGTCCTCATTTATACCTGAAGCACAAGTAACACTTGGCCCTGAATTCAAGTCATCTCTTACATGTTTTTCTTACAATATATTTGGACAACTCACCCAGACCACAACTGAAGCATTTATCCTACACTTGCGATTCTGTAATAACAACATTCAATTCAGGTTTTACTTAATTCTTCATCCTTTCCCAAGATACTCTGATCTAGTCACACATGGCTAAGTATATGACATTTGAGAATAAACTGAAGAAATGAAACAATCCAGTTAGTATCAGAAAAAGGTAAGAAAAGGGAATTCAAATTTAAGTGTAGTCTTGAGTCAATGAACTGTCCACAATCCCCATATTTCCTTTTGAGACTTATACTAATTTATTTTTGAGTAGTTTATGAAAAGGGGTAAACAATAGGGAGGAGAAAAAAGAATGGACAATATATGGCCTCAAGAATTCAGTTCCCAGCCAGGCAGTGGTGATATATGCCGTCAGACCCAGCACTTGGGAGGCTCTGTAAGTTCAAGGCCAGCCTGGTCTACAGAGTAAGTTCTAGGACAGTCAGGACTACATACACCCAAAGGGTCAGAGCTACACACAGAGAAACTCTCTCAAAAAAATAAAAATTAATAATAATAATAATTAAGTAATTCATTACAGAAATTTTGAAAACTGCCACCAACACAAAATTCAAGATCTAATTCATGCTTATAAGCTATAAAGATGGAAAATGGCAATGAAAAAGTTAGCAATGACAGCCTAAGTAACCAGAGTTTAGATTTCCCCATGCATATAAGTGGTTAAGCCTGAGTATAAACTCTACACTCAGCAACAGAAGGCAAAAAAAAAAAAAACACGTGAATGACAACATAAACTATTCACTAATGTCAACCTAATCCATTTTCCTCCACATCAAAGACCAAGTGGGTTAAAGACCAAGTGGCTATCTTCTGTAATGTTCTTCAGATCTACATATAAACCTCATAATCTCCCCTCCATCCTTCCACCAAGACACTGAACTCCTCAGACAGGAGAAGGGAGACTGAGGCTGGGGCAGTTCTCTCTCCTGTCATGCAGGACCTTACAGAAAGGAAAGCAGACTCGCTCACTTGCTCACACATAGCAAGTTTTCCTGAACATGCCCAAATGATTTACAAATTATCATTCAAATTATGATGAATCATCATTTTACTTGTGATTAAATGACAAAAAACCTATCTTATTAAACATGTGTGCATATATATATACACACATATAATCATACATACATATATCAAGAGCAAGTATAAATTTAAGTTTATGACAAGGTAGCAATTTTCAACTGTTAAGTAGCAGACCTAATGTTCTAGTCTACACCTTTAAGAAAACAAAGAAAGGAAAAAAAAAGTAGATGCATTCAAGGATAAATTTCAAACAGAATTCCATAGTGCATTCGAGGCTAAGTTCTACAAATAAGTGAACTACATCTGCACACTAATGTAAACTTCTAAAGTCATATGTGATCTCATTTCAAAGTTTTGTTATAATAGCTTATATTAAATACAATTACAACAAGTAAATTTAATAAATCCATACTATAAAATAAGTACAAAATAAAATTCCATGTGTTGGAATTTTAATATGTTTAATATGTTGGAGCCTTCCCTAAGAATTTAAGAATTTGCAAAAAATTTAATTTTCTGTTTGAAAAGTTGCTTTTACAGCCAGGCATGGTAGTACTTGTCTATAATTCTGGGAGGCTGAAACAAGAGGATTGCAAATTCAAGGCCAGCTCAAGCCACAGAACAAATGTTCAAAAGGCCAGTTTATACCTCGAGGCCCTACTTTTAAAAAAGTAAAAACAGAGGAGGGGTAAAAACTTACAAAAAATAGAAGATAAAAGCTCTATACAGAATGTTCAGAACTGTTCTCTATTGTATTAGTCAAGAATATGTTTATAATATTCTATTGACACAGTTACAGGAGTGTACTATATCATTTAGAAAATAATTTAGTAATTACTACAACTTAAGCGCTGCTTAAAATGTTACTGTTCTGCCCAAATTATGTGACTAAATGCCATTCACTCTTTTGGGAATACATGGCAGCATGTACGCCTGTGATCCCAGCACTGGAGAGACAGAGGTTAAAGGTCAGGGGCCCAAGACAAGCCTAGGCTACTTAGCAAACTAGAGCCAACATGAACCACACTGAGACCATGTCTAAAGAAAGAAAAGAGAAGGAAGAAAAATTTATTCTCCCAGCTTGCTAGGTAACCATGAAATTGTATATTACAATAGTTCAGCAAACATTTCTGCTTTACAATGCTAAAAAAAAACCTTTAAATTTATAATCCTTTTGAATGTTAAGTTTTAAATATACATAATTATGTCACTTAGTTAACTAAAACAATATTTATTCCAGCTCTCTAGTTATCAGACTACTTTAGATTTTAAAAATAAAAAGTATGAGGTCAATATGTAAAATTAATCTGAAATTTAAAATCTGAATTCAAATGTCAATTCAAACAAAAAAATAAAGAATGTGAGACACTATAAATATATTAATTATAAAATAAAAAGGCAGCATATGAGAAAGCATTGAAATATATAATAAAAAATGAAAAAAGATACTATTTTTTCATTTATATAGCAAATTAGCACTTTTTATAAACCTACCAAACAATAACTCATTTTGAAAAATAGAAAATCATATTCTTTTCAAACAAGGCTCATTTATGGCTTCTTTAAAAATATGCTCAATTTATATATTGTTTGAATTTCTACAGATATCTAATGAATTAACTATCCAATACACAATAAGTATTAAGTCACTCGTGTTTGAAAAGCACTACTGTGGTGATCAAATGTTCTGGCAATGACAACAAAATGGTGAGAAATCACAGGAATTTAACCTTTGACCTCACCATCCCAATACATTATTTCTCTAATATAGGTTTACAGCTCTTAGAAAACATTGCAACTTCTTCACAGGCAAATTCTCTTTCCTATACAAAGCTGGTTATGTTCAAATGTTTTCTAATTGTAGTGTTTAAAGATAAAAGCTTACTGGTTCTTACCTCAGATCCTGATGCATGTGACAAGTCTCTTCACTGGCAGATCTGCTGCCTAAGCAGCCTCAGAGATTGGGTTAGCAGCCATTTTGAGACAGCTGCACAGTCTCAGTTGCACAAAAGTGTAATTAAGATGGCTGCAATGTGCACTCCAGAACTCACACAGTGAAAACTCAGCCATGTATCAAAGAAAGCCCCGCCCACTTTGTCAGCCTGCAGGAAACTGAACACAGATAGCTAATGCATATACTGCAACAAACAATGCAGCTACTTAGCACACAGAAAAAGAAAACAGAAGGCAACAAGCCAGTTTTGCAACAAAATGCCTGTGAATCCGGACTTG
The DNA here is from genome assembly GCF_017639785.1 of Mesocricetus auratus. Taxonomy (NCBI): domain Eukaryota; kingdom Metazoa; phylum Chordata; class Mammalia; order Rodentia; family Cricetidae; genus Mesocricetus; species Mesocricetus auratus. The sequence goes on along the minus strand of NW_024429187.1, from coordinate 5,240,380 downwards.
CAACAGACTTTGGGCACATTCCGATCCCAAACAACTTGAAATCCAGGCCACATATTAGCAGTTACAGAGATAGAGCCAGATCACACAGAGCAAACACTAGGGAATTCGCCTGAAAGAAAGCCTCCATTTCAGTCCAGAAAAAAAGGGGAGGAAAAAAGTCAAACCCCTCAAACCCAGATCAAGACCCTTTTTTATTTTCTTTCACTTTTTCTTCTTTACCTTTAATATAGTACATCCATCAAATGAAGAGTGTCAAATTTGCTTAGATCTTATGTTCATTAGATCAAGTTAATTTTAATTTTAAAAAGCTAATTAAAAATTTCCCCACAGAATCTTAGCTTCAGAAGTGCTCAATCCAAGTTTACAATCTCATTTTTCAATTTTAACAGTAATCTTAAAACTAGGATGGCAACAAAGCTTAATTTAGCAATTTCTCATAAAAATCAAACATTTCTTCTCTTTGAAGTCCAAATGTCACAAACACATTCTCAGGTCACACAGAACTCCCAACATATTAGTCCTAGGAAAAAGTGAAGAGTGTAGACTCTCTGGGAAGGAAGAGTAGGAAGGACAAAAGGGTCCAAGCCAGTCTGGAAGTGGGGCTCTTGGCAATCTGAGAACTGCCGGCAAAGCAGGCCCGGCAGAGACACAGGCGGCAGCAGACAAAGAACCTCTTCTGCTTCCTTTGCCATGAGCTGCGGAGGGAGCCCAGTTTCCTCCCTTCTTCTTTGGTACACAGTCCTCAAGTTTAGTTACCCTGTGTTATGTCCATGGAAATGCTGGTATTTATTGCAACTTCTAAGGGTAGAAGAGAGATCACAAAAATGCAATTCAAAGACAATGGCCTCATGAGATGATAAATCATGTGGTTCATTATCTCATTCTATGTCTGTATATTTTTGAAATATTCCATAAAATTTGTCTAACACTCAGCCTTGAAAGAGACCTTTATTCAATTTTCCATGAGATGGACTAGATAACACCTTTGAAAACTGCCTTAAGTATAGAAAACAAGACACATTACACATGATCCAAGCCATATCAAATTACAGTATGGGGACCAAAGCTTGGGCCTTGAACATGCTAAGGAAGCGCTCTCTCCACACCACTCATGTATAACACCAATGCTTTTTTGTTTTTTGAGATGGTGTTTCATCATTGTAACCAAACCCTGAATTTACTGTATGCTCAAGCTGCCCTCAAACTTGCAATCCTCCTGCATCCACCCCTTGAATGCTAGCTAGGATTTCGGGTAGTTCTTAGAACTATGGCTGAGGGCAGCTTTGTCTATTCAGTGAAAACAGGAGGTTGGTAAACTAGGAATGTTTGGAATAGATATGATTACTGTAAAACTGGGATGTTAAGTTCAATGGGATGAGGTATTACAAATAACCAAACTGTAGCTATCTGGCAGATTTTAGATGCTATCTCAATTGTTACTCTGATCCTAATGGCAGGTTTTATCACCAATTCGTGATAGCCAAAACAGGCTCAGAGATTAAATAGCAGTTAAAAATTAATAAACGCTGAAATATAACCCAGACTACATTCAGCTTCAATGAGTGCAGCTTCATCCAACCCTTCAGACACTGGCTCTCTTGGTCAGATAAAAACAAGGAAAAATGGAAGACAGTTACAGCAACGGGTGTCACTGCTCACATCTCTTCATTCTGTATCCCCAAAGCCAGCCTAGCTCACCAGATAAACTCTATTCTGTGACCAATGTCTACTGTTTGCTTGAGAAGGAGTCCCACTCATTAGGCCTACACTACTAGCATTACATTTATAGCATTCCTCCTGCCTCAGTCTTCCAAGGTCCTGGAATAGCAGGCATGGGCCAGAACACACACCACTCCTAACTATCCTAACAGCCCTCCTCCTTGACCCCCTTCCTTCTTACTACGTCCATCACCTAACGCTGGAACGACTTGCTCTCACGATCTTAACTCCTAGCTTTGCTGCATTGACCACACTTCAATACTTCTCTCTTCATAGATCATGTAAGATTAGAAACTGTGTCTTGTTTGTCTCCCATTTGAATGTCATTTTTCTGTCCAATAGTACAGAACTATCTCAACTGACAGTAAGTTGAGATTCTCACCATCTCACACAAAAAGCAAACCTTCACTGGCAGGGTCTCTTTTCTTCCTAATTCCTCCTACAAGACTGCAGTTCAGAATCCAATGTGGTAGAGATGCCTTTTGTGGAATACATTCCAGTTTTTAGGGTTTGACAGGAACTGTACAGTATCTACTGTTGGCACAGCATAGCTAAGCTTTGAAACAGCTATAGAAGTAGATGGTCAGCTTTTGTTTCAAGATTTATTTTTATTATTACTACTACTAATAGATGTGTGGGCACACAGATGGAACACATCACATGCTCGTGGCCTGTGTGCAGGCACAGACAGCAGAGGACAACTCCTGGGAGCTGGTTCTCTTTTCCACAGTGGGTTTCAGGGACAGAACTCAGGTCAGACTTGTGCAGCATCCGGAGCCATCTTCCAGGTGGGTTTTGTTTATTATATAGTTTAATAGATTTCACTAAGATATTTTCACATATAACTTAATTATTTGTTTTAAAATTCTATTAATATTTCTAAGTCCAGCATAGCTTGACTTTAATGACATAAATTATCTTTTCGGAAATTTTAAATAAGTGCCATTTTTTCAAATAAATGATTTGGAAGAAAATTTTAATATTAGCTAAACAGTTCTATGACAATCTCACATTTAATCTCTTCCAATGAGAAACAAGCATGCCTTGGCACATTATTCTCATTTCATTATTACAATGATGCAGGCATGTCCTACAGTCCCAGGATGTCTCAGAACTAATCTGTAAATGACAAGGTCATGCCGCAATGTCAAGAGTCTAGACATTCCTGAGAGTGTTACACTACCAACTTTTATGTCCAGAGAATATAATCATTTGCCAGGAATTACACAAGTAGTAATGAAGGGGGGAATTGAAAACTATATTTTTTATTTACCACATTAATGTAATAACAATGCATGTATAAATTACTGAAAATTACCAGACTTTAAGTAGTAAGACTTTTACTATGCTTTGGTAGACTGTCCACTTACTTAGTTGTGGCACACTACACGTTGTTAACGTCATGTCTTAGGGAAAAGGGACATAAAAGAGTGCTAACATACACACTAGATCTTCACCAACTTCCTTTTCCCTGCTCGTCCACCTTTCTGGAGACCCTGCCCTCCCTTACAACAATTTCAGACCTGCACAGCCCAACCTGCTTGCTTTCTTCAACTGCAACTCCAAAGGCACGCATCCCCTTTCTCCCTGGAGGGGGTGGAACACAACAGACACAAGGACTAGGTGGAGAATCAACTCCCTCAAGCATTTCTATGACCTCCACACACATGCAAAGAAACACATAATCCACCCCACAAGACAGAATAACCCTGAAAACACCTCATTTCTCCACATCTCACTAATTCTACATGCCCTTACCAAACACAGTCCAGTGAACAGGAAGGAGCTTTCAGTAAACTTAAAGTCTGAAAATAAGATTCCCCAATTAACATGATAGCTCACAGGTCAGAGATGTAGGTTTGTAAGAGGGTTGGTGTAGCATTTACAAGGTGCTGGATTCCAACTCCAGCAACAACAACAAAAGTTTAAATCTATCTAAATGTAGGTATTTTGGGGGCTGGAGAGATAGATGGCTCAGTGGTTAAGAGCACTGTCTCCTCTTCCAGAGGACCTGGGTTCAGTTCCCAGCACCCACATGGCAGCTCACAACTGTCTGTAACTCCAGTTCTAGGGAATCTGACACCCTCACACCAGTGCACATTAAATAAATTTTTTTAAAAACTTAGGTATTTCAATTGACTTTTTCCTACCACATCGTATTATATAAGTAAGCCCAGAAAAAGGAACCCAACTAAGTCTTTAACAAGGAAGACAGAGAGCAAAGCCAACAATACTAAGCAATTCACTATACATCAAGAAGAAAACTTCAAAGCCTATTATTATATGAAGAAAAAAAATTGCACTTTTAAGTCCAGAACAGAATTGCACTTTAAGTCCAAGATATAGCTCATTAGTGAGCACTTGCTTCCTGTACAATCTTCAATTGCAAAACAAAGGAAAATGACTTCAAATTAGAGTTCTATACCCAGCCAAACTATCAAACATTCAAATACTGAATAAGATTTTTCTGACATAGATGACCTTAAAAAAAATCTCATAAATCCTATCTAAAAAGAAAATAAAAATTACTACATAATAGCTTCCTCCTCCTCAGAAACAAAGCCAATCAAATAATGGTATATGAAAAGCAAGGGTTTTAAAGAAAAGGAAACCTCCTTAATAGTGAACATTAGGATTACAATTGCATACAAGAGAGGTCAAAGAGACTTCTTGTGACATAAAGGAGGCATTGTCCTCATGAATTAACATATGTATCAGGGCATTAAGTCAAGATTTTCATGGTAGTATTAATACAAAGCAGTATTTAATGTTGATAAATATATTCAGAAAGACCTTACTGGTAAGCTAAATTATCCAAAACATTTTAAGAATAGTTCTATAGAAAAATACTGCTCAAAGTGATTAAACACTGTATAAGGTTTGACTCTGCTTTATTTTTTTTTACATGTATTTATTTGGGATGGGGCAGAAGCCAACCCATGCCACAGATTGTGTGTGGAGGTCAGAGGGCACCCTTCAGGAGTTAATTCTTTCCTTCTACTTTGTGGGTCCCAGGAATAGAATTCAGGTGATAAGCCTTCCCAGCAAGCAGCTTTACCCATTGGGCTATATCACAGACCCTCTCCTACTTTTTATAAATCAGTGTATATGTTGTCAGCCAGAGGCTTACACTGGTGGCAGGCACAGCAATGAACACAGTTACCTTCAATGAGAATATGCTTTCTGAACCAGCAAGACAGCTTAGCAAGTGAAAGTACTTGCCATGAAAGCCAAGACCTGAGTTCAATCCCCTGGATTCATAACAAAAGGAGGGAACCACCTCTGTATGCTTTGTCATGCCATGCCCATGACTGACCACACACACACACACACACACACACACAAAGTTTTTTACTTTTTAAACAATCACAGTTGTAATCATGACCACACTAGAAGTGTGACATCTAAAAACAAAACTTACATTTAGTATGGCAGCAAACAAGGAAAGTATATCAAGTGAAGCAATGACTCCTCCGAAGAAACCAATTCAGTTTCCCTTCTGCAAGTTATGTATTCCAAGTTTAAATAAGATAAAGAATCAGTTCCTCACACTGATGCAGGAGAATGTTAGGGAACTACATAATACACTACCATGATGGTACAGCAGCTCATTCAGACCAATCAGATGGCTGTTGATTCTCAGCCATCTACTTATCAAAAGCTGCTAAAGCCTAACGCTTCATAAAGTTATCTAAAACTAAGAAAATTACTAAGTGTCTGGCACAGCAGCACATGCCTGTAAACCTAGGATGGAGGAGATAAAGATGGGCGAATCTGGAGTTCAAGATCACCTTCCATTCTCCTTCAAGGAGTGTGGGTCAGCTTAGCCTATATGAGAACTCATTTCAAATCATCAAAAATTAAAAAGAATCAGACAAATCAGTAAACACACAATAGTTAAATCTATGCTTCATGGTAAGAGCCTGCTTAGAAGTGTGGGATATGGAAGAAACAGAATTACTTTCTTTTGCCTTAAGAATCACTTTCTAGGCTGGGCAGTGGTGGCACATGCCTTTAATCCCAGCACTTGGGAATCAGAGGCAGGCGGATCTCTGTGAGTTTGAGGCCCGCCTGGTCTACAAGAGCTAGTTCCAGGATAGCCTACAAAGCCACAGAGAAACCCTGTCTCGAAACCCCACCCACCAAAAAAAAAAATAAAAGAATCACTTTCTAGCCTGGTATGATGGTATTATGGCTCTCAGCATGGAAGGCTGAGGCAGGAAGACTGCTGAATTACAGTCAGGAGCTCCTACCACAAAACAAACCAAATGCACCTTTGCACTCAGTGGGCTAGGGATCATAATCTTTTATCTCAGCCTCCCGGTTAATGACCAAGACTAGAAGGGATTGAGTTACCATGCTAAACCTGCCTTAATTTTGGTGGATCATGTCTGCCAGCAAGTTGCAAAACTGGGAGGAAAGGTTGAGTGGAAAGAGCTTTGCACCCTGAGCTTGTATAAACGGTGGAAAAGATGGGGTAGTCCCGAGTGGATCTAGTCCCTAAATTACAATACTTCATCCCTAACTTTGGCAATGATGACTAAGTGACATTTAAAGAAATATGAACATTTCTACAAATAAGATCACTATTGGGAAAAAAATCTGCTTTTTCATCATGAAGGGGTTCACTGTAAATCTAGGGACCTTAATAATTGGGTGTGGCTTATTTAGTTTTTATTTAATGAGTCAGCCCTAAAAACCAGATTCTAACACAAAAATTTGCAAATAACTTTTTCTAAATGTTTAAATTTGTTATTAGAGTATATTATCAAAATTTTTTCTAAATTACTTTCCAAATGCATTTATATTCTAGCTGTAGTATCAAGATTATTGTCCAAAAAGATTTTTAAATTTTACTATATGTGTCTAGACATGTGTGAGGAGTGACTATGTGTCACAGCACACATACATAGTCAGATAACATCTTGGAGTCAGTTAACTCCTTCTAATTTTAAGAGTGTTTTAGGGATAGAACTTAGGTTGCCAAGCTTATACAGCAAGCACCTTAACTAACTAAGCCACCCTACCAGCCCTAAAGATTTTATTTTGAATTATTTGTATGTGTATACATGTATGTATGTGCAGGAACCCAAAGAAACCAGAAGAGGGTACCAAATCCCCTGGAGCTAAAGCTACAGACATAAACCACCTGATGTGGGTTCTAGGAACCAAACTTAGGTACTCTACAAGAGCAAGACACTCTCTAACCACTAAGCCATCTTTCCAGCCCTATGATGTTATTAAGAGAAAGGAGGGCTGATGATACAACTCAGTGTTAGAAAGCTTGCCTTTAATGTATGAGACCCTAGGTTTAACACCCAATACTGCAAAAACAATTAACTAACATAAAAACCAAAGAAAGGAATACTACAAAACCAGTTGCCCAAACCACAGTACAAAACCACAATAGTTCTTTACTGTATTCTAACTTGTTTTAAGAAAATTCTTTGCCTTTAGTGCTTTTTGTCTGTCATTTATTTACTTGGCTTTTATCTTTCAACTTTTTTTGTTTTTGTTTTTGAGAGTTTCCTTGATTGCTATGTAGCTGAAGATGACCTAGAATTTCTGCTACTTCGGAGTGCTGAGATTACAGGTGTTCAAAATTATGTCCAGTTTTATGCAGTGTTGGGGATCAAATCCCAGACATCAAGGACACTAAGCAAGCACTCTGCCATTCTGCTACATCTCAGCTCTATTTCCAACTTTTTCAATCTGACAGAGGAAGGAGAGAATTACACCAATAATTAACTGCTTCATTCCATCTTTTCCTTAAATATTTACTCGTGTGTGTGTGTGTGTGTGTGTGTGTGTGTGTGTGTGTGTGTACATATATTCTCCAGAGTTGTATTTTAGGATCTTAGGTGGGCAAAAGCAGAGAAGATGAGACATGAGGGCGATGAACTTGCAGCCAGCCTGTGCTATAGGCCATGACCTTATCTCAAGAAAATAAACAAAGCCTGCCCTTTAATCCCAGCCCTTGGGAGGCAGGGAGAATGGCCCTCTGTGAATCTGAAGTCAACCTGGGCTGCACATAAAAAGTTCCAGGCTAGCCAGGGCTACAAAACAGCAACAACAACAAACCAAAAGAAAGAAAGGCAATAATCAAGAGATGGGGGGGGGATTAACTGGCAGAGTGCTGGCCTAGTGTGCAAGCAGCCCTGTGTTCAAGCCCCAGGACATGAAGGCACATGTCTGAAATACTAGCACTCAGGGCAGGGAGGGAGGGGAAGAGCAGAACAAAGAGGAAAAAAGAAGGGAGGAAAAATGAACAGAACAAAGAAAAGAAAAATAAAGAAAAAAATGACCATCTTTTGTTTCTAACACTTGAAATACCACTCCCCTACTGTGTCATGTGCTGCTCCTACTCACAAGCAATTCTTTAGGGGATCCTGCCACAGGTCACAGAAACAAAATACAATTCATTACAAGTTGAAAAGTTCTCAACCAAGATCAAAGGTAACATTAAAAAAAAAAAACTAAATTTGCTTGAAAAAGACCCACAGGCAGGCGGGATTAAACCTACTAACAAAAGCCAGCGTCTTGATGGTTAATATCTGTCTCCTGGGTTCATCTTCACAAAGCCAGAAGATCTTACTATTTGAGTTCTCTTTATTTCTTTTCTTTTCATGCCTACAAACGTACAATTTAAATAACCAAATTCCTTTCAACACAGAAAATAAAAAGTATAACTATTTCATTAAGAAGTATAATTCTGTCATTATTAAGTAATAAAATATGAGCCAAGACTGGTGGCGCATGCCTTTGATCCCAGCAATTGGGAGGCAAAAGCAGGAAGATCTCTGAGTTTGAGTCCAGCAGAAACAAACAAACAAAAGAATTAATAATATGTCACTGAAATCATCATCATAAATTTAATGAATGAATGGTATACAAAGTAGGGAAAGTATAACAATTTAAAACTACCAAGGAAAGTAAAATTGTGTTTATATTTATTATGGGATAAGATTGGTTCCATCCTGGCCAAACACTGAGCTACATAACTTTTCAAAATTCCACCAATCAAAATAATAATAATAATAATGGTTTCAAGTACTATAAAATACTTTCTCTTGAAACCTACTTCCCAGCCCAGCTGACTTACTTTCTTATCAACATGTCGAAATCACAGAAACTTAGCCTTATGCCCTCTCATAATTCATCTCTCTTACCAGCACCACACAGAAAAGAGTGAAATGAAGTCTTATTGAGAGATTATAGGGATCGTAAGTTTTCCCAACATTTCCTAAAAACAGTGCATTTCAGGAGTCTAAAAGTATGCCCTATTCATGATTTTTTTCAAGCATATGACTAAAAAATTCCTCAAATTTAAACCTAGTGTATATAATTTTAGACAAAGACAATAGTTTCAATTTAACCAAAAGAATCTAATGTTCACCTACAAAACCACACATTAGCTAACACAACTGTGAAAACAAGTTGTGGGTACTGCAATTAAATAGTATACAACATTATCAAATACATTCATATAATAGTTTATACATCATCTGGCCCTACAACGACGACCTTTGCTCCAATCCCAGTACCCACATGAAAACATTGAGTGTAGCTGTCACACTTGTAAGCCCAGTACGGGAAAGTTGAAACAGGAGTATCCACCTCCAGGGTTCACTAGCCAGATGGCCTAGTATAATTGGTGGGCTCCAGGCTAATGAAAGACCCTCTCTCCAGGAGGTAGATACACTCCAGTGTCTGTGAGCATGCAAACGCTGGTGCACACACATCGAACTAAACACAAGTAATCTATGGAATTATAGAAGCATATTTAGAAAGGCCTTAAAAATCAGTTGATTCCAGCAGATGAGCCACAATTTTCTGTTCAAACCTAATACCTAAATAATGATTTAAAAAAAAAAAAAGCAACTACAGATGTAAATGTAGGTCAATGGTAAACACTTATCTAACATGTGCAAATCCCTGGGTTCAATCCCCAGTAATAAATGAATCAACATAGTGAGTTCCTAGACAGTCAGGGCTGCACAGTGAGACCCTTACTTAAATTAAATAAACAAGGCACTACATTTCACTAAATAGGAACAAAAATTCTCAAGACACAAAACCAAAAGCAAACTGAAAGATTAAAAAAAAAGACTTTTAAGGAAAACCAGCAACATTAAGTTGCCATAGCTGTTGCTGACAAGCAGAATGGAACATTAGCACCCATGAACACACATCCATAACCTAGCACCCATCACACAAACACATGCCTGAAAATACTTCATTTCACAGAAAAAAATCAACCTCACCCCTTACAGTTCTGAATACCCTGCTTTTATCCCATCTGGTTGGTGGCAGTATGAGAAATCTTTGTGTGTGGGGGGGGGGGGGAGGACCAAAGAAACAAAATCCCTACACTGGTCTATTTTGTAAATTATTGTACTGTCAAAGTCCTTAAAAACAGCAATTTTTGTTTTGTTCTGTTTTCGAGAAAGGATTTCTCTGTGTAGCCCTGGCTGTCCTGAAACTCCTGGAACTCACTTTGTAGATAAGGCTAGCCTCAACTCAAAGATCACCTACCTCGGCCTGCCAGATACCGGGCGTGCACCACCACTGACTGCCTGGCCTAGAAATAACTGTTGCAATAGACTATGGCTTGTGTTGATCGTTCACCATAACACAATTTCAATAGAAAAATAAGCAACAAGCTAACTTGACTACCAATACCAGTTACTACCATCACTTGGGTAGTAACTCGGCAGGAGAGTCTCAGGTCCTAGGCCAGCCTGAGCTAAATCCCAGAAGCTGAGGGGAGGAGGGGAGGACAAAACCAAACAGGAGCTTAGGAAGTGACAGTGCACTTGTTAGATACAAGTAATCTTCAGATGCTTAGAAACATATGTGAGCCAGGCACGCACAGGAGAGAGCAAATTTAATCCCAGCAGAACCATATCTATGATTTAGAGGCTGCCTGGTATGCAAGTTCTAGTTTGACCTGGGCTAGGTAAGGAGACTTTCTCTCAATAAATGAATAAATAAATAAATCGATTAATAAAATAACTAATTTGAGCATGTCTGATAACTGAGATTTTCATGATACAGTATTCTGTAATTATTTAAAAAATAAAATTTAGGATACTAAAATGAGAAGGTATTCATAATATAATACTAAGTTAAAAGCAGGAAACAGTGCTGGCTGATGTAGCTGAGTAATATTATAGTGGCTGAGGCACCAGTTTGATCCACAGCACCAAAGGGGGAAAAAACTAGGAGTTCAATTAAAGATTAAATTATAAGTATTTACAGACTGATACACCAGGGCAAAAGTGAAGTCACCAAAAAATAAATAAATAAATAAATATCACCAGAAGTTATTCCTACCAATTAACTGAATACTTTCTAAATCTTATATAATGTGTATGTTTAAAATATTTAATTATTTAGCACAAATTCAAATAACTAAAATTTTAATTTTATGGCTTAATCATTTCAGTCTGCTTTTCTAAACTATATACTTAAAAGTTACAAAACTGCAGTGATTTTAAATAACTTTAGTAACTTCATACTTTGAGTAGCCTAGTTCTTATATTGTATATATACCACATACATACGCAGAACATATGTCAAAGCTTTGTTCTATCATCAGCCAACTGGAATTTCAAAACACCAAAGAATAGGCCATTGACATTCAGACGACCCATTAATTTCAGTAAATTTAAAATCACATTTACCTTCTAAGAAATGATAGTAAATCTGCTCCTCAATATTGACATTTTACATTATATTCTATCAGCACCTCTTATGATCTTCAATATCAACGCAAGACACAATCATGTGTATTCAAACAAAAGTATAAATTTAAATATATAAACCAAAATAGCAGGAATACAAATACTGGGTGAGGGGGGATCAGGGCAGAAGCATTAAAGTCTCAAGAATGCAAAACTGCCTTCATCCAGTGCACAACACAACAGAGGTCTGATCACATCCATCAATCCTTTGGGGAGAAGAGGCACTCTTCACCATCCCTCCAGTCCATGCCATATTGCAACATCATTTCAAAGAACAAAAAACAAGAACAAACAGTCACCCAAAAATGCTCCTTTCAATGATATCTTATTGTTTCGAAGAGTACGTGTCAGGTAGTAAAGATATCCCAAAACCAATATTATATGCAATTGCACCTCTTTGACAACAGACTGATTCAAGCTTGGGTTACATAATCAACCAAGAAAGCAACTGTACACATGAATGGTGGATGAAACTCATAAAACCACCTACAAGTTTTTAGACTAGTAAGAAACAAGTGGCAGAATAAGAAAATCATACCAAACCATATGTTATCTTGACCTGTTTGTGTCATATAAAATTTAAATTTAGTGGCATTAGTAGGTTCTCCATCATTAATTCAAGAAACTAAAACCAGCTTTTAAAAGACTGTTTTCAACAAGTGTATATCATACACATATACCACAGTGCGCATATTTCTTTTAAAAACTCAACTCATAAAGGCCTCATTGTAATTTCAAATATTTTGAATTATTACATATAATAACTTACACGTTATCATAAAATGTTGAGAAGTTACTTCACTTATTATCTAACTTAAGAAATAACAGAATTAAAAACATGCAAGATTGAAGTGTTTTGGCAAACTGTTCAAGATTAAAACTTCATTGATTTGGACAAAATATTTCCTAAAAAATAATAATAATAAGAGCTGAGGAAACTGAGATTTCAACTTAACTAGCTTAAACATTCTTTTCTTGTCCTCCCAAACAAACATTTCACAAGTAAAATCGTTCCTTCATTTGCAAGCCGTTGCACATCCAAAAGCGAACTGGTAAAAACAGGGTTAAAAATTATTTACAAAAGTGCAGCGGAAGCACATGCACTTCCCCTGAGAACACCACTAGGTGCCGATCTTATCTGCCGAACAGCGCACGAATCCAGAAATACCTCTCCAAGAGCGAAATGATAATCGAGAACCACAAGGGGCAATTTGTACACAAATTGAGGTCTGCAGCCTGCAAGAATCAGAGAATTGCAGGGGTTTAAGGTGGGCGGGGGTGTGAGACGCGAGGGGAACGTTCTCCTCGGAAAATGTGAGACGAGAAAGGGGAGCGAGCTGAAACCCCCTCGAGAATGAGAAAAATTAAATCTAGAACCCAAATGGCGTCCAACAAGAACATTAGATCTCGAAAATGAATATTGCGCTTGCGCAGCCACCGCCCGGCCAGCTGCTCAACTGCAGCTTGGAGCCCGACCCCCGACGATCACGTGCTCCCATGCAGCGCCCGCCCGCAGCTTCGCAACCGCGCAGGCGCAAACTCCACTCCCGCAGCCGCCATAATGCGGTCTTGACTCTTCCGAAATACAATAGTCATGTCGCCGACTGGAGTTACCACAGCCCCGGGCACACGCATATACCTTCGGGGGCGGGAGGTGAGGGACGGGGACCCACCCGAGTTCCTTCCTACACAGCCGTCCCGCGCAGCCGTCCCGGACGCTGCCGCCTCAGCCGTGCGCTCCACTCCGCCGCCTCCGCAGATTCAAAAACAAACCCGCTTCTCCCCTGCACGCGCCGGGGCCGTTATGCAAATAGGTGGGGGCGGAGCTCCGCGAGCGCACCAGGTACTCCGCCCACTGTGCCGCCGGCCAATGAGCGCACGCGGTGCCTATTCGCCATGCAAATCCCCTGGTTTTTTATTTGAATGAGGGACTTTGGCCACGCCTCCTGCCTTGAAAATGAGAACCGAGCGTGCGGTGGTGGCGCTGCCGCCTTTTCAATCGCACCCAGAGGCAATTTTTTTTTCCGGTTGGCTTCTCCCCCACCAACTCCGAGGTGTTTCGTGAGTGAAGATTCCTCGGTGAACACCCTCCATGGAACTTGAGAAAGGAAGTAGGTGAGTGTTTAAAAAAGCGGAAAGATTTTCCACAGAGTCTAAAATCCCAGAGTAGAATTTATTCAACATTTATATCTCATTTTAATTTTTACCACTTTTGTTTTGCTGAGACGGATTCATACAGTTTATCGCAGTCTAGCCTTTCATGTAGCCCGCACTGGTCTAGAATTTGAAATCATTCTGCCTGGATCTCAGTGTTACAAGTATCATTTATTTTTAAGTTCAAATGAGTTGTATTATCAATCAGTTTATGGAGAAAAACCTCCTTTTTCAGGTAATATATAACAGAGCAAGCACTACCAACCATACCTTCACACTTCATATCATAAACTCACTTATCTCTGAAATAGTAATAGTAACTGCTCAAACAAATTGAGAGAACTGGAATGTAGAAAAGAATCTAGATGTGTATTTAACAAAAAAAGTAAGAGCCAGAAAAATATTAGGTAAAAAGTTTACTCACTTAAAATGTAATTTCTCTCTACAGAGCGAGTTCCAGGACAGCCTCCAAAACAATACAGATACAGAGAAACCCTGTCTCGAAAACCAAAAAAAAAAAAAAAAAAACAGTAATTTCTCAGCCAGGCGGTGGTGGCGCACGCCTTTAATTCCAGCACTCAGGAGGCAGAAGCAAGAGGATCTCTGAGTTCAAGATCAACCTGGTCTACAAGAGCTAGTTCCAGGACAGCCTCCAAAACCAGAAAGAAACCCTGCCTCGAAAAACACAAAAACAACATGTAATTTCTCCCTCAAAGTATTTGCATAAGAGTAACTTAAGCAATCACTGTGTTCCAAAACTATGTTGTCACTCTCAGTGCTGAGGAAAGCTACATTGTCATAGCCAGCTATAATAGCTCCTGGGTGGAGTCCCAGCACACTCAGAGGGTGGGGCAGCACCTTTAGGAGGACAACCTGTGACCTGCTTCCAGATCATCCTGGGCTTGAGACTCCAAAAACTCTCACAGCTTTCAATATTGTCATGTACTTACCGGTTCAACGTGGAAGTTAGACAAGTGAACTGGAGGGGTGTTAAATTCAAGAAACAACTCCTGAGGCCAAAAATGTGGTGCCACACCCAGACCAACCACGTCCTAGGCCAGTGCTTTACTACTGAGTGATGGCAGCAACCCAAAATGGCCAAAATCATGGGATGAACCAGGTCCCTCACCACCAGGGTTAGTCTATGCCCTGTGGTCCTTGTGTCTTGAATGAGGGTAGAATTTGTGATCATCTTTTTGAGTATATCAAAGGTAAATGTTGGCACATGCCTTTAATCCCAACAGTAGAGGCAACAGACAAGCTGATCGCTGATTTGGAGGGCAGTCTGATTTACTAGAGAGTTCCAGGAAGGGTAAAAACCTTCCTGTTTGCAGGGGGGGTGGTGGATTAAGATCCTAAATTGATTTTGAGTTGAGTGACAGATTATCTTGAGTAACCTGATTTAATCTAGTAGAGTTTGTCCTTAATCTTAGCGCTCCAAAGGCAGAGGCAGTTGGATGTCTTGAGTTCAAGGCCAGTCTGGTATACAGTGAGTTCCAGGACAGCTAGGACTACACACAGAGAAACCCTGTCTTGAAACACCAAAAAGGACAGAAAGAGATAAGACCCAACTGGGTGTGGTGGTACACACCTTTAATACCAATACTTGGGAGGCAAAGGCTGGTCAATCTCTGAGTCCAAGGCCAGCCTGGTCTACAGCATGAGTTCCAGGACAGCCAGCACTACACAGAGAACATTGTCTCAAAAAACAAAAAAGAGGAAATGAAAAAAAGGAGAAAAGAAAATGTGAGCTTCCATCTTCCTACTCCAGCATCCATGCTATGTCAGGGGAGCAGGGAGGTTATTATTGCATGTTTGGAGGATTGTGGAACAGCTTTTGATTAAAGTCATTGAATGTTGAGAGTTCAGGGAGCTGTTCTGTAGGAGTTTGGAAGATAAGAATGGTAAGAGTGTTGTGCTCAAGTTGCAAAGTCCCCAGAGACCACCAGGAAAACAGACCCACTAAACTGTAAAAGGAAGGTTTAATGATTGTTCATCCACCCACGACAGGGACCCTGTCTAGCAAGCTGAGGCAGCAACCCCCAGAGGGAGTGAAGTTCCCTGTCTACTGCTAGGTTTTACAGACAAAAATTACAGGATTACATTCTTTCATGTTGCATTTGTTTAACTCTGTGAAGCTTTGTTACTTTGCCTGTCTTAAAACACCTGATTGGTCTAATAAAGAGAAGAGCAGCTACTAGCAAAGCAGGAGATATGATAGACAGGGTTAACAGGCAGAATCAATGGAAGAAGAATCTGGGCAAAGAAAGAGCAAGATAGAATAAGAAGAGGAGGACATCTGGGGACAGCCACCCAGCTATACAGCAAGACACAGAGTAAGAAGTAAAGAAGAAGTATACAGAAATAAAGAGAAAAGCCCAGAGACAAACATAGATGGGATAATTTGAGTTAAGAAAAGCTGGCAAGAAACAAGCCAAAATAAGGCCAGGTGTTCATAAGAGTAAGAGTGTGTGTGTGTGTGTGTGTGTGTGTGTGTGTGTGTGTGTGTGTGTGTGTTTTATTATTTGGGAGCTGGGAGGCAGGCCCCCAAAAGACAAAGAACAAAAGAGGGAAAAACCAACAACAGGAGTCCAAACTTTGAAGAAGTATGTTGCCTACTTTACTTCTGCATGGTGATATCGATCTTCTGAGACCAGATAGAGCACACTCTCCTTTGTAACATCAAAATCCATGGCGTCTGCAGCATTTCATTCGTGGACCCTAAGCAGCACCACTCGTCCCTGGCTCTGCAGACACAGGACAGCCGCAGGCCAGGAGGTCCCTGTAAGGCTGACTGACTTCAGTAGGCCACAGGAGGACAGCCAGCCCTGATCCCAGTGAATGCAAAAAGACTAAAGGCAGCTGTATGGAAAACTCAACAGCCTCAGCACCTTCAACTGCTTAT
Organism: Mesocricetus auratus; assembly: GCF_017639785.1. NCBI lineage: Eukaryota > Metazoa > Chordata > Mammalia > Rodentia > Cricetidae > Mesocricetus > Mesocricetus auratus. The sequence goes on along the minus strand of NW_024429187.1, from coordinate 5,223,856 downwards.
ATCCGGAACATTTCTGGGCATGAGCGGAAGTTGCCGAAGTTCCGTGTTCAAAATACCGATCTGCAGGAATGGGGGGGGGCGGGGGTCTCTGTGTTCTACTTCTGGGCTTCTGCAGGACTATAGGCTACTGAGCCGGTTTTGGCTGTTTCACTGGGCGATTGTACAAAAAGAGGAAGCGACCAAAAAAAAAAAAAGTCTCCTACAGGGGATTTGTAGGTTTAGTGGTTTTGTTTGGGGGGGGGAGGGTTAAAGTTTAAATATTAAATAGATGTGCTGAGCCTGGAGCATGCACAAATGCCCTCAGCACTTGTGGTAGAGTGGAAGGGGCTTAGTTTTTAGTTTTTAAAGTTTGTGTCATGACCAATTTTGTGAAGGAAGCCCTATGTTACTTCTTTGTTGTTATAGTTTCAAGGCTTGTGTCCGTAATCCCTTTGTGCTGCTTTGTATTGTACAGTTAAGGCATGTGCCCAACTCTGTCTTACTTTGTATTATTTTTGTTTGTTTGATCTTTGTTTTTTTCTCCTAATTTTTGCAACAAGTCCTACCAAGTTGTCTGAGCTGGCTTGACCTCAATGAGGCCCAGACAAGCCTTGAACTTGAAACCCTCCTGTCTCAGACTCCCAGGTACCTGGGATTACAAGCATGTGCCACCAGTCCTGGTGAGTTGAATTTTTGGTATATAGTGTCAGGAGTCTCAACTTTATAGTGTGCTTCTAGATCATAGTTTTCTATGGGTTAAAATGAACTATGTTGCTATTTATTTAATGAGCAGCCATTTTATTACTGATAGATAGCAGTGTCACTATTCATTTATAGGTTTAGGCAAATCAGAGAACCAAATTGAAAGTTTTGCCATCATGCTTCAGTTTCCCTGGACCCACTTCCTGTACCAGTAATGCACCACCGGGGGTCTGGTAAAACAGTTGGATACCCTCACGAGTTCTGGGGTTAAGAAATTTACTTAAGCCCATATACCTGCAGGACAATAGCAGTCCATGAGGGTTTGCCGGAACAGAAGAGAAGAAGTCACCAGCTAATTAATAAGAAGCATCAAGTACATGCATTGCTTGGGTGGGATTGCAAAGGACAGTCCGTTCAATATTGCCTCTATTCAGTGGCCGCCACTCCTTGTGCACAGTAATGTTTCTGCTGCTGGCTTAGTGTCATTATTAGTCCAACGGATTTGGCAGCAAAGAAGCTAAAGATGCCGTGAAGGAGAAAGCATGATCCAGAAAGTGCCAACCTCTCTGTTACTACAGCTGAGAGGAACTGCCAGGGCTTTGCTTCTACCTTCCAAGTTTCAGCAGATCCTCTCTAGCCACCCTAGCACTGAAAATATAGGGAAAGAAATTATGAATTCATAACTCTAAATAGGATCTAACCACAAGTACTTATGCCTAACCTGATTTCTTCGCCCAGACATTAGGCCTTAACTTGGGAATCAGGTCAATCTGATCATAGTCACACTGCCTCATTCAGGAGAGATATAGCATAACCCTTAACATTGTACTTTAAATTCTTAAGGAATTCTTTGTTGGAGGTTCTACTGTGTAGGCACTTAGAAAAATAATCAGCAAAAGTACCTGTGCTTACAAGGACTTCATAGTTGTTGTCATGATTTGAATGAGAATACACCATAGGCTCATTTGTTTTAATGCTTCGTCCGTAGCTAGTAGAAGTGTTTAGGAAGGATTGGGAGGTGTGGCTTTGTTAGAAGATGTGTGTCATGGGGGCTGGAATTTGAGGCTTTAAAGCCCTGCAGCCATCCCCAGTACACTCTCTGCTTGTTTGTTGACTGGAATGTGAGCTCTCAGCTGCTACACTAGCTCCATCATCTTGCCTATCTGATGCCGTGTTCCCTACCATGATAGCTATGGACTCCTAGCCCTCTGAATCCATAAGCCCAATTATATGATTTGTTTTATTAATTGTCTTGCTCATGGTATTTTGTCTTTTTGTTTTTTTGTTTTTTTAATTTTCCGAGACAAGTTTTCTCTGTATTGTTTTGGAGGCTGTCCTGGAACTTGTTCTGTAGACCAGGTTGGCCTCAAACTCACAGAGATCCGCCTGCCTCTGCCTCCCCAGTGCTGGGATTAAAGGCGTGTGCCACCAACGCCCGGCTTGCTCATGGTGTTTTATCACAGCAATTTAAAAGTACCTAAGACAGTTGCTGTTGTGTTTAGAATGAAAATGGCCTCCAAAAGCTCATAGGAAGTGGCACTATTAGGCAGTATGGCCTTATTGGAGTAGATATGGCCTTGTTAGAGGGAGTGTGTCACTGGGGGTAGGCTTTGAGGTTTCATAACTCAAGCCAGGCCTAATGTCTCACTGTTTCTTCCTGCTGCCTGCAGATCCAGAGCTAAAACTCTCAGCTACTCCTCCATATCTGCCTATGTGCCACCATGCTTCCTGCTGTGACATTAATAGACTAAACCTCTTAAACTGTAAGCCAGCCCCAATTAATGTTTTCCTTTATAAGAGATGCTTTGGTCATGGTGTCTTTTCATAGCAATAGAAACCCTAAAACAGTTGCCAAGAATATTTTTTAATGACATAAAAAAGGAAGAAAAGGGAGCATTTGAAGAAATGTATTAGTTTTTCTGTTACCTGATGAAATACCATGATTAGAAGTAACTTAAGGAAGAGTTTATTTTTTGCTTGCAGTTGTGGAGGGTCAGATGCCCATAATCACAGAGGAGGAAGGAGTAAAAAGCTGAGAGGTCACATCTCAATTACACACAGGACGCAGAGAGCAAGCAGGACTTGGGGCAAAGCTATAAACCCTCAAAGCATGTCCAGTGTTGTATTTCTCCCCCTTCTATAGATTCTACCACAGTACCACCAAGAGTCACCAAACAGCACCCCCAGCTTCAGAGCAAGGATTCAGATACATAGGGTTATATGAGACATTTTTCATTCAAACTATAACAGAAAGTCTGATGAACACCAGGATTCATTTTCTATGTTTCCCAACTGTGGTAGTTTAAATGAGAATGACCCCCATAGGCTTATAAATTTGAACACTTGATCCCTAATTGGTGGAACTGTTTTGGGAAAGATTAGGAGGCATGACCTTGTTGAAGGAGGTGTGTCACTGCAGGGAGACTTGGAGGTCTGAAAAACCCATACCAGAGCCGATTTCTTTCTTTCTGCCTCCAACTCGCAGAGCAAATGTAAGCTCTCAGCTATTGCTCCAGTGCCATATTTGTCTGTCCCTTGCCAGGCTCCCCAAAATGATGGCTGTGTCATGCACTCACCGTCTGTCTTAGTTACTGTTCTATTGCTGTAAAGAGACACAATGACCAACTCAACTCTTATTTTAAAAAAGCACTTAATTGGGGACTTGCTTACAGCTCTAGAAGGTTAGTCCATGATCATTATGTTCTACATCATAATCACAAATAGCAGTAGAAGAGTGAGAGAGAGGCTGGCCCTGGCATAGACTTTTTTTTTCTTTTTTTTAATTTTTTTTATTTTTAAGTTTAAATTTAGATTAGAAACAAGGTTGCTTCACAAGTCAGTTCCAGGTCCCTCTCCCTTTCCCTCCCCTCCTCCCATGCCTTCCCCTCAACCCCCCCATTACCCCCTCATTTTCCCAGGGAGGGTGAGGCCCTCCATGGGGGTGTCCATAGTCTGTCATTTCATCCAGGGCAGGGCCTAGACCCTCCCCCAAGAGTTCAGGGTGAAAGTGCATCTCACATTGTTGGATGGGAGTCCAAAGTCCATGTGTATACTCGGGATGAAAACTGATCTACTGCCCAAGGCTCAATAGATTACCTAGGCCTCCTCACTGACACCCACATTCAGGGAGGGGGTCTTGATCAGTCCCATGCTGGATTCACAGGCATCAGCCTGGGATTCAAGCATAGACTTCTGAAAACTCAAAGCCCATCACCATTGGCACACCTCCTCTAACAAGGCCACACCTACTGATCCTTCCCAAGCAGTTTCACAAATTGGGAACCAAGCATTCAAACATAGAGCCCAGGAGGTGTGGCATTCTCACTGAAACTGCCATACCCTCTGAAACTGTAAGCAAGCCCCTAATTAAATGCTTTCCTTATAGGTCGCTTCAGTCATGGCGTCTCTTCACAGAACTGCAGATAAAATGTGACTAGCCACCCCACATTCGTGCTGCTCTGCCTTCTCTATGTACTGTGGTTTCTCAAACTATGAGCCAAGCTCTTCATAGTTGGAATTACCTCTTGTCAGACAGTTTGTTACAGCAAGAAGAAAGTAACAAATACATATATCACCTAACTGAACTACTTTCAAACTTTAATGTGTTGGGGATATATGTATAAACTCATTTCTATGGTACTTGTCTAGCGTTCCTAGGACCCAAGTCCATAACCAAGTAGTTGATTACTTAATAAATAAAAGTTTAAGCCGGGCGTTGGTGGTGCACGCCTTTAATCCTAGCACTCGGGAGGCAGAAGCAGGTGGATCTCTATGAGTTCGAGACCAAGCCTGGTCTACCAAGCAAGTTCCAGGACAGGCTCCAAAACAATACAGAAAAACCCTGTCTTGAAAAAAACCTAAATAAATAAATAAAAGTTTAACTGTAAAATAAGCTACAGTAAGGTAATCTGGCTATGTTCAAAGTATCTCTAGTTTAAATTTCCTCCTTTTATGAAAGACAGTAAATGCACAAAGAACTCAATTAGAAATATAGTAGTTTACAGCATAGATGAACTCAGAAACCACTATTATCCTTTGATGATAATAAATAATAAAATAGAAGTCAGGGCAGACTTTGGGAAATACCATATTTATGAGCTTGAAAGAAGAAAAGAGTAGTTAATTTCATTTATTTGCTTTATTTAGTTGTTGCCATTGCTAAAAGTTTTAAGAGGATTGTCTCATTTGATCTTCACAACATCCTTATGAGAGAGAAACTACTGCTACTCTCAGTTTATATCTTGCCCAAGGCTAAGCAGTTATTTAACGATAGAATTAAGGTTTAAAAAAAAAAGTCTGGCTCCAGACTACTGCATCATTCAAATTAAATATGTGCATTGGGAATTCTACATGCAGTCATATAACAGATGTCATTTTTGTACGGTCCTTAGAGTACCTTTGTGTTTTAAATTAAAAAGTAAGTGGTACTTTTTAATTTTTTTCTTTTTGAGAATTTCATACATGTATACAGTGAAATAAGGTCATATCCACACATACTCAATTTCCCTTCTCCCCCAAAATGTTCACCTCCCAACTCGATGTCTTCTTTCTTATTTTTTCAGGAACCTACTGAGTCCAGCTAGTGCTGCCCATACGTACACGGGTATAGGGCTATGCACTGGAGCATGGAAAACCGACCAGTAGGAACACCCACACAAAAAAAGGAAAGGACTATTTTCCCTCCGCCAGCAACTGTCACGCCAACCACCAACAGCTCTACAGTAAGCGGTGGGGCCTGGAGACAACTTTCTCCATTGCTCGCATTCACTCAGTGCTGTGGTGAAACACAACCAAATGCACCCTTGAGGAAGAAAGGAAGGACCTGGCTTCATTTCCGGGTTATGCTCAACTAGCTTTCTTATACACCCAGGATGACCTGTCCAGAGAATGGTGCCTCCCACAAGGGGCTGTTCCCTCCTCTATCAAGTAACAGTCTAGATACTTCCTCAGGGACATGCCCACAGACCAACCTGGTAAAGGCAATACTCAATTGGAAGTCATTTTTTCTGGTGATTCTAAGGTGTGTCAAATTGACAGTTAATGCTGACTAGAACACCCTAGGTTGGGATTGTGGCTGGCTCAATCTCCACAGGTCTTATGGAGGTAACCACCACTGCAGTGAATTTAGGAGTATAATAGCCATGTTATGTGTAAGCATTTCCTCTCAGATGGAATAGGATCCTGGCAGTCTGGAGCTGAGGAATACCACAGTGGTGCTTCAGGAAAACGTTTCCCCCATGGAACTACTCTGCTCAGGCAGGGGAGGGCTTCCCCAGTGAAGGTGTTACAGATCTCCTCAGCTCTTCACTCTAGACAAAGAAGGTCTCACCCAAACTTCATTCAGGAGACTTGCTGAAAGGGAAGAAAGCAGGAGGGTGACTGCTTCTGTGATGGCAGGAGAAGCAGCAAACTGATCAGACACGGAGCGTATATTGGGCTTCTTAGGAGACGGAGTTTTTCCAAGGTGAGGATTTTCAGGGTGGGAATTGGTTGGATTTCAATCCCTGAGCTTTGATGAACTCAGAGATTGGCTGGGTTTCATGCTCAGGGACTAGCTGGTTTTTGTGCTCAGGGATTGGTTGACTTTTGTATTGAGTTGGTCAGGGACAGAGTGTGTTTCTTTGGCCCTGGTTTCAGGGACAGGATATGTTTCTTTCACTGGCTCTGTTTTCAGGATCAAATTATCGTATTTGGCTCTGGTTTCAGGGTTAAGGTGTGTTTCTTTGGCTCTGGTTTCAGGGCCAAAGAGCGTTTCTTTGGCTGGCCCTTTTACCCTACATTTATGCCCAAAGACAGCATTTCAAAGCACTTGTCCCCACCTCTGGCTCTATATTCTTTCTGCCTCTTCTGCATTATTCCATGTGTCTTGGGTTGAAAATGGTTACTAAAGTTGTCCTGTTTTGGGCTGAACACTCAGTCTCATTCATATGGGTCTGGGTATTTGGGAGGAGGGTTTTATTTTTGTTTTTATTTATATCTTAGACTGAGAACTCTTCACTATCATTCCACATGCTGAGACTTTGAGAATATAACGTGGTAGTTGTGGTGACACATGCCTGTAGTCCCAACTCTAGGGAAGGAAGCAGAGCCAGGGTATCTTCATAAAAGTTAAGTGAGTTTAGTTGCATAGCAAACTCTCTAGACACATACGCACAGAGAATTAGTATAAGATAACAGGAGGATTATTTGCTCAAGGCTTAGGACCAGGCAAGCATGATCCTTACTGTACAAAATTTATATATGAACTCACTCTCAGAACAGGCATTTTGGGACCAGCAATGAAAATTATTATCTTCATAAATCTTCCCTCTTGGACTTACTCTTAGTCATATAGACAAAGCAGAACATTTTGTTAAGTGTTTAAATTTGGTGGTAGGAAACGATGTTTCTTACCTTGAAGGTTTCTGTCTTCTCTATGGAATAGACATTAATTTGGCAGACACAGAGGAGAGTGGTAAAATATGAAGCTTGAGGAGATGTGAGACTATTTGAAATATATTTTCCAATTCTGGTGTGCTTAAAAAAATATTTTTTGCATTTAGTTTTTTTGAGATAAGGCCCAACTAGGTAACCCAGGCTAGAGTCCTAAATCCCTGTTTTAGCTGATCCTGTTGGTTCAGTCCTCCCAAAAGTTGGGGCTATGGGTATTTTCCACTTAGAGGTGCTTTGTTTGGATGCTTGCTTTTACATTATTTATTTTAAATAAATATATGTGATATATGTGTGTTGTGGTGGATATTCTTCATTGTCAGTTTGACTACATCTGGAATTAACTAAATCCAAAGCATCTCAATACATCTGTAAGGGATTTTTCTTTTGAGTCATTTGAAATGGGAAGACTCATCTTTAACCTGGATTTTTGTTTGTTTATTTTTTGTTTTTCAAGACAGGATTTCTCTGTGGCTTTGGAAGCTATCCTGGAACTAGTTCTTGTAGACCAGGCTGGTCTCAAAATCACAGAGATTCACCTGCCTCTGCCTCCCGAGAGCTGGGATTAAAGGCGTGCACCACCAGCGCCTGACTTAATCTGTATCTTTTGAGGTGGGAAGATCCGCCTTAATTCTGGACCACTCCTCCTGCTAGAAACCTATATACATGACTGGGAAGAAAAAGTTCTTGCTCTTTGTCTCACTCTCACTGGAAAGTCCATTCATTCACTACTACCTCTTCAGGATTCCAACATATATTAAAGACCAGCAGAGATACCCAGCCTTGTGGACTGAACAAGTAGTGGATTCTCAGACTCTCAATTGATAGACAGCCATTGTTGGACTAGCTGCCTCACAACCTGTAAATCACTCTAACAAATCCCCTCTATTTACACATGTGTGTGTTTATCTATAGAGAGAACCCCAACTAACAGATACATGTGTATCAGTCAGAGAACTAATTGTACCAATGAGTTCATTCCTTCTGCAGTGTGTGTTTGGTCTTCTTGAAGCTTGGCTTGTCTGACACTGACTCTCAACAATCGTTTCTGTTTATCTACTCTTGTGGGGGAGGGAGTGAATCTAGTCAATTACAAGGACTTCCTGAAATTATTTGAGTTGTTTAGCTCCAGTCTTAAGAGTTTCCTTGAAAGATGCTATGTCCAACTAGCAAACAGCAAGAAGGAGACCCTATTTCAGGCCCATGACCCCCAACTCATGGACTTTTGACGAAATTTACAATGTCAGAAATAGATCCCCTACTGTGGAGCAGGCCTCAATCTAGTAAGAAAGGGTTTCCACTACTGTTTCTTTTATTCATTAGCACACAAAGGCCTCACTGTGATATACTTATACAGTATTGTTATGGTTCCCATTCTATTACTCTGATAAGATACTATGACAAAAGGCAACTTGGGGGAGGAAAGGATTTATTTGGCTTACACTTCCAAGCCACACTCCATCACTGAGGATGCACAGGCCAGAACCTGAAGCAAGAGCTTCAAGTGGAAATCATGTTGGAACTGGCTACTCTGGCTGGTCCTTAGGTGGCATGCTTATACAGCTAAGGTCTACCTGTCCATGGAATATCACCACCCACAGTGGACTGAGCCTCTTACATCAATTAAAAATCAAGACAATCCCACAAAAACATGACCACAGACCAACCTGATAAAGATGATTTACTCAAGTGAGACTTTTCCCAGGTGATTCTAGGCCTTGTCAGTTGACAGTTAATGTTAACAAGGACACAAATACACTGTCACACCCCCACTCTTCCTCTCAGGACTTCCTGCTCTCTTCTTGCTAGTCCCCATGTGACCCTGAAATAGTCCCTTCTACTTTCATGCCACGTATTTTCTCAGAACTTTTAGCTCTTTTGAAGGGTTAAAAAAATAAGTAAAGAAATTTTTTGCCAAACGACTTTGGCAGTTAAAAAGGAGACCAAAATTTACCTCTTACAATCAAACTGTGCTCTTGTTTTAAGAGATATATGAACCCTAAGTGGTCAAACCTCTGCTAGCTGTTCAAATCTATGCTAAGTTTAGAGGGCTTTTTGTTTTGTTTTGTTTTTGTTGTTGTTGTTTTTCCAAAGAGGCAGGGGCAGGGGGAATCTTGGGGTTCAAGGCCAGCCTGGTCTGTATAGTGAGTTCCAGAGAAACTTTGGGGGAGGGGAATCCTAGGTGCTTTCCAGAATCACCTGACAATCAACAGGATTTGATATTTTATCTTACTAACATTCAAATTTAGATTAGGTAAGTTCCATAGTTTGTAAGTTTCTCAATACTATTTTAAGAGACGTATACCTAGGACTTTGAGATGACTTAGCAGGTAGGCACTTTCTGCAGTGTTTGATCTCTGGGACCTTCGGGAGTGGAAGGAAATAACCAACTCCTGTAAACTGCCCTTTGACCTCAACATATATATACTCACACACAGAGAGCACACACAAACATACACCGTAAATCAATAAATGTGAGCCAGGCATAGTAACACATACCTTTAATCCAAACACACAGGAAGCAGAGGCTGGATTAAGTTTGGGTTTGAAACCAGCCTGGTCTACATGCCAAATTCCAGAATAGCCAGCATTATAAAGGCTCTGTATCAATATAAATAAATAAATAATAAATGCACATCCTATGAACTGTGAGATCAAAAAAGAAGAGTGTTTGAGGCAGGATAGCATGTAGCCCAGAATGGCCTCAGACTCACTTTGTAGGAGAAGCTGGCCATGAATCCTTGGCCCTACTGTCTCTACCACCTGGATCCTGGGATTACAGGTTATGTGTTACTACACCTAATGTAACCAGGGCCTCCTATGTACTAGGTGAGCACTTTACCACTAAGTTACATCACCAGTCTCCTTAGTTAACTGTGGACTGGTAAAAAAAAAAAAAGAAAAAAGAAAAAAATCAACATTGACTACATATTATGTACACAGTTTTAGGAAAAGAGTTTTTCTAATTCTCTTAACCCCCCCCCCCCAATATATTCTTTCTTCAGGAAAACTGATAAACCTTTAATGCAATTTTGATAATGTTTTCTCTATAACATTTTGGTTTTGAGACAGGCTCTCTCAATGTAGTCTTGCCTGACTTAGAACTTACTATATAGACCAAGCTGGCCTTTAGATCACAGAGATCTGCCTGCCTTTGCCTCTCAAGAGCTGAGATTAAATGTGTATCACCAGGCCCATCCCCCTTTTATAAGTTTTTTTTGTTCTTTCTACTGACATATTATTGGCTGTTAATAATCAGAGTCTGATGGGGGAAGTCCTTCTGTGTATATGTTTGTCTGATTGGTTAATAAATAAAGCACTGTTGGCCAATAGAGAAGCAAAATAGGTAGGAATAGGAGACGAGGAGGATTCTGGGAAATGTAGTAAGAGTAGAGAGTTGCCATGTGATCCTGGGAAGAGAGGGCACAAGTCTGTCATTCCCAGTAAGATAAGACCTTATAAAAATATATATTAGTAATTATGGGTTGATAATTAAGTCAGAGCTAGCCATTAAGAAACCATAGCAAACGACCAATGACTTCATAATAAAGATATCTCGTGTGTTATTTTGGGGAAAGGATGCATGTTATAAGAGCCATCAACATCTGTTCTACTGGTCTGTCATATTTGCTGTGATAAAGCACTATGGCCAAAGCCAGCTTGGAGAAGGGAAGGGTTAATTTAAGCTTATCACTCCACATTAGCCCATCAATGAAGGAAATCAGGGCAGGAACCTGGATGAAGAGCCAATGGCCAGGCTATAAAGAAATGCTGCTTGCTTATTTACCCAGTCTCCCTGCTTTCTTACAGTAACCAGGACTACCAGGCCAGAGGTGGCGCCATGCATATTGAGCGGGGCCCTCCCATATCAATCATCAATCAAGAAAATGCACCATAGGCCAATATGGTGGGGCATTTCCTCACATGAAATTCCGTCTTCACAAGTGACTCTAGCTTGTGTCAAGTTGACATAAAACTAGCCAGTGCACTCACCTGTGGGCTCTGGCATACCACATATAAAAATTGGGTTTTTGCCTGGTGTGGCCACACATCTGTAATCCCAGCACTTGGGAGGCCACAGCAGGAGGAGGACAAGTTCAGAAGCAAGACTAAGATCCTGCCTAAATAATTAATTTAATTTAATGGGTCTTTGACAAAGGATATCTAGCTGCAGAATGTCCGTGCTCTGTCATCCTCCACCCAGCCTATGTCACCCTAAGTCCCCTGAGCAGCTGAGGACACCGGCATGCACCAGCCTATGTCACCCTTAGTCCCCTGAGCAGCTGAGGACACCGGCATGCACCAGCCTATGTCACCCTAAGTCCCCTGAGCAGCTGAGGACACCGGCACGCACCATCACACCACATCACACTGCATCCTTCCCAGATGTTAGTACCTGAACAGCAGGCCCATGAATACGAGCTCCACCGACAGCTTCCCTTCCACTCTGTCTTACTGCACCAGGGAACTCGATTATGATTCTCATACTATTTCTCAGTCACTTCGTACCCTTCCAGTGTTGAAGAATATCTTCTGAGTGTGTCACCTTGTGTAACAATATTTACCATTGATTGGGCCCTATTGTGTGAGGTTACAGACTAAACTAAGTTTTTGCCAGAGAAGGAGACAAATTATTTCTTGCCTGTAGAAAGATAGAATGCCTCCTAAACGTTGTCTCAAACCCAGCAGGGATGTTACTGTCTGGAAACAAGGACTTGTGTAGCCCTGGTCAGCCTCCAACTTGCCATGGCAGTACACCCCTGATTGTCCCGAAGGTGCTTTGGATTGCAGGTGTACACCGCCATGCTCCCTGCAGACGTGTTTCTATGTGCCTTTCCAGCACGATTGAACTGAACACTTGCCACTGGCACGTGTTCACTCTGTATTTGTAGGAAAGCTGTGCTTTTAAAAATTACATATTTATGGGACTGGAGAGATGGCTTAGCAGTTAAGAGTACTGACAGCTCCTCCGAAGAAGCCAGGTTCCATTCCCAGCACCCACATGGCAGCTCGCAAGTGTCCATGAATCCCTTTCCAGGAGATTCTGCAGTCTCCTCTGGAGCCAGGAACATGCTCTATGCAAACGAAACCCATACACTGCAGCTAATTAAATTTAAAACACTACTGTGGCCCATCTCACCAGTTCCTCGGCTTGCACTAGTCCGTTCAGTGGCCAATGTAGGCTTCCTAAAACACTGCTTCTGCCATGTGTTCCCTTCTGTGCTGAAACTTCTAGTGAAGACAAGTTTCCACAAGTCATTCACACCGCCTCCCTGTGATGGGAACAGCCTTCACACCACCTTATCCGAAAACGGTCACTTTCTTTTAAACAATTTGTTCTTTTAATGTAAGTCTTATCAGAATTGCTTTCCTTGTCCTTCTCTTATTTAAGAATATCTTTTCCCCAGGCAAGCATTACATTTTGACTGTAATCCTAGAATTTAGGTGAGTGAAAGAGAAGAATGTCATAAATTCAAGGTCAGCCTACACTATAGAGTAAGAACCTGTCTCAAAGCAGTAAGCCTGCTCATTTTATCTCATCCAAGGTGCCAGATTCTTTAAAAAATTGGTATGACATGAAGTTATAATATGTACAATAAAAAAACCATAGTATTTTCCCTTAGCTCCTGGCACAGAACTTCAAAAGCCCTTTGAACTTCCAGGGAGATACATCTGTCTTATGATGCTAGAGTGACTCATCTTGGACCCCACGATAACCTCAGAAAGAAAAACCATGTGATTATTGGATTAGGTGGCTGGAATTCTGAGTCACCCTAACCACTAAAGAAGGCAGCAAGGGAGAAGGAGACTGGATTTAGTCATATGAACCATGGTTTTTACCAATCATGACCATGGAGTGATGTACCAATCAAAACTAGACACCAAAGCTCAGTGGGGCTGGGAAGCTCGAAGTTCCCTCCAGTTCTCTGTTCTGCTCACCTCTTCCAGTAACTTCCTGCCTTTTGTCCACAACAAGAAAACTGACCAAAAAGAAAAAAAAACCAAACTGACTGCAGGGATAGCGTTTTCTGTGACTGTAATGGCTATCAGAATTGATGCAGTGATGAGAACTCCGAATCCTAGTCATGCTGGTCAGATGAGGGGTGGCAAAAGGGATATGAGAAACGAGGCCCTCTGTACCACATTCAACAGACTAGAGAAGGAAAGCAGAAAGGGATGCCAGCATAGAGAAAAGGCAAGACTGTGGTTCTCAAATCCCCGACCCTGAGAAATTCCTGCTCTCTTTCTCCCATCCACTGGGTTTCCAGAGACTTAATCTTCAGGCTCTTCTAGCCCAGCCCTCTTCCCAAACCCCACCCACTGCTTCAGTAAGCAAAGCCTTACCTGATTACCATCCCAGAGTATGTAAATCAGGTTGGCCTCAAACCTGCCTCAGGCCTCTGCCTCAACCTCCAGAACTCTGGGATTATAGATACACTCTATGTATAGGCTGGGTTTCTTGCTGCTGCTCTTGCTACTTGAGACAGAATTGCCTGTTGCCCGAATTAGCCTCAAACTTAACAGAGACTGACTTAACTCCTGCCTTTCTTGCCTCTAACTTCCCAAGTGGAGATTGTAGGTATCATTTATACCACCACACCAAGAACTGAACCTCTCCTTATCCTATTTACCAACTCATTTTCAAGCACTAAAGCAAATGCCTGCGATAGACCAACTCTCAAGAGAACGCTAAAGCCAGACATGGTGGCCCATGCCTGTAATCCCAGCACTCAGCAAGCCAATGTGAGCTAGTGAGCTCCAGGCCAGACTGGACAACTGAGTGAGATGTCTCAGAAGAAAAACAGAAGTGGGAATTTGCTTGTGCCAGATGCCTGGGAGGGAAAAAGTAGGTCAGCCTCAGGAAGCTGTTGTTAACATGATAGGCTAAACAGTAGCTGTTAGTGTTGGAGATATGGCTCCATTGGCCGTATGTGCCAGGGCCTGATTTGATCCCCAGCACCCCATAAACTGGGTGTGGCAGTACATACCTGTATTCCTAGCTCTTGGGAGGTAGATGTGAGAGGGTCAGAAGTTCAAGGTCATTCTCAGCAGCAGAATGAGTCTTCTTTCAAAACTGAAAAACAAACCAACAGAATCCAGCACTGCCAACTGCAAAAGCTTGTTTATGTAGCTAATCATGAGGCCTTGAAAAACGAGGGTGGAGTTCTTCCGGGACACCTGCTGTCGGAGCAGGAAAGCATGTCCTCCTCAGAGATTAGCTGACCTACTTTGAGTGAGAAGGCCCACGCTGACCTTGGTTCCCACACCTTCAGCTGAGTGAATGTTGACTCATGCTTGAGAAAATAAACTTAAGTCATAGGACACAGACCATCAATTTAGAATGTTTACGACCATGTGGTAATACCAGCATTTGGAGGCTGAGGCAGGAGAAGTCTGTGGTTTTGAGTCCAGTATGTGTGACAAAGTGAGACGTGTCTCAAAAACAAAGCTCCAGCATATTTTGAGAGCTGAAAACCATGCTTTCGCCCACACTCCCTATACAATGCCAGGTGGCTTTTCACTTTGGGGGTCAAACCTGTCTCCCTGCAGAAAACTAAGAACACAGTGTTCAAAATCTGCTTCTGAGCAAGAAGTGATGGTAGACGCCTTAATCCCTGCACTTGGGTGGTAAAAGCAGATGTGGGCAGATCTGAGTTCTAGGCCACCCTAGTCTACACAGTGAGTTCCAGGACAGCCAGTGCTACATAGAGCAGCAGTTTCTCACCCTGTGGGGCAAGATTCCTTTATGTTGGATTAACCCTTTCACAGGGGCTGCATAGCAGATATCCTGCGTATCAGTAGTTACATTATAGTTCATAACAGTAGCAGAATTACAGTTATGAAATAGCAGCAAAACTAATTTTACAGTTGGAGGTCACCAGAAAAAAAATCTAAGAATACTGAAATGAGCTAAATGCTTGACTGTAACTGTTTTAACTCAGTTCTCCTTTGTTGATTTCTTCGAGGTCCTGACTTCACTGTGTATCTGGTGAGAACTTTCTAAACCCTCCAGACATTTGCAACACATTTGAGATTGTCTTTGACTCTGTTCATGGCCCAGATGTATTAACAAAATAATTTGTGTATGTACAAACTAAAAATAAAGTTAAATACCTGAAAAGGGTATAAATCAAATTTGTCACGTTGTGACTAAAATAACTACTATGTTCTGTTCAAACAATGTTGCAAGATTACTCTGACACCATGTAAGATTGACATATGTAGTGGGATTTTTCTTTGAACCGCCCAGCTCACAAATATTGCCAGAGAGACTTATTATTTATGAAAGCTCAGCCTATTGCTTAGGCTTGTTCCTAACTTGCTCTTAAAACTTAAATTAACCTGTTTGTATTAATCTACTTTCCATCTTGCACCTCCTGTTTCTTCTCCATGTCTCCTGCCTTCTCCTGCCCTCAATTCCTCTTCCTTCCTCTCCCTAGAAGTCCTGCCTATACTGGTGGCCAAGCTATTGGTCATTCGGTTTCTTCTTACACCAATCACAGCAAATACATCTTCATGCAGTGTACAGAGATCCCACAACAGATGTAATTGTAATCTGTATGGTCTTTTACCTTTAAAAGCTCTGTACCCTGAGTTTTGGGCATCAACAGTCTTTCTGAGGCACTAGCCCACTCTTGGTCACTGTAGTTTTGCTGCAGCTTCTACAGGTGATGAAACAGAACCACAAAACTCAACAAACCCATCAACAAACCCACGTGGAGTTTATTGGGAAAGGGAGCAAAGGGAGGGGTAGGTGTTGGTCAACCAGGAACAGAGATGGAAGGGGAAAGGGAAGGGAAAAGCGGTAAAGAGACACAGAGACAGAGAGAGAGGATAGGAGAGAAGGGGGAGACAGGAAAAGTCCGGTCTACTCCAGGGGAAGAGCAGGAAACAGAGAGTGGAAAGAGAGGAGCAGGAAAGAGAAGTGAGCAGAAAGAGATGAATGGGCAGAAAGACCGTTAAGTGGGTGGGGTCTTTCTCTTAAAGGGGTCCTCTGCACCTCCATGGAACCCTGAGCTGACCAAGGTACTGCCTGAGTGCATTCTGCCAGGTGACAGGGGGAGGCCAGAATAATGCCTGAATCCTTATAGTCACTGATCAAAAATAAAAGATATTTATGCTTTTAAGTGACTTAATAATTACGGCACTCTGTAACTTTCTTGAGTCGATTATTTCATCTTGAAGTAGTCATGTGTTTAATGTCTCAGTCATTGCATGTTGACAGAAGCTACAATGCAGAATCCACAGATATGGAACATATGTATCCATATGGTGCATACACTAAGAGAAATGCTATTTGTAAAGGTCACAGCTCTGAGGAGGAAGGTAGCCTGGCAGTCAGGAGCCAACAGACACAGCAAAGTCACACTGTACAACAAACCTCACATCAGACATTTATTGGGAGGGACTTGAGAAGGTGGCTGCCTGTGCTCACGAGAGAAGCAGAGAACTGAGCAGGAAGCAGAATGTCAGGGGGAGAGTTTTCCAGGGTGACCTGAGACCGGTGGGATTCTGGGGCCTGGTCTTCTTGGGTAATTTTTTTCTCTGTATAGGGCAGAGCTTGGCCACCGGCATGTCAAGGAGTTGGAAATGGCAGTTAAGTCAGTTAGAGTAGTCTTGGGGGAGGGGCCTGGCCACTGGTGCCTCAGGGAATTAAACTATTGATTTATGCTTACCTAGTATCATTCAAAGGTTTTTTGTTGTTTGATTTTCTTGGAGGTGTTTGTTTGTTTATTTGTTTTTGAGAAATATTCTCTCTCTTAGCCCTGGCTGTGCCAGAACTTATAATGTAGACCAGGCTGGCCTTGAACTCATAGTCTTGCCTGCCTCTGTCTCCCAAGTGCTGGCATGAAAGGTGTACCCCATCACACCTGGTTGTTTAAATAAATTCATCATATAATCATAGGAAAAGGTACAGAGTGTTGGTTTTTGTCTTAGCTTTGTTAGCTTGAAACAGTCTAGAGTCCTCTAAGTGGATATCTTCACCTGGATCAGATTAGCCTATGTCTTTAAGGAATTATTTGGGTTATTGCTGGAAGAGGGTCCACACCATTGTGGGTGACACCATTCCCTTGGAAGCTATATAAGAAAGCTAACTAGGCATGAGCCAAAGCAACTAGTGTTCTTCCAACGTTTCTGCTTCAGTTACTGCTTGGATTCCTGCCCCGACTGCTTTCAATGATGGACTGTGCCCCAAATATAAGCCAAATAAATCCTTTCCTTCCCAAGTTGTTTTTGGTTGGCATGTTTTGTCATAACAACAGAAACAAAACTAGAACAACTTTATTCCTTAAAAATTCCACTGCACAGCAGGGTGTGTGGGATAAAGCCATGGTCCCAGTTCTCAGGAGGCTAAGACAAGAAGAGGGTCCAAACTTCATGGCCAACTTGAGCTATATATTTCAAGTCCCTGTCTCAAGCACCACAGAAAACAATGACCACTAAAATGGCTCAGTGAATGAAAGAGCTTACTGTTCAAGCCTGGCAGCCAGAGTCGCATCCCCAGAACCCTTATATGGGCAGGAGAGAATCCACTTCTGAAGTAGTGGACATGCAGTCTAGAGGCAGACAGATCGCTATGAATTTGAGGCTAGCCTGGTCTACAGAGTAAGTTCCAGGACATCTAGGGCTGTTACACAGAGAAAGAAACCCTGTCTGGAAAAACCAATAATAATAGTAATAGTATAAATAAATACTTTTTTAGGTGTGTGCACTGTGGTGGTCTGAATGAAAATGCCCCTGTAGATTCATAGGGAGTGGCATTATTAGACGTGTGGCCTTGTTGGAGGAAGTGTGTCACTGGGGGGAGGGCTTGGAGATTTCAGAAACTCAAACTAAGTCTTGTGACTCATTGTCTCTTCCTGCTGCCTGGGGCTCTCTTAACTCCTTCTCCAGCACATGTCTGCCTACATGCTGCCATGTTTCCTGCTGTGATGATAATGGACTTGACAGCTGCACTATAAGTCAGGCCCCAATTAAATGTTTTCTTTATAAGAGTTGCCATACTCAGCTGGGTGGAGGGAGTGGGGGGGGGGGGTGGAGGGCGGGGCCCGCTGGTGCACGCCTTTAGTCCCAGCACTCGGGAGGCAGAGGCAGGCAGATCTCTGAGTTTGAGACCAGCCTGGTCTACAAGAGCTATTTCCAGGACAGCCTCCAAAGCCACAGAGAAACCCTGCCTTGAAAAAGAAAAAGAAAAAAAAAAAGTTGCCATACTCATGGTGTCTCACAGCAATAGAAACCCCTAACTAAAACATGCACTAAGGGACAGCTGTAGTGATTTACACCTTTTATTTCAGTATTTGGGACAGAGACAGGCTCATGTGTTGAGGCAAAAGTCTAAGTCTAGTCTACATAGCAAGTTCTAAGCCAGCCAGCAGTACATAATAAGACTCTGGAGAGAAAGAATTCTTTATGTCATAGTGAACTGGTTTTGTATACAGATAAGTTTCATTTCACTAATGATGACAACAAGACTATTAAGAAAGAGGTTGTCCCCCCCCCAAAAAAAAGAAAGAAAAGCTGGGAGATGGTGGCACACACCTTTAATCCCAGCACTCAGGAGACAGAGGCAGACGGATCTCTGTGAGTTCTAGGCTTGCCTGGTCTACAAGAGGTAGTTTCAAAACAGGCTCCAAAGCTACACAGAGAAACACTGTCTCAAAAAACCAAAAACAAACAAAAAAATGCAACTTCAATATATATCATGAACTCATAGTCCTCTTGATTCAACCTCCTAACTCTGGAGATTATAGGCGTGTGTCACCATGCCCACCTAATTCCTCAGGCTTGAGTCAGGCATTTGTTGTCCCAGTATGAATATCTTCTCTTTCCAGCCACTCTTACAGAAGATGCAGTGGTGACTAAACTCTGTCACTGGAATAGACCATAACTGGAATGGATGAGATTCTTCCTAGGCATGACAGAGAAAGAGTATGTTAGTGAATCTCTGTAGGAAAAAGGGATCAGCCAAAGAAACACACCCTGAGCAGAGCCAAAGAAACACACTTTGGCCCTGCAACCAGTACCAAACCAGAAACCAGAGCCAAATCTGACCCTAACCCTGTGCAGAAAATTAACCAATCCCTGAGCAGGAGATCTAGCCATCCTAAACTCAGGGATTGAAATCTGACCAATCCTCACCCGGGAAACCTTCTCCTGCTGGAGCAAAACTGCTACACTAGGCAAACATCCCCAGCTGAAAGACCCTCTCCTGCCAAAGCAGAGCCAATACATTGGGAAAGCCTTTCCCTGAGGCAGGGCTCTAAACTGCTATTCTTACTGTGGCCTGTGGTAGTCCTTGGCATCCGAGCTCCAGGTTGCCTTCCCATCTGAGCTGTAACACTCAGTATTCTGTGACTCCCGAGTGCCAGAATACCTGTCCCATCCTGATCTGCCCGAAATGCCTACAGTCATCCTTTGAGCGAGGGGTCCAGAAGGAGGAAAAATTAGAAAGTGAGCTGAACACTAGCATTCATTTCTCTCTATTTCCTGATTGCAAACAGATGACCAGCTGTCTCACACTCCTACAACCCAAGTGTTCCCTGAGAGTATTATCCTAAGCAAATTCTTCCTCCCTTAATTTTGTTTTGTTTTGTTTTCTGAGACAGGATTTCTCTGTAGCTTTGGAGCCTATCCTGGAACTCACTCTGTAGACCAAGCTGGTCTTGAACACACAGTGACCCTCCTGCCTTTGCCTCCTGGGTGCAGGGATTAAAAGATTGTGCCAATACCACCCGCCCCTTAAATTATTTTTGTCAAGTATTTTTTCATACCCACAACAAAAATAAAGTATTATTTTTTCATTCTTCTTTCTTTTAGTTTGGTAATTAGCCTTTATTGTCAAACCATTTGAAATTATCCCTTTAAGCTAGATCTTGCCAAACTGAGTGCTAAGCAGTATTTGTGTGCACTTCTGGAAAACAGTCTTTAAAAGAGTTTGAATAGTCTGCAGACCCTCCATCTTGTTATTAGCTAGAAACTTCAGCAGATGTTAAAGATTCCTCTTTTGTTGTGCTTTATTGATGTTGACTGAATTTATGGCCCTTGCTATTTTGAGCTCCATACCCAGTTCCTGAATGAATTCATAATGGCTATAAGGTTTAAGTACTATAGCTGGGAGGTAGTGACACTCACCTTTAACCCCAGCACTCAGGAGGCAGAGACAGGAAGATCTCTGTGAGTTCAGGGTCAACCTGGTGTACAGAGCGAGTTCCTGGACAGCTTCAGCTATTACACAGAGAAGCCCTGTCTCAAAAATAAAAACAAACAAAAAAAGGTTTGAAGCACTGTTGATAACAGTTCCCCAGGATTGAAACAGTCTCTCCAGGGAGTGAGGAGGGCAGCTTGCAAGAGACAGCAAGAGTAAACAAACATCACAAAGTCTGGGGAAGAGAGAATTTACAAGACTTACTAGGACTAACCCTAACCCTAACCCTAACCAACCCTAAACCCTAAACCCTAAACCCTAACCCTAAACCCTAACCCTAACCCTAACCCTAACCCTAACCCTAACCCTAACCCTAACCCTAACCAGTAAACATCTGCTGCCTAGGGGAGGAAACACACAAGCTACAGCTTGAGAAAAGAAAATTTGGTGAGCTGAGCTGTGGAGAAGCTGCTCCAACTTGACAAACTACCTGCAAGTTGTGCAAAGAGCCTCAGGATTATAGCTCCAGGGCTATAGCTCTGCAAGTCCCTTGTCTGTGTTTGGGGTGGGGTTTTTGATGATCTAGCTGCTTTCCATGCATCCTTGAGGTAATCCCCCAAATCACTGGTTCACTAAGTTGGACTTTTGGTCTATTATTATTTTGGTCTGTTGTGGGTCCTATTTTGGGTATGTACATGTGTGTTGTGGAATGTTATTTTAGGATGTGTTACATTTGTTTATGCTGTGGAACATTTGTTTAATGATGCAAAGATGTGTTGCATTATTTTATGCTGCATTTGTTTGACTCTGTGAAGCTGTGCTACTTTGCCTGTCTAAAACACCTGATTAGTGCAATACAGATCTGAACAGCCAATTACTAGGCAGGAGAAAGGATAGGCGGAGCTGCCAGGCAGGGAGAGTAAATAGAAAAAGAGAAGAAGAGAAGAGAAAAGGGGAGAATGTCAGGGGCCCAGCAACCCAGCCACACAGGTAGACACGGAATAAGAAGGAAAGAAAAGATATACAGAAATAGAAAAAGGTAAAAGCCCAGTGGCAAAAGATAAATGGAATAATTTAAGTAAGAAAAGCTGGCTAGACATAAGCCAGCTAAGGCCTGGCATTCATAGACAATAATAAGTCTCAGAGTATTTATTTGGAAGCTGGGTGTCAAGCCCCACAGAGAACAAAGAGCAAAACAAAAACAAAAATAAAAACCTACCACAGCCGTGTGTGTGTGTGTGTGTGTGTATTTTGCCTTCCCTTTAAACAAGTACTTCAAAGTGGGGTACTGCACCTGACAAACAGGTAAATGGTGGTAAATGTCGTGGAGGATGGTAAGTATCAGAATCAGTGAGCTGGTGACATGGTGGGAAACGTTTGCCCACTTCAGGGTGCACAGGAAACCCTGTGCTGATTGAGGTGTGTGTTCAGAGGAGGTAGAAAATACCAGCGTTTAGTGCAGCAGCCGCCTACATCAGGGATAAAAGATGGACCCATTTTGGCCAGGTGCGCTTGCTAACTGCTTTGGGTCTTGGAGATCCTTGGTAGCAGAGGGAATTTCCTTGTCAAGCTACCTCACTTTGTTCCTGTTGCGTGGCGCTGAAAGTATTCTTTAACACTACGATAAGTAAAATATCAATTTTCAGTCTTAAAAATTATTACCTTTAGCTCTGAAAAGAAGGATGCAGAATTAACTGAAAGTATGTAAAAATAAAAAGTAACTCTACTTGACATAATTATATTGAATACAAAAATCTATGAGTGTATTCATATTCAAAGCTTAAAGCAATCAATCCCCAAGTCTGCATAGGTAGGAAGTGAAAGTGTTTTGTGGCTGGAGTACCTTGATGGATCAGGGCTAAGGGACACAGCAGCAACACACCATGCGGCAGAGCTTACCCAAGAGTTTAGGAGGACAAGCAAAAGACCACCTCTGAGTGGGGACAACTGAGAGAGAGACTGTAATGGCAGGTAGCTGTTAAAGCAGACACATGCCATGTTTGGTGGCTGGTGATGACATGGCTGTGGACCTGAGCTGATAAACATCTGGTTCTTGATGTCCCTCCCTTTTGAAATAGGGAGGGGTGATGGTAAGACAGGAACGTGGTACTATAGCACAAAGAATAAAAACCCAGAAACAGACACTGTGGTTAAAGCTGAAGATAAGAAAAGCAAAGCAGCCAGCCACTAGAGGGTTCTCACCTCTGCCTGTGCTCAGACCAAAGGGGTGAGTCTGTCCAGATTGCATCTCCAGACTGCCCTGCTTGCCACTAAACCCCAGACTACACTGAGCTCCTGTCTCCTCCTGCCATACATGTTCCTTTCTAGAGCTGGGATTAAAGGCATGTCATCCCAAGTGCTGAAACCGAAGGTGTGAGCTCTGTTACTCTTTTAGACTGATAGTCTCCTGTAGCCTCTATCTCAGGAGTGCTGGGATTAAAGGTGTGGCCTGCCACCACTGCCAATCCTCTGGATGGCTTAGTGTGTGTGGCTAACTAGTGGCTTAGCTCTACGCTCTGATGCTTTATTAGATCATAAACAAAATATCACAAACAGGGTACCGAGCGCTTTAGACTGCTTCCTGTTGTCTGGTGGCAGAAGCATCTTTGGGGTCCCAATGAAGCCGGGATGCTGGCCAAGTGCTGAAAGAGCAGTCCAGGCTACGCAGGACCATCTGGGGCTATAGAAGTATAGGAAACTTCTGCCTGGCGGTGGTGGCGCACACCTTTAATCCCAGCACTCGGGAGGCAGAGGCAGGCAGATCTCTGTGAGTTTGAGGCCAGCCTGATCTACAGAGCGAGTTCCAGGACAGCCTCCAAAACAATACAGAGAAACCCTCTCTCGAAAAACCAAAAAAAAAAAAAAAAAAAAAAAAGTATAGGAAACTTTTGTGAGGCTGGACCACCCGGGCTAGCTGCTTTGAAACTGTTTGGGATGAAGATTTTTATGGAACACCTGGAGCTGGCAGGTTGCTGGAACAGATGTGTGTGTGTGTGTTAGGGAAAGGGTAAACTTAAGGAGTTTAGGAGGAATTTTTTCTTAGATATATTTGAAACTTCTAGGCTCATGGTCCTGGTAGCTAGGGAAGGGGAGGCCCAAGACAGGGGCTGGGAATCCCACCCTCAGGAATAAGCAGAATAGACTGGTGAGGAAACAGGCTGTTGTTTGACAGTACTTATCTGGAATCATCTGAACCGTGAGAAGTGGTGTCAAGTCAATTCCCTGAAGCTGACAAGATTGGTTGGGTTTTTTTTTTTGTTGTTGTTGTTGTTGTTTGGTTGTTTGGTTGGTTTCGTTTTTTAAATTTATAAAAGAGGAAAAAATTTTAGATATGTTAGTATTACCACTGTTTGTTTTGTTTTGTTGGTTTTCTGAGACAGGCTTTCTCTGTGTAGCTTTGGAGCCTGTCCTGGAACTCACTCTGTAAGTCAGACCTGCCTCTGCTTCTCAAGTGCTGGGATTGAAGGCATGTGGATGGAAACCCTCTGCCCATTTCCACTGTTCATAACCCGTAGTGTAACCTTCACTGAAGAAAAGGCAGTTGACTCACAGCTTTGAGTCACAGTAGAGACCCAAAATGATCCTGGGTAAAAGCATGAGCATTGTTCCCTCTAGACATCCTCTGAATGTATACACACTAGACTGATGTTAGCACTTTAAGTCTATACTCAGCTTTGTAGACCAGGCTAGCCTTGAACTCACAGAGATCCGCCTGCCTCTGCCTCCCAAGTGCTGGGATTAAAGGCGTGTGCCACCAACGCCCGTCTTAAAACACTTTCTTATACTTTACAAGTCTCATTTACAAACCTTCTTAGAAGGCCTGGAGGGATGGTTCAGTGGTTAAGAACACTAGCTGCTCTTCCAGAAGACTTGGGTTCAATTCCCAGCACCCATGTGTCAGCTCACAACTATAACCCCTTTTCCAGGGGGATCCAACACACTCATACAGACATACACGGAAGCAAAACACCAATGTATGTAAAACAAAACAAATTATTTTAAAAATTATAAAAAACAAAACAAAAACCCACCTTCTTAGACCCTCACAACTTAAGCTCTCATGTGCTTAGACCTTTATAACTTTCATCTACACATCTTAAAACACCCTCAGACCTTTATACCTTGTATCCATATACCTTAGAACACCTTCTTAGGCCACCAGAACTTACAATTTATTTAAGCTTTCATACCCTCAGACCTTAAATAAACGTGACACCTTTGTCCATTCATTCACTGAAATAAACGTGACACCTTTATCCATTCATTCACTGAGACTCGGATGGTTGGCTGCTGAGAGCTATCATTGTTTTACCAGCCCAGTCTTAACCCCTTTGCTCATCACTCCTTCCTCTCTGCAACTGGGTTCCAGGAGTTCAGTTTAGTGTTTAGCTGTGGGTCTCTGCTTCTGCTCCCATCAGCTACTGGATGAAGGCTCTAGGATGACATATAAGGTAGTCATCAATCTCATTATTAGAGAAGGGCATTTAAGGTAAACTCTCCACTATTGCTTAGATTCTTAGCTGGGGTCATCCTTGTGGATCCCTGGAGATTTCCCTAGTGCCAGATTTCTCTTTAAACCTATAATGGCTCCCTCTATCAAGGTATCTCTTTTCTTGCTCTCCTCAATCTTCCTGCTCCTTCATGTCCTCCTCTCCCCTCCCCCATGCTCCCAATTTGTTCAGGAGAGCTTGTCCCTTTCCCCTTCTCCAGAGGACCATGTGTGTCTCTCTTAGGGTCCTCCTTGTTTCCTAGCTTCTCTGGCGGTGTGGGTTGTAGGCTGATAATCATTTGCTCTATCTCTAACAAACATATGTTGTTACCTATCTGAATATTCTAGACCCTTGATGCTGAACAATTAGCAAAGACCTAAGTAGTTAGGTTATAAATCTCTAAAGCAGCTTTAGTTAATCTGAGTAGACCTTCATAATCTTAAAATTGTATCATCATATACATACAGTATGTTCTAAACCAGAGTTGAGTATATATACATGTAATATATATATATATAACGTTGTAGCAAATATAGCCTTAAATTTTTATCATCATACAAAAATCCATACCAATCCAGAATATTTGAGACTTGTTCTGCCTCCATAGTCTAAAAGGAGATACAGTGGTAAACAGAGAGCTCATTGGGACTAAGAAGTTTTTGATTGTTGTTTTATGTCATGTGTGTAGGAAGAAACAGCGTTCCGCCATTAACCATGTGACTTACTAGAGGTGCATACAGATGAGGTAAGAGCAGTTTACCGCACCACTAACCACACCCACTTTAGGCATGACTAAAGACGTATACGGACGTAGGTGGTGAACTACATCACTAGCCAGGCCCACTTTTGGGCACAGCTAGGGGCGTTACGGAGGAAGGTATAAAAGACTGAACAGCGGAAGTCTAGCTCTCTTTTTCCGGCTTTCCGGCTTCCAGTTTGGCAGTGGAAAACTATTAGGCTCATCTGGGTTACTTGTTTGTCTCTTGTGAGTAATTTCTACAATAAATACTTATTTTTACTTTCAGTAAGTGTGCCGTTTATCGTTGCAGCATCACATGTGGTTATCTGAAGATGGTGGTTATGTCAAATGGCATGTACTTTTTAATCTTAGTAAAGATGGCTACCAGCCATGTGGCTGATTACATCGTGATGAGTTTATCAGCCAACACAGACGAGAGCCACATGGTTGCTACTTCTAAACATTTGTTTTCCTTGTAGCTCTATTTTTTTAAATGGGAGTTGCATACAAGTTACATATATATATACACAGAATTCAATGCAAGCTATGTACGCTATATATTCACAGTTTAATTCATGTTACATATACATATAAGCACGAATATAGAGATGAATCACATATACATACACCCATGTATATATTTTTAGTTATAGGCCCTCTATGTTTAAAGCTAACCTTTGTCACAGATTTTATAGATTTTAAACCATACCCAATGCATTTACAAGTCCTGAGATAGTTTACAGCATAATCTTAAGAGATTTTTAAGAGCAGAGTACAAAGAAATAATAGAAATGTTTAAGAGTAGAAAGTAGAGAAAGTGCAGAGCAGAGAAAGCTTAGATATATTTGGGGATTCCTCGTGCAGTAGCAGATTTATATTTGTGAGAATTTGGAAATCAAGTTCACCAACCTTTTTGGCCATTGATCTGTACTGAGGCCAAGCTATTTTAATGAAATCTGAGTATGGAGGAAAGGAGAGAGCAGCAAACCAGAAAGACTCACTGCAGGGGGGAGGCATTTTCCTGTAAGTTCCAAGAGGGAGCTGAGAGCTGAGTCTGCTTCCGAAACAACCAGGAACTCCACCCCAGGGAGGGGTCCGATATCATAGATGCCACGAAGTGGCAGGGCTTAGTAGGGAGCTAGGGATGGGAGGAGGCATGGAAATTCACAAAGTAGAGGCCCTGGAAGGCAGGGGGGAGGGCAGAGAGAGGAGAGGGAGAGGGGAGAGAGAGAGAGAGAGAGAGAGAGAGAGAGAGAGAGAGAGAGAGAGAGAGAGAGAGAGAGAGAGAGAGAGAGAGAGAGAGAGAGAGAGAGAGAGAGAGAGAGAGAGAGAGAGAGACCGACCCAGTGGGGGGGAAGCAAAGAAAAGAGTCAGAGCCCCAGGCTGTAAGTGAAGGGGAGTGGAGAGAGCAGGAGAGCCGGGAGACGTCCCTGCAGCAGGCTCCATGCTGAGCAGGCTGCTGGAGCCAGAGCAGCACATAGGTGCCCGCATGGAGGGCACAGCAGGTCAGAGGAAAGCTGCAGCTGAGGAATCAGGCTCGAGTTTGGGATCAAATTCACAAGCAAATGATTCGTGTATGCCTTAGGAGAGTTAGATCTGCAGCTTGCTTGGGACCAGTTGCTGCAGGGGAAAATGGGTGTGCGCACGCCTCCCTGCTAGGTATCTCTCAAGGCTCCCGCTTTGCAACAAACTTACAGATCCATCAACCCTAACTTAAGAGAATAAATTTGGAGCCTTTCAGGTCAGGTGCCAGGAGAGGCTGGAGGGTTTCTATGGTTGACACAGTTCCCACAGGTGAGGAGGAGGGGAAGTCCCAAGGTCTGGAGTCCAAGGCATCCCTAGGCTTCAGGGGCAGAAGGAGGACACGAGCTGTTCAGTGGAGTCCCACAGCGCTGGCAGGGCTTCTAAGGATTCAGGCAGTACGCTGGCCTGCCCCTGTCGCCTGGCAGAATGCACTCAGGCAGTTCTCTGGTCAGCCCAGGGCTTCATGAGAACCAGTCTGCACGCAGTGCAAAGGACCCCTTAGGCTTCCTTTCCAGCTCCTCTGTCTCTCTGATCTCCTCTCTTTCTGATCTTTTCCAGCTCTCTTCCCACTGTTCCCCTGGGGCAGACAAGACTCTTCCTGTCTCCCTCTTCTCTTCTGTCTTCTCTCTGTCTCTGTGTCTGTTTACCTCTTTTCTCTTTCCTTCCCCCTCCCCCTCTTTAATAAAACTTCTCACTTAAACTTTGTCTGGTGTGTTTGTCCCTCCACCTGAGTCACCCTCGCCTGCCATGGAATCCACCATGGTCCCCCACCTAAGGTCCCCTTCAAGCTTTATCATAACAAGGGTCAGGGTTAAAGCCTGAGGAAACAGTGCCTGGTACCAGGACTCTTGGATGAAGCCAGAAGGTGAAAAGAGAGCTCAAAAAAAATGAAGCCTCACCCAACAGGAAGGGTCAGAGGTGCCTCCAGTATCAGAGACTCAGGGAATCATTTACGCCAACTGAGAGGGACCACTCACCAATCGCCAGGGATGGATGGAGGGCCAAGCGTTTGGTGGCCAGATTTGGATCTGTTGTGGGTGGACTGGAGATAAGGGATTGGGGGTCCTAATGCTGCTTAGACCTCAGACGGGGAGTACAAGCACCAGGGTATCCTATCCGAGTCCGTGGCACCAATGTTAGGGTTTAGCAGTCAAAGAAGTAACTTGGTAGATTGGGGCCAAGGAATGCTTCAGAGATCACACCATGCAACAGATCACACAGATTTTTTTGGGGGGGTCTGCCTCTGAGTAGGGACAAAAGAGAGGTAGCGAGGCTCCTGGTTCCTAACAGTGGTGACAGTGGGAAGGCTTCACATTGGTTGTCGGTGCTGAGTCTCTGAAGACATGGTGGAGAATGTGGTTCACCTAGTTCTGGAATGTGGGCGGTTCTTAGTTGACTAGCAGGAAGTAGACTAGATAAACAGTGCATTCCCCAAATGCACAATTCTTCAAAATTAGTCCCAGATATGGTCATGGAAGATGTTGCTCACCTTTCTGCTCTCATTTAGCCTGAAGCCCTCCTCCCTAAAGCTCCTGTCTCAGAAAGCACTCATCTTGGAGCTTAGGGATTCAACACCACAGTTTGTTCATTTGTTCTTTCTGACTGTCTGTCTGTCTTCCCTCCTGTCTGTCACTCTTCATGCAGTACCTCGTGTAGCACAATGTAGCTGGCTGGTGTCCAGCTCACTGTGGCACCTTGGCTGACCTTTAATTCTTGTCTCTCCACTTCCCAGGCACTGGGGTTACAGGCAAGCACCACCACATCCTGCTTCAACACGGGAATATTGTGCAGGAGAGATGACTCACCAAATCAAAACGATTGATGCCCAAGCCTGAAGACCTAAATGGAGACTAGTGGAGTCCTGCAGAAAGCCAGGTGCTATGGCGTGTATTTGCAATCTCAGGTCTCCAAGGGTGAGACGGAAGGAGAAGTCTGCAGGAGAGTTGCCGGGAAGCTCGCAGTAGAACAGTAGAACGAGAGACCCTGCTTCAAACACAGATGGAGGTTATGCTGGCCCGCCTCCTACTGACTCCTGAAGGGTGTCTTCACTCTTCCATTCTCATGCTTCAGCATGTGCGCACCTGTGCACGCATACACAGATACACACAGGGAATTTTGAGTGGACATGGTTTAGTCACCAACAAGGACAATAAATGAAGGGCTCTCTAACATGGCAAACACGGTGCCGGCACCTCCTGCCATCCTCTGCCCCGTCTTTTCTGCTAATCCACTGGACTTCCTACTAGGCTCCTTATTTGGTCACTTCCTCAAGCCTGACTCTTTCCTTCCTGAGGCTGGCCACCAGGGACCAGCTCCTTATTTGGCTACTTCCTCATGTCTGACTCATTCCTGAGGCTGACCAGCATGGCCCAGCTGTCAAAATTCCTTATTTGGCTACACTGAGTAATGTCCAATTGGGACTTACCAACTTGTCCTAGCATGGGCTTCCCCTTTGGTCTCCTTAAAAGCCACCCTGCAGAGCTACCCACTACAGTTTCTGCAGGATTCATAGTCAGCCACCCTGCCAGTCTATCTGGCTTAATAAAGGGTCCCTTTGTGTTAGCAATTGGTGTTTGGGTGTGATCTGTGCCTAATCCAAGGTCCAGAAGGGAGCAGCCTGAGATTCGAGATGTGAGGATCTCTTTAATAAATGAGTTAATTCCATACAGAGTGAAAGAAC
The DNA here is from genome assembly GCF_017639785.1 of Mesocricetus auratus. Taxonomy (NCBI): domain Eukaryota; kingdom Metazoa; phylum Chordata; class Mammalia; order Rodentia; family Cricetidae; genus Mesocricetus; species Mesocricetus auratus. Next base: position 5,194,166 of record NW_024429187.1, on the reverse strand, counting down.
CATGGGCAGTCTAACAGGTTAGTCGAGCCAGGAAGTAGCTACAGCTGCTGCTAAGAAGGGTGTGGCAATTTCTAAGGCCTATGGTTAGTAAATATTAGTGTTTTCTCTTTTTCTTTTATCTAACTGAAGTTCTTGTGGTTTTTCTCTCTTTCTTTTCTTCTTTCTCTTCTATCTTTCTATTTATTTATTCGTTGTTTGTTTGTCAAGACAAGGTTTCTCCATGTGGCGCTGTGTGACCTCGAACTCAAATGTCTGGCAGCCTGTGCCTCCCTAATGCTGGGATTGAAGGTGTGTTCTACTACACCTGCCCCTCCACCTCTTGAGCACAGATTTATTGCCTAGCATGTACAAGACTGAGTGCCATCTCCAGCATTGCAAAATAGAACAAACAAATATTAAGCACGTGAAAACTGAAACAGATCAAGTTTTGTTTTTCTTTTATTTTTTTTTATTTTTTTGGTTTTTACGAGACAGGGTTTCTCTGTATTGTTTTGGAGGCTGTCGGTCCAGCCCGGCCTCGAACTCACAGAGATCCACCTGCCTCTGCCTCCCGAGTGCTGGGATTAAAGGCGTGTGCCACCACCGCCCGGCAAGTTTTGTTTTTCAGGTAAGGCAGTGCTAATATATTTTGTATGTAGTGTGTATTTCATATTGTTCTCATTGCTCTGACCAAATATCTGACAGACAGAACTCGCTTGACTCACGGTTAGAGGTGTGACTGAAGTTCATCTGTCTACTGAGGAGGGGAGACATGCTGGTGCGGTGGCCCCTCCCCCGCCTCACTCCCCATCTCAGCAGAACAGGAAAGAGGGTGTCTGTTTGTTTTGTCTTCACATCCAAGAACTTTCAGTGAACACAGCTGGGAGCCAACCCTGGCGAGCAGTCCAGCATACCCTCCACCCCTCCACAATGGCTGTCCATGGCTGAGGGAAGGGTGGCTCTACCCAGCGAATCTCAAGAATGGGAAGCCCACAGGCATTGTTCTGCTAATGGTTACCCTACAGATGGGAGACGGGGCTGCTCCACTGACACATGAATAGGTCAAAACGTTTCCAGCATCCAGTGAAGAGAAACAACGATAACTCTTAGTCCATCCTTACACACAGAGCACTCCCTCTAGGGTGATGGGTAGGGCAGCCAGGGGCTGGCATCCTCACTGGTCAGGGTCTTGCATGGGAGATGAGTGAGTCCAGGTGAACACTGTCCCATGCTACCGTCTCGCCAGCAAGAACGACGCGGCACACTTAGGATCCTTCTGCAGAACAGCTTTAATGCGTCTTGAGAGGGAGAGCATAAGCTTACAGAGCAGAGACCCCGGGGAGCGAAAAACCCAACCCTTATATAGCCCAGCAGTCCCCTCCTCGGACGTGTCATCTCCTGACTGGCTCCTGCTCGTCAGCCCATATGACGCCACTAGAGAAGCAGAGAGTAAGGGATGGAAAAGTAGCAGGCACGTGCGCACCAAGGTTGTTTACTCCAACTGACAACGGATGTCGGCGCCATCTTGTAACGGAGAATGTTGGGGCGGCTCCCCACAGAACACAGCAAGGGGCAGCAGGGGACAGGCAGGGGCAACAGACAATGGGCACTAAGACACTGTTCATTTACCAGACCCACTGCTGAGGTGGTAGCTACCCATGCTTATATGCTAGATAGACTGTTGGTTCTAACAGGAAGTGGGGTGTTCTTTGCATCCTATCCTGTGTGGCAAAGAGCTACTTTGTGGTGATGGTGAGAGCCACGCTGAGATTATAGAGGCTGAGCCCCTCCACAGAGAAGATCAGGATCATGTCCAAGAACGGCTGTGGCTGCTGGGCAGTGTCCTGGACACCAGCACAACGCCAACGACAAAGCCAAACTGCTGATTACGTAGAACTCCACTCCAGGATCTGCTTTCTTGTTATTTATTTATTTATACTTTAAAAATGAAGGTAAACAAACAAAAAAACCCAAAGCTTGGCCTGGTGGGTGGTGCACACCTTTAATGCCAGCACTCAGGGAGCAGAGGTAGGCAGATCTCTGTGAGTTTGAGGCCAGCTGGTCTACAGAATGAGTTCCAGGACAGTCTTGAAATGCCCCCCCCCAAACCACAAACAAACAAACAAACACTGAAGGCAGGCTCAAACCACAGTCTTAGCATGTTGCTTTCTAAAGCAGAGCTTCAGGGTCTGCTACCAAGTCTGCAGGGTCTGCAGAATAAGGATGAATGCCCAAGATCTAGGGAATCCCAATGAAAAAGGTTAGTCACCCTTCCCAGACACTCAAAGAGAGACATGGCAAAGACAGGAAGGAAGCTTGTTTCTGTTTCTTTTCTATCTTTCTTTTTTCTTTTTTTTGTAGGCAGGGTCTCATGTAGCTCAGACTAGCCTCAAGCTCTCTTTGTATACAGGGATGGCCTTGTACTCCTAACCCTCATACCTCTGTCTCCTAAATGCTAGGAATATAGGTGTGATCACACCAGGAAAAGCAGAGGTCTCATCATCTAAAACCTGTCTTCGCCGGGCGTTGGTGGTGCACGCCTTTAATCCCAGCACTCGGGAGGCAGAGGCAGGCGGATCTCTGTGAGTTCGAGACCAGCCTGGACTACCAAGCGAGTTCCAGGACAGCCTCCAAAGCCACAGAGAAACCCTGTCTCGAAAAACCAAAAAAATAAAATAAAATAAAACCTGTCTTCAAGACTTTGCTCATGGGCCAGAAAGATGTTAAAGGTACTTGCTTGTCCCTGGGACCCAAATGGTTAAAGGAGAGAGCTGACTCCAGTTTGCCCTCTGATCTCCATATAGACATACACACACACCACACTACATACACTTTTTTAAAAAAGGAATGCTTTTTTAAAACACTGTGTTGGTTTGAATGAGAACGGCTCCCATAGGCTCATAAATTTGAATGCCTAGTCACCTGGGAGTAGAACTTTTTTAGGAGAATTAGAAACTGTGGCCTTGTAGGAGGAACTGTGTCCTTGTTGGAGGAAATATGTTGATGGGGGTAGGTTTTGAGATTTCAAAAACCCAAACCAGTCTCAGTAATTCCAGACCTATAGCCACAGTTGGATGCCCCGGTGTACTGGGTGACAGTCCAAGCAGCCAGCTATTTCTGTCATTCCTTGTATCTTTCAGAAGTTGCTTGTTTTCACTTCCTGCTTACTTGGGTAATAACTGTTTTCCTTCTCAGGTCTTTCATGGGGTTGAAGACTAGATAGTCACAGTTACTATCCTCTCATATCTTAGGTAGGGCATATTAGGTACAAGACTTAGACTCTCCAGGATAGAACCGCTATTGGAATAATCTCTGTAATTTGCCAATTACCTATGGCCTGGACATTTAGTATGTGTTTCTTGCTTGATGTTGTTCTTGTTGGTTGTAGTTCCATTTTTGTTTATGTTGTTACCTTTTCTTTCTTCTACACAATACTTGATAGTTGTTCTTATTGTATATAGTTTTGTGTTAGGATTAGAATCTTCTTAATTTTTAAAAAAGGGGGGGAAATGTTGTGGGAGCTCGATCTGTTTTTAGCCAGTGACATTTAGGAATGACTTGCCGTGGTGTGGCTTTCTCTGAACGTGTGACTTGATAAACGGGGGTAGAAGCTTGCACTTGCTCTCTTGGGTGGTCAGAGTAGCGCGTGCGGTGGAGAGCTGGCTTGGGGGTGGTGCCCTTCACTCTTGGATAAAGCAGCTGGATGAAGGCATGTGGATCAATGGTGATGTCTGCCTCATTCTGTATTTGTGAGTTTGTCTTTTTAGTGCACCCCTTAATAAATTTGTTAATAGTCTTTTGTGGATTCTTGATTCACCGGTGTCTCTGCGTGCTGTCCATGGATCAAAGTATAAAGCTCTCAGCTACTGCCCCAGCATGCTACCTGTCTGCTTCCTGCTGTAGTGATCATGGACTAACCCTTTGAAACTGTAAGCCACCTCCCCAAGTAAATGCATCATTTAATAAAAGTTGTCTTGGTCACGTTGTCTCTTCACAGAATGATGACCAAGACAACCATACTAAAGAGATGGTTGGGGATGCCCCAGTATTATATAAGTTAAACATGGGGCAGGAATGTCAGAAGTTCAAAGTCATTCATGCTCTACATAGTGGGTTAGAGACCAGCCTGGGCTACCTGAGACTCTATCTCAAAAACCAAAGGAAACACCAACAGGGTCTGGAGAAGTGACTAAGCTGTTCCCAGCACTGGCCTCTCCTCCCACACCCACATGACAGCTAACAACCATATGCAACTCTAGTCCCAGAGGATTCAATACCCAAGCCTGGCCTCATGAGCTCCAGACAAGCGTGAGATACACATATATACATGCGGGGGTAACTCATATACATAAAACAAAACAAAATCCCACAGCAAACAAACAAACCTCCAAAAAAGTTGCTGCCACTCTTAGTAACTGTGCCTTTGTATCCCAAGGTGAGTGTCCTGCAGTGATTGGCTCCTCTGCAATGGAAACCCTGAGGAAACACTTTAATTTGTCCACATTTGGTTGGCATTAGCAGGAATTTGAAAAAGAATATGAGGACATAGGCTCATATGTTTGAATGCTTAGTCACCAGGGAGTGACACCATTTGAAAGGATTAGAAGGATTAAGAGAAATGGCCTTGCTAGGAGGTTGTGGCACACACCTTTAGTCCTAGCCCTTGGAAGGCAGAGGGAGGTGGGTCTCTATGAGTTCTAGGCCAGCCTAGTCTACAGAGTGAGTTCCAGGGCAGACTCCAAAGGTACAGAGAAGCCCTGTCTGGGAAAAAAAAAACAGAACAAAACAAACAAGATACTTGGGAGGCAGAGGCAGGCAGATCTCTGTGAGTTTAAGGCCATCCTGGTCTACAAAGCGAGTTCCAGGACAGCCTCCAAAACAATACAGAGAAACCCTGTCTCGAAAAACCAAAAAAAAAAAAAAAAAAAAAAAAAACAAACCAAGATAGCCTTGGTTCATTTCCTGTTAACTGTGGGAAAGGACTTGAAATGCACCTTATTTCATAAGTGCTCCCTTGTAATACTAATGACAATTATGAACGCACTAATATGAAGACTATGATGCATTTCTTGTTGTGATCAAACACCACAGACAAGGGAGGAAGGGCGTATTCTGATTTACAGTCCATCATGGCAAGGAAGGAGTAGAGAGTATGGAGGCAGTACCATGAGATGTGGTCACTTTGTATCCACAGTCAGGAGATAAAAGCCCATACTCAGCTCCCTTCCTCTTCCTTCTTATTCAACCCCTGGAATGGTGCCACTCACATTTAGGGTAGGTCTTCCCACCTTGATTAACCCATTCTAGACAACCCATTACATGCACATCCACAGATCCTGTTGACAATATTACCAGTCATTGTAACCTGTATTCTGCTCAGAAGGCTGGCAGTGGACGTGGCTAATAGCCTGGTGATCTTGTCTATCACTATGTAGCTCAGGCTGGCCTGGAATTCATTACATAGAGCAGGCTGGCCTGGAACTCACAGAGACCCACCTGCCTCTCCTTCTCAAGTGCTGGAATTAAAGGCTAAAGATATGTACCACCACACCTGGCAACACTATTTTTTTAAGTCAAAATCTCAGTCTATAACGCCCTCCCCCCCAATCTTTTAGTTTATTCAACAGAAAACTCTCCTCTGACATGTCTGGAGTGGTTCATCATGTCCAAGACTATAGCCTCCTCTTAACTGAAATTCAATTGCTGAGCCAAACCCGGCCTCAGCTCTCTTATCAGCCTAGGGGACACAGTGCTCCTTCTGTAGGTATCTCTATCCGTCCCCTTCCCCCTCCTCTGTGACTCTTGTAGGTCTCTCACCCTCTGGACCTTTGGGCAGAGGCCTGTCAGTCTCAGGAAACTGCAGTATAGAGTGGCAGTTATGATCTCCGGTGGTAGGTGCAGGGGCCAGACACCCCTGTTGGGAAGGTGCCAGTAGAAATGTCTCCAGGCAAACTGTTCCTTCAGGTAGCCTCTCAAGTCTTGGTAGACTATGTGGCCTTCATTACATGAAGGTTGAACGTATTCTTGTCCAGCAGCTAATGGTATTTGGGCACCATCACTCCCTCCTTAAGAAAGAGTTTATTGATGGCAACCCACATATTCTTAGGCATTACCATTGTGGGGCTGTAGGGTCTGAAGCAGAGGCTAGAAAGTCACTTTGTAGCTTAGAGTAGCCTCCAATTTGCTATGTAGGCAAAGATTGATCTTGGCAAATGCCATGGCCAAAAGTAATGATCCATAGAGGATTAGAAGCCAGTTCAGTTCAATTCAACTCAGTAGCCGGTATTGGTTCAAACTTCAGGAGTCTCAACCTGGAAAGTATTTTAGGCATGTTTAAACACAGCCCAATTTGGTGAAAAAAAATTCTGGTGATAAATAACTGCATTCCATGTGCACAATAGAGCTTAAGGCATGATGATATTGAAACTTTATAAAGTACATGTGACATCTTCCATAAATGTAGGTTCTGTACATTGACTACTTGTGACACCTTCATAAAGATGGGTTCTATAGACTGCTAAACTCTTGATAGGGTCGAGGATACAGTTGTCTGGGCTATGCAGATAGTACAAGGTTACCAGGCTATTAACCACGTATTGATCCTGCCTTCTGGGCAGAAAACAGGTTGTGCATCTTTCGCTTGGAAGAGACAACACTATGTTTGGCATTCCCAGTTCTCCTAGTGCTTATCTGTGAGCACAAGGACCTCTGTGCCTCCCACAGATGACCTTGAAAGCACCTCCACCTCTCAAATGCTGAGATTACAGTTGTATACCACTGTAGTACTGGGAATCAAACCTTAGGCATATTTATTTTGTTTTTTTGGTATTTTGAGATGGAATCTCATCTAACCTAGGCCTCATATTATGAGTATAGAGGAAAGTAACCTTGAACTTCATATCTTCCTGACTCCAACTCCCAAATGAGTAGGCTAAGCTTATTGTGAAGTCTTTATTTTTATTTTTTTATTAATATTTTTTTATTTTCCATTTTAAATTTAGATAAGAAACAAGGTTGCTTCACAAGTCAGTACGAGGTCCCTCTCCCTTTCCCTCCCCTCCTCCCGTGCCCTCCCCCCAGTGAAGTCTTTATTTAAATAACCAGAGTAGTATTTGTGTAGAAGAAAGAGAATCTGGTGTGGTTTGCATATCTCATTTGCTCTCCCTTAGAGCAGAAATGCAAACAGTCTAAGGAAATGAGGGTACGTGTGCTCCTAGAATAACACCCTTTTCTCAGTCACTGTTCTACTGTGAGGAGACTCCATGTCCGAGAACATTCTAAGGGAGGGCACGTGTGCTCCTGGAATAATACCCTTGTCTCAGTCACTGTTCTACTACTGGGAGTTGACTCCATGACCAAGGCAACCCTTAGAAAGCATTTAACTGGGGAATTGCTTGCAGCTTTATCAGTTAGTACATGATCATCATGGAGGGAAGCAGACAGGCATGGCACTGCAGCACTAGCTGAGAGCTTTGCATCCTGATCTACAGGCAGCAGGCAGAGGGGATGACACTGGGCTTTTGAAAACTCAAAGCCCATCCCTAGGGCCATAACTACTTTAATAAGGCCACACCTTCTAATCCTTCCTAAATAGTTCTACTAACTGAAGACCAAGCGTTCAAACATATGAGCCTTATTGGAGGGATTAGAATTCAAACCACCCAACTCCGAAGCCCAGGCACTGCAGCGCTCGGCTATATAGGGAGGTTGAGGCCAGTTTGAGCTACATGAAATACCTTCTCTAAAAAAAAAAAAGCCGGGCGTTGGTGGCGCACGCCTTTAATCCCAGCACTCGGGAGGCAGAGGCAGGCAGATCTCTGTGAGTTCGAGGCCACCATGGTCTACCGAGCGAGTTCCAGGAGAGCCTCCAAAACAATGCAGAGAAACCCTGTCTTGAAAAAAACCAAAAATAAATAAATAAATAAATAAATAAAAATTAAAAAAAAAGAGAGAGAAAAAAAGAAAAGTGAGCCAGGCATGGTAGCACACACCTTTAATATCATCACACAAAGGTGAGGAGGTAGATCTCTGAGTTCAAGGCCAGCCTGGTCTACAGAGTGAGTTCCAAGATAGCCAGGGCTACACAGAGAAACCCCATTTTGGGGAGGGTGTATGATGGGAGGGATGACTCTTCCCCATTTTTAATGAGGCAGGGTGTCTCAATAGGTAGCCCTGGCTATAGTTTTAGAACTTGCTATTTAGAACCAGGTGGCTTCAAACTCACAGACATCTGCTGGCCTATGCTTCCTTAAAAGGACGTACCACCACACCCAGCAAGAGATCCTTTCTTCAAAAAAACAAGCAACTTGCATCATGAATAACAGTGGTATATTAAGACAAACTAAAAAGTTATTTAGTGTAAACTACCTAATGACTGTCATTTTGATAGGCAGCTAGACAAGAATAAGCAGGTTTGATGGCCATTTGCGATGGGCACCTTCCTCACAATGAGTTTTAATTCACACTTCCTGTTTCCCTGGTTGTTACAAGCATTCTTCCCAGCAGCCTAGTCCCAGAGCCGCGCCAGTCCCAAATGAACACATAGGACACTAAATTAATAATGAAGCTGTTGGCCATTTGCTATGGTTTCTTATCAGCTAGCTCTGACTTAATTATTAACCCATAACTGCTAATCTGAGTATTTCCACGTGGTCTTCTCTTACCAGAGAAAGGGTGAGGACCTCTTACTCCTCTTGCGTACTACATGGTGACTGACTGTGCCTCTGTTTTCCAGATTCCTCCAACTCTCCTAGTCCCACCTATTTTGCTTCCCTGTTGGCCAACAGTGCTTTATTTATCAACCAATAGGATGAACATACACACAGAAGGACTTCCCCCATCACCTGGTAGCACTAGAAAGAGAACCTTCACAACTGTCCCCCTTAAGATTTAAAATACCACATGAAAAAGTGGGGGTTTCAAGGCTTCATTAAGGCTAATTAATGGAAAACTATTCTTCCTGGTCAAACAAATAGAATCTGAGTTCAGCCTCAGGCATTCTGATCTGATCCAAAAATTAGATATACTGTCTTCATTATCTAAGAGTTAAGGCATCTGGGCTGGTAAATCACATGACTGGGAGACGCCCATCAGGAAGGCTGATTCAACTTGAAGGCATGCTAAGACAGGAGGAATAATTATCCCTTTATTAAGATAGTGTATCCTCCCGAAAGATCCTCCCTGGTGTAGGTGTTACAGATCTTCCCTGATAAGTCTTTTTCTATCATGTTCTAACTCAAGGAATACCACTTTTCCTTCTCTCTATCTTTCAGATCAGACTTTCATGCCTAACTTAAAAAACTTGACTCACCAGGTGTGGTCGAGTACACCTTTAATACTGGCACTCAGACAGGAGGATTTCTGTGAGTTTGAGTATATCCTGGTCTACACAGCAAGTTCCAGGCCAACCAGAGCTACAGAGTGAAACCCTGTCTCCAAAAAGGAGGTATGATTATTTAAAAGAAAATGACTCCCAAGAAAGTGGCTCTAGTAGGAGGTGTGGCCTTGTTGGAAGAAATGTGTCTCTGTGGGGGTGGCCTTGAGGCCTCTTTAGCTCAAGCTTCACTCAGGATGACAGAGATCACTTCCTGTTGCCTGCAAGATCACTCTCAGGCCCAGCTGTCTGCCTGTCCTCTGGCAGGCTCCTGGCCATGATGACAATGGAGTAAACCTCTGAACTGTAAGCAAGACACCCCAACTAAACGTTTTCCTTTGTGAGAGCTGCTGTGGTCATGGTGTCTCTTCACAGCAATAGAAACCCTAACTAAGACATGGGATAAGGATGACCCTTCCATCTTTTCTCTACCTTCTTCCTCCCAGCAACTATGGAGATTTTCAGTTTTGGTTTGTTTTTGTCCTGTAGTTTTTCTCTGAAATACTATGAAGGTCTGCTGAGATGGCTCACTGAGTAAAGGTGCCTGCTGTCAGGCCTCACAGCTTAAGTTTAATCATCAGGGGCCTGCTGGTGGGGTAGAGCATTCTGGACTCTACATGCGCACTGGTCACTGGGAAGAAGAAGGGTAGAGAGGCGAGGTCATGGGGGTGTCTTCTGTACATATGTTTCTCTTACTCGTTAATGAATAAAGCAGTCTTCCACTAGTGGCCAGGCAGGAAGGATAAGTGGGGCTACCAGACGAAGAGAATTCTGGGAAGTACAGGCAGAAAGGAGTCGTCATGTGAGCCCGGGAGGAGAAGACTCGAGTCAGGCGTTCTCCAGTAAGATAAGACCATGTACAAATACATACATCAGTAGTTATGGGTTAATAATTAAGGCAGAGCGAGCCAATAAGAAACCCAAGCCGTTGACCAACAGTTTTGTAGTTAATAGAGTGTCTGCGTGCTTATTTGGGGCCCACAGCAGTGGGACCTGACTGACCAGAAAACTCATGCTTACCAAGAGGAGACTCAGAAGAAGCAGGAAAGCAGGACGGACAGCACATAGATGAGGAAAGCAAGTAATGGGCAGTCCATTGATTAATAGAAATGGGTTAAATTCAGTTATAAGAAAATGGGCATAAACAGTCATCAAAAAGATAAATATTTTAAAATAATAATGTAAAATCTTTAAAAAGAGAGTAAAGTAGAATTTTTGAAAAAGCCAATTAAAGATGGAAAATGTGATTGCCCAGGGAGTTTGGACCTTACATGGTACTTTGTTAATTTTGAATTTTTTTTAATGCTAATGAACAGAAAATGACAGCTGCTGACAGAGATTGAATTGTGGAAGGGAATTCTGAATTAAACCAGCCTAGATACTTTAGGAATGCCTTAACTGTAAAATGAAAGCCAGAAATTTTATTGCTTTGGGGAAGAGGTTATGTTTTTGTTTCCACAGAAAACAAAAGGCCTTGGATTTGCTCAAGGTTAAAAAAGAGGATCAGGTTTGACTGGGGGAGACCCCCTGAAAATCTTGGCTACAGACACAAAAAAATAAACCTAGAAAAACTACAAGACAGATGGCATCTACTTTGCCTGCTTAAAGATAAAACAAAAAGTCATCTTTGACTGGCTTGTGTATGACACACAGTTCACACTTGAGTTAATGCATACATATTCTTTGAAGTTTGTATGTTTTCAGAACAAGGGGACCAGATACCAATGAACAAAAGTGTCCGAGGTGACTCGGTCTCTCATGGTGCCTCTGTTGCAATTTCCTCAAAGTTCTGCATCCAGAACTGTTGGGGCCTAGCCCCCACAGGGTCTCTGAGTTGTTTGTCAGTTAATGGCCACAGGTGCATCCTCTTTTCTAATCCTGGCTTACTGGCCCCGCATTGTCCCACTGACATCAACATCTAGCACAAGGAAAACACGCTCTCTTCCACCTGGGGTTTTTCTGCTGTGTTGTAAGACTCCCTCCTACAAGGGAGAAACCTCTTAGCACTTGCAAAATAAAGACACTTTTTAGTACAAACAGCTGGACATCTGGTCTTTCTCACAGAGATATGCCTGCCTCTGCCTACCAAGTGCTGGAATTAAGGGTGTGTCCCACCACTGCCCAGCTTTTAGCATTTAACGTTTTCTTTGACTAATATATCATTTCTTTTATGATGTCTTCAATGCCAGAGATTATTTCTTCCATCTCTTGTACTCTCTTGTTGAGGCTTGCCTCTGAGATTCCTAAGGAAGTTCCCAATTTTTTCATTTCCAGATTTCCCTCAGTTTGGGTTTTCTTTATTGATTTTTATTTCCACTTGCATTTCCTTCCACTGTTTGGTTGCGTGTAGCTTTCTTTAAGGAATTTATTTATTTCCTGTTTAAGCACCTTTATACTACTCATCAAGGCCATTTTGTCTTGTCTTCATCTATGTTGTGATCCTCAGGGTCTGCTGTGGTAAGGTCTCTGGGATTTAGTGGAGACATATTGATTGTTTTGGGGGGTATGCTGAGGGGTACATAAGAGGGAAGAAAGCAGTGTTCTACCAGGATCTGCTTAGTCCCCTAAGAATGAGGGCAGAGAGTGAGGAGAGCTCACAACTCTAGTCTACTATAGAGCCAGGAATAGGATTAGTGGATTGGGTTTAATGAAAGGAGGGAGAGTGTAGAGCGATGCCTTCCCACCAGCCTGGTTCCAGAGCCGCATCAGTCCCAAATAACACACAGGAGGCTATATTAATTATGAAGCTGTTGGCCTTGCTTGTTTCTTACTGGCTAGCTCTGACTTAAGTATTTATCCCATAATTGTTTTTTGTTTGTTTGTTTTTTTGTTTTTCGAGACAGGGTTTCTCTGTGGCTTTGGAAGCTGTCCTGGAACTCACTTGGTAGTCCAGGCTGGTCTCGAACTCACAGAGATCTGCCTGCCTCTGCCTCCCGAGTGCTGGAATTAAAGGCGTGCGCCACCAACGCCCGTCTTATCCCATAATTGTTAATCTAAGTATTTCTCTTACCGGAGAAGTTTCCGGGCTTCTTATCCCTATGTCGGTTACATCTTGACTCCCTGTGTTTCTCCTACCCAGAGTCCTCCTCGACTCCTAGTCCCACCTATCTTGCTTCCCTATTGGCCAACAGTACTTTATTGACATATACACAGGACTTTCCTGTTATGAGAAGCTTTTTCTTTGAGAGAAGCCTTCCCGCCCGCCTGGTTCTAGATCCGCATCAGTCCCAAATAAACACACAGGAGGCTATATTAATTATGAAGCTGTTGGCCTTGCTTGTTTCTTCCTGGCTAGCTCTGACTTAAGCAATTACTCCATAATTGTCAATCTATGTATTTCTCTTACTGGAGATGTTCCGGGCTTCCTACCCCATGGAGGTTACATCTTGAATTCCTGTGTTTCTCCTTCCCAGAATCCTCCTGGACTCCTAGTCCCACCTATCTAGATTCCTATTGGCTCAACAGTACTTTATTGACAAATGTGCAGGACTTTCCCCCAACACTTCCCCAACAGGAGAGTAAGAGTTTAAGCTAGCCTACCTGCTTTGCTGGCCTACTTGTACCCTTGGCAGGCCTGGCTGTTGGGTTCCCAGGGAATGAATGTCTCCTGGAGTTGGGGTTGGGTAACAGTATAAGTGTGGAAGAAGGTTGTTGAAGATCTGTGATCCACCGCAGAGAGGAGTGGGAGGCTCGAGCACGTGGTCTGTTGGGAATGAGACTCTGGGGCTGGCTTTGAAGGACAGGAGGGAGAGGTAAAGATCTGCAGTTAGCCTACCTGCTTTCCTGGATGGAATAGCCTGCTTTTCTTAGCAACCTTCTCATTTCTTGCATTTCATCAGGCAGATGTGGGTCCTGTTGCAATTAAGGAAACATGGAAACCAGGGATTGGTAGTGATTGACTTATGTTGAACACCCCACACACACACACTTAGGGATGGAGCTGGGATCAGATCCTGCTGAAGCTAAGAGCATGTAGGACAGTGGCTTCCATTAGGAAGGAAGTCTCCTTGGGAGTGGATATTAGATGACTTCAAGGCATTGAGTTGCTTTGCATAAGGAATACCTGTCAGTTTTCAAATATTTAAGACATGAAAACTTCAGTTTTTTTTACTGTATGCCCATTGTATCTTCAAAAGCACACCCTGGAAAGAGGTGTCTAATCACACTGGCTTTACGAACCTCCACAAATGACCAGAACAGAAGAGCTGAAAGTTGCTTATTGGTTTCAAGCTTCTTTGAAATGACCCTGTTTGTATCTAAATTCAAAGAGGAGCTGGATAGTGGTGGAGCACATCTTTAATCCTAGTACTCAGGGAGGCAGAGGCAGGCATATCTCTGAGTTCGAGTCCAAACTGATCTACAAAATGAGTCCCAGAACAGCCAGGGCTGCTACACAGAAACCGTGTCTCAAGACAAAACAAAACACAGCAAAAGAAATTCAAAGAGGTCAGGCAGTGAAATGGTACAATATTATGTTGTGACTTCAAACTGGAAACTCAAAAAAATGTTTGGTGAACATCACTGATTAGGTCTAAGCCAGGAAGGAGGGCTGAGGCTTGAACCCTTCATAAGTTCACTCTGTGAATCTGATCCATGACATTGCTTCAGTGGGGTATGCCCTAGTGAGGGCTTACTATTGCTGTGACGAGACACCATGACCACAGCAGCTCTTATAAAGGAAACCTTGAATTGTATTGGTTCGCTTACAGTTCAGAGGGTCAGTTCATCATGGCAAGGATCCTGGTGACATGTAGGCAGACATGGTGCTGGAGCTGAGAGTCCTTACACCTTGACTCAGAGGCAACAGGAAGTCGATTGGCTGTCACAGTGAGTGAAGCTTGAGAAAAAGACCTCAAAGCCTGTCCCCACAGTGACACATGTCCAATAGAAGGTGTGTTCCAGTTAAAGGTGAGCCCTCTAGCCTCACAATCTGGATTAAAGGTGTGAGCCAGCCAGTCTTCTCTAGCAAGACCACACCTCATAATAGTGTCACTCCCTATGAGCTTATGGGGGCCAAATACATTCAGACTAGCACAGGGTAATAGAGTCATTAGGATGTGGGACCCAGTGAAAGGTAATTAGATTAGATCATGGGGCTCTAGCCTCATAAGGGGATCAATAGCACTGGTTTTGAAGAGTGGGGAGTTGCCAGGTATGATGTGCTAGACTGTGATCCTAGCCCCTGGGAATCAGAAGCAAATGGACTAGTGAAAACACAAGGCCAGCTTGGTTTGCACCCCTGTTAGGGGTCCAGAATGACACCCTGTGGTTAAAGGTCAAAGTAGAGTGGTCTGGGTCTTACATGAGGCCGTGTGCTGATCTAAAGCAAGGGAAACCTGCATGGCTGCCTCCTTGGGTAGGCGAACAGTTCCCAGTTCCCCTCCAGTCTCTACTTTGTTGTTGTGCACATTAAAATGGTGTCTGGTCTCCATGAGGAAGTTACTACAGGAGAGCTAAGTGGTGGTTTACTCAGGACTGAATTGATAGCTCAGTTAAGAGCACTTGTTGAACCGGGCAGTGATGGTGGTGCACGCCTTTAATCCCAGCACTTGGGAGGCAGAGGCAGGCAGATCTCTGTGAGTTCGAGGCCGGCCTGGTCTACGGAGCCAGTTCCAGGACAGCCTCCAAAGAGCACTTGCTGCTCTTCCAGAGGACCACATCAGGCACCTACCAACCCTCAACAGCTCTGGGGTCTGATGCCTCCTCAGCGACTTGCACTCTCCTGCACGTACCCATGGTGTAGGCACACACCTCTACATAGTTCAAAATAAATCTAGAAAAAAAGAGGTGTGCAGGACAGGGTGGGGAGACTGACTTGGTCTATTTGAGAGTTGGCACCTTGAAAAACAAGGACTTTGGCACAAAGGAATGGGAGGAACAATGGGAAAGTTGGGGGACGGTTATGAATTGACAGGTTTGTTTGTCATGTTTGATATGGGCATCCCAATGGACCCCCACCTCCCTGGGGCTAGTCCCTGTAACTCCTTAGACAAACACATCAGTTTTACCAAGTTCATAGCAAGGGTCAAGCCTTGTGCGAGAGGATATATAGAACTAAAGAGGACTTTCATGCTGTTTGAAGGGCACCAGAGATTCTGGGCTTATAAACCCAAAGAAACATTACTTAGCAGTTAACATTTTAATCACTTGGGCACAGGTTTTCTTTAGAACTGAAAACACGGAGCCAATGGCACAGAAACAAATGAACTGTGCAAAGGACAGTTTGCCAAGGATCTGCCTTAGTCCCCGCTAGGACAAGACCTGACAGTTGCCTGAATCCTTGTATCCCAGGCTGGTCTCAGACTGACAAGGATGACACTGAACTCCTGAGTTCCTTCTGCAGGACTGTAGGCCTGCACCACCGTGTCCACTGAAACATGATCCACTTTACTTGTGGTTGTTAAATCCCTGAGTCCAGCCCAGAAACTCGGCCCCTGGTGTCAGGAATTGCCAGTGACTGCTGACTACACGCAGGATGTTAGAGGGATCCAACCTGGGGGACAGTGATGTCCCTTTGTTGTAAGAGCTACCCATGCGACAACAGTCTTCAGAGCTTCACTATAAAGATCCATTTCTGGGCTGGGGTTGAAGCTCAACTTATCAGAGTCTCGTGGGGTCCTTGCCCAGCAGTCTCCCCTCCCCCATCCCCATGGGGGAAAGTGCATTGCCTCTATCAAATAATGCTTGAAAGCTGACGTCTTCCCCTGGCTAAGTTCTTTGAACTTAAGGAAGAATAAAGGTTACCCCTAAGCACGCACATGCAAACACAAAGCTAGGTAAACCATCTATTGAAATGTAACTGTGGGAAGCACAGATATCCAGGGCTTAGCCATTTAGTGCAGGCTGCTCTCTAACTGGCTGTGTGGGCTCAGGCTGGCCTTAACTAACCCCTCCCCCCCCTCTTCCCTCCTCCTCTTGTGTGTGTGTTTCAGCCTGTAAATAGCAGAATGCAAGTGTGGGTCGCTGTCCTTGGGTGTGACGGTTTAATTTATTATCAACACTTCATCCAATGAAAGCCTTTTGAGGGCTCTCAGGGAGTGGTTCTCGATTGTTCCTGTGTGGCTGGGTGGGGACATTTCTTACCAATAGGTTACCTTAGAGCAAGGAAATCTCTCAGGACTGGATGGAAAATATCAAGTGTCATTTGAAGCCTTTTTAAGTGTTCCTGGGGGAACGGCCGTATTTTCCTTAAATGTTTTTCTGTAAGGCAAAGGTGTGTTCTTTGAGACATGGTCTTACTGTGTGTGTAGCCCAGGCTGGCCCGGATCTTTTGACAACCCTTCCGCCTCCACATCTGAGTGTGCTGGGATTACATGTGTGAACTACCAAGTATTCTGAGGGCAAGATTTTCACTACTTTATTGGAAGTCTCATTCATTCTGGACCCCATAACAAATACTTACACTATTTGTAAATGTAGACATCTCTGGATAACTATGACTCAGAGCTGCCGGTGTTCCTGGTCTTAGGAGTGGAAGTAGGGCCCTGTGCTCGGATTCAGGGAGGCCACACCCTGGCTCAGCAGAGGTGGTGACAACCTTCAGTGCACAGGATGTAGTCATTGGGGGCCTGGAGGAGTACAGGCGCCAGCAGGCTGTCTTTTTTCAGGCTGTGAGCCAGAGTGTCTCAACCAGCTGGCTCTGGGGCCCGCAGGGCGGGCGGGGTGGGCGAGCCTTCCGCATTCCTCTTCCGGCTGTGGCTGCAGCTGCAGCGTGGGGGAGGGGCGCGCTGCGGCGTGGGGGAGGGGCGAGCTGCAGGCTGCAGAGAGCCGGTCTGGGACAGACCAGGGGCAGCCACCGAGTCCCGGACTCCCCGAGAACGTGGACAGGACCTCTCTTCACCAGGCCTGGAAAGCCCTGTCACAAAGCAGGCAAAAGCAGGGCCCACCTTTTCGTGCCCTGAAGTCTCTGGATTTTTAAGCACTTTTAAAGACGTTAGGCTCCTCCACGTTTGTTGCTCTTGCCATCTGTAAAATGGGGCTAAACCACAATCAGAATAAACATGACATAAAAGAAAGAGGCCTCGGAAAGAAAGGAAGCCATTGCGCTTTGTGGGTGTTGTTCCAGTACAATGACAAGGCCCAGACAACAAACGCCTGCCTTTGTTCTAGCCTCGTGTGGTGAGCCACGACAGAACGAAGCCCTTTGTGCTCTGCAGATTACACAGAGGGCGGCTCGGGGAGCTGTTTTCCTGGTTGGAGACATTGTTCTGGAAACAGGCTGGGTTGCCATGGCTACAGCTCCCCAGGGACTGGTCCCGCCCATTCCCAGGCAGCCAGCCCGTCAGCCTGTTCTGCCTGCAGTTACCGGGTCACTTAGGGTTTCCCGGGCTCCTCCCCACCCAGCCCGGCACAAGAAAGCTACGCAAATTCAATTCCCCAGATGGCCTTTGAGTCAGAAAATATCACCCCGCGCTTGGCAGGCCTGACTTTCTCCTGAAACAAAAGTCACTAGACTGAAAGCTTGTTGAAGGCAGGGACCATCTTTGCATCGGCATCCGGACACCACGACCACGTCCTCTGCCCAGACTAGACTGTCACACAGTAGGCACTTTAGAAGGTTGACAAGCATTTGGCATCAAGTGGCGGCGATATGGTGTCGGGTTAAAAGCACGGACTTTGGAGCCAGCAGTATCTTTCTGCGCAAGGTTAGAGATCGGTGACGCCACATGAGCCTTTCGAACGGACTTTAGTATTCTCACCTCTAAAAGGGGAACCGCAGTGACCTTCTCAAGGATGTTCAGCGGCTAGGCGAAATTAGGACATGAAGTGCATGGCTCTACGTGGGGCTTATAATTATGTCTGCTGCTAACCTCATTTTAGCATAGTACATGCTCACATAAAAACAGCCATCCCTTACCAGACAACAAGCGCACTTCCAAGTGGGGTCCACACCAGCTCATGTGTCATAGATAATGGCATTTCTGCATGAAAGTTCTCGATCAGTTATTTGTGTATGAAGCATCAATAGAACATGCCTGCCAGTAACAAGTTTCCCGTACTTCAAATGTCACATAAATAATGCAAAGTGGGCTGAGTTCCAACAGTCTCCCAGTGTGTCTAAGATTAGCAGGGTGAAATGGCATTTCAACGTTTTAGCACCGAAGGAAGGCTCCCCCTCTTTTCCCTCAACACACATCCCAGGGTACTTCTGGTCCCACAGGCCCAACAAAGGAGCTCCAGGGCGCCCCTCCCCCGCCCCACAGCAGAATGGCTTCTAAGTCTCCAGATACTCAGACTCTGGAAGATTCTAGCCATTCGGGGAATCCAATCCCCCTCCTCCTTCCCAAACGAGGCTGGCCTGGACTTCCTCTAGGTTCTGAAACTCCTGAAAGCCCTTGGAGATTTCTATGGGGGATGGGGTGCTAGCTGCCTGGGGGGGGGGGGGCCTCTGAACAGAACTTGGCCGCAGGATGTGCACACCCTACACAGCTGTGGACCACAGCTCAACTAGGTGACAGATTGTTCCAGGAGCCGCTCTGGGTGGGGCTGCTGGACAGCCGGCTGGGGAAGCAGACACAGGCAAGGACTTAGTTGTCCAGTGTTGCATAAGCGTGCTGTTGCCTAGCTGACAAGGTGTGTACGGCTCCTATGCATTTTTGGAACACAGAAGGAGGGCATGTTGGCCGAACGGGGCACAGGCGTCGTTTCTGAGTGCCCGGGGCAGAAGACAGTGCGATGTCCAATGGTAAGCTGGGCGCTCCACAGGCGTGGGTGCCTTGCACGTCGTGCTTGTAAAGACACACGCAAACCAAGGTGTAGAAAAACGGTGTGAACTGCAGGGTGTGAAGTGCTCCGGGCCCTCCTACATCCCTCCCCACCCCCCACTCCCCAGCACCAGCAAGTAAACTAACTAGGCCACGAGATCCTCCCCTCCCCCCAAGGCCTCGGCCAACTCTCTGAAAACTGATACCCTGAGGCCCTTTTTCCCTCACCGGCCACACTAAGGAGCGAGAGGGAAAATGCGGACCGGATCTCCACACAGACTCCCGACTCTGCGCGTCCCCTGCTCTGGTCGGACACTGATCCGGCCCCAGGCCTGGTATTTCAGCTGACTTTGTCACTCCAGGAACCGGCTTTAGCTTCCAGCAAGTGCCCTCCCAGTTCCGTTCCGCATGTAAAATCCACGCTACATTTTCCAGCTCACCCAGAGAGGTCTCAGCCTGTGGCTGTTGTTCTCAATCCAGCTCTGAAACTGGCTCAAACCGCCCTGAACCGGATTTGGTGGCCGTTGAGACACAGTTTCTGCTCTTTGTTAGGGCGGAACCCGCCTCTTTCTGAGCGTTTCCCTCCCTCCCTTTAGCCCAGTGCCTTACAGCAATTTCCCATCACCCCCCACACACCCCTAAACCCCCTTTGCCTTTTTTCTCTTATTAAAAAAAACATTAAGTGGATTAAATTCTTTTATAAAAATGGATGTAGGTTTGTAAGCCTTCTGGCTTTATGGTATTAGTTATTTCTGAGTTGTTATCTAACCAGTTAACATGGTGCCCTTCAAATGGTGCTCAGGCAAACCCAGAAATAACTAACGTTTCCCATCACCAACTTAAGGCTTTGGGTAGAGTGCATTGCTCATTTCCCTTTCGTTAACTCTAAAGTAAAATAATGTGTTAACTTTTATCAGCTCACAGGGTTTGTGAACAGCCAGCCATGCCTGCAGGAACTGAAGGACCCAGATGGGCTTGGTGTCCAGCTGTGATTTCAGCCCTGGATCAGATGGTGTGAACTGTAGGGTGAGGGGGGCTGGGAGGGTGTGGAGGGGGCGGGCACCATTCACCACAGAATTCCAGGGAGACAAGTGAGGGTGTGATGGCGTCAGGGCAAAGCAGTACTGCGATTTCTGTAAAATTTAAAAACTCAAATGTAAGCATTTCCTCCAACTGGAGACTAGACAGGAGGAGTCGCAGGACATGGAGGTGGACGTCCTCCCGGTTGTCCTCTTGAAAATGCCCAGTTGCATGTTTATGCGATTATCTCAATAAAAAAGATCGCCTCGTTTTCTCTCACTCCTTTGTCTTTGATAAGCATTTCTCATTTTGAGATTTTTTTGAGAACTCAGGAAAGAGACAGGAATAAGCAACCATGATCTGGGTGTGGCTCCATGTGCTGCTTCCCGGCTCCCCGTCCGCCCTCTGCTGGCCAGTTCAGGTAACGTGGGAAGGCCTGCTGAGCAGCCTCGATTTTCTGGCCAAGCCGGGTACCCAGCCGCCTGGCTAAGGGGCCAGCACTCTGATGGTCTCACGTGCATCTCTTCTTTCTCCTGTGCTTGGCACTGAAAGGGGATCAGCCGTGTTTTGCTTCTATAATATCTCATGGGATTAACTATAAATAAATTATTTAAAATTCAGCCCTAAATCTCAAGACAAAGATTGGAGCACGGCCATTTTCTCCGCAGCTAAAACTCAATTTAAAGGTTAAAGGTGACGAGGTCACGTAGATGGTCAGGGGATCAAGGCCATGTCCTTTATGTAGCAAATTTGAGGCCAGCCCGGGATACCCCAAACCCTGTGTTTTAGAAAACGACCCCGAGTTGTTCATATTAACCATCTCAGTGGAGCACCCGGCAACAGCAGGGGAGCCAGGGGAAAGAAGGGGAACCCTGAGCCCCTGCCTCTCCCCCTTCCTCTCCGTCTGAGAGATGCTGGTGTTCCTATGTTCGCATCCCAGTCATCTTGAAAATGGATGTGAGAGAGAAGGCACAAAATATGGAATTTTCCAGGTTGTGGAACACTAGGGGGGATTCTGGAGAGGCAGAAATTAAGACGTTGACTCTGGCCTTCTCGTGGTCAAACTAGCTCTTCGGGACCATCTCATCCCGTGTTCTTAGGGCCGGGAATTCTCGTGGGTCCCGGTGCCTACACTCTCTGGGGTGAAGCCTCTCCCAGGGAAGCCTCGCTCAATGTTTGGTCTCTCCTCTCCTTTCTACTCCGTTACATTACCCTACACAGTGTGTTTGTTTTCCTGTAGGTGCACTGTCTTCCTCCTTCAAGCTCCTTAAACCCCAAAGCCAGGTCTAGCTGATGGGAATTGTACAACCGGCTTAGAAGCATGGGACAAATATGTGTTGCACAGACGGATTAAATTAAATGGCATCCCCTTGGCCCAAGTCCATTACTTCCTGGACTCTCCTTTTCCTCTTTGAACACTTGGCTTGCTCCTTGTGGACTCTCAGCACTGGCTGCTCCCAGGGTTCCTTTCACGCGTGAGCTGCTGGGTGCCCTCCCCCATGCTAGCCTCTAAAATAACGGTGAGCAAGCCTGTAATCCCGGCAGTCTGTGGAACTTGATTCATTCTGAGATGGGATTGGATTCCAGCTGCGATGTGTGGGCAGGGAGCTGTCCACGTGGTGCCCCCACCCCCACCCCAACAATACCTCCTTTGTCCCTGTGGAGAAAGGCTCCACCACGCTCTCTTCTGAAAAGTCTCCCCCTGCTGGCCGCAGGCAGCCAGGCTGTCTGTGCTAGATTTGGACGCCCTAGAATCTCGAGTGGCAATTTGCAAGGCCCTGAGCCTGTGTATCAGATGTCACTCATTCTCTGGACTTCAGCCAAACTCAGGGCTGATTGCTGAGGATATATCTTCTTTCTCATCCTGGATTTTTCTTTCTCCCCTTTCTGAGGCATACTCTTTTAGCCCAGACTGGCCTCGTGCCTCCAGTTTTACATTCATGTGCCGCCACGTCCAGTTTATCTGGTGACGATGACTGAGCTCAGGGCTTTGTGGGCGACACCGAAGCACCCTCCCAGCTGAATTACAGCTCCACCCGGTGAAAGGTTCAGGCAGTACGCTGGCCTGCCCTGCCACCTGGCAGAATGCACTCAGGCAGCACTCTGGCCAGCCCAGGGCTCCATGAGAACCAGTCTGCGCATGTGCAGCCCAGGGCTCCATGAGAACCAGTCTGTGCGTGTGCAAAGGACCCTTTTAAAGGACACATCCGGCCCACTTCCGCTCTTATCTCACTCTTACCTTGCTCTCTCGTTCTGCTCACTCTCTCTCATCTCACTCTTCTTACCTGTCTTCTGTCTTCTGCTCTTTCCCTTTATCTCTCTCTCTTCCGCTCTCTCCCTTTATCTCTCTCTTCCGCTCTCTTTCTCTCTCTTCCGCTCTCTCCCTTTCTCTCTTCCGCTCTCCCTTTATATCTCTCTCTTCTCTCTTCCGCTCTCTCTCCCTTTCTCTCTCTCCTCTGCTCTCTCCCTTTCTCTCTTCCGCTCTCCCTTTATCTCTCTCTCTTCCGCTCTCTCCCTTTCTCTCTCTCTTCCGCTCTCTCCCTTTATCTCTCTCTTCTCTCTTCCGCTCTCTCTCTTTATCTCTCTCTCTTCCGCTCTCTCCCTGTCTCTCTCTCCTCCCCCTCTCGCTCTCCTGCCACTATAACAAGCCATGATCAATGAGCTCTCTGTGGCTCCGCTCTCCATGGCTTGAGCTCGTCTATCGTGCTGGTCCCGGTTCCGAGTTCGCGCTCATGTTTCACCTCCTGCCCCTTCTCGTTTCTAATCTTAAGCAAAATAACAACACCCGACCGTGGCGGATTCACTCTATAGTTCCAAACACTTTTGAGGAGACTTTGAAGATATGGCTCTACTCTGTATTCTCTGAGTTACTGTTGAATTTAAAATTTTAAGCGTGTGTGTGTTTAGGTACAAGTAGATGGCAGAGGAAGGTTCTAGTGTCCCTTTGAGCTCTCAGTCTTACTCGTTTGAGGCAGTGTCTCTTTGAACCAGGAGCTCTAGTTATTTCAGCTAGGCTGGGAAGCCAGCGAGTCCCAACAATCCTCCTGTCTACCCCTCTCAATGCTGGGTCTACAGATTGGGCATGCTCTCTGCTGGCTTGTTACGTAGGTGCTAGAATTTGAACTCTGGCCCTCATTTTTTTTAAGTACTCTTATCAGCTGAGCCATCTCTCCAGGACTGCTCGTTTGTATTTTGACTCACACTGTTGCTATGCAATCATGGCTAGGCTGGTATAACCATGCTGACTTCAAACTCGTGATCCTCCTGCCTGAGCCTCCTGAGGACTGGGATTATAGGCGTGTGCCAACACTCCCAACTCACCAAATGGCTCTGCCTAACAGTTTTATAACTGTTTGAATTTCCCTAGTTGCCTATATATTGTTGTAACTTTCGCTTCATTTTAATAAGTGAAATTTTGAGACATGGTTCACTCCTAGATTAGGCTGGTGTCAAACTCTTTATGTCGAACTCCAAGCAATCCTCCAGCTTCAGCTGGGGTTGAGGCCTAATTGGATTGGAGTAGTCACTGAGCCCTGTTCTCGGGCGCTGACTTTTTATTTATTTATTTATTTATTTATTTGGGCTGTTCTGGAATTCTCTTAAGTAGACCAGGCTGGTCATGAACACCCAACAATTTGCTTGCCTGCCTACGGATGCTTGGGCTTGCCCCCACAACCATCCTCTGGGACTCTTGCTTCGGGACGGTTGGCACAAACTGAGAAACCACATCCTCCCTCAGAGACCTTTGACCTCACCTCAACCAGCTGACCCGCACACACCAAACCCAGACCAAAGCCTCCAAAACACAGAGCTAAGTTAAATCTCCTTCCTCTAGCGGGTTTGCTTGGGGGCATTTGTCCCACTGACAAAAGCTGCCTCACCCTGCTCTGCATGCGTGCACGTGACAGCAACATTGCCCACAGAAGCGTGCTTAACCCTCGCAGTGACTGTTAACGCTAAGTACCGGCTTCCCTACTGCAGACCCAGGAAGGTTAGGCGATTTGCCCAGGATCACACAGCTGCAGGCCGCAGAGCACTGACAAACCCAGGCTGTGTGAGTCTGCTTGCCTGGCACATGCTCGGTGTTGTTAGATGGTATTCTTATTATTTCCTCTCTTGCTTTCATAAAAGTGAGTCATCACTTCCTCAGGAAATCTTAATATAAAACCATGCAAATAGCGCCGGCCCAACCCCCAGCTTTTTCAGAGGATGAAAGGGAAATCCAAAGGACGGGAACCACAGCAGACACTTGCGCCTGCCTGTAGTCCCGGCGACTGGGAGGAGGAGGCAGCAGGATTGCTCAAGTTCCAGGCCAGCCTGCGCTAACTTCACAGGGAAAGAACCCAGGTCTAAAACAACAAGACAAGACAAAAGAAGCCTGGGGGGGGGGGGGGGGGGGTTAGGACGCACTACAGGGACAGCTCTGCCTCGATCCTGCTGGCTCCTTTCTGTGTTTTTCTAACCATTTTGAAAAAGAATGGAAAGGAAAATTTTCTTTGATGGCACTCATTCCTTATCCTGCACCCTTGCTTTTGACAGAGACTTAACTGGAATGAGCTACTTCTCCCTCTCTTTATTGTGAGCAAAGGGCCTGGGGAGCTGCCATGCCAGAGACTAGAGGCGGCAAAGCGCCCCTGCGTTTCTTCCTTGTTGTAATGGAGGTGGTTGTGTTTTGTTTTATTTTGTTTTGTTTTCTTCTTCTTCTTTTTTTTTCTGCAACAACTGCTGCTTTTGTGACCATTTCATGTAGCCTGGGCTGGCCTGAAACATCCGTGGTAGTCAAGAATAACCTTGAATCTGATCTTTCTCCCAGCTTCTAATGAGATAGGATTATAGACTCCTACCACATGCCTGCAATATGTGTTTCTATTGTTTGTTCAAATGGGGATGGGAATCTAACCTGGGGTTTCCTATGACCCAGGAGCGTGTCACACAGGAGTGCACCCTCCCCCATTCCCTCACTTCCTGTTCCATCTTGCTGCCTAACCTGTTTGCTTCTGGGACTGTTTGAATAGTGCTACTTTGGGTGTCAACCTAGCAAAAATTCAACTCTGCCCAGAGAAGGAGTATGAGCTAAGACTACCAACAGCTACCTAGTCTTGCCCCTATGAATATAGAAAAGCCCAAATTCCTGTCTTTATTATACCACGATCTCAATATATTCCTCTGTGCAGTTTTACTTAGGTGATTTTTAATTTAACAATTATTATTATATTTCCTGATACAATCCTGATACAATCTTATGGATGCTTTGTCGCTGGGGATGACCTGGGACTTGTAATTCTCCTGCCTCCATCTCCTGAGTGTATGTGTGACCTCACAGGTGTATAAACTGATGATGTGACCAATCCATGGTATGGTTAACGGGAAGGTTTTATTGTAATATGAAACGGTGTGCAGCCAGAGGCATCTGGAAGAGTCCAGAGCATAGAAAAAAAGAACAAGTAGACTGAAGTCGACCAGCAGACTGGACACGGCCAGGGCAGTCTGTGTGAGAGGGGGAGAACACCAGGGCATAGAGAACAGCAAAATCACAGTGAGCCATGCGTGACAGAGCCAACATAGCAAAGACAGCAGGGTTGTAAAGATAATGGGCAGCTTCGGCGAGGTAGGCTTGTGAGCGGGAGGGGATGGAGGGCAGGGAAAGAGGTGAGAAGGACTTGGACTTTGCTAACGTGGACTTTGAGACCGGTAACAAGTGGTTGTGTTATAGCATTTGCTTTGTGATACCAGTATGCACTTTGATACGCTAGTATGTGTCACAGGTAGCCATGTGCCCTTCCGCCAGAGGCAAAGGAAAGGCTCCTTTGGATTGGTGGGGACGGTTTCACAGGTTCCTGAGGCTTTTATCTAACCTGGAGAAAGTCTCCTGAAGTGCAGGCTGAGCTCCTTTCTGGGTATTTAGATTGCCTTTTGGAGGGTGGGGAATTGGAGTTTCCTTCTGATTTGACAACAGTCATGTGTCACTATTCCTGATTTTACATAGTGTTGGAGCATCAACCCATGGGCTGCATGCATGCTGCCCTGCTGGGACTGTGCCTCTAGCCCTAATTAACGTGTACCATGTGCATAATATAGACTATATTATATATACACACATGTATTTCTATATATAAAATTGTCGAGTCTGCTGTGCGGCCTGTGTCCGAGAACGTGCGGAGGGTGTCGGGGATTGACAACACAGAGACTTGTTCAACGATGTAAAGAAAACTTTAAGCAGGCCCCAAAAAGGTTCAAGAAAACTTCCTAAGAAAAGCTCCCACCAGAGAAGCTTCTGCTCTCTCCTCTACCCTGGCTGGTTCTGCTCTGACCCCAAAAACTGATCTGGGCGTGGCAGAAGAGGCGGTTAGTCTTTGGACAAGGTCGAGGTCAGGGTGGTTTCTGTGGGCAGGCCTTTTCCAGGAACGTATTGCCCCGGGCATTGTATTGTTTTTAGTAAACATGTTTTTAGTAAACATTGTCTTACAGCTGCCTACTCCCAGGCAGAAGGGGAAGTGGGTCTCTGCTCAAGGTCTGGTGTTCCCACATAAAATATGTGTATATAATACAGACTACATTATACATACACATATATTTCTATGTATAAAATGTGTGTATATAATATAGACTACATTATACATTAACATGTATTTCTATGTATAAAATGTGTGTATATAATATAGACTACATTATACATTAACATGTATTTTTATGTATAAAATGTGTGTATATAATATAGACTATATTATATACACATGTATTTCTATGTATAAAATGTGTGTATATAATATAGACTACATTATATATACATGTATTTCTATGTATAAAATGTGTGTATATAATATAGACTACATTATACATTAACATGTATTTCTATGTATAAAATGTGTGTATATAATATAGACTACATTATACATTAACATGTATTTCTATGTATAAAATGTGTGTATATAATATAGACTATATTATATATACACATGTATTTCTATGTATAAAATGTGTGTATATAATAGACTACATTATACATTAACATGTATTTCTATGTATAAAATGTGTGTATATAATATAGACTACATTATATGTACACATGTATTTGTATGTATAAAATGTGTGCCATGTGTGTAATATAGACTATATTGTATATACACATGGATTTCTATGTATAAAATGTGAGTGTTTTGCCTGCACATGTGTCTGTATGTGTACCACCCCCCCCTGCCTGGTACAGGTAGAGGTCAGAGGGCATCAGAGTTGGAGCTGTGGATGGCTGGGAGCTGCCACATGGGTGCTCGAACTTCACCCGGCTCCTCTGCAGACAGTGCTCTTAACTGCTGACCATCTCTCCAGGCCTCTTTTCTTTCCTCTTCATTTTTCTTTTGAGATGAGGTCTCTCCTGGATCTCACGGAGATCAGTCTTCATCTGCCTCCCAAGTGCTGGGATTAAAGGCATGCACCATCTTGCTCAGCTTTTCTTTTGGAGACACTGTCTTGCTATGTAGTCCTGAAACTCATGAACTCATGATAATCGCCTGGCTTCAGCCTCCTTGGTGTTGAGATTTCAGGCCCCAGGCTTGGTGCTGCCTTTTTAAATTTTAGTTAACTTATCCTGGACACAATCTCCTGACCTTTATCAGGCTCTACAAAAGAGGGTTTGTCAGTACAGATTGGGTTGGCCTACAAGAGTAGAGGCTGAGAACTCTTGCTGCTCGGTTCAAGAGGCTGGAGGCCTCAACAGTGCCAGTTTGAAAACATATGATGACATAACTAGATTGTGATCTTTTCCTTTATTTAGTTTGGCTTAAGGCAGGAAGCCAGAAAGCATACGAACATGTCTGAAAGTGCTTACACAGCACTGCATTTCCATCTTGACGCAGGGCTGTTTTGAAAGGTCATGGTGTGTAGTCTTAGGCTGTAAACACAGAATATCAGTTCAAGGGAAATGTAAGCTTATATTATCCCAGAGGATGAAATGCATTTTTTTCTTTTTCAATGTGTGTAACCTGTCATGGCTGTTGAGACAGGCAGATCACAGGGCTTTCTGGCCAGCCACTCTAGTCAAACGGCAAGCTCTAAGTTTAGTGACAAACCCGGTCTCAAAGAAATAAGATGGCAAGTGGCATAGACAGATGTCTGAAGATGACTTCTGGCTCCCAATATGTACACAAATACATACACAATGGTAGTGTGCATGATACTTGTGTGTGTGTGTGTGTGTGTGTGTGTGTGTGTAAGAGAGAGAGAGAGGGAGAGAGAGGGAGGGAGGGAGAGGGTCTTACTATGAAGCTTTGACTTAGAGGAAGGAATTCTACAGAGTGTGTTTAGGAATGGGAAGAGAAAAAGAAGCCATAGTCAGTGTGAAATAAGGAGAGGAGTGAGGAGGAATGGAAAAGAGAAAAATCAGCAAAGTGTGGTCAAATCACAGAAAATGGTGCAGCAGCGATTTAAAGGGAATGGTCGCTAGTGGCAGCTGAGGACAGTGAGGAAATTTCTCGGTGATCCCTGGGAGATCACCAGTGAGTCACGTCTAGAGGAAGCTGCACATGGCAGGGAATCGTGCTGGCTTTTTGGTGGCGTCAGCCTGCTGGGGCTCAACTCTCCCTCAGAGCGGTTGCTGGGACTATAAGTGTCTTAGTTGCATTTCTGCTGCCGTGACAAATGACCAGGACAAAAGCGACTTAGGGGAGAAGGTTTTATTTGATTCACAATTCCATCATTGTGGAATCAGGTCAGCAGGAACTTGAAGCAGTTGATTGCATCCACAGTGAAGAGCAGAGAGCAATGAGTTAATGCACGAATGAATGCCATGCTCAGGACCCTCTGTTTCTGTCTCCCAAGTGCTGGGTTTATAGGAGTGCTCCAACCTGTCCAGCTTCCACCTTATTTGTTGAGACAAATCCCCTCATTCATTTGTTGAGGCAGACTGATCAATGAGATCCAGGGAGCATACCTCCCCCAAGCACTGGGGCTACAGATGCTTGCCCTTGCACCGGGGTTACAGATGCTCGCCTCTGCACTGGGGTTACAGAGTGTGCCCCTGCACCGGGGTTACAGATGCTCGCCTCTGCACTGGGGTTACAGAGCATGCCCCTGCACTGGGGTTACAGATGATTGCCTCTGCACTGGAGTTACAGATGAGCGCCCCTGCATTGGAGTAAAAGAGCATGCACCTTCACTGGGGTTACAGACACCCCTGCCCAGCTTCTTACTTTGGTGCTGGGCATCTGAACTTAGGTTCTTATGCTCACAGCACTCTCCAACTAAGCCATCTCCATAGTGCTTATTTTCTTTTATAATACCCCAAAAGATGGGCACTTGTGATTTTGTAGCCTCAACCCATCACTGCATTGGAGTGCTGGCCAGGCTTGTCAGTGTTGTGCCTTCTTTGCCACCCTGGGTCAAGTGTGTGTTTATGTTTGCAAACATAACCAGCTGTTCCTGTGTGGACATGCCTAGGCTTGGCGTGGTGACAGGGGTGTCAGCTGGCACTTCCTCGATTTCAAGTCCACCCTCTGTCCAGTTGCCTGACCTGTTATCAAGCAGCAGTGTCAGATGGTCATGACCCCAGAGACACTGTTCATGAAGATCTCATGATTACATAGATTAAGTTGCTATAAAATAAACAACCCACACCATATTGTAATATTGCATATTTCTTATTTTGTACACACACACACACAAATGCTATATGCCTGTCACCGATCTCAGTCACAGTGGTTCTATTTCTTTATGAGAACTCTTGACAGTGAAAAGATGTGATATATTACTTGCAAGAATAAATTACATATTTAGTAGCCTCTGTTTCATGCCTGTGCTTGATTTTACAGAATATTGTAATGAACACCATATGGGTTAGAAATCTAGAAATGGACACAAACAACTAAATATTAACAATCAACACATATTACTGGTAATGTGAATGCTTTGAGTAAAACTGAAACCAGGGTTGGAGAGATGGGTGAGAAAGTAAAGGTGCTTTCTGCCAAGCCTGAAGACCCGAGTTCGATTCCTGGAACCCACATGGTGGAGGAGAGAACTGACTTCTGCAAGTTGTTCATGCTGTGTGTGTCTGTGTGTGTGTGTGAGAGAGAGAGACAGAGACAGAGACTTACAAAACAGTAATAGCAAAATTAAACAAAATGAGCTGATGCTAACCAAGATCAGCAGCAAGGGACACACTGCTGTTGTGGGGGTCAGGCGCGCGCGCACACACACACACACACACACACACACACACACACACACACACACACACACCATGAGGTTTAAGCTGAAATCTGAAGGCTAAGTATCGAAGGTCAAGGCTGTTCCCGGAGTGAGATAGTATAGTGGCGAGCCCTGGGTGGCTGTAGAGAGATAAGACAGAGAAGGGTCTGAGTGAGGATGGAGAAGAAAGCTTTGTGATTGGTCAAGTCTTCTGTGCTTCTCCCTGAAGTAAATGACAACACACTGTGATGGGATTTCTGCCTGGGTCCCGTTGCTGCTTTAGCCCCCAAAATAACACGCAGAGACTCTATTTGTTACAATGCTGTCGGCCAGTGTCCAGGGCTTATCACTGGCTAGTTCTGCCCTAACTATTTACCCATGACTGCTAATATATATTTCTATAAGGTCTTATCTTACTGAGAATGCCAGGCTTGTGCATCCTCTCCTCCTGGGATCACATGGTGACTGCCCACTCTTGACTACATTTCTCAGAATCCTTCTCGACTCCTAGTCCCACCTATCTTGCTTTCATATTGGCCAACAGTGCTTTATTTATCAACCAATGAGACAAACATATACACAGAAGGGCTTTCCCTATCAACACATGGAACATAATTAAAATGCTTCAAGGGGCACTAAGTAGCAGCTTGAGGGGAAACTGTTAGTATTCAGGCATCTGCACTGGCCTGTCTTTGGAGTTCTGACAAGATACACCCTCAGCTGCTGTCACTAAGCCACCCCTTGTGCCTATTCATTAAAACGGGTCCTACCTGCTGGGCGGTAGCCTTTAATCTCAGCACTTGGGAGGCAGAGGCAGGCTGATCTCTGTGAGTTCAAGACCAGCCTGGTTTACAAGAGCAAGTCCCAGGACAGCCTCCAAAACCACAGAGAAACCCTGTCTGAAAAAAAAAGGGGGCCCTGCCCTCTTGTTCTCCCCTGTCTCTGTCAGTTCCTCTCTCTTTCTTCACTCTCTCTGCTTCCCCCAGGTACCTGTTCCCTTAAAACCCTGGAAATGCTCCCCCAACCCCCATTGCTTCTCTCCGCTCTCCCGAGAGACAGTCTCGGGGGTTGAGAATAAACTTTTTCCTTTCCACTCCAGACAGAGCGAGACAGCTATTTGGTTTCTTTGCTGCACATGTGTCATTCACCCTGGAGCTGGTGACACAGGCAGCTGACAGCCACCCGATGTGGGTGCTGGGAACTGCACGTGTGTCCTCTGGAGAGAACTGCTCATTGCTCAGCCCCTGCATGTCTGCTTCTCTGAAGCTGCTTTCTGTTGTGGGGTTGAGTAGTTACTGATCCTTATTTGCCAAACTTGGGACATATATGGCTTTTTAACTTCTGTGTAAACTCAGAAGACGTTTGATGTATTTGATTCTCAGAAAGGCCCTGGTCCAGTCATCAGTGTCAGGAGTAATGATTAGTTAGAATGTTCAAATCCAGATCCTTCCATCGCACTCTGCTTAGTAGTGCTCTGACAGTCCCTTCACCTCCAGCTTTAAGAATTTCCTTCTTGACTTTGGGCATGTTGACCTGAGTCTATGTGCTCAGGTCCTCAACTGCCATTGGGTGGTCACAACTAAAGGTTTACAAGATAGTTTTGCCCTGGGTGGTAGCTTTACCTAAAGGGCTGCATTCATTAAATCTCTTGACTTATGTGTATCAGAAATGGCACAAACTGGCTTGGTGGGGGGGGGTGGAGAGATAGCTTGGTAAAGAACATGGGCTTCTGTGTTAGGGCTTCTATTGCTTTGAAGAGACACCATTGATGGGGGGACGTCCTTCTGTATATGTTTGTCTGATTGGTTGATGAATAAAGCACTGTTGGCCAACAGGGAAGCAAGATAGGTGGGACTAGGAGTCAGGGAGGATTCTGGGACATGCAGTCAAGAAGAAAGAGTCACTATGTGATCCCAGGAGGAGAGGGTGCAAGTCTGGCATTCTTGGTAAGATAAGACCTTATGAAAATATATATTAGTAATTATGGGTTAATAATTAAGTCACAGCTAGCCAATTAAGAAACCACAGAAAACAGCCAACAGCTTAATAATTAATATAGTGTCCTGTGTGTTCATTTGGGACTCATGCAGCTCTGGGACCAGGCTGGTGGGAGGAGTACATATTACACATGGCACCCACAATGTGTGGCAAGAATTCCCATGTAGAATGACAAAAGCTTAAAAGGGATTTTAGCAACAGAAGAATAGAGAGAAGCATGGCTTCTTGGCAACAGCATTTTCTCGGGTGGGCTTAGTTTTGCTAGCAACAAGCAAAGACTTGTGCAACAAACCTATGCCTGCCATCTTGGAAAGACAGCAGTTAAAACAGCCACTGTGGCTTTGATTTTAGCAATGTTGTTTTGCAGATAACAGATACGTGGCCAGAAAAACATAAAGATTTACAGTAAAGTCAGACTCAGATGAAGTAAAACAGCTAAAAAGTTTACAGTGTGTTTAAAAATATACGTAGGCTTGGGAGAGAAAAAGAAAGAGGATAATGGCTGGGTGTGATGGCACAAGCCTTTAATCCCAGCACTGCAGAGGCAGAGGCAGGCAGATTTCCACAGAGAAACCCTGTCTCAGAGAAAACATAAATAAATAAAAGGAAAAAAATAGAGTAATAATAATAAATAGATAAATAAAAAAGTCATGTAAAGATGGAAAATACACAGAGAGTCTAGATACTGTAAGCTATTGTGTTGTTGTTCAGTTTTTCAATTGCTAAAGAAGGAACAACTGCCGAAATACACTTGATTATAAATGCTGCTGAATTAACACAACTTAAATATTTTTAAAACGCTTTAGCTTCTAAATTTAAATATAAGGACAGGTTACTTGGGAAAAGAATTTCTACTTGTGTTTCCACAGAAAATGAAAAGCTGTGGATTCCTTCCAGACTTCTATGATTAGATGAAGCAAGAATCCCTGAAACGGTGTCCCAGATGATCCAATATCTAAAACAACTGAGATGATGCAGCCTTGCAGACTACAAAAAGCAAGGACTTAGCAAGGTTTCTGTATTTTGTCATGATCCCCATGATATGGACAGTGCCCCCAACCATCAGGAAGCAGCTTAGAATGAACAACGTCCAAATTCCCAAATATTGTTTATAAATTTTTGTTTTTATTTAAATGGGGTTGGTTATAAATGGTTAATGATCACAACCAATCTCTTCTTAAAGGTAAAAGGGAGATTATGGTATAGAAATGAATACTTTCTGTTGGCATGGATTATCATTTATTGGTACAAAGGTCAATTTTGTGATATATATTTCTCTTAATGTTTAGGTATTGTGTTTGTATAATGTATTTAAAAATGTAATGTATAATCAAATATACATTATAGATCGTTGCCTATAATAGTCAAAACCTTTAGGTAGGTTAGTTAGGTTTTTTAGATATACAGAGATGTATTTGAAATGGATAGAAATTATTCTTCAGACCTGTCAAAGACCTATAGAATATATGGTGTTATATTAAATGGTTTAAGGTTTTTCATGATAATGAGACACAACTACTCCTGGCACATCAATTACATCCGAGAGGAAGATGGACATCGAAGAAACTTGTTATGGAGTTTGCTTTCAACATGTCAAGATTAGCCATTTGGGCAAGAAACTGCTCTTGCTTGGACTGACTGTTGCTGTATAAACTGGACATGCAGTACCCACAGGAAAATGACTGCTGAACTTAGACAGTCCTAGGGGTTTCATGCTTCATGGAAGAGTCTGCCAGACATTCTACAGGACAGAGAAAAACGACAGACAACCTGCCAATATAGATGGACAGTTTAAAATTTCCTGATTTTCTGAGAAGTCTGCCAGACAACTGTGGCCTATAAGCTGAAGATGGATGCCCCAATGTTACAGAGGAACTTCAGTGACTGTCCAGGTAGCGTAATGTCTCTGTCAATTCTAGTGTTTATATATTATCCTTCTGTGGTCTTTGATGGAGTTGAAGACAGGTAGTTATAGTTTTCCTTAGTTATGAGAAAAGATAAGCTACATATAAGAATTTAGAGTCACACAGATAGGATAGATGATATTTTCTTTAAATCTTGCTAAATATTTTTTTTTGAGACAGGGTTTCTCTGTATTGTTTTGGAGATTGTCCTGGAACTTGAGGCTGGCCTCAAATTCACAGAGAGCTGCCTGCCTCTGCCTCCTGTGTGCTGGGATTAAAGGCACAAGCCACCACCGCCCAGCTAAATCTTGCTAAATGTTAATGGACTAAATATTGTATCTATAGTTCTTGCTTAATAACTGCTTATTATATATTTTACTATGTTAAAGTTAAAACCTTTCTTTATACTTAGACAGAAAAGAGGAGATGATGGGTAAATCCTTCTGTGTATATGTTGTCATGATAAAGCACTGTTGGCCAATAGGGAAGCAAGATAGGTAGGACTAGGAGTCAAGAAGGATTCTGGGAAATGTAGTCAAGAGGCGAGAGTTACCATGTGATCCCAGGAGGAGAGGGTGCAAGTCTGGCATTCTCGGTATGATAAGACCTTATAAAAATATATATTAGTACTTATGGGTTAATATTTAAGTCAGAGCTAGCCATTAAGAAACCATAGCAAATGGCCAGCAGCTTAATAATTAATATGGTGTCCTGTGTGCTCATTTGGGACTGATGCGTCTCAGGAACCAGGCTGGAGGGAAGAATACATGTTACACACCATGACCACAGCAACTTTTATAATGGAAAACATTCAATTGAGGTGACTCACTTACAGTCCAGTCCATTATCATGGCGGCATGCAGGCAGACATGGTGCTGGCTACATTGTTATCAGAAGGCAACAGGAATCAGACTGCGATACTGGGCAGGAAACTCAAAGTCTGCCCCCACATTGACCTACTTCCTCCAACAAGGCCACGCCCACTTCAACAAAGCCACACCTCCTAACACTGCCACTGCCTACGAGCTTATAGGGGCCAATGACATTCAAACCGGCACATTGCTGCTCTTGCAGAAGCCTGGGATCTGATTCCCAGTGTCCAATGGAAGCATACAGTACTCTGTGACTCTAACTCCAGTAGACATGATGCCTTCTTCTTGCCTCTCTGGGCACCAGGCATGAGTGTGACATACAAACATACATGTGAGCGAAAGTGCTAACACACAAAATGTAAGATAAAATTTACTTGTTCAGTTGGAACCTCCAGCTCACCCCAGCACAATCTGGAAAGCTCTCTCCCTCGCTCTCTCCCTCGCTGTCTTCCTCTCTGTCTCTCCAAACCCTGAGTGCTCAGAGAGCCTCTGAACAAAGAAAAGATTCCAAAAATCCAAGTTCTGAATTCCTGGTGGCTACTGTAGCTTCCTCCCCTGTTGCCCACAGCAGCCTAAGCTCCTGCCTAAGCTCTCAGCTTCTCCTCAAACTCGCTCTTGTAGACCAGGCAGGTCTTGAACCCAGAGTTCTGCCTGCCTCTGCCTCCCGAGTGCTGGGATTACAGGCTTGCACCACCACTGCCGGTTGGTTTCAGGTTTTTTTTTTTTTAAGAGCAAACAAGTTGGTTTTCTTTTTTTCCCAACAAAGGGCCATTATTTAACATGGCCCCTGACAACAGAGATGAGGAGGAAACCTCATAGGAAGCCTGAGGCAGCCCCCACAGTATCACGAGACTGACCAATAAAGAACAACCCCTTGAAACAGGCCTGGACTTGTAGCAGTGTGCCCAAAGACAGAAAAACTAAAACCTCAGCCGTCAAGAATATATTAATGTAACTGCCACTTGTTTAACCAACTGTCACCATCTAGACTCACCCAGCCCCTTCCCTTGGGGTCCTGGCAGAGTGTGGCACCCCTGCACGCATGGCATGCACTACCCTGGCTCTGTATGTAGCCGCAAAAGGTCCCTTTAAGATACAAGCTCTGGCCGGGCGTTGGTGGCGCATGCCTTTAATCCCAGCACTCGGGAGGCAGAGGCAGGCTGATCTCTGTGAGTTCGAGGCCAGGCTGGACCGACAGCCTCCAAAACAATACAGAGAAACCCTGTCTCGTAAAAACCAAAAAAAAAAAAAAAAAAAGAGAGAGAGAGACAAGCTCTGGCCGGGCGTTGGTGGAGCACACCTTTAATCCCAGCACTCAGGAGGCAGAGGCAGGCGGATCTCTGTGAGTTCGAGACCAGCCTGGTCTACCGCACAAGTTCCAGGACAGGGTCCAAAACAATACAGAGAAATCCTGTTTCGAAAAACCAAAAAAAAAAAAAAAAAAAGTCAAGCTCTTTCTTTATCCACTCTCTCCCTTCCCTTTCCCCAACAAAACTTTCTTCTTTTTTTAAATATTTTATTTATTGTGTATACAGTCTTCTGCCTGCATGCCAGCGGGGGCACCACATCTCATTCAAGGTGGCTATGAGCCACCATGTGGTTGCTGGGAATTGAACTTGGGACTTCTGGAAGAGCAGTCAGTGCTCTTAATCACTGAGCCATCTCTCCAGCCCCCCAACAGAACATTCTACATAAACTCTTTCTGCATGGTGTGGTTTTTCCTGTGGGGCTTCCCACCAAGGCCCCTGTCGAGCCATACCATAACACTAACTGTTCCTGAAATTCCCCTACCTGTGGGCCTTTCTCCTGGGTCGTCACCACTTTGTACAGGTAAATGACCCTGCATATGCTGGTAAATAAACGCTCTTTGCTCTCGCATACTGTTTAGTCTGGGGTCTTCCTTCAGTGTTTTCTTGGACCCCTACAGTTACCCTTTTCCAATTTGGCTTGATCTGGTTTACTGCATCGGGGAAGAAACATCATCGGGGGAGCCGAATATCTATCAAAAACTGAAAAAGAAAAGATCCCCCACCAAAAAAAAAAAAAAAAAAAAGGAAGAAAAAGAAAGAAAAAAGAAAGCCTCATGTGTTGGCACATACAGCGGTCCCTTCCCCTTGGAAGGCAGAGACAGGAGGATTGCTGCAAGTTTGGGGCCACCCTGGTCTAAACAGCAAATTCTAAAGCAGCCTGGCCCTCTAAAGACAACCCTGCCCTCAAAACAAACACACTTTGTTTGACGTAAAACAAACACACTTTGTTTGACGTGGCCAGGAATTTGCTTCAAGTGCAGCTGGGTTCGTCAGCTGTATGATTTCATTAGTAGCTTTCTTTCCCGCCTATGGCTCTGGCCCCGGCTTTAAGTGAAGCACTTTCTACTTCCGGCCTCCCAGCAGCACACACTTCCATTCCAATAACGAGACCCCAGAGCAGAAGGGGCACAGTGCTCTCCTTGACCAGGCAAAAGCTGGGGTCAGGCCTTATTTCCAACCGGAAGGGCTTTATGGGAGGATGGAAGATGTGGTTGGTTGGACTCAGGTCAGGCATTTGCTGTGGATCTAAGGCGCCCAACCACATCCCTCCTCCACATCTGGCTCCATCCCAGGACTGCTCTCTGCAATTAGAACAGTCGCCCTCCTTGTCAGCGAGGGAATGAAAACAGGAAGTGAGTGGGTGTGATCTGTGGGTATCAGGATCCTGGCTTTGTTGACTTTGGCTTCTGCTGGGGGTGGGGGTTCGGGTTTGGGAGTGTGAGGAGGTGGGCGTGGTCTCTGATGAAGAATGAAGACTGTCTCTCAGCCATCTTGCTTTATTAGCTACATTTTTTCCCATTTTTAGACGAGCCAGATTCGAAAACAATTTGCTTCTCCTTAGTTGAACCTTATCACAAGAAAAACAGGCGTCCCAACTGAAGAATTTTTTACCATCAATCAAATCTCCAAACATCTAGCCTTGGGTTTTTGTTTGTTTTTATGTCACCAATCCCCCACATGCCCAGTCCTGGGCCTTATTGACATGTGGAGAATCCTAAATAAAATAGCAATTTAACTAGGTGCAAGTCCTACATTTTAGGGGCTGTTAGAGAGAGAGGGGGGGGGGAAGGAGGAAGGGAAAGAGAGAGGGAGAGGGAGGGAGGGAGAAAGAGAGGGAGGGAGAGCACACATGTGCATATACATGTACTTGTCTGTGGAGTACCATGCTTCCAGCACTACA
The DNA here is from genome assembly GCF_017639785.1 of Mesocricetus auratus. NCBI lineage: Eukaryota > Metazoa > Chordata > Mammalia > Rodentia > Cricetidae > Mesocricetus > Mesocricetus auratus. The sequence goes on along the minus strand of NW_024429187.1, from coordinate 5,155,924 downwards.
GATGTCATTCACTACTTTTTAGTTTAATTTTCTTAAATTATTATTTATTTGGTTTTTCGAGACAGGGATACTCATTGTAGCCCTCTGACTGTCCTGGAACTTATTCTGTAGGCCAGGCTAGCCTCAACTCAGAGATCTGCCTGCCTCTGCCTCTGCCTCCTAAGTACTAAGATTAAAGTTATGAATCACTACTGTCCAGCCATTCATTATTTCTATTTTTTTGGCCTGGGACTCACAGCAGTAAGCCAGGCTGACTGGGCAACATACCTCACGGATCCACCTTTCTTCTCCTCCCCGGCATTAAAAATGTGGGTTCTGGGATGGAATGCAGGGTCTTGGACTTGCAAGGTAAGCACTTTTCGACTGAGCTATCTTTCCAGGCCCTAGTGTTATGAGGATTCCACCAGAGATGACTACTCAGACAGAGTTTATAGCCAATTGAAAGCCTTTATTCCAGTCAGCTGGGACTACATCATGTATTTGGGACCTATGTGTAACCTTGAGCATTTGGAGCAAGAGGCTTTTAAAGGCAGAAGTCCCATCCCGGTATCTCACTCTGCAGCTGGAAGGGGGTGGGGTTGTGCTGAAAGACCCTGGCCCAGTCTAAACAGGCAGCTGAGGCTTATGGAAAATTCTGCTTCCCCCACAGCTGAATAGTCATTGCTATCAGAAGGGAGCTCAGCCCAAGGTCCCCACAGCTACATAGTCATTGCCTATCAGAAGGGAGCTCAGTCCCAAGGACACAGGTTGTCGGGTATCTGCAGGTGGCCGGATGGCCAGCTCAGCAGGATTGAGCAAACACAGAGACCAATTGTTCCTCAGATAGGGCCAAGGCCTAGACTTGAGTTCCAAGAAAAACCTCAATTACCTCAATTGCCCGCGCTCTGAGCCCTAGCCTCATTTAAATTGCCCAATCAGGGTCCTGTTACTAGGCTTCTCGCTTCTGTACTGCGCTTTTTGCTATAAAAGAACCCCTGAGTCCCCAGCTCGGGGCGCTCAGTTCCCCGAGACTGAGACGCCCGGGTACCCGTATGTCACCAATAAAGCCTCTTGCTGTTGCAGCCAAGTTCGTGGTCTCGCTGTTCCTTGGGTACGGGTCTCACTTCCGTGAAAGTATCCCTATTGGGGTCTTTCAGTGCAAGCAATCAGTTTAACAGAAGCTGAAACAAGCAGTTAGCTGCAGGGTATGGGGCAGTTGCACAAGCAGGCAGTTTAACAAGCTAAGTTAGCTGCAGATACTTAACTTTGGGTATCTAGAATATAGTTGGATAACTTTCCATGGGATTCCACATCAAGGAGATCAAATTCTAGCTAAACCTGGAATGGCCTTGGCAATAATACAAGACAGGCTGTGCGGTGATGGCACATGCCTTTAGTTCCAGCACTTAGTAGGCAGAGACAGATGGATCTCTGAGTTCAAGTTTAGCCTGGTCTACAGAGCAAGTTCCAGGACAGCCAGGACTATGCATAGAACACTTGTCTCAAAAAACAACAACAACAAAAAACCCAAAAAACAAACAAACAAAAAAACAAGCAAGATGGAGGAACCTTTGGACTATTTGCTTTGTCACAATCCCCAGTGGTTCTATGCCCAATCAAATTAAGAATCAACAGTCCAGCTAATGTTGACAGTAAGGTGGTCAGCGTGGGGACCAGATAAACAGAGACTGATACCAATTCCCTGATATGTGCCTCTGTCTTCCCTTTCTTTGACGTTTTCTCTGATCACAGTAAGGTCACTGATTGGTTGTCACAGAACAGGAAGTTTCTTCTAAGGCATGCAAAGTCCTTCCTATTTATAAAAAGGAGGTTTAAGCTGTAAGTGTTTCGGGATTGGTTGGGACAGGATGGAACAGGAGTGAGTCAGGTATTCTGGCACTCAGGAGTCACAGAATACTGAGTGTTACACAGCTCAGGTGGAAAGGTATCCTGGAGCTCGGGAGCCAAGGATACTGAGTGTTACACAGCTCAGGTGGAAAGGTATCCTGGAGCTCGGGAGCCAAGGATACTGAGTGTTACACAGCTCAGATGGAAAGGTATCCTGGAGCTCGGGAGCCAAGGACCACCACAGGTTGCAGTAAGCTTACAGCCTTGCCTCAGAGAAAGGCTTCTTCGGTGTATCAGCTCCGCTCCGGCAGGACAGGGTCTTCCAGCTGGGGATGTTCGCCTAGTGTAGCAGTTTTGCTAGGCAGGAGGTTTCTCGGGCGAAGTTGCTACAGTTCAGCTCTGCTCCTGGAGAGCAGAGAGCAGGGAGCCGGGAGCAGAGTGTAACAACTCTGCTCTGTACACTCTGCTCTGCCAAGGAAGGTTTCCCGGGCAAGTGTTACAGCGCTGCTTGTTCTGCCCTGCCCTGCCCCGCCCCGCCCCGCCCCGCCCCGCCCCGCCCTGCCCCTGTTCTATCGCTGCCACAAAAGAAGATCTTCACCCGAAGCTCATCCAAAGGGGTTTATTGGAAGGCAGCTGGACCAGCCAAGCTGAACATACACAGGGTTTATATAGGGATTCTTGTGGTTGGGGAGGTTTTTCCAGAGTAGGGATTGGTCCGATTTCAGTGCTGAGCTCAGATTGGCTAGAGCTCTGCTCCGGGATTGGTTACTTTTTTTTACACAGGATTAGGGTCAGATTTGGCTCTGGTTTCAGGGCCAAAGTGTGTTTCTTTCTCTGGTCCTTTTTAGCCTTTTGGCTCCAATTTTAGGGCCAGGGTACATTTCTTTCACTGACTCTGATTCCAGGGACAAAGTGTGTTCCTTTGGCACTGGTTTTAGGGTCAGGGTACATTTCTTTGGTTCTGGTTGCAGGGCCAAAGTGTGTTTCTTTGGCTCTGCTCAGAGTGTGTTTCTTTGACTGGTCCCTTTTCCCTACATAAGCTCCTTCACTTCTGCAGGACTACCTCTGAAGGGAATCAGCTTGGCTCTTCAGCCTGGAAATAGAATTCTCCAAATGACCTGGGTCTAAGTTTATCTGGGAACTGAGTTCCTCCAACGTTTTGTTTCCCAACCATCAAGTCTGCGGACCTATGTGTGGCAGTTGCACTGACTATTCCTGCGCCAACTAGGGTCAGCGTCAGAATCCGGGCATGTTTGACCTTTCTTAACATTGAATGATCTAGGCCAACATGAGCTCTCCCCTCTTCTCTATTACAGGCACATACCTGGTGTTAGCATTTGGGCATTATGCTAGCCTGCCCCCTGTCACCTGGCAGAATGCACTTGTCAGTACTCAGGCAAATACTTAGACCAGGGTCCTACAGTCATATGTCACTACCTCACTACATAATCTACATACATGTGCTTCATGGCTGTGTGAGGCTCTGTGTGCATGCTCAAAATACCCCTTTAAGAGACAAGCCCCTCCCATTCCCTCTCTCCTTCTCACTGCTCCTCTGAAGAGGCAGGCAGGCCTTTGTGCCTCTGTGTGTGTGTGTGCGTGCCTATCTCTTTGTCTCTCTCTGCCTCTTCTCTTCTACCGATCCTGTCTCCAGAGGCTAGTCCCTGTAGAGGGAAGCCTTCCTGCCAGCCTGGTTCCAGAGCCACATCAGTCCCAAATGCACACACAGGAGGCTATATTAATTATGAAGATGTTGGCTGTTTGCTTGGTTTCTTACTGGCTATCTCTGACTTAAGTATTTGCCCCATAATTGTTAATCTAAGTATTTCCTCTTACCGGAGAAAGGGGTCCGGACCTCTTATTCCTATGGCGGCTACATCATGACTCTCTGTGTCTCTCTTTCCCAGAATCCTTCTCAACTCCTGGTCCCACCTATCTTGCTTCCCTATCGGCCAACAGTGCTTTATTGACATATACACAGGGCTTCCCCATCAACTCCCCCTCTCTCTCTTCCTTCCTTTTCCCATTCCTTTCCCCCAATAAAAACGCCTGTCTACATGGCGTGTCTGTCTTTCACCTACTGTGGGGCTCCGTGTCTACAACCCACCGAGGTCTCTCCTGCCATATCACAACGCCTGGGAGACAACACAGACCAGGATACATAATTCCTTCTCACTTTGGGGCTGACCTGAGCACAGGTGGCTAGTTTAGATGTGGTGTCTTTAATCAGGCTTTCCAAATTTGGGCCATAATACCTTGGTCTGAGGCCACCCTCTTGACTAACCAGACAGCTTCAAATAGAGCCAGGATGTTTTTCTTTATTTTTGATTTCTTTTCCTGCTGAGGGTTAGCAATCCCCTTCCCCTGTATGATGCCCCATGGACAAGGGCTGTGGGGAAAGCATATCAGTTATTGGAGTATATGGTGATAACCCTGCCTTTCCCCCAGCAGAGTGTTTGCGTCAAAGCTAAAAAGTTCAGCTCATTGAGCTGAGCTTCCCTGCTTTCGGATTGTGCCCAGATAGCTTCGTTTCATCCTGGGTCACTACTGCTACCCTTGCATCCTGATCTATCCTTGACAAAACTGCTCCCATCTGTAACCAATACTTGTCTAATGTCACCTACCGGAGGTCAGTCAGATCAGGTTTGTTAGACTGAATCAGGTCAGTCACCTCAAGTTATGCAGGGGACTCATAAGGTCCTTGTCTGGCAAGGGGCCTGGCAGGGTTGGAGACTAACATCTTGTGGAACGGAATGTGTGGTTGATTCAGAAGCAGGGCTTGGTATGGGATCACCTGGGTGTTAGACATCCATCTCTCAGGTGTTCCTGTCAAGAGAACTTCAACAGAGCATGGGACTGTCAGGGATAGTTGTTCTAAAGTTAACTTGGCAGCTTCTTTTACCAGCAGGGCAGTGGCAACTATGGCCCTTATACTTGCCAGCCATCTGGCTGCAACTGAGTCGTCTCTTGGACAGCTATTCCAAGCTGGGGACCTGTTCTGGCGAGGGTTCAGGTCCCAAAAAGAATGTAGGGAGGAGTAGACAGATATGATTACCCACAGCTTGTTGTTGTTATCAAAAAGAAGAATACCCCTTTTATAAGCCATAGTTGCAAACAGGATTGAATGGGAGAAAGGGAGCACGTGAGCTGGATGTGGCTGGAGACCAAGAAGGATTGAGAAAGCTAGCATTGACCTTGACAGTAGGTGCCAGTCATTGTTAACGGAAGGGCCACACTATCCTCGTGCCAGAGATAGGAATGCCTCCCTTTTTAGCAAGCCCTTGCGGATTGTCTACATACATGACCTTGGGAAAAGGACTTTTTTTGAGTTCAGACACTCCATTGTAAAATATTGCAGTTTTTTTGTATGGCTTAGTGTATCCAAATAGCTAAACCTTAAAAGTGAGCAAATATATGCGGCTTGACCTAAATTTTCTAACAGCTTGGTTTTAACTTGTATGGGAGTAGGCAGAGTTACTTGGTTTTATAAGAGTCAAAGTTACATTTTAAGTGTTAATTCCTGTGCCTAAGAGAGCCATGAAACAAAAATGCCTCTGATCTGCAAGCCCCTTGCCCAAGGACAGACAGTTCCTGAAATTCTGGAGGCTGTTGTTTATGGGAGATAACAGGACACATGTTCTCACTCCTCGTTTGTTTGACACATCTGCACCAGATGTGCTTGATCACATGTGGGCAGGAGGTTCACAGGCAGGAAATACGTAAGGATGGCCACTGATTGGGCCTGATGGGAAATACTTGAACTGATGCAAACTGTGATTTGGTGCCATTTTTTCTAGGAAATCAGGTATGGACTTCATCAGAGCCCATCCACCTGGCCAGTATTCAATTAAAGCTTCCTTCAAATTTAGTTTCAAATTGCAGTAGTGGTCTTACTCTCCACCGATGGGATTAACAGTTTCACGGTGGCAGGGATTTTGTTTTCAAAGAATTATTTTGTTTAGAGAGGCTACCATTGTACACATTTTTATCCTTCACCAAAGCCTGCACAAAATTATGCAGAGGGAAATAATAGTGAGAGTCATCAAAAATGAAAGTAAAAGGTGCTGGAGAAGTGTGGTCCACCAAGTGGAAATGCTGGAACTTTGCCAAACAGCAATGGTCACCATCTGGTCCGTGCCAATACCACTAGTCTTTTCCAGGGTCCCAGGGTTTGCACGAGGACCCACTAGGCAATGCGTCTGGTCTCCTCCTCCTATGTAAGAGTGGGAGCAGAATGGCTTAGTATAGTTTGGGGGGCCCAGGCTGGAGCAGACACTTTTCTTGGCCTTGAAGGGTCTCTGCTCAGTCTCAGTCTGTCCCAAGGGCTGCATACCTCTGGTGTTGGCAGAGAGGGCTTGTTTGTCTCAGCAAATCATAATATTCATGGCCACCAGCCCCCAGCGGCCCCTGGGAATTCCCATATTTGTGTTTGGTTTAGCTTTGTTTTGTTTTCAGTGTGGGAGCAGGCGTTTGCAGGATGGCTGAAATGTGATCCTGGCAAAGCAGCTGTAGCCTTGGTATGCCACCCGAGGGGCACACAGCTGAACCCTGAACCTTTTTGGCTGAGCCTCTACCCCAGAGCTTGGGCTCACAATGGTTCTCAACCTGTGGGTCGTGACCCCTTTGTGGATTGAATGGCTCTTTCACAGGGGTTGCCTAAGACCATCGGAAAACATAGATATTCCCATTATGATTCATAATAGTAACAAACCCTTGTTTGTGCAACAGCTCTGGCTGTCCTGGAACTCTCTCTGTAATCCAGGCTGGCCTGGAACTCACCGAGATCCACTTGCCTCTGCCTCCAGAGTGCTGGGATTAAAGACATTTGCCACTACTGCCCGGCGAATAGCAAACGCTTACGTTATGAGGTAGCAATGAAAATAATTTAATGGTTGGGGGTCACCACAACATGAGGGACTGTATATAAAAGGTTGGGAAAACCAGCAAGGTTAAGAACCTTGGAGGGTTTCGCGGTCTTTCTACATTTGTCTCCTGAGTGGTGGAAGCTATCAGGCGGTCATCTTCGTAAGGGAGCAGAGCAGATACTTTTGTCGAAATTCCAACTGCTCTGCCTACAGGGCTTCATCAAACCCCGTTGGCTTTTGTTTTGGTTTAAAACCCTTTTTACTGGTCTGTTTTCCCATGAGCAGCGATCATTGGTTCGTTCCCGTTTGTCTTCAGCTGGATCTCCATTAATGTAAACTTTCTGGGCTGCTTCTAACAGCTGAGAGCTGTTCGTCCCTTCCAACTCCTCTTATTTCCGGGGCTGTCTCCTTAGGTCTGCGGCCGACTGCATGACAAAGGCAATGTTAGTGCCTCGCCGCTTTGGGGGCGCATCTGGGATTGTGGGGTATATGTCTCACAGACCCTTTCCACCGCTTGACTGAAGTTAGCTGGCACGTTTTCTGACTGCTGGTTTTAATCCTTCCGGTAGCGTTTGGTGAAAGAGTCCCACAGTTAGACGCCCTCTTAAGACAGTTCCCAACAGGCTGATAAGCGCCTGGGGCTTCTCTGAGTATGGGGGGGGGGTCTTCCAGTTGTAGAGTCAGTGGTAGAGGAGGGAGGCATAAACCATGAACGAGGAAGGATTGAACTTTCACCCCCACCCCCAACCCCCCACCACTGGGGGAATTACTGCCCTTTCCCCTGCTGCAGGCCAGGAAAGGAGCGGAGCTGCTCAGGCAACTTTCCCTCCTCCCTGCGTGTACTCTGAGGCCTCCCCACCGCCACACAGAGCAGGACCAGGCAGGACCCACGACCAAAGGAACCCAAGTGAGTGCTCCAGGTGGGGCTGGCAGAGGCTTGGGGTTTCTCTGGCCGAGCCCAAAGAGGCAACACCCACAGAGAGAACAGACAAGACAAAGCTTTGGGATAGGCAATCAGCATCCTGCCTGGTGAGATGCCCCAGAGGCGGGAGCCAGACCTTCTATTGGCTCCCCGGGGCACCGCCCCTTCTCTCTCACTGGTTCTTAAAGGGCCAGTCCCTGTTTTCCAGATGGGCCACACGCCCATGATTTCCGTCACTTGGCAGGAGAGGCAACATGCCTCAGTTACACAGTGAGATTGAAGGGACCCACGTACTGTGGGGTGTTGCCTCCTGAACCCCATTGGGCACAGACCACACCCAAATACCAGTTTCTAAGTAAGAAACATAAACACAAAGAGATCCTTTCTTAAGCTTGACAAAGAGTCTGGTGGCTGAATGGGGCAGAGATAGCAGAATTACTTTGCAAGTGTTCACGTTAACAGGGAAACGGGGTGGGGAGGGCCCGTGCTAGAATGAGCTAGGACGTGTTAGTAAATTCTGATTGGGTATTTTCATTAGGTTAGTCAAAACAATGAATTCTGATTGCTAGACCTTGATGTTTTGATAGCTGGATCTTGGTAATCAGCCTGAGGAATGAGTCAGTGGCCAAATAAGGGAACAGACCTTGGTGGCTAGCTTTAGGAATGTAATCTAAGGGTTTAACGGGGGTGGGGAGGGGTGGGTAGAGGGGGGAGGGCAAACCCTGCTGGTGCCATGTTTGCCATGCTTGGGCTTGCTAGAGTCCTTCAGAGACTTTGCCACATAATACCCAAAATACTAGAGGTGAGAGTGACCTGGAAAGTTAGTAGAGTTTCACGTGGGAGGAAGGGAGGGAGGCAGGCCGGCCAGCCTGATCTATATAGTGAGTTCCAGGACAGGCAGGGCTACATAGTGAGACCCTATCTCAAAAAAAAAAAACAACAAAAAAAAAACAGCAAACTCCCTCAATTCTAAACCTTTTAGGGGGTGGGAGTGTAGCTCAGTGGTATAGTGCATGCTAATCTCACATAAGACCCTGGGTTCCATCTGTTAGTATTCAGGCATTATCCTGGCCTGCCCTTGGGGTCTTTAACTGAAACCACTAAGAACACTTGTTGTGTGCATGTGCTGGTTAGTACTCAGGCACCTACAGTGGCCAGCTCTAAGGGTCCTGACAGAAAAAAAAAGTCATCAAGCCACGTTTGCATTTGACATAGGCTGTCAGTTTCCCACAGCTGCTTATACAGTAACATTCCGAGGCAAAAATATCAATTCAAATTGTTTGGCCAATGGCTCAGACATATTACTGGCTAGCTCTCTCTTATAACTTAACCCGTTTCTATTAATCTGTGTATCGCCACAAGGTGTGGCTTACAGGTCATATTCTAGCACGGTACTCCTTTGGTGATCACATGGCCTCTCCCTCACTCTGCCTTCTTTTCTCCGTAACTCTGTTTGGATTTCCTGCCTGGCTATACTCTGCCTGGCCATTGGTCAAAGCAGTTTTATTCATCAAACAATAAAAGCAACACATTCACGGCATACAGAAGGACGTTCCATATCAATATCCCCTTATAAAAAAACCCAGGCTTCTCCTGTGTTCCCTCTCTCTTCCTCTGCTCCCATCTTCAAAGACCAGTCTCCTCTCCCTCCTCCCTTCCTCCCTTCCATTCCCCTCCCTCAGTAACCCTCCCAGGTGAGTTCTGTAGTATGGTGCAGCTCTGCTTTCTCACTGCTGCACTGGGCCCCAAAAAGTACTACCACCAACCCCAGAAACAACAACAACAACAATAATCAATCTAATTTTAAAAGTGTGTTAGTTTTTGTCAGCTTGACACAAGCCGGGCCATCTAGAAGAAGCATCAGTTAAGATGCCCTCATCAGACTGACGTGTGGAAGCATTTTCTTGATTGATGATTGATGCTGGAGGGCCCAGCCCTCTGCGGGTGGTGTCAGCCCTGGGCAGGTGGTCCTGGGGTATGGTAAAGCAGGCACGTGGGACAAGCCCCCTGCAGCATCCTCCCGGGCTCCGCTCAGCTCCTGCCTCCAGCTTCCTGCCTTGAGTGCCTTCCTGACTGACTTCCCTAACCGTGACGGTAAGTCACAAACCCTTTCCTTTCCAGGCTGCGTTTGGTTAGGGCTTTATGCAGAAAGTGTAATTTAGATTAAGAAAAGTACATATATTTAAAATGGATACCGAAATCATTTCTATAAATTCTCACAAGGGAACATTACCCCTGACTACTCTAAACAGGAAATAGTACATCGACAGCGCTTCCTGCTCCCCAAACTCAGCCCCCAAGACGGCCTCTCCTGGCTGAAGATGGTAAATGCAAGCCTCAGGTTGTTTAACTTACACTTCTGACAGGCTACGAACTCGGCTTTACATCCCCTTCCTTGGGTTTGATCATTGTGCCTGAGAGTCTCACAGTATACAAGGAGATACTTAGCCTTACTGAATTTTTTTTTTTTTTTTTGGCTTTCTGTGTAGCCTTGGCTGTCCTGGCACTCGCTCTATAAACCAGGCTGGCCTCAGATTCACAGAGATCCACTTGCCTCTGCCTTCTGAATGCTGGGATTAAAGGTGTGTGCCGCCACCACCCAGCTGCCTCCGCCTCCCCCTTTTTGAGACGGTGTCCACCGTGTAGCTCTGTCTGGCCTGAAACTCACTGTGTAGACCAAGCTAGCCTCAACCTGGCACAGATCTGCTTGCTACGGCTGGGAATAAAGGTGTGTGCCACTGCGCCTGGCTTTTTACTGGCTTTATAAAAGATGCTATTACACAGGATATAGATAAATCTGTACATAGGGCGACATATGGGAAGGCCACAGAGCTGCCACGCTTTAGAGCTGCAGGCTCCAGGCAGGGACTCGCACATGTCTTTTTTTTTTTTTTAGCTCATTGTTTTATACATATTTTTTATTTAACTTTTTACAGGTCACTCTCCTCCCACCCCCAGTCCTCCAGACCCCTCACTCCCATCCCATCCCCCATCCTCCCTCTGCTCCCCAGGGAGGGCAAGGGCTTCCATGAGGGTTTTTCAGAGTCTGTCATATCATCCTGGGACTGGCACATGTCTAGCTGTTGGGATATCCTGTGAATCCTGTCTCTAGAGTCTCAAGGGGTTGCAGTCATAACAGAAGCATGGACAACCATGTTGAAATGTGATTAACAAAAAAGGCATGGTAAGTGGTGAAACTGTGGAACAAATGTCTGTTTTTGAAAAGGTATCATCTAACTGGGTGGGAGCTCCAGCCAGACCTGTCTGTGCTAGCAGTTTGACCTCTCCAGCCTGTGAACTTCCCTCCAGGGTATGAGGCGAGATTCCTCTAGAACTGAATAGGTCATATATGCGACCTCTTAGCAAACAGAGGTGGGTCCAATGAACTCTCCCTAGTTAGTCCCAACACAGAAAGGCAGGTATTCCTAGATTTCTGTGGCCTTCTGTGGCGGATTGATATTCTAGTTCCTATGACTTGCCTTGAGGAGGAAGAAGTAAAATCAGAACCACGAATGAAAGCCCCCAAAGTATATATCATAATTTCACAATATTTGAACAGCCTCACCTAATTAGGGGAGGTAGCAAGGGAGAAAATGACTGGTGACTGTAGGGAAAAGGGACCAGTCAAAGAAACACACTCTGAGCAGAGCCAAAGAAACACACTTTGGCCCTGCAACCAGAACCAAAGAAATGTACCCTGACCCTAAAACCAGTGCCAAAGGAACACACTTTGTCCCTGGAATCAGAGTCAGTGAAAGAAATGTACCCTGGCCCTAAAATTGGAGCCAAAAGGCTAAAAAGGACCAGAGAAAGAAACACACTTTGGCCCTGAAACCAGAGCCAAATCTGACCCTAATCCTGTGTAAAAAGGTAACCAATCCCGGAGCAGAGCTCTAGCCAATCTGAGCTCAGCACTGAAATCGGACCAATCCCTACTCTGGAAAAACTTCCCCAACCCCAGGAATCCCTATATAAACCCTGTGTATGTTCAGCTTGGCTGGTCCAGCTGTCTTCCAATAAACCCCTTTGGATGAGCTTCGGGTGAAGATCTTCTTTTGCGGCTGCGACAGAGCAAAGGCGACCCTGGGCAGAGCAGAGCAGAGCGAGCAGAGGCGACCCTGGGCAGAGCAGAGCAGAGCAGAGCCAGCAGCGCTGTAACACTTGCCCGGGAAACCTTCCTTGGCAGAGCGGAGTTGTTACACTCTGCTCCCGGCTCCCTGCTCTCGGCTCTCCGCTCTCCAGGAGCAGAGCTGAACTGTAGCAACTTCGCCCGAGAAACCTCCTGCGGAGCAAAACTGCTACACTAGGCGAACATCCCCAGCTGGAAGACCCTGTCCTGCCGGAGCGGAGCTGACACACCGGAGAAGCCTTTCTCTGAGGCAAGGCTGTAAGCTTACTGCAACCTGTGGTGGTCCTTGGCTCCCGAGCTCCAGGATACCTTTCCACCTGAGCTGTGTAACACTGGGTATTCTGTGACTCCCGAGTGCCAGAATACCTGACCCACTCCTGTTCCATCCTGTCCTGACCCATCCGGACGAAACGCTTACAGTGACTAATATGTTCAAAATTATTCTGAAGAAAATCAATGGACTGTGGGGGTACTATCAGCTTGGCTGGTCCCAGGTGCTGAATGGAAATATGGAAAAATTGAGAAAGGCCGTGGACAGCATAGGTAGGGTGGTGGTAGAGACACTCAGGAAAACACTCTGTTGATATCTGTTGATATCCAAGTCCAGACCTGGCTCTCCTAGACCTTCAATATCACTTAATCTTTCTTAAGTCCTCCCAGACCTGTCATGGCTAATAGACAGGGAAGAATCTTGGTTATTGGTGTCCTTGAGTCAGATGTCACTGACTAAGCTCTGACTGTGGTCATTTCCTCCCCATTCTATGTTCAATGACACACCATCAGCATGTGAAGTCCACTAAGAAGTCTCGTTGGCAAATGCTGTAAACCATGCCTTGGGTTTGCGTTGGAGGGTCAGTGAAACATAGACATGCTTCCCTACACACATTACAGTTGCAGGGATGTTTTCCTATTGGCAAGAGAAATACTACAAAACCTTCAAGTGCGTCCTGGGCAGTGTTTTCTGGGGCTGAAGGAAATGGATGAGAAGGAAGGACATATAGAGAAAATGGGCAGACTTCTTAGTAGGTGGTTCTGCGTAGTTAAATTTAGTTAAGACCTTTGACATCAGTCAGACAGGAAAAACCAGACATCTCTTCCTCCTCTTCTTGTTTTAAAGACGTTTTTGTTTTTTATCTTATGTGTGTAGGCCTTTCGCCTGAACATTCCCGTGTACCACAGGCAAGCAGTGTAGCAAGGACATTGCATCATCTGGAGTTGGATGATGACAGCCACCATGTGAGTGCTGAGAATCAGCCCTCAGGTCTTCTTCAAGATCAGCCCATGCTCTTAAATCCTGAAACAACTCTTCAGTCTCGTGCTGTTTCAGATTTTAGTTAAATTAACTATCAATCCAAATAAAGACACTGCAAAAATAAACTCCAGGGAATGTGACCACTTACTAATTTAGGTGTGAAAAACTGAATAAATTACTAAATATCAACAAGTAATTATAAACAAGTAATTCATAATTAGGTATCCACAATAAAGAATATCCATTTAAGATTTGATATAGGGGGTCTGGAAAGATGGCTCAGATGTTAAGAGCACTGGCTGTTCTTCCAGAGGTCCTGAGTTCAGTTCCCAGAAACCACATGGTGGCTCACAATCATCTATAATGAGATCTAGTGCCCTCTTCTGGCATGTAGGCATATGTGCTGACAGAATACTATATACATAATAAGTAAATAAATCTGAAAAAATATTTGGGATAGGAATTCAAGGATAGTTTAATATCAGGACAGCTATCAAGATAGTCATTAGCAATTTTTTTAAAAAATCAGTTATTTTGAAGAAATAATTGACAGATTTTAGTAGCCAATAGACAGATTTTAGTTCCCAATAAAACACTGGAGCAATTGAGATTTTTGACTGTATTAGAATTAACATATAATCTAGGGACAAAGAAGAAAGTTTGTGATGTGAAAAGTTGAAAATATGAAAAATATTTATTTTTCATACTTAGAGAATTTAAAGCACATACATAAATTAGTACATAAAAGAAAAGAAAAAGAATATTTGAACTAGCTATAGGGGTGTGACAGTCATCCCTGACCTGATGGCACTGTGTTATTGTCTGCTCTATCCCAGTGGATGAGTAAGTGCTCAGACCTGTGTGATAATTTATACATAGCCCCCCATCCCATCCCCACCCCCGTGGTGGCTAAAGAAACTCATTGTGGTACCAGGATCCCTTAGGGGCCTTGACTTTTGCCCTGGAATGCCAGTGAGATCCTAGTGGCCTGCAGGTGAGCTCAGAAGAGGATAATGGGGTTCCTGCTGTGAGGTATTCAACCATTTCTTTCCTGCTTCTGTGAACTCCCTTATCACCGTGGGAATGGGATGAAGCGGTCTTTTTATTCTATACAACCAGGAAGAGGAACAACTGAGGGGAGTAAAACAATTTTCCCGCTATACCATGGAGTTCATAGATAACGTAATGCACACCTTGATATCTGCCTTTATAGACTCTCCTTTAGCCTCTTTGGCACGGCATGCTGTTTGGCTCTAAGGTCCTGCGATGAATTAATTCATTTAACCTAAATTTGAATTGAGACTAAATTCCCCGTGGATTCCAATGCCACAATAAGGTAATTAATTCAGTGAAGGAAAAGATAGTTTCATTGATAATACATTGAATAATGCCAATGAAAATAATTTTAATGCTTATCACACATCACTAAGTGTTCACAGAAATATGGAACAGTGGCTGGGGAGATGGCTCAGAGGTTCTGAGCACTGACCACTCTTTCAGAGGACCTGGGTTCAGTTCCCAGGACCCAGGTGGCTGCTCACAACCAGCTATAACTCTAACTCTAGGGGAATCACCATTCTAAGACACACGTGTGGTGCAGAATCAACATTCTAAAACACACGTGTGGTGCAAAATTAACATTCTAAGACGCACGACGCACGTGTGGTGCACACCAGTGTTTTCTTAGTGCTGACTGTCCCAGGCTTCTCAGCGGTAGTCAGTAACTCCATCCTGGCTCTGGGCTCTGTTTTCTAGATGATTCACAATAAAATAGTTACAATTTTGCCATAGAGAGAACTTACACTCATGAAAAAGAAACAGTCTATGAGAATGTTTATTGTAGCCTTTTGTGTAAGAGTGAAGAATTATAAACAGTTAGACATGATTGTGGTGGTCTTTATAAACAGATAGTGTATGTCATCGAAGACATGGAAGACAGGGCCTGGAACCGAACATATGACACAGAAAACAAGTTTAAAAAAGTAAAAGTTGAAGTGGCAGAAAAATCCATATTGCATAGAATCACTTAAAGTTTTATTTAGTTATTTATTTAAGATAAAGTTTTTTTTGTTTATTTTTTATTTAAATTAGAAACAAGCTTGCTTCACATGTTAATCCCAGCCTCCTCTCCCGGGAATCCTCCTCTGCCCCCTACCAGGTCCCCCAGCCCCCCACCCAGTCCCCACTCCGTTCCCCAGAGAGGTTTGTTTGTTTTTTTTTAAGATTTGCTTTACTTAGGTGTGTGTCTGCACGCTGTCTGATGTGGTTGCTTGGAATGGGACTCCTGATTCTTGGGCACCCATTTGCACCAAGTTTATAAACATAACGGTAACATCATGTGAATTGCCAGATGTGTAAAATAGGAGTGTTTTTCATGGAAATGTAAGTCAGTTTGAGGGGAAGCACATACTACAAGATAGGTGGACCTGGGCCTGGGCCTGGGATCTGAATTTTCAGCTACTCAGCTGACCGAGGCAGAAGAGACACAAACTGGAGGCTTTTGTGGGTTACAGGGTGAGTTCAAGGCCAGTCTGCTTGGTGACTTAGGAAGGCTTTGTCTCAAGACAGGGGCTAGGGATGAACTTCACTGCTAGAGTGATTGCATAGCATGTGGGAGGCCCTCTCTCTCTCTCTCTCTCTCTCTCTCTCTCTCTCTCTCTCTCTCTCTCTCTCTCTCTCTCTCGCCCTCTCTCTCGCCCTCTCTCTCTCTCTCTCTCTCTCTCTCTCTCTCTCTCTCTCTCTCTCTCTCTCTCTCTCTCTCTCTCTCTCTCTCCCTCTCCCTCTCCCTCTCTCTCTCTCCCTTCCTCCTTCCCCCCTCCAGAGTCTCACATAGCCCAGGCTAGTCTCAAACTTGTTATGTCCGGGAGGATAACCTTAAACTCTTGACCCTCCTGCCTCTACTTTCCTAGTGCTGGGGTTACAGGTGTGAGTCCGCATGTCCAGTTCATGCAGTGCTGGGGTTGAACCCAGGACCTCGTGCTGGCTAGACAAACACTTTACCTACTGAGCTATACCCACAAACAAACAGTTGTCTTTAGTGAGAGCAGGGGCGGGGGCACAGGAGGTTTCCCATGAGCCTTGAGAATGTCCGTGATGCTTTACTCTCTAAGCTGAATAGGGGAGCTGTATGGTCCATAGAAAGATCTGTGACTGCTACATTTTTGGTTTTGATCAAGGGAGTTTGGTACATATGTAGCAAGCTAAAGAAAAAAGGATAAATGGGAAGCATTAGACAGATAAACAGTAAAACATCATCAAATCAGGTGCCCAAAATATACAGGAGAAATCGACTGGGGAAACCCCTCTAAGGTAGCCTGCTGGAGTTCTTGACGGGAACAGTCTTGGCCAAGCAGTGTTGCCACGTTAGGTGTCCCAGAAAAAGAACACATAACTGCAGAAAGATGATGTTATTTGTTCCAAAAGAAACTGACTGGGAAAGTTGAGGCAAAAGTGAGCTTTCTCTCCAAGGACCAACTTACATGGCTGCATTTTGAGCTTCCCCTCCCCCTGCAGGCATCTTTATGTAACGGGATAAATAACAGCGACCTCTGTTGGAAATGGTTCATCTTTAGCTGTTCACAAGGACACTGTTTTCACTTTGGGGTACTTTGCTGTTCTCTGCCCTCCGTGTTATAGAGTTACTAGAACCAGCTCATGCCCAACCAAAGGACCTTGAACCCGATTCTGAGACAAACGTACCCTGAAAACCCCACGTAAGAGTCAGCCTCACAGCGGACAGCGCATGGCAACTTACCATAAAGTGTCTCACAGCGATGGAGGCAGGCAAAGGGATTTACAGCCTTCTCTCCCTTTCCAGACAGACTCTTGATGAGAGAGGCAGAGGCTGGCCGATTTCGATGCATCTGTGGGCTTGTTTGCGGTCTGCATTCTGACTGGACCAGCTGGCTGGAGCATCCAAAAGACACAGGGTGGGCATGGGGGTGGGGTGGGCATGGGGGTGGGGTGGGCATGGGGGTAGGGTGGGCATGGGGGTGGGGTGGGCATGGGGGTGGGGTGGGCATGGGGGTGGGGTGGGCTGAAGGAGAAGAAAACTGGGGCAGCATCCTTAAGTTTTGGTTTTGCCTAGTATTGTGTTATTTCCTCTGTCTACATAAGTCTGGAGAAGACACCACAGACACACGCCAGGTGGTTGGCCTAGAATGTGATGTGTGGATGTAGGTGCTGACAAGAGTGAAGAGAGGAGGGAGAGAGAATCTGCTCAGGAGGGAAGACAGAACTCAGCTTTCGCAAAAAAGATGAAGTAATTTCCAAACCTTGCCTTCTCCTCTCACTGTCTTTTTGTTTCCTTGTTTCGTCCTTTCCTTCCTTCCTTCCTTCCTTCCTTCCTTCCTTCCTTCCTTCCTTCCTTCTTTGTTTCCTTCCCTCCCTCCCTCCCTTCCTTTCTTTTTTTGAGACAGGGTTTCTCTGTGTAACAGTCCTGGCTGTCCTGGAACTCACTTTGGAGACTCACTGAGATCCACCTGCCTCTGCCCTCCCAAGAGCTGGAACTAAAGGCGTGCACCACCACTGCCTGGATGTTCATTTGCTTTCAAAGTAAACATTTGTTTTATTTTTCTTTATGGGTGTGTGTGTGTGTGTGTGTGTGAGAGAGAGAGAGAGAGAGAGAGAGAGAGAGAGAGAGAGAGAGAGAGAGAGAGAGAGAGAGAGAGAGAGAGACTGTTCTCAGGTGTCTAAGGAAGCCAGATGAAGGCATCAGATCTCTGGAGCTGAAGTTATAGGCAGTTGTGAACCACTGGTGCTGGGATTTGAACTCAGGTCCTACGCAAGTGCATTTACTTCCTCTTAACTGAAAAGCCATCTCTTGGGTCCTGTTGCTCATGTTTTGAAGCAGGGTTTCATCTAGCCCAGGCTGGCCTCAAACCTGATATGTAACCTGAGGATGACCTTGAATACCTAACACTCCTGCCTTCACTTACAGAAGTATGCTATCTTGGTGTTGGAGACCAAACTCGAGCTTCATGAATACTAAACAAGCCAGCACTCTGCTGACCAAACTACATGAGTGCCCATCGCCCAATCTTTAAGGAGTTAGCATGCTGGAGGCTAAGCAGTTAGGTGGTTCCTCCACCCTCCCCACCCCCACCCCCAATCTTTAAGGAGTTAGCAGCTGGAAGCTTAGAAGTGGGGTAGTTCCTCAGGGGTACAAAGGGAGGGAGGGGAATTTCAAAGACAAAACTGGAAGAGCAGGTCAAACTGGGTGCCATGCTATCGGGCAAGTTAGGACCTGGAGCTGAGGTGTGTGTGTGCGCGTGTGTGTGTGTGTGTGTGTGTGTGTGTGTGTGTGTGTGTGTGCGCGCGTGTGTGTGTCAGAGTGAGCAGGGTACCCAGTGGGAGGGAGGGATTCCGAAGGCAGGCAGGGGCAGATGGGGGCAGTTCATTTGTCTTGGTCAAGACTCTTGAAGCCATTAGACCGTCCATCTGTCCCCACACTTTCAATTTTGCCTGTGATCTTGGGATTCAATTCCCCAAAGACATTCCCCGTGATAAAGAAAACAAGTGAACTGTTAAAACAACATTTTCTTCCTCAAGCCAGTCACCTCCAATTTGCTTTCTGTAGCCATTTTGTGTGTGTGTGTGTGTGTGTGTGTAGCCATTTTTTTTTTAATCCTGCTCTGCAAACCTGATCACGGTCAGCCCTTCCTCACATCTGGGAGAAAATCTCAACTCTTCTCTTCACTCAGGTGTCTTTAAATAAGCTCCGCCTATCTCTGTGGCTCCACCCTCTTCTGTCCTCTCCCTCTCCCTAACCTAAGAGATGCAATTTCTGTTAGAGCAGTTTCTCACAGAGGCGCTGTTCCGGTCAGATCACTTGTTTGTTGAGGGAGGCTTTCTGTGTATCAAGGGTGTTTCCTGCCTTACTGGTCCCAACTACTAGCTGCCATTAACAGCACTGCAGCTGTGACAATCAAAGGTTTTTTTAGACTCCAAAATCTTTCCTAGGGTTCAAAATTGTCCTTGGTTAACCACCACTGAGGTAGTGAGTGCTATTCCATATCTTCTCTTTTCTCCCCCCCCATTCCCCTTCCTCTGTGGAGTGTGCTACAACTTGCATTCAAGAGTGTGTGTGTGTGTGTGTGTGTGTGTGTGTGTGTAGGTTAAAGGTCAAGCTTGGATATGGTTCCTTGCCTTCTTCATTGTTTGCAACAGGATCCCTTGTTCACTATTAATGTGTGCCAAGCTAGCTGACTGGAAATCTTCCAGGAATTCCAGGAATTTGTTTTGCTTTCACAGATGGATGGGTAACCCTGCAACTGCTTTACCTGAGTTCAAGCCTTTGATTTATCTACTGTAGCCATCTCTTTAGCCAACCCCCCTTTTTTTTACAGAATGATTCTTCTCAGGGTGGTGAACCATGCAAACATCGTCTCCACTCAGTCCTCTGTGACTCTGTGGAGGTGGCAAGGTAGCTATCATGGGAACATAACACGTTGCCTAATTGCTTCCTATTCCGCACTATTCTAACAAATTACTTGTTCCAGGTTAAGACAGAGAGACCAGACCCTCACACGGTCTGGGGTTGGTGTTCCCTTCTTACATGCGATTCTCTGTGCTGGCCTAGAGTGTTGACAGTATATATGCACATTCTAAAAACTTTATGGTTTTGGATTTTGCATAGTATTAAACTAGTTTAAAAATGATGTCTAAAGGTTGGCGGGATGGCTTAGCAGGTAAAGGTGCTTGCTGCCAACTCGAGTAGTATCCTAGGATCCCACATGGTGGAAGGAGAGAACCAATTCCTGCAGGCTGTCCTCTGACCTCTACAAGAGCACACATGCACTTCATGCACACGTGCGAGTGAGCGCGCACACACACACCACAGAGTAAAAAAAGTAACATTTAAAAAACAATTAATTTTTTTCTTTCTTTCTTTCTTTTTTTTTTTGGTTTTACGAGATAGGGTTTCTCTGTATTGTTTTGGAGGCTGTCGGTCCAGCCCAGCCTCGAACTCACAAAGATCCGCCTGCCTCTGCCTCCCGAGTGCTGGGATTAAAGGCGTGCGCCACCACCGCCTGGCCTAATTAATTTTTTTCAATAGTTTCAATGCAATGCCTTCGATATGCAGGTTTAATTGTGTGTGTGTGTGTGTGTGTGTGTGTGTGTGTGTGTGTGTTCGTGCACCCATGGGTACAGGGTACATTTGGAGATCCAGTTGTCAACCTCAAGTGCTGTTCCTCAGGTGCTGCCAACCTTGTTTTGTTGAGAACGGTGTCTTCACTTTCTGAACTAACCAGGTGTACCAGGCTGGCTGGCCAGTGGCCCTGCGTCTGCCTCTCCTCCCTCACTATTGCTGGACTTACAACAAGCCCGGCCACCCGCAACTTTTAGATGTGGGTGCTGAGGACTAAACTCGGGTCCTCAGGCTTGTTGGGCAAGCACTCTTCTGACTGAGTTAATCTCTCCAGTTGCCAAACCTGCTGTTTTATACTTGGCTTACGAACGTTGCTTCTACTTATTCAACCTGGTGTTTATTTCATCTTATCATGGAGCCCAGGATGGCTTCAAACTCATCATGATACTAAGGCTGCACTTGAACTCCCGATCTTCCTGCCTCCACCTCCCAACTGCTGGGATTTCAAGTGTTTGCCAATACATTTGCTTCAATGTTAGAATGCAGTTATGGATTATTTGTATGTATCTACAATGGAAAATTTTGTATAACATGTAAATTTTATAGGCATTTTAATGTTATCCATATTTATAGAGTTATGCACCATTTGCATTTGATGATATCATCAGGTAAGCATGGGGTGTATACATATATATATATATGTATATATTCCTTAAAATTCACAGAACCACATAGTTACTTGACAATAAGTCTGTACTTCATTTAGTTATTTAGGACCAACCATGACTTAAAATCTATTCTTATGGCTGGAAACATAGCTCAGTGGTTAAGAGCAATTGCTACTCATCCAGAAGACCCAGGTTCAGTTCCCAGCACCCATGTCCAGCAGCTCATTGCCTTCTGTAACTCCAGCTCCAGGGGATCCAGGTCTCTGCAGGCCTACCTGTACTCTGTAGGCTCACACACACCTACCTGCACACAGACACAACTGTATGTACAGAACTAACAGATAATGATACAAATGGAATCTCAGAAAGTTATTCTGTTTAGGAAGCTTATTATCTACCATTGATAATTGTGAAGCGTATTCTTGAACATTGGAGTTCTAAGTGGTGTATGGTTTGCCAATGCCGCCATCTTCTGGATACCATTACACACTGCACCATCCAAAGAAGACTAGAGTTCTTCAGGAAGACTATGAGAATTTCACTTTCTTTTGACAAAGGCCTGGATACTCTTTTCCTATTTGCCCCATTAAATTATCGACTAATTCATACCATTCCAGCCACCTGCTGGAGTGAGGATGGTGTGGCACCATCACAGCCTAAGCTCTCTTCACTTCCCCCTCTGGATTCGTGTTCTCCTTTCCCTGTTCTGCTTCATGTCTTTGGAACATACCCTCACCTTTAGGACGTGCATCAAGAAGCCCCCTGGACTTTAGCCCCCAGGTAGCAGGGCAATGGGAAGCATTTAAAACAAGATCAAAGGGAGAGGAGGGAACCGACCTAGCATATCCATTCCGTTAGCATCATTCCTACGAGGAATGAAGGTCCTTACTAAAAGACCTTTACTAAAATCGTCTTTAGTAAAATAGCTTGTTCTCTAGAAAAGTGGTAATGACTTCCTACTTACATGGCTAAGAGCCAAATGTGACAACAGTCCCGTGTGGATGAGAAATGCCCCCATAGACTTCTGTAGCTGAGCATATGGTTCCCAGCTGGTGGTGCTGTTTGGGGTGGGCTATGAACTCTTTATGATTTATATATATCTTTACTGGAGGACATGTGTCACTGCGGGAAGGCTTTGACGAGGTGTAGCCTTTCCCCACTTCCTGCTCTGTCTCTAAGCTTCCTGCACCTTCTGTCATGACCTCCTTCCCCGCGGTCTTCACCCCCCCCCCCCGAACCCGAAGCCAAAATAACTCTGACTCCTTAAGCTGCTTCTGGTCCTGAGGTTTTATTGCAGCAACAAACAGAAAAGTAGCGGATGCAAGTACCTGCCTGTGAAGGTTAGAGTACTGCCCCTTATGACCACCTTTTATAATGACCCTTCTATTAAACGTTCCTTAAGCCCATTGTGACAAAGTGCCCAGAAGTGACAGAAGGGAGAACGGTTTATTTTGGCTTGCAGATTTGGGGGATGCGGTTCACTGTGGTGAGGAAGGCTCTGCCCATGGCAGTGGGAAAGCTTGGTTACATCTTGGTCAAATCGCAAGCATCAGTCTGGACTAGACACACCAGTCTAGACTGAGAGGTGGGTATAGGCTTCAGGGGCTGCCCCTAGTGACCTCCACCTGATAGTCATGCCCCCCCTATCCAGAAGTTCTCATAACTTATCAGAACAGTACGAGTAACAGCTGGGGACCAAGTGTTCACGCACACAAGCTTGTGGAAGACAGGTCACATTCAGATCCCCACACCGACCACAGTGATGGCACTGATGACAACTGGTATCTCACAGTGCTACAGTTTGGTTAGAGTGTCCCTGACAGGCCGCTGTGCTGAAGGTTTGGGCCCCAGGGTTGTGCTGTTGGAAGGAGATAGAACCTTGAAGAGAAGGGACCTAATGTTGTGATTTAAGAGAAAGACGCCATGCAACAGGGTTCAAGCAGAGGGGATTTTTATTAGGGAAAGGGGAGGGGGGGGAGACCGACCTCTGGGGACAGGAGCAGCAGGAGAGAGGAAAGAGAAGCAGGGGGGAGGAGAGGGAGAGAGGAAGAGGGAGAGAGGAAGAGGGAGAGAGGAAGAGGGAGAGAGGAAGAGGGAGAGAGGGAGCGGGAGCTGGAGAGGAGGTGGGGAGGGCCCCTTTAAAAAGAAACAGTAAATGAGCACAGGTGGTGCTCTTAGTGGCTGCAGCTGAGAGTGTATCCCGTCAGAATCCTAGGGACAGGGCAGTAGAGATTCCTGAATACTAACACCTAGGGGAAGCAAGTGAAATCACAGGGACTATCCTAGATGGAGACTGACCTGGCTAGTTGTATGTCAACTCTACACAAGCTGACATCATCAGAGAGGAGGGAGCCTCGATTGAGAAAATGCCTCCATGAGGGCAAGCCTGCAGGGCATTTTCTTAATTAGTGATTGACAGGGGAGGGCCCAGCCCATGGTAGGTGGTGCCATCCTGGGGCTGGTGGTTCTGGGTTCTTTAAGAAAGCGAACTGAGCGAGTCAGGGGGAGCAAAGCCGGTAAGCAGCACCCTCCATGGCCTCTGCCTGGGCTCCTGCCTCCAGGTTCCTGCCCTGCTTGAGTTCCTGTCCTCAGTGCTCTTGATGATGAACTTGTCATATGGAACTGTGAGTGACATAAACCATTTCCTCCCCAAGTTGTTTGATCATGGAGTTTCATCACAGCACTGGTAACCCTCGCTAAGATGGGTTATTAGGATCCTGTCCTTTCTCCTCTGTCCTTGCTCTCTGACAGACCTTGCCACAGGTCCAAAGGCAGCACAGCCAAGCAGTAACTGAGCCGAAACCCCAGAAACTCGGAACCAAAAATAAGCCTTTCTTCTCTATGGTTGACTTTTCTCAAGCATTTTGTCATAGTGATGGGAAGCTGCCTAACAAGCTTGCTATAAGCTCATTAAACGTCTCTAGTACCAAATAATGGCTGAGAAAAGAGATTAAAATAAAAGTGGTTAGAACAAAATATGGCTGTGATGGGAGGCAGAGATGACCTGTACTGAAACAGTTTCTGAATAGAGGTCCCCACTGAAGACACGTGCTCAGATTCCTTGGGTGTTAAGAGAAGCTTTTTCCTTGCTAGCCGCTTTGGTTTATCCCCTGCCAGCCGCCTGGGCTCTGCTGCATTGTAGTCCCCAAATAAACACACAGGAGGCTATAATAATTATGAAGCTGTTGGCCTTGCTTGTTTTTTATTGGCTAGCTCTGACTTAAGTATTTACCCCATAATTGTTAATCTAAGTATTTCTCTTACCTGAGACGTTCCGGGCTTCCTACCCCATGGCGGTTACATCTTGAATTTTCGTGTTTCTCCTTCCCAGAATCCTCCTGGACTCCTAGTCCCTCCTATCTAGATTCCTATAGGCTCAACAGTACTTTATTGACAAATAACAGGCAAATAACAGGACTTCCCCAACACTTGGGCCTTTTTTTTTTTCTTAGAAATGTGTGTGGATTAAATGTTCTAGAATTATTATTTTAAAAAATCCAGATCATGTTTATTTCTGAATGACAGATAAGCACATAGAATTATGCATATGAATGGAAGGCCGTGTGATTTTACTTTTTATACTTTTTTGAAACAGGGTCTCATGTAGCCCTTGAACTTACTCTGTAGCTGACATATGGATGACTTTTCAGCCTTAAAAAATGCTTTTTAGACTTGGTTTATTTTGTGCATATCTGTGTTTTGCCTGAGTGTACACATACGCACCAGTGTGTTCTTTTTGTCCTGGGAAGTCAGAAGAAGGTGTCAGATCCCTTGGAACTGAAGTTGTGGATGGTTGTGAGCCTCAGTATGGGCGATGGGAACTGAACCTGGGTCCTCTGCAAGAGTCACAGCACTCTCAACACAAGTGCTGAGCCATCTCTCCAGCCCCCTGAAACTCCTTCTTAAGTTATTATTTTATTGCTTTATGTGTATGAGTGTTTTGCCCATGCCTGAGGAGGCTGGAAGGCAGTGCTGGATTCCCTGGAAATGAAGTTGCAGATGTTAACTGCCATGTGGATGCCTGCAGCTGAACTTTGGGCCCCCAGGAGAGCCGATAGCTCTCTTAATTGCTGGGCTATCTCTCCAGGCCCCTTCCTTTCCTCCCTTTTTCTTTTCTTTTTTTTTTTTTTTAAATGTATACATCCGTACTTCACTTTTTTAATTGTTGTTGAGTATCGTGAACAATGACGTAATGCATGTGGTGTGCCCTGACAAACTGATTTCATTTCTTTTGGATATAGTAGCGGGATTGCTGGATCATGTGGTCATTCTGTTTTCCCCTTTGGGAACCCCCATGCTGCTTTCCACAATAGGTACAGGCACTCTTACCCGAAGAGTTTGAGAATCCCTTTGACCCCACGCCTTACCGGCTCTTGTTATCACCCCTTTGACATAGCTGTTCTTTCTGGGCTTGTGGCAGGGACAGAGTGGCCGCTTGTGCTGAGAAAGCTGACCTTTCCCATGTGCCAGCCGGTCTCCAGAGCGTAACTAGAAGCATAACAAAACTTTGCACCTCTGCCTTGCTTTTGTATTTGTTTCCTCTGCCTTAAACTTGGGAGCATTCCTGCTCAACTCTAGAGTTAATCATATAGGTAGTGTTCGTCCTGTAGTCCTCTGCTTCAAGGGTCAATGCACTGAGAGGAAAGCGGGGGGGGGGGGGGCACTGAAGACTATCTGGAACATTCCAAGCATCCTGCCCCAGAATTCCTGAGAGGGACACCTAGAGTCTACATCTGTGCCCTTGCACCTCTCAGGAACAGGATTCTCACGGGCAGCTCACTCACCCCGTGTCCGTATTGTCCACTGAAACTGCAGCTGCCTTGTCATGGGAACTGACCTGTGCCTGCCTCCCAGGATGACTGGTCAGATGGAAAGCCAACACACAAGGCAAATGGAGATTGCACCCTCAGTGCCAGCAACTTCCTCAGCACCGAAAGGAGCCCCCCCTTCCAGCAGCTATGCTCACACCCATGAGACTGGGTATGTCCCCTCCCCCACCTTTGGTTACTTTTTTTTTCTTGCCCCAAACAAGCTCAAGCTATTCCAGCTGCCCAGGAGGCAACCCTTGGACCTGTTCTCTTCCTGTGGCTACAGTGAATTTCTTGTTGGTTTTTGAGGTAGGAACTGATGTAGCGGAGCCTGGCCTGGAGATCATTTATGAAGCTGAGGACGGCCTTGAACTTCCGATATTTCTGCCTCCACCTCCCCATTGCAGGGCCCCACAGGCACAAGTGCATGGCCTGCCCTGTTTATACAGTGCTAAGAAGGAACCCGAGGTCTGTGCCTGTTACACCAGCATCTGTCAGGAGAACTAGATCTCTAGCTGAGGCCTTATATCCCCGACAGGCAGATAGGAAGAGGGGCCACAAATAGATGAAAAAAAAGATGGGGGTCTCCAGTTCCG
The DNA here is from genome assembly GCF_017639785.1 of Mesocricetus auratus. Lineage (NCBI taxonomy): Eukaryota > Metazoa > Chordata > Mammalia > Rodentia > Cricetidae > Mesocricetus > Mesocricetus auratus. The sequence continues at coordinate 5,129,767 of NW_024429187.1, read as the reverse complement.
TTGCATGCCTCTGACCTGAGATAAAGATAAAGATCTAAAGGTCTGGGGGGGTTTCTCTCCCGTCACCAGGATGGGAGATCCGAGGACTTGAAATGAATACCTGTTTTATCATGAGGCAGAGGCCCAGGTGGACTTCTGTGGTTCAGATGATCGTCCCTCAAAGGCATATGTGTTTTAAAGTGTCTTGGCTCCTGGCAATGGTTTTGGACAATGGTGGACCCCGTGGGAGAAAGGTCATTAGGTCACTGGGGGCATGCTCTCGAGGAAGACTGTGGGAGCCCGTCACTTCCTGCCTCACACGATGACTGGCTTCCACTGCCACCACCTTCCCACATAATGTGCCTGGTTGAGTGAAAGGGGGAGCACATGACTGCTCCAGTGTATCCTGAAGAGAATGCCAGCGAGAGAACAGCCAGACATTTGGAAGAGTCCAGACTGGACCTGGTCACCATGGAGGGGGGTGGAGAGGAAGAGGACACAGAGAGAGAGAGAGACAGAGAGAGAGACAGAGAGAGAGACAGAGAGAGAGACAGAGAGAGAGACAGAGAGAGAGAGACAGAGAGAGAGAGACAGAGAGAGAGAGACAGAGAGAGACAGAGAGAGAGAGAGAGACACAGAGAGAGACAGAGAGAGAGACAGAGAGAGAGACAGAGAGAGACAGAGAGACAGAGAGAGAGACAGAGAGACAGAGAGAGAGACAGAGACAGAGAGAGACAGAGACAGAGAGACAGAGAGAGAGACAGAGAGACAGAGAGAGAGAGACAGAGACAGAGAGAGACAGAGACAGAGACAGAGAGACAGAGAGAAGGCAAGCAGTAGAGGAGCATAGGACCAAGAGAGCTCAGAACCAATAGACCACATGACTGAAATGGCAGGCGGCTTGGATAGGAAGGAGAAGGCAGGGGAAGGGAATGGGCTGGAGAGGTTTAGAGTAGGGTTGGGGGGAGAAGGGCAGGTACTGAGGGAGCCTTGTCCCAGGTTTCTTTTGGACCTGAGATTTGGAGGCCCCAAACAGTAGGACACTCAATTCTGCACTGAATCTCCAAAACTATGATTCAAAATACACTTTCTCTTTTGAATTTTAATAGTATTTATTTTTCTCTTTATTATTTTCGTTTCTGTGTATGTATGTGAGCCTACATGAGTACATATGCCAAAGAGGGCATTCACTCTCCCAGAACTGGAGTCATGGGCAGTTTTGAGCCACTATGTAGGTGCTGGGAATTGAACTTAGGTCTTCTGCAAGAGCAGCAGCTCATGTCCTTAAGCATTGACCAATCTCTCCAGCACCCCCCCACTCTCCCCCCACTCTCTTTTTATTGTTAGTTTTCTTTAGTGTACAAATAATGCTTCTTTTGGAGGACTTTTGTTTTCTTTTTGAGGGAGGGTCTCAGATAGTCCAGGCTATCCCAAGTCTTACTGTGTAGCCACAGTTGGCAAACCCTTGGTCCTCACATGCCATCTCTCTTGTTGTGGTGTTACAGACATGTGCCACTATTCCGTATTTCATTATAGTATCTTCATACCTATATATCATATATACCTTAATCATGGTTTTCTTTTGTTTTGTTTTGTTTTTATGAGACAGGGTTTCTCTGTATTGTTTCAGAGGCTATCGGTCCAGCCCGGCCTCGAACTCACAGAGATCCGCCTGCCTCTGCCTCCCGAGTGCTGGGATTAAAGGCGTGCGCCACCACCGCTCGGCTCATGGTTCTTATATATGATTGTGATATAAATGATATATATCTAGACCCTGCATTTGTTTCAGGTATTTTAGTATAGGATACATATATATATAGTATTTTCATACCTATATATCATACATACCTTAATCATGGTTCTTATATATGATTGTGATATAAATGATATATATCTAGACCCTGCATTTGTTTCAGGTATTTTAGTATAGGATACATATATATATATATATATAGTATTTTCATACCTATATATCATACATACCTTAATCATGGTTCTTATATATGATTGTGATATAAATGATATATATCTAGACCCTGCATTTGTTTCAGGTATTTTACTATAGGATACTATATATAGTATTTTCATCCCTATATATTATACATACTTTAACATGGTTCTTATATATGTTTATATATCTAGACCCTGCATTTGCTTCAGGTATTTTACTATAGGATACATATAGGCTAGATGCCCATACAGAAACCTATTGGTAAAACCTTTCAAACCAGCGTTAATAATGTCTGAAATATGTCTTCACTAGACAATCCAGAAGTACTGTGTTCAGCCATGCGTGTGAAGGGAGAGTCTGTGACATGCTTGATAAGTTAAGCAGTGTATGGTAAATACTCGCTGCCAGTACTGAGAACCTTGAAGGTCTCTCGGCACTGCCAGTCTTTAGAGTTTATTGAAGGAACAAGATCATGAACGTTTGCTTTCCCTGTTAAACTTTTCCTAACGTGTGACTTCCAGTTCTTAAAAATTCTTTGTTTGAGGTCTGTCCACAGATGGTTTTATTGCTTGTTGGCACAGAGACTTCAAAGCCAAAGGCAAACCGGCTTCCTCAGGAGTGCATGTTTCCTCCTTCAGGTCTGTTAGCTGGTGGAATGACAGCAGGTGTTGCTGAAGGGATCTCTTCAAGGAAAGACTCGTGTCTCTGCTAGTCGAGCCCTTAGACATGGGTTATCTGACTTGAGAAAAGTCATGCTCCCTCCCACAACCTCTGATAGTTTGTGGGGAGAAAGTGTGAGACAGAAAGGGAATCTTGGACTGGATTTAGGATTCCATGGGCTCAGTCAGACTCTGAGAACAACTGGTGTGACTATGAGTCACTTCATTTTGCATCAGTGTGCCGACTAGCTGTAGGTCAACCTGACCCAAGCTAGAGTCATTAGAGAGGAAGGAGCCTCGGTTGAGAAAATGCCTTCATAAGATCAGGCTGTGGGCAAACCTGTGGGCCATTTTCTTAATTAGTGACTGATGAGGGATGCCGGAGCCCATTGTGGGTGGTGCCATCCCTGGGCTGGTGGTCCTGGGTTCTATAAGAAAGCAGGCTGAGCAAGCCATGAGGAGCAAGCCAGTAAGATGCTCCCTTCCATGGCCTCTGCATCAGTTCCTGCCTCCAGGTTCCTGCCCTGTTGGAGTTCCTGTTTTGACTTCCTTCGATGCAGAGGTATAAGTAAAAAAAAAAAAAAACCTTGTCTTTCCTACTTGATTTTGTTTATTTATTTTTTAATCACAGCAATAGTAATTCTAACTAAGACAAGTTGGTACCAGGATAGTGGATATTGCTGTAACAGACCTGATCGTGTTGTTTGGGGGAGGATTATGGAAGGATTTTGGAACTTTGGCCTAGAAAAGTCCTGTGTATTGGGAGCTCAGTGAACTGTTCTGTACAAGCTTGGGAGGTAAGAATGTTGAGAGCAGTGTACAGGATGGAGGCCTGGCTTGTGAAGTTTCAGAAGGAAACCAAGACTCTACTGGGCCATTTGTGTGAAGAATCTGTGGTAGTCTGGACAGCTGGAGCTGAAGAATCAGGTCTGATTAACAAGAGACCATGACTGCTGAAGTAAAATCTTCACTTGGCTGGGACAATGGATGCTGGTCAGCTGGGGCTGAAGAACCAGCTATGATGAAGAAGAGACCATCCCCAAGGAGGAATCTTCTGGCAAGTGGTTCCTCAGGGTCAGCACACAGAAGTTGTGTTCCAGGGGTGATCAATGCTGTGCTGCCTTGCACAGGCAGCTGAACTTGGTAGTTTAAAAGTCACCCAGGTGATACTGGTTTTGGCGGCAGGAGGGGGGTCAGGGAGAGCAGCTGAGGTGAGAGGCCAGGCGAGGCCATGGATGAATGTGCACTCACAGCAGTAATTGATGGCCCAGGGTAAAAGATTCAGAGAAGGTGAGGTTTGGCACCATGAGAAGAGCCCAGGAGAGGCTATTGGTGAAGGTGCAGCCCAGTTACAGCAAGAGACCCTGGCATTTTGAAGATGGCAGTTCCATGAGATGACCACCAAGGACGGCATCGTTGGTGGAGTGGAGCTGCCTTGAGTTTAGAAGATGAGCTGTGTGGGCTGCAGAGGGCAGCGTTGGGGAAGAGACCCAAGCCCTCTGGAGGAGCCCAGAGGGTCCTGAGTGAACCCCAGACATTGGGCATTGAGTTATCTCCACTGGTGGAGCTAGGTTTTGCTTTGTTCAGACTGTGACTGTGCCCTGTTCTTCCCTCTTGAAGTAAGAAAGTACTTGATTTATCTGGATAGATTTATTTATTGATTGTGTAAACAATGTTGTGCCTTCATGCCTGAAGAGGGGGCCAGATCTTATTACAGATGATTGTGAGCCACCATGTGGGTGCTGGGTATTGAACTCAGGACCTCTGGAAGAACAGTCAGTGCTCTTAACCACTCAGTCATCTCTCCAGCCCTGAGACTAGATATTCTTTTTTTTTTTTTTTGGTGTTTTTTGAGACAGGGTTTCTCTATTGTTTTAGAGGCTGTCCTGGAGCTTGCTCTGTAGACCAGGCTGGCCTCGAACTCACAGAGATCCGACTGCCTCTGCTTCCCGAGTGCTGGGATTAAAGGCGTGCGCCACCACCGCCCAGCAAAGATACAACTTTTAAAGTGTTTGGATTCATAAGCCTGTGGGACTTTTTAAATTTGTAAAAATGTTTTATATTGTGATATATTTATTATTGTGTAATCTTGGGATGGACAAGAAAGGGAAAGTTGTGGCTTAACAGTGATATGTTTATGTATTAACTTGACAAGGGGTCAGCTATTCTGGCTAATTTTGTGTCAATTTGACACAAACTAGAGTTATTAGAGAAGAGGGCACCTCAACTGAAAAAAAATGCTTTTCCTGAGATCTGGCTGTACATTTTGGAAATTGATATGATGGTTCCTCAGAAAATCGGGAATCAATCTACCTCAACACCCAGCTATATCAATCTTGGGCACATACCCTAAGAATACTCAATCATACCACAAGGACACTTTCTCAACTATGTTCATAGCAGCATTATTTGTAATAGTCAGAACCTGGAAACAACCTATATGCCTCTCAACCAAAGAATGGATAAAGAAAATGTGGTACATTTACTCAATGGAGTATTACTTAGCAATAAAAAAACAATGGCATCATGTAATTTGCAGACAAATGGATGGAACTAGAAACAATCACCCTGAGTGAGGTAACTCAGACCCAGAAAGACAAACATGTTATGTACTCACTCATAAATGGATATTAGCTGTAGGGTAAAGGATAACCATGTTACAATCCACAGCCCCAGAGAGGCTAAGTAACAAGGAGGTCCCAAGGAGGGATAAATGGATTTCTCTGGGAAGGGGAAATAGAAGAAATCTCTTGGATAAACTGGGGGTGGAGGGTGATGGGAACATGAGGGATTGGGTTGGGTGGGTTGGGGTCAGGATGAATAGAGAGAGTAATGAAAGAGATGTCTTGATAGGGAGTGGCATTTTGGGGTCAGGAAGAAAATCTGGTGCCAGTGAAACTCCCAGGAATCCACAGGGATGACCCCAGCTAAGACTCCTGGGTGAAGTGAGAACCCACAAAAGTATAAAAATGAATTTATTAAGGGGTGCAATGAAAAGACAAACTCATGGATACAGAGTAAAGCAGACACTACCACTGATCTCATTGCTTTCATCCAGTTATTCTGCCCAGGGGTCAAGAGCACCAACTGCCGCCAACCACGACACCTCTCCACTGCTTGGTATCTGATCACACCAAACATGAGAGTGAGAGAGCAAGAGAGACCTCCCCTCCAGCTTATCAGTTATGTAGCAGGCAAGACCATCCCTAGGACTGACTGGTATCCCAAGGCTGTATGCTGAGTGAGTTCCTACAACCCTTCCCTCTTTAGTCTAAATAAGAGGGTTCTAAACCTAGTACAAATCTATATAAAATAAGAAAAGTTATCAAGTATTTTCCAGGAGAAAGAAATGATAACAAAAATGGAATTACAACAAACAAGAGCAACATCAAGCAAGAAACATATACTAAATGTCCAGACTATAGTTAATTGGCAAATATCAGAAATTATTCCATTAGCTGTCCTATTCTGAAGAGTCTAAGTGTTGTACCTAATATGCTTTAGCTAAGATATGAAAGGATACTAACTGTGACTATCTAGTCTTCAACCACATGAAAGACCTGAGAAGGAAAATTATATTATCTGAATAAGTAGGAAGTGTAAACAAGCAACTTCCAAAAGGTGCAAGACATGATAGAAACATCTGGCTACCTGGAGAGTCACCCAAAGTCTCTTTGCAATGTTGGGGCAACCAACTTTGGTTATAGGCCTAGAATATCTGACAGACCAATTTCAGAAGCAGGAAAATTAGAAAGACTTTCTTACCCTGTCTTGGCAAGGTTGAGCAGTCGCTTTTCTTTGTATCCTGCTTGACCAGACTGGACTGCATGCTTACTGTCAGAGGTTGAGGTAAGGCTTTGCCTGATAGGCCAGTTTTACAAAGAAGAGAACAAACTCCATATGGAGTATCTCTGGTGCCCATTGTTCTCTTGGGAATAGCTCTGTGCTGCCAGGAGCAGTTGTGTCTCATGTCAACAGGATTCTAAATTATTAAAACATTTAAATGCCATCCATATTCTATAGGCCTTTGAAGTATTTGAAGATTACCTATCTGTGCCAAGTACATTCTGTGCATCTAACTAACACAAGTATGACAAACCTGTAATTCTTTATAATCTATGTAGCTGAAAGACTAGAGCTTCACATTATAAGAATAAACATCATTAAACACATGTGCAGCATGACCTTGAAATTGTAACAATATATAAAATATCTTAATCAGAGGTAGAAATGTATAGTGCAATATGACAAAAATATCCTTAATTTGTGTCAATATACAGACTATCTTAAGCAGAAGTAGAAACACACATACAGTATAAGAATAATTTTACATTTATGTACAAAAACGTAAATAGAAATAGGAACATAAATAATATGACAAACATAATTTTGAATTTGTATCAATATGCAAATTATCTTAGACAGGAATGTAAAAATAATTTTTACATATGTGTCAATATACAAGAATCTATACCAATGTAAGTTGTCTAAAACTAATAGTTGCTAAAATAGTTTACAAGCAGATACACTAATCTACTTTATTATCCTATCTTATCTATTTCCCTTTTTTTTTCAAAAGAGATTCCTTTGTCTAAACTTCATTGTTCCATCTCCAGCCCTATTGAAACTTATTACCAACCCCCTAGCAGATGACAATTACCCATAACTCTGAGAAAACAAAATCTGTTGGGAGAGGGGCATCCTTTTCTTAGAATTGCTTCCTGCTTCTAGGCGGTGACAGTATCTCTATGGGATCCTGTGAAAAACTAAAGCAATGGTTAAGTCCCAAGAGGACTTGGCTGTGACATTTGTAGCCAGTCTCTGAGTAGTGGGTAAGGCTTATCTGAAGTTCTAGTCTGAAGGTCTGGCTAGAGTGGTGTAAGAAGATGGACCATCTCAGCTAGCCAATTTGGGATTGTCATGAGCAGTTTATAGTCCAATGCTGATCTTTGAATGGTGTTTATCAACTCGATGACATCTTTATGAACTAGGTGGAATCGTTGTGGGGCCCCATTTTCCTTCTGGAGACTTCAGAGATTGCTATTAGGAAAATTTATTGTTCACTGTGGAAAACTTAAAGATTATTAATATCAAAATGGGAAGTTTAAATTTTCGATAGATATTTATCCAGAGAAAGGTACCAAAGAGACGAAAATAAGTATGGGGAGAGATAGAATTTTGTAGAGATAGCAGAGTTTTGACAATAGTTCCTGGATATTTGGTTATCTTCTGTTCCACACCAGGCGCGATTCTGATATGAGACAGAAATTCTGAATTTTTCTTTTAACAACATGCTTGAATTTAGAGAAGGCGAGAGCCACACTCCAATTTCCAAGCCAGCTTTGAGTTTTAATTGAGTCAGGACTACAACTTTTTTGAGAAGTAAAGAGATATAGATGTTTAGGTAGTGAGATTTTGCCCTGCAGAGAAAATTGGTACCTAGCAATAAAGGAGAGGGTGCCTGAACTGGCCATCTCCTGTAATCAGATTGGTGACTATCTTAATTGCAACCAGAGAGCCTTCATCCTGTACTAATGGAAATAGATACAGAGATCTACAGCCAAGTACTGGAACAAACTCAGGAATCCTGTTGAAGAGAAGGAAGAAGGACTGTATGAGCCAGGTGTGTGTGGGCGGATAGGTCAAGGTCATCCCAAGGGAACCCACAGAAACAACTAACCCGGACTCATAGCAGCTCACAGACTCTGGACATGTAGGAAGCCTGCATGGGACCAACCTAAGCTCTCTACACACGTGTGACAGTTGTGTAGCATGGTCTATCTGCGGGACTTTTAGCAGTGGGGGCAGGGCTGACTTTTGGGAACCTATTCCTCTTACTGGGTTGCTTCTCTCAGTCTTAATACAAAGGGAGGAATTTAGTCCTACCTTAACTTAATATGCCATGCTTTGTTGACACCCATGGGAGGCCTTCCCCCTTTCAGAAAAGAAACAGAGGCCAGGCGTTGGTGGCGCATGCCTTTAATCCCAGCACTAGGGAGGCAGAGGTAGGCAGATCTCTGTGAGTTCGAGGCCAGCCTGGTCTACAGAGCGAGTTCCAGGACAGCCTCTAAAACAATACAGAGAAACCCTGTCTCGACCCCCCCCCCCAAAAAAAAAGAAAAGGAAGGGAGGCAGAGGGGAGGTAGGGGGAGAGAGAACAAGAGGAGAGGAGGGAGGGGAAACTGTGGTCAGGATGCAAAATAAATGAAAAAAGAAACTAATAAATGAAAAGGAAAAGTCTGACTGTAGGGAAACCTGTCAGGGCATTTCCTTAATTAGTGATTGATGGGGCCCAGCCCTTTGTGGGTGGTGCCATCCCTGGGCTGCTGGTCCTGGGTTCTATAAGAAAGCAGGTTGAGCAAGCCATGGGGAGCAAGCCAGTAAGCAGCATCCTCTATGGCTTCTGCATCAGCTCCTGCCTCCCGGTTCCTGCCCTGGGTTAGTCCTGCCCTCACTGCTTTTTGATGAACTGTCACATGGAACTGAGAGTGAGATAAACCCTGTCCTCCCCAGGTTGCTTTTGATCATGGTGTCTCATCACGGCAGTAGTGACCCTAAGACAACTAGGTTTGTCATGGTCCCAGCCGGAATGTGCTTGGTGTTCTCTAGACCCTCTTTGTCTGCTGTCAGCGTGGCCGGAGGGAGGGCACGGCAGCAAGAGCCTCCGGAGACTGTGTGAGTGGGAGGGCGAGGCTGCCTGCACACCTCTCAGCGGACCCCGGAGCGGGGACTGCCCTGGCCATCCTCAAGCCCAGGCAATAGACCTCAACTTTAGCAAGCTCCCGTATTCCAAAGGCTCCTGACCTCTCCTGACCTCCTCTCGCCAATAGTAGCTCTGCTCTGTGCTTGCTGATACTCTGGTTGACACCTGGACCCCATCTTTCCCGATCCTCATTTTTCCAGAGGATAAGCCTCATGGGGTCACGACTGTACCCAGTAACTGTTAGCAAATGGGCATGTGAAAGGCAATCTGAAACTGATCTCTGTGGGGACACTGACCTGTGGGCACACACTGACAGCAGAGAAAGAAAAGGGACACAGTTGTACCGACCTCTTACGTTTGGCCATTAAGAGTTTTTATTTAATACGTTTAGGATAGAACATTGGGATAATGACCGTGATTTCACAGCATATGGAGTGTGTAATTTGATTGAGCAAGTGACCAACTCTGAATACTAAACCCAATTTCATAATCCTCTTTCTTTCACTCTAATATACATTCACAGCCAGCAACTGGTGGGATGGCGCCTGTGGAAGGAAGTTATTGCGACAGGTTTAGGAAAAACAGAGCCTAGAAAGACAAAGTTTTCTTGAGAACTGATCCATGCGACGATGACTTCAGCAGTGTTATTTCCAGTGTCCATTCCAATGGCTTCAGAGTGGGATTGGTGCAAGGGACAGTGGGTAACAGAATGTGGCTAGTGAATTTTAGCCATGAATGCCCCTCCCCCTGTTTCCTTTCCTCTCTCTCTAGTGCCTCAGAAAAGCCTTTTCCTCTTTCTGCCCTTCTTCGTCTTCCCCCTCCTCCCCTCCCTCCCCTCCTCCTCCCCTCCCTCCCCTCCTCCTCCCCTTCCTTCCCTTCCTCCTCCCCTTCCTCCCCCTCCTCCCCTCCCTCCCCTTCCTTCCCTTCCTCCTCCTCCTCCCCTCCCTCCCCCTCCTCCCCTTCCCCCTCCTCCCCTTCCTCCTCCTCCTTTCCTTCTTCCTCTTCTCCCCCTCCTTCTCTTCCCCCTCCTCCCCCTCCTCCCCTCCCTCCCCCTCCTTTGTGAGACAGGATCTAGCTTTGTAATTCAGGCTGGCTTGGAACGACCTCTCTTTCTCTCCTTTTCTTTTTCCAAGAAAGTGTTTCTCTGTGTAGCTTTAGAAACCTGTCCTGGAACTTGCTCCTTTCAAGAAGCTGAGTCACAAGCCTGGTGGTGCTGGCATATGCCTTTAATCTTAGTAGAGGCAGGCAGATCTCTGAATTTGAGGCCAGCCTGGTCTACAGAGTGAGTTCCAGGACAGCCAGAGCTACACAGAGAAACCCTGTCTTGAAAAAAAAAACAAAGAAAAAAACCCTGTGTCTTTCGTAAATTGCATGCAAATTTATTAACAAATTGTGAGTAAATATGGCTGATCTACACAATTTTAAGGTAATTTTTTTTATTGATTCTTTGGGAATTTCATATCTTGCACCCCAGTCCCTCATTTCTGAGTCCCTTCATATCTGCCCTTTACCCTTGAAGTGTCCCCCATCAAAATAAATTTAAAAAAATTCAAGCAAACAAACAAAAACCTACTTTGCTCCTCTGTTTTCCCGCCTCTCCAGCACCTCTTCATTCATCTTAGTTGTTATTTTGATTAAGATTAGAAATTAGAAAAAAAGGAGAATCAAAGTGTTGCAGGGGACAGGAACCGGGGGGACGGGAACTGAGACCAGCGCAATAGAGCACAAGCCATGGAGAGCATATTAATCATGTTTATTATAGCGAGACCAAAAGCGGGAGACAGACACGAGGAAAGAGGAGAGGAGAGAGTGAGGGAAGACGAGAAGAGAGGATGAGAGTAAGGTAAGAGTGAGATAAAAGAGCATAAGTGGGCTGGGTGTGTCCTTTAAAGGGGTCCTTTGCACATGCGCAGACTGGTTCTCATGGAGCCCTGGGCTGGCCAGAGTGCTGCCTGAGTGCATTCTGCCAGGTAACAGGGCAGGCCAGCGTACTGCCTGAACCTTCCATTAGTGGCATCGGGAGCTGTAGTGTGTCACACAGTGCACCCTTTTGTTCAAACAGCTTTACTTGCAAATGTTCATGGTAATGAGTTGTCAGGGCCTCTGGCTTCCGCTACACCGTCAACACTGGACCCACACCTAGCCTCCTCTAGGATAGCTTGCTGTTGTCCAGAGATCCTGCAATCTCCTGTGGCTATGGATCCACAGGACCAGTCCCTCCACGTGCTCCAGTAGCTCGTAGATTCAGGGGATGCTAGGATGCCTGGGAGGTAGCTGAGTTGGTCAGTCCAGGTCGCCATTGGAATTGTTCCCTTCAGGCTATGGTCAAAGCTTGCTCTCCTGTACTCATGGTGAGGGGTGAGGCCAGCTCACCTATGAGGGGGTGGGACCAGTTCTTGGCCAGCAAGGGGCAGGACCAGATGGCTCAGCCTGGCCCTGCAATTTCAGCAGGCATGATTTTGCCTGGCTCCAGGTGGTAACATGGGTCATGGACATCAACACAGATGGACCCAGGACCGTGGACCTCTGAAAGAGCAATCAGTATTCTTAACTGTAACTGTAAAGGTCTCAGAACCCTGTTAAGTCCCAAATGAACACGCAGGGTGCTATATTAATTATGAAGCTGTTGGCCATTTGTAATGGTTTCTTGTTGGCTAACTCTGACTTAATTTTTAACCCATAACTGCTAATTTGAGTATTTCCAGGTGGTCTCTTACCGGAAAAAGGGTCTGGACATCTCCTACATGGTGACTGACTCTGCCTCCCTTTCCCAGAATCCTCCTCAACTCCTAGTCCCACCTATCTTGCTTCTCTATTGGCCAATAGTGCTTTCTTTATCAACCAATAAGACAGACATATACACAGAAGGACGTCCCCCAATCACTTAACTGTTGAACCATTTTTATAGCTTTAGCTCTTTTTCTTTCTGAAGCAGTCTTATTCTACAGTCCAGGCAAAGCCAGCCTGGGTTATATGGTTACAGTAGGACTGGAGAACTATTAAGTGGGAAAATTATTTCCTTCTCACCAAGACAATGAAATCTCTAGTCTGGGTTGAGACCTCACATTCCAGTTGAGCTGGTCTATTGCCTGTATAGAGACTACCTCTCAGGAAGATGGGACCCTCTTGGGAAAATGTGTTCACCAGGTAGCATGCTAAAGGAATGGGAGGAATATTTATCCCTTTCATAAGATAATACATTTGTCCTTCCTAGAATTCCTGACCTCTGTGCAGTTGCTATAGCACCAACATGAGGCTCTGTTGGGTCTGCCCATCTTTCTAAATCCTGACTCAAAAGAGTATAACTTTTTCTTAAACAAACAAAACTCCCTCCCTTTTCTTATTGCAATGCTTGCCAAAGCCTGGGCATACTTTCCCAGACATTTTGGGCTTTCTTGTTCTTCCTCTAAGTTATATACCTCTCCACTATGTGACTGCTAACTATGGTATGGCTTTCTCTCTTCCTTTCCTCCTTCTGTCTTCTCTCAGAAGTTGAAGTATTGATTTGAGTCCATTCTCAAATTCTTCTACCATGAGACTAAGACCACCAAGAGGAGATCCTGATTTTCCCAGTAACAGTATATGACCCTGTGTCAAAAGGGCAAAACTGAACTAAACCAGGAGCCCCTTCCCCATTGGTTACCCAAACCCACATCCATGGTCCTGCATAAATCAGTTGAGCTGAGAGACTTGTAGATTCACAGCTGCAGCAGAAGTTCCCCCTCCATACCCATCCAAGCAGTAAAAATACAAAGCATTTGTTTTAGTCCCACAGGCCTTCAGAAGAGAAGAAATTCCTTTAGTATGTTTTGATTACAAAGTGATCTGAAATGATCTGGAATGTCAAGCTTTAGCTAATATCTTTAAATGGTAGCATGTCAAATATTCTAGCCCTGTAGGCAAAAAGATGGATGCCCCAATATTGCAGAGGAACCTTGGGTGACTGTCCAGGCAGCCAGCTGTCTCTCATTTTTCACATTTTTTTGGAAGTCGCTTGCTTGCACTTCCTGCCTACTCATTAATATTATTTCCTTCTTGGGTCTCTGAGGGAGTTGAAGACTAGATAGTTACAGTTTTCATTGTTTACCAGACTCAGAAAAGAAATTCACTAAAGAAATGTAAAGTATATAAGGTTGAAAGGCATTAAAAGATAATTTGATAATGTAAATTACAATAGAAAGTGAATTAGGTACAACCTTTTGAACTCACCAAAATAGGATAGATACGGAGTATTTTCTCTGAATTTGTCAAATGCAATTGGACTAGACATTATTGATATACTTATTGACTGTATATATTATATATAGTTATTGTGCTTATTGCATATAGTTTTTCTTATATTAGTTATAATCTTTTTTAGACAAAAAAGGAGAAATGTGATGATATTTTGTTTATGATCTAACAAATAAAGCTTGCCTGAAGATCTGGGTGCAAAGCTAGCCACACTAGTTAACCATAGAATTCACGAAGTGGTGGCCACACTTTAATTTCAACACATGGTAGACAGAGGTAGACAGATCTCTATTAGTTCAAGGCACCCTACACAAATTAATCCAGTCTAAAAGAGAAACAGAGCTCACACAAAGGTGATCCCAGCACTTGGATTGACACGCCTGCAATCCCAGCACTAGGGAGGTGGAGGCAGAAGTGGTGTGGCTGGGCAGAGAGAGGAATATACAGTGTGAAGAGACAGGAGCTCGTGGCCCTCTAGGTGGCAGTCTGATGCAGCCATCTGAGGACAGAACCGCCCCTTTGGTCTGAGCAGTGGTAGAGGTAAGAACTCTCTAGTGGCTGGCTACTCTGCTTCTCTGACCCTTCAGCTTTCATCCCCTAATATCTGTCTCCAGGTTTTTTTTTTTATTAGTAAGACCTATTAGAATTCATGTAACAAAGATAAACCTTCCTAACCCTGCAGACTCTGGGGTCATTGAAGGGAAAGGTAAGCCTCCCTCACTTCAGTGTTGTTGGAAATGGGGTGTAGCATGAGCATATTGCAATTGGCATGGTGTTCATTTTCCCAGGCACATGAGGGAGCCCGCCTCCGGTCGAACCTAATGCCAAGCGAACCAGAATGGCGATGTGTCTGAGACCTCAGTTACTGTACCGGGGATGTCTTGGCACAGGGCAGCCTCTGTCTCCTCCTTCCTGTGTCCCTTCTGCACGGGACAGCCTGTCTCTACATGGCACAGCCTGTCTCCTTCCTGTGTCCCTTCTGCATGGGACAGCCTGTCTTCTTCCTCCATCCCTTTTGCATGGGACAGCCTGTCTTCTTCCTGTGTCCCTTCTGCACAGGACAGCCTGTCTCCTTCCTGTGTCCCTTCTGCATGGGACAGCCTGTCTCCTTCCTCCATCCCTTCTGCACAGGACAGCCTGTCTCCTTCCTCCATCCCTTCTGCACAGGACAGCCTGTCTCCTTCCTCCATCCTTTCTGCACAGGGCGGCTGTTGCCTTCCTCCATTCCTTCTGCACAGGACAGCCTGTCTCCTTCCTGTGTCCCTTCTGCACGGGACAGCCTGTCTCCTTCCTCCGTCCCTTCTGCAGATATGCTATCTGGTGCTCTTTCTCTTGCTGCTTCACCACGTGTCAGAGGCAGTTATGTCTTCTCTGGCTTCTAACCTGTAAGACAAAATGGGAAAGACTGACTGGCATCCACACATGCAGTTCCAGACTCTTGGAAGAGAGCATCAGGTTGGCGGAGCTTAGACCAAGAGATGGGAGGGAGGCAGAACCTGGACCCTCAGGATTGCTGGCACTGCTGACATAGAAACATGGCTGTCACCATGGAATCAGATGTGGGCTGTCACCCGAAAGGGAATCATATGTGGTTTATTCTGGAGTTGGATGTGAATGACCATGCCCTGGGGACAGCGAGTCAGGTTGCCCCAAATACCACGTTCCAGAGTAACAGTTTCGTGAAGTTTTTATAGTAACAGAGCAAAGTCATAAATCAAGGTGCTTAAGAATCTATCAGTGGAAACATCAGGCAGGCACGTTACTGCCAAGTGGGGGAAAGTGTGCCCCAGGCCTCAGCTGCCTCTGATGACATTCTTGGCCTTCATGTTGGTGGAGGGTGGGGTCTGTGTAGATGTTCCAGGAGGATGTATACAATGTCACAGAGATGCTAGGTCAAACGCAGAGATGAGCAATGAAGGTCTATTAAGGGGACTAAAGATAGCCCAAGATAATGCGGCTCCAGAGGGCAGCATTCAGCTCTCCAAAATGAGGGCGGTTCTGGTTAGTCGATGGTCCTTGCAGCATCTTTAGCCCAGGCGGAGCTTCGCTCTCGGAGTTGCTATTTCAGGAACAGGCACACAGAGAGATGCTCCTTTGGTGGGAGACACAGTTTTAATTCAGAAAATTTTATTCATCATTGTATTACTGGAACCTATCACACATAGATAATGAATAAAGTGAAATTGAATTAAAGAATTAGAGATAGGCAGTGGGCAGGGTATAGAACAGACATCAAATCCAACTTTTTTTGTTTTGTTCTGAGACAGTTTCGGGCTTATGTAGTCAAGTCTGGCCTAGAACTCAATCACCGTGCTCCGATGTCCTGATTACTGGGGTCACGGGTGTTATCATATCTGCTTGGACTATAGCGTTCGTTGGTGTTGGAGGGACCAACTTTCCTCAGTATGAATTAGTGGAAACTGGTGTGGCACATGTACCGCTTCCCAACTAAGTCATTTTTGTTTGAGACAGGATCTCATGTAGGCCCACGCTAGCCTCAAAATCACTATGTGGCTGAGGATAGCTTTGAACTCCTGATCCTCCACTACCTCTCCCACCCCCCAAATCCTGAGATTACAGATGTGTGCCATCATTCACAGTGTGATGCTTAACGCTGCCATCGGTGTGAACGGATGCCTCTAGAATCGCTGAAGAGATAAACCTCCGTCTAGGTTAGGTTAGCCCCTGGTTACGTCTGTGAGAGATTACATAATTCGGTTATCTGAGGCAAGATCCGTCCCGAATGTGCTCATTACGATTCCGTGGGCTGAGGTCCTGGACTGCATGAAAAGGAGGAAAAAATGCTGAACACCAGCATTTATCACTGCATGCAGTCTGGGTGCGGATGAAAAGCCGCCAGCTGCCTCCAGATCCTGCTGCCACGCCCTCCCTCCCGTGCCCTGAAGCTGCCAGGTAAAGGCTCCCTTTGTGAAGTTCTTGTACCAGGCGTTCGGTCACCGCAGTGGGGAAAGTGACCAACTGATATAGTGCTCATTCATGCCACTGATGCCCTGCATGCCGGCCAGAGCCAGCGTCTTTTAAACTTAAACCGTTTTAATTTATGCTTATGTATGTCTCTGAACCGCGTGCATGGAGGAGTCCAGAGTGGCTGGAAGGGGACATCAGATCCCATGGGACTGGAGTCACAGGTGGCTGCAAGTCACCGAGTGGGTTATGGAAACAAATTCTGGGTCCTCTGCAATCCACAGTAAGTGTTCTTAGCCACAGAGCCGTCTCTTTAGCCACAGGATCAGTGTCTTTTGAGGCCGCTGAGCTTTGCTCAGTAACTGAACCAACAACCAAGCCAGAAGGAACTCTGACAGTTCTCAAGGATGCCTGGCTCGCTGGTGGCTCAGGTAAAGGCACGGGGTGGGAATTGTGACTGTCGCAATACAAATAAACACCGCTAACATGGGGCTGCAGAGAGAAGGAAAGAACAGCCCATGGGCTTCATTATGGATGAGGCTTACTTGGACTGTGGCCATCTGTACTGACAGTTGGTCTGTATCCAGAGGCCTAATTTTATGGCCAGCCTGATAGGGAAAAAGAAAATCGGTAGCTGCTGGGTCAGCTGCCATGGAGACAACAGATGTGGAAGAAAATATATAACCGAGTTCAACAGGAATCAGAACTTACAGTAGTTTCCCATATGGCAGCCCATAGTCCATTGAGTTTTCCTGGAAACCAAGAAGCAGATGCCCTTACTAAAATACAGGCCATCTGCCTTCAGGAGCACCTAGAGGCTGCTCACTGGGTTCATGTAGAGTCTGGCCACATGGGAGCCAATATAGGTTGGAAAAGAGCTAAGGTTGACATTATACCTAGAAAGTATGCTGGTGTGTTGTATGCTGTCCAGATATGTGAGGTCTGTTCTCTATTACAGCCATGACAGATGGATGGTATGATGGTACAAATACAAACCTCACTCTCTCTGTCTCTCTCTCTTTCTCTCTCTCTCTCTCTCTTATGTAAAGTCTGTTTTAGTTAGGTATTTTTGTTTTGTTTTGTTTTGCCTAGTTAGTTTTAACTGTCAACTTAAAACAACCCAGAGTCACCTGAATAGTGTGTGGCAATGAGAAATTTAGCAAATCAGATTTGCCTTTGGGCATTTCTCTAGGGGCATTGTTGATTGTCTTGATGGAGGAGGGTTCGGCCCACTGTGGGCAGCACCATTCCCTAGGATGGTTGTTCTGGGATGTATAAGAAAGATAGACAAGGTCTGGAGAGATGGCTCAGTGGTTAAGAGCACTGGCTGCTCCTCCAGAGGTGGAGGTTCTGAGTTCAATTCCCAGCAACCACATGGTGGCTCACAACCATCTGTAATGAGATCCGTGCCCTCTTCTGGCCTACAGGCAGACAGATCGCTATATACATTATAAATAAATAAATACTAAAAAAAAAAAACTAGACAAGCATGGCCCCGTGAGAAAGTCAGCAAGCCATGTTTCTCTGTGGTTCTGTTTCAAGTTCTTGCTCAAGCTTCTCACCTGCCTTGAGAAGGTGACATGAAGTAAGTGTAGGCTAAATGAAGCCTTTCATCTCCAAGTTGCTTAGGATCAGAGTGTCTTATCACAGCAACAGAAAGGAAACTAGAATGGAAATTGGTACCAGAAATTGGCCTGCAGTTGTGTGGACTTGACCACCTGATTTTTTTTTTAACGCATTTGAATTTTTTGTTGGAGAGTTGTGGGGGACTTTGGTTAGAAAAGCCATTGAGTGTTCATAAGTCAAAGAAACCTTGTTGGGGGGAGCTTGGAAGACAGTGATGCTGAGAGAATGTTAGCTGGGAAGGCTTGTGAACTTTGGAGGTGGGGCAAGGATGCTATTGGAGCTTGGCTGGGGCCATTTGTATGACATTTTGGCTAAGAAGAATCTGTGTGAGCTAATTACCTGGACTGAAGAACCAGCTGCCATTAAATAAGAGATCAGTACCATGGGCATGGTAGGAAAATACTCCCTTAGCGTCAGCACACAGAGCTGGTCCAAATGGCAGTAGAACTTGGCACTTGGTATGTAACTCACCAGGGCAGTACTGGTTTTGAAGGCATATGAGGTGGTCATGGGGAGTGGCTGAGGCTTGTCACTGTATGGAAAATTGGGGTGTCTGTGAAGAGGTCAAGAGATGCCATTGATGAAGGCGCAGTTTCGTTTGCAATAGAGACCCAAGGATGTTGGAGATGCCAGCACCACATGATGGCCCACGGAGGACAGTGGCAGATGTGAATTGGTTGACCTAAGCCTATGAGTCACGCTGTTTGTGCTGTTGATGGGAAAGCTGGACAGACGGAGCTGCCCAAGCTTTTGGAGCCAAGAGATTCTAAGTGAGTCCCAGACGTCAGACACTGAGCTACCTGTTTTGGACTTACATTGCTGGATATTGGATGGTTGTGCTTTGATAATTTTTATGCCCTAGTTATTTCTTTTTTTGCAATAAGAAGTGTGTAACCTGCTTTTGATTTTACAGGAACCCACAGCTAAGAGACTGAATTCATAAAGAGAACATAGGTTTTTTTTTTTAAACTGTTGATGTTTTAAAGACTTTCATACTGTTACATCTTTTAGTGTTTTATTTTTATTGGCAGGGTCTCCCTGTGTAACCCTGGCTCTCCTGGAACTCAGGTTGACCTACAATTCAGAGATCCACCTGTCTCTGACTCTCAAGTGTGGGTAGTAAGGCCTTTATCACCATGCCTCTCTGTATAATGTTTTATATTATGATATTAACATGAGATCTTTGAGATAAAAAAGAAAGTTGAGAGGGGATAGAAAATCTGGCTGCAGCTGCCATCACCCTCTGGGCCTCAGGGCCACTCCAAGGAACTGGAGAGACCCGTGGAGGCTTTGAGGGGAGGTATGGTGGGGGAGGATGAGTCTGCAGGGTGCACAGCATCTCCTGACTGGGGAAAAAAGAAAAAAACTGGCAGAATGGAACAGCATAGAGAGGGGAATTAGAGACAAGGTGGCAGCCACAGGTGTGGAAGCCAGGACAAAGGAGCACCTCACTGTTGAGTAGGGTTGGCCCTGGGGCCACTGGGAGTTTCAGGCCACCACCAGCCTTGCCCCCCCCCCCCTCCCGTTTGCCGCCTGCTGGGCCGGTGCCACTGCTCAGCTGGTCTGGCCAGCAGGTGGCATGGAGCCTCCTCTGCTGCTGCGGCTCATGCTGTTTGCCCTGGGGTACCAGCAGGGCGGCCAGCGCCAAAGGCAGGTAGTGTACAGCAGCCTGGAGCGCACCCAAGTCCTGTCCCCGGACACGCTGCTGCCCAACTCTGGGCAGCAACAAGATATCCGAGATAAAGAATGGCTCATTTTTTTTCTGGATTAAATCTCCCTGAAAAACGTTCGTGGTCCATGCTGCCAGAGGCCATGCTGATGCCTGCGGTCCCTGTTGCGGAGTGATGTCCTTGATCCACGCTGCCACTAGAGGGCATGGTGATGTGTGTGATCTGCGCTGGTCGATGCCCATGATCCAAGCTGTCGCCAGTTGAAGTCCACGAGCAGTGCGGTCAGAGACTATGTGGAGGCTCGTGATCCATGCTGCCACTGACTGTATGGGCAATGAGGCTTCATTTATAGTGGTATCGATGACCGCAGACTCATAACTGAGAATGACGACATTGAAGGCCGTGGCCTTGTGAACCCCTCCCTCCTGCATGATAGAAAATTGGCCTGTGCTACATAGTGAGTTCCAGGCCAGCCTAGGCTACAGAATAAGACCTTGTTTCAACCAACAGGTGAACAAACTCCGAGGATCTGCTTTCAGATCCAGGTGTTTTGAGCTGGGTTGTAACAGGTGGATCTCAGAGGCTCAGGAATGGATTTTAGTGGGTGCTAGGCTGCATGGACCAAATCCTTCCAAGGCAAGGCCTGAAGCTCTCGTATCCCCAGCTGCTCAGAGGGCTGCAAGTGTACAGGCTATAGGTTTTCTTCAGCCCTCGACTCCGCTTAACTACAGCCTCCCTGCGTTTCCTTCTGTTAGTGTGTGTGTGTGTGTGTGTGTGTGTGTGTGTGTGCGCGCGCGCGAGCGTGCGTGCGTGCTTGCTTATGTGTATGTGTACTGGGATTTAGGACCTTCCTCACTTAAAAAAGAAAACGATTAAGGACTGGGGAGATGACTCAGTGGTTAAGATCACTTGCTCTTTTCACAAAAGACCTGGGTTCAACACCTGAATCCTTCTTTCCAAAGCCCAGTCTATTTCCCAAGTAGTAACTACGCTCTTATTTTGGCAGTAAATTTGAAATGATTCTCATACTGTGTTGTAAAGAACCCTTTTGTGGTGTCCTTTGCTGAAAATATTTAATTGAATTACATTCTGAAAATAATCTTTTTTTTAAAGATTTATTTATCATGTGTATATTGTTCTGCTTGTATGTCTGCCTGCAGGCCATAAGAGGGCACTGGATCTCATTACAGATGGTTGTGAGCCACCACGTGGGGACTGAACTCAGGACTTCTAAAAGAGCAGCCAGTGCTCTTAACCACTGAGCCATCTCATCTCTTCACCCCCCTAAAAGAATCTTCTAACAACATAAAAGTCACAGGAAGCAAGCCAGGTGTGGTGGTGGATGACTATAATCCCAGGGTTCAAGGCTGCAGAAGGAGGAAAATGAGCTTAAGGGTAGTCTGGCTACATAGGGGAAACCCTGCCTTAAAAAAGCTAAACAAACAAGCAATAAAAAAAGAAAAAAGCACCAAAGTAATGACAAAATTATTATTATTATTATTTTGGTTTTTCAAGACAGGGTTTCTCTGTATTGTTATGGAGGCTGTTCTGGAATTTGCTCTGTAAACCAGGCTGGCGTCGAACTCACAGAGATCCACCTGCCTCTGCCTCCCGAGTGCTGGGATTTAAGGCGTGTGCCACCAACACCCTGAGACAAAATTATTATAACAAAATATAGAGATGTCAATATGTTATACTTCCTGAAGTTGATACATCTTAATAATGTATATTAATTTATGTGAGCTCAATTTTTTTTAAAACACCTGATGAAAGCAACTTAAAAAAAAGTTTATTTTGGTTCTTGGCTTTAGAGTATAGTCCATTAAGCCAGAGGAAGTAGAGGCAACAGCTTACATGAAATGCACAATTGGGAAGCAGGGAGTGAGAAATGCCAGAACTCAGCTAGATTCTCCTCTTGACTCAGACTGGGACCATGTACATGTGGTGCTCATGTTCAAGACGGCTCTTCCCAACTCTGCTAACCCAGTCAAGAATTTCCCACGAGTCTAAACCCTATCAAACTGACAGCCAAGTGAAGCCATCACAAGATGTGTGGGGGGAAAGACTCAAGAATCCTTGGAACCCAACCTTAGAGACTCATTTCTTTTCCTCTAAAGGTTTTTTTTTTTGTCCTTAAGGGTCTATTCTTCAAGTATAGCGGGGTTCTTCCCACCTGGTCCCAGAGACTTGTCAACCACAAATAACACACAGAGACTCTGTTAGTTACAGTGCTGTTGGCCAATGTCTAGGCCTTCTCATTGTCTAGTTCTGTCTTTAAGCATTAACCCATGACTACCAATATATGTATATTTCTATAAGGACTTACTTTACAGAGGATGCCAGCCTGACTCGTCCTCTCTTCCCAAGATCACTTGGTGACTCCTCTTTACTACATTTCCCAGAATGCTCCTCGGCTCCTAGTCCCACCTATCTTGCTTCCCTATTGATCAACAGTGCTTTATTCAACCACCAATAAGATAAACATATACATAGAAGGACTTCCCCCATCATTCGAGTCTTTAAGGAAATAAATAACCCTGAAAATTAAAAGAACTGAAGTGTTGGTTATAGTATGCTGTATCATAGTCTTCCTTCACTTTCTATGACAACGTACCCACACCTGAATAGCATAAAGAACAGAAGTTTGTTTGGCATGCATTCTTCTAGAGACCAGGACAGTCAAGAGCACAGCACACTGTGTCTGACAAAGAAGAGCCTTCTGGCTATGCCATACCATGGCAGAGAGAACAAATGCATGACAATGCATGCTTGCCTTTCCTACAAAGATACTAATGTCACCACAGAAGTCTCACCTTCTGCATCCCTTCTAATCCTGATCACCTTCTAAAGGCCACACCCCCAAGTACAACTGATATAAGACTCTGGAAATAAAAAATTTTTAATCTATGAGCCTCTAGGGAATTCATCCCTGGCTAAGCATGAGAGAATGAGACTTGGGGTTTATCTGAGCTGGAGGAAGGTGAGAAACGCTGAACCAGAGAAGGGCACAGAAAGGGTCAGAGAGATAGACACAAACCAACACCAGGATGTGGGCCTGCATATCCTGTGAGATTCCCAAGTCTTATCCTTGATGTTTACATTTCTTGAGGTGTTTGACTTTTATATGGGTTTCTTGCACCCTGCTATGATCCAGGAAGTCTCCCTTCCTCATGAAAGTCACAACTCATTGTGATAAGGCTAAATGTGTGTGTTCTCAAAATGTTCTAGAAATATTCTTGTACTAAAGATGAGAAGCATGTAAGTCAGGCACACCAGTGTGATAGCAAGCATTGTTCATGGTGAGCTCACATTTTTGTACAGACTCTAGAAGAAAGTTCTGCTTTATTTTCATGCATATATTTAAATGAGAGTGTTGAGGCTTATTAAGGTAGTTATTAATATTTATTTTGGGAGGTTGTTGCTGTAGCTCAGTGGTAGAATGCTTGCCTAGCATGTTCAAGGGCCTGGATTCTGTATGAAACTCTGCAAAAAGAAAAGGTTTTTCAGGAATCATAAATGATATAGCATGTATTGAAAAGGTACAAAAGATCTTTTTTTGGTTTTTCGAGACAGGGTTTCTCTGTATTGTTTTGGAGGCTGTCCTGGAACTCGCTCTGTAGACCATGCTGGCCTCGAGCTCACAGAGATCCACCTGCCTCTGCCTCCCAAGTGCTGGGATTAAAGGTGTGTGCCACCAACACCCGGCCCAAGATGTTTTATGTGTATTTATGCTCCGATGTGCTCTTCCTGTAGACACTGTTGTATATGCTAAACACTGTCCATAATTCCTTTGAGTTGACAAAGTATTTGTTTAGAAGCTCACAGCCCTATATTTGGTTCCAGCACTACATAAACCAGACACGGTACTGCATGCCTAAAACCCCAGCATTTGGAAGGTGGAGGCATGATCTAGTGTTCAAGATTATCTTCAGCTACATAGCAAGTTTGAGGCTAGCCTGGACCACATACGATCCTGTCTAAAAAATAGATTTTTCTTAATGGGCAAGTCTTAAATATATAATTTCATTCACAATATACTTGCTTTGGCATTGATTTTTTTCCTTCTAATTTGAGACAGGATCTTACTAAGTAGCTCAGGCTAGCTCTAAACTCTAGACCTTTCAGCTCCAGTCTAAAGTGCTGAGCTTATTGGTGTATGTCAGATAGTAGACACAGGCTTCCTATTTTGAGGAGGAGGACCCAAAGCTGTGTGTTAGAATCATAGGCTGGGGACAGTAAGGCACTACAAGAAAGAACTGTGTGCAGTAAACTGGAATCAGGCTGTTTGGAAACAGAGCTGACGAGGAGTTTCAGAGCGAAAGGAACTAACCCACCCCTCTCTAAGCAGCAGCAACTGAAGAGAAGTCATCTCGCAGTGGTGGCTCCTTCAGCTTTGGGACGGAGGGCTCCTCAGTGATGTAGCTCTGGATGTTTAGTCAACACCTCTGACTGGATTAAGGAACATGGCAACCCACTGAGCTGAAAAAGCTTCTAGAAGAGTGACCAAACCCAACGAAGGCCCTAATGAGGATCTGTAATAGGTCAAACAAGCAAGCAAGCCAACAAAAAAGTATGCCCTGTTGCGGGATTCCCGCCTGGGTCCCTTGCTGCTTTAGACCCCAAATAACACACAAGACACTATGTTAATTATGAAGCTGTTGCTGTTTGCTATGGTTTCTAATCGGCTATCTCTGACTTAATTATTTACCCACATACATATATGCGTGTGTGTGTGTGTGTGTGTGTGTGTGTGTGTGTGTGTGTAAGGACTTTTCTTTCCAAGAATGCCAGACTTGCATTCTCTCCTCCAGGGATCACATTGCTATGACTCTTCACTACTTTTCCCAGAATCCTCCTAGCTCCTAGTCCCACCTATCTTGCTTCCCTATTGGCCAACAGTGTTTTATTGACATATACACAGAAGGACTTCCCCCATCAATGCCCTAGGAGGCCTCTATTTTTCAGGTTATCACCATGCAAGAAGAAATTCACGAATGAGGCAAGATTGGAAGGCAGCCATGCTCAGCAACGCCACACCACACACAAAGAGGTTGTGTGACAGTGTGTGTGTCAGGGTGGGGTCAGGTGTGGCTCATGGGTAAGGGCACATCTGCTCTGGCAGAAGACCTGAGTTCAGTTCCTAGAATGCACGTCAGCTCACAACTTCCTGGAACTCCAGCTCCAAGTCTGACACTTCAGGCACCCACATTTATGTACACACACACTCACGAACACACACACACCCAATAACAATAATAAATCTGAAAAATGAACAAACTCTTCTGAATATCTGGTTTTCCCTCCAAATAACAAACCTCACAGAACCCCATGTGAAGTGATATTTATGCAGCTTCACATTTAGGGTACAATGTCATCCTTCCCCTTTCAGGTGCCAAGTCTATTACTGTTCCTTAGAGGAGAATTAGGGGAAAAATCTTTCCCTTGGGAGAATGAGGAGAGGGAAAAGGAAGATGGGAAATACGGCAGTGAGTATGGTCTGCTGAAAACAGTGGAGCGGGCATCATCCCAGATTACTTGGACCGTGTTTTTGTTGAAGACCCCTAGCAATGATTAGCAATGGGATTGAAGGTTGCTTTGTGTGAGGTTAATATTTAAGTTCAATTTTCCTTGCCAATGACTTTCACATGGAATCTGTGTATTCTCATGGGTATTGTGATGGTTCATCTATTTAAACTATTTTAGGGGGAAAGTTGGAATCAGTCTTCTCTCTCTCTGTCCTTCTTTCCTTTTCTTGACACAGGATCTCTTTGTGTAGCTCTGGTTGTTCTGGAACTCACTGTGTAGATCGACCAGGCTGGCCTTGAACTCACAGAGATTCTGATACCTCTGCCTCCTGAGTGCTGGAATTAAAGGCATGTGCCACCACACCTGGCCCCTTCCTTCCTTGCTTCCTTCCTTCCTTGCTTCCTTCCTTCCTTCCTTTCCTTCCTTCCTACCTTTTTGAGACAGGATTCCCTATGTAGCCCTGTCTGTCTTGGAACACAATATGTAGACCAGGCTGACCTCAAGTCACAGAGATCCTCCTCTTCTGACTCCTGAGTGCTGGGATTAAAATTGTGCACTACCATACCTGTTCTGTTTTGTTTCTTTTCTTGGAAAACTTGGGTTGGATTTCACAATCCTTTCATTTTATTAGCATAATATGTTTTAAAATATTTTATTTATTTATGTGTGTGTGTGTGTGTGCCTATGCAGGTGTCTCTATCTGTGCTCCTGCAGAGACCACAGAGGGGTATTGCATCTCTTGGAGCTGGAGTTACAGGGAATTTGCAGGACGTGAGTGCAGGGATCCAAATCCTAGTCCCTGTGATGGGTCAGTAGGTGCTGTGAACTGCTGGGTCATCTCTCTAGCCTTATAACATTGATAAAAATACACTGAATTCAGTGGTTTAGGATTAGATTTGGGGTCTACAAGGTGGCTTAGAGGGTAGAGGTCCTGCTGCCAAATCTGGTGACCTGGGTTTGATCCTGGGGGAGGAACTCCCACAGTTGTCCTCTGTCCTCTACATGCTCCAACAAACAAATAAAATAAATAAAAACAAACAAATAAATATGATTAAACAAAGAAACCAAAGGATTTGTGGTAGGAAGTTCCTTTCCTGCCTCCAGTATTTCTCCATTTCTTGAATTCTCCAGATGTTACTGTTTTTTTTATTTCCTTCTAAAATGAGACTTTCTCTGTGCAGTGCAGTGGAGAACTTTCCAGCCATACTCACTCAAATTTTTGAGAATTCCTTGCAGGCTTATGATCTCTTACCAACTCCCATGTGCTTCAAAATAATTATTTTTCAGAATATTTTAGACTCAGAAAGTTTCTGATTTCTCTCTTCCCAGCCTCTTACATCAGTGTGTGAGTAATCTAAAGTGGCCCTGGACAGCTGTAGGCAGAGTTTTTCCATCAGGACCGCTGGCTGATCAGCTCTGTCCTGAAAGCCACTCCCAAATAACCACAAAGAGACTTATTATTAATTATCATTATAAAGGCTAGACTGATAGCTTAGGCTTGCTACTAGCTAGTTTTACAACTTTAATCAATCCATATTTCTATCTATATTCTACTATGTGGCTTTGTATCTCAGAACTACACATTCATCTCGGGCTTCCTCTGTGTTTCCTGGCAACGCAACTCCAACTTCTTTTTATTGGCCAATCCTAGCTTTTTTTCTGCCTAGCTATTGGCCACTCAGCTCTTCACTAACCAATGAGAGTGGCACACTCTACGGTGTACCGAGAGGCTGCTCCACAGCAGACTACACCGTTACTCGACAATTCTCACAGCCTTGGGAAAGCAACCCCGAGGAGCTGAGGTCCTGAAGGTGGCATGCAAAGTCCTTTGCGACCCACCCCATCTGCTCTTGGAGCTCATTCTCTGTGCAGCTTGGAGACAGCCCCTGCTTTCCAGGCTGCAGTGGAATGCCCTGTCCGCCTTTGCCTGAGACGTCCTTCTCTCCTCTGCCTGCACACTGTCTTCATCCCTTCTCCTCCAAACCCTTCCCAGCGGAGTTAGTTGACCGTCTTTCCTCCCTCCCTCTTCCCTCCCATCCTCTTGTCCAGGAATCCCTTCCTTTTTTGCTTCCTTCCTTCCCCTCTTCCCAATGTCTAGCTTTGTAGAACAGGCTGGCCTTTAATCTATAATCCTCCTGCCTCAGCCTTCCAAGAGCTAGGATTGCAAGCACGTGCCCCCACACCTGTCTAGTGTTTCCCCTTCTAGTCCAAAGCCCTTTGTAATGCCCACCAACACCTTCTGTCGCACGTTTCCTATTTATTTTCCTGTCCCTGATCTAGTGGCCTTTTTGTGAGCACCGCGTTCCCCTGAAAACTCACAGAGCCTTTGCCGTGCCCTGTTTCATTGATTCTCCAGAAACACTCCTTTTGTCTCTGAATTTTGTGGCAAACAAAACAAAAGCAAACACGCAGAAAATATAGCCGGGAGACAAAGGTCAGTGTTCGGGCAGCCATGCTGGAAATGGAGGGGATACCTGTGTGTTTGGAGGACGGGGAAGAGGCGATGGGAGCCGGGAGGGCAGGCAAGCACGAGGCTGGATATTGATGAGTGGGTCTATATTTTCTGGAGCTGGGTCTGGAGAGATGTTTAGACGTTAAGAGGACTGTCTGCTCTTTCAGAGGACAGAAAGCAGGTGACGGCTCGTAGTTTTTCTATCGCTGTTATCAATATTCTGATGCAAAGCAGCCTAGGGAAGGAAGGGGCTTACGTGGCTCCCATGGTCTCTTACTGAGGGAAGTTAATGTGGGAACTCAAGCAGGAACGCGGAGGCAGGAACTAAAGCAGAGACCGTGGGGAGCTAGGCTGCTCACTGCCTTGCTGCCATGACTTAGGTTTCTTTCTGGAACAGCCCAGGACCGCTTGCCCAGCGATGGCTCCACCCACAGTGGGCTGGGCCCTCCCTCATCAATCATTAGTCAAGAAAATGCCCCTCAGACTCTCCCACTGGGAAATCTGATGGAGGCAGTTCCTCAGTGGAGAGCCCCCTTTGCAAATATATATAGGTTCGTGGCAAGTTGACAAAACCCAATCAGCACTGTGTCCGAACAGAAGCAAGGGGAGCCCCGCAGCCAGAAAGAGGAGGCGATGGTTGCCTTCAGGCAGGGTTTCTGATACCGAGGCCACCCCGTCAAATTTTCTTTCTCTCTTCGTCTTGCCTCAAAAGGAACGATGTTAAATATAAAATACTATGGCATTGAATCAGGTCTAGTAGTGAACCCGAGAGAGTTGCCCCCGCCTTCTATTACTTATTCTTTCATGCCCGAGGCCGGAAAGCCGACATACTTCCGGGAATGAAATAGCACAAGCCAGTCTTTGCTGCTGGCTCTGCGCACGTGGTCAAGTGATTGCTTGTACGCTTGCCGTTTAGAAGCTGCTAGGGGATCTTGAACAATGTCTGCTAATCATGCAGCCTCGCAGACTGGTTAGTGAGGCCGTAGCTTTACAGGCTTCCTCCAGCGTGAAAACAATCCTGTTCTCCTTGGGGCTGTTGTCTGTCCTTCTTGTCCCTTTCCCCTCCCAGGAGTCAGTCCCAACCCCTTGCTCATTGTCCTCATAAACACCATTTGATGATGACGAAGATTACCTACTTAGTCACGGTATCTGGACACTAGAAGCTACCGTTGAAGGGACAGGAATCACAGGGTCTCCATGCTTTCTAAAAATTGACCTTAAAAGGTCTGGGGATATTGCTCAGCGGTAGAGTGCTTGCTTAGCATAATTCTGGTGCCAGAAAGGGCATTGATCCCCTGGGACTGACTGCTGTCACAGATGGTTGTAAGCCACCATGTGGGCACTGAGCACTGACCCACAGTCCTTTGGAAGAACAGCCAGTGCTCTTAACCAAGAATTCATCTTGCTATTCCCCATCTATAATAAATAGTACAATGTTTCTTAATAATAAAGTAGCCAATTGCAATTCATTACGAAAATGTAGCAATTCTAGATGTATATGCACCTACTTATAGGACCTGAAGGTATACAAGGCGAGAGTCTATATAATTTGCAGGAGACACAGAAGACACCATAAACACATCCCAGCCTTAGGTGTTGCCCTTTGGTAAATGGCAGCACATGGAAAGTAGACACAAGGTCATCTCTGTTGACCAAGGCCACCTGACTCACTCCTGTAGACCAACAGAAACAGAAAGCACAGACTTTTCAAAATCTATGAAGCGTTCACCAAAATGAGCCTTTTTTTTGGCTATTAAAAGGATGTCAATACATTTAGGAGACCTTAAACCATATGCAGTGTGTTCTTAGACCACACTTAATAAAAAAAAACAGTAATGGGAAAATATCTGGCAAGTCTCTTAAAATAAATAGGAATGATCCAAAGATCAGGGGATTAAACCCCCAAAGAAACTTAAAAACATTTTGAAGTTAAAAAAAATGACGAAACCTCAACATTTCAAAATTGTGGGCCGGAGCTACAACAGAGGAACGTAGATAGCAATTATATGTACATCTGCTTGAAAAGCAAAGGGACCTAGTCATCCACTGTAGGAATCGTGAGGAAGAAAAGCAAATAAGAGCCGAACAGCAGTAGAAATGGAGTAATATACAAGTGTATAGAAATCAATGAGATAGAAAAGAGAAAACTAATACAGAAAACCAATAAAAGCAAAAGCTGTTTCTTTCAAATTTAATAAAATCAATGGGCCTCCAGCCAGACTTAAAGCCAGGAAGACAATTGCAAAATTTATAACTACCAGGAATGAGAGGGGATATCGCTGTAGATCCCGTAGACATGAGGGGAAACATTATAAAAGACTTCATGCTGATAAATTTAATAAGCTACATGAAATGGACAAATTCCCTCAACATCTAACCCTGCCGAAGCTCATTCGAGGACTTGATGACCTTATAGCCCTGCACCCATCGCTAAAGCTGTTGCGACAAACCTTCCTGCAGAAACAGTCTAGACCCAGGTAGCAACGGGGATGAAAGCCATGACTGTCACACCAGCAGCGCTGGTTCTAGACTGGTTCTTACACCAGGGAGGCAAAGGAATGCTCCCAAGCGTTTCTCAGGCTACTGTTAACTTGATAGCTAAACCAGACAAAGGTATTACAAAAGAGAAGGGGGTGTAACATCAGCCTTCCTTAACACAGAGATAAAAAGCAGCCAAGCAGCTGGGGCGGAGCTTAGCTGGCAGGGTTGCCTGAGTGCACAAAGCCTGGGTTCAAGACCCGGTGCCACGTAGCCTGGGCATGGGGTAAAGGCAGAAGGATCAGAAGTTCAAGGCCATCTTTGCCGCATAGCCAAATTTGAAGCCAAGCTGGGCTACTTGAGATCCTGTCTCAAACGTGTGTGTGTGTGTGTGTGTGTGTGTGTGTGTGTGTGTGTGTGTGTGTGTGTGAGAGAGAGAGAGAGAGAGAGAGAGAGAGAGAGAGAGAGAGAGAGAGAGAGAGAGAGAGAGAGAGAGACAGAAAAATGGCTCATCAGGTAAAGGCATTTGCCACCAAACCTAGAACCCTGAGTTCAATCCCCAGGACCCACTTAGTGGAAAGGGAGGAGTACTAGTACCTACAAGTTGACCTCTGACCTTTCAATGAGCCACCCCTACACATACCTGTTATACATGCACGCACAGGGAACACCTTTTTTTTTTTTTTGAGGCAGGGTTTCTTTGTGAACCCCTGGCTGGCCTTGTGCGGAGTTTTCTGGCAGGTAGAGCTGGGGAAGGGCTGGTCCAGCCGGTCTCTTCCCCAGGGCTGAACAGGTGAGCAGGATGGTAAGTGTCTATGACTCAGATCCTCCCCCCTCCTAGTTACTGGGAAGAAAAAACACACACTCAATTGAGAGTCTGTCGAAGCAGGATCTCGCTTTATTCAAACAGGCAGGAACTTATACAGGGCTGAGGTAGGGGATGGGAATCTTAGGATAGGGTAAGGTGACATGAGGAGTTAAGGACCAATAATATTCCACCAAGCAGGCAGGTAGCTAGGCAGGGGACAATCTTACATCAGGTCTGGCTGAGTCACCCCCATGTGGAGGTTACAGGTCAGAGACGGGTCGCTAAACTCTAGCCAGGCTCAGGAAGTTACACTAGGCCTCACATCCAAGTCTTTTTAGGCCTAACAGGCTTGAACTCACAGAGATCCTCCTGCCTCTGTCTCCTGAGTGAAGGGATCAAAGACGTACACTACCACATCCATCTTAAATAAAAATGTTTTAATGTGTGCATGTCTGTGAACAAAACAAATCAATCTGGAAAATTTTGTCTTCTCCTCAGCTGAGTCTTAATATATTTCATTCTAGAATCCAAGGTTAGTTTGCAATTTGAAAATCAGTTCCTGTGAAAATGAAAGCAAACAACTATCTTGATAGTTGGGGGAAAATCCACAATTTTTGACAAAATCACCCATTTATGATAAAAAATGTTTTAAAAATCTTTCAACAAACAAGAGTTTCACGGAATATTTCTCAACTCGATCAGAAGTGCCCGAAGCCACAGCATCATCTGAAGGCTGACGGCTGGGCCTCTTCTCCTGTGGCTGGGAAGGCTGTCCAACCTTCCTACAGCCGTCTAACACCCGCCTAGAGAGTCCCGTCTAACACCCACCTAGAGAGTCCCGTCTAACACCCGCCTAGAGAGTCTCGGTCAGGCAATCAGGCAAGGAAGAGAAGCGACGTGAGTACTGTGTGGAGGAGGACAGAAAACTGTCTTTAGCAGACGACATGACTGTCTCTGTGAAAATTCCTAGGACGTCTTTAAAACAGCAAACTGAAATGAGAGCTGGCTAACAGGGTCTCAGAGAAGGAGGCCAGTATACACCAAGACTCTACCCAAATTGCAAGCTCCATGCAAAGGCACTGTTCATTTACCTTTCCTTTATGCTAATGGCCGCATTTCCTGAACGTATTTCTGCGCATTTCATGTGCAGTGCCTGTGGAGACCAGAAGAGGGCGCTGGGAAGTAAACCTGGGTCCTCTGGATGAGCAGCCAGTTTTCTTAACTACCCAGCCATCTTCCAGCCCCCCAAAGCATTCTCTCTCTCTCTCTCTCTCTCTCTCTCTCTCTCTCTCTCTCTCTCTCTCTCTCTCTCTCTCTCTCTCTCTCTCTCTCTCTCTCTCTCTCTCTCTCTCTCTCTCTCTCTCTCTCTCTCTCTCTCTCTCTCTCTCTCTCTCTCTCTCTCTCTCTCTCTCTCTCTCTCTCCCTCCCTCCCTCCCTCTCTCTCTCTCTCTCTCTCTCTCTCTCTCTCTCTCTCTCTCTCTCTCTCTCTCTCTCTCTCTCTCTCTCTCTCTCTCTCTCTCTCTCTCTCTCTCTCTCTCTCTCTCTCTCTCTCCAAAACCAAAAAGAAGGTACTGAAAATTCTAAGAACTGGACAAATAGGGAAACTAACTAAGAGCAAGGTGTGGAGAGATGTCGGCAGCTAAGCCTACACACTACTCTTGCAGAAAACCTGAGTTTGATTTGCAGCAACCACATTGGGTGACTCAAAACAGCCCTAACAACAGCTCCAGGGGAATCCAACGCCCTCTATTGGCCTCTCCAGGCACTGCATTCATACTCAGAAACATACACATATGCATATAATTAAAAATAAGATTTTTTTTTAAAGAAAAGAGACTGGAGAGATTGCTCAGTGGTTAAGAGTATTTGCTGCTCTCTCAGAGGACCTGAGTTCGATTCCCAGTGCCCACATCAGGTGATGCATAACTCCAGCTGCAGGGGATTCAGTTCTTTTCATCTCAACTCAGGGCATTTTTACATGTAAATTCCCCCTATATACACATATTTAAAGAGTAAATAAAAAAGGAGGAACATGTATAAGGAGAGAGATGGCACATTTGAATTATGGAGCCAGTGCTATGACAGTTAATCTATGGTGAGATTTAACATTAACAGCTGTGACAGAGCTGTGAAAGGTTAGACTGAAACCACCAGCATTGACTTGGATATAACTTTTAGGAAGCTCTTGCAGTCATTAAGAATAAGATGGCAATTGGTTCATCCTTCCTCCTTTTTTTTTTTTTTTTTTTTTTTTTTTTGGTTTTACGAGACAGGGTTTCTCTGTATTGTTTTGGAGGCTGTCAGTCCAGCCTGGCCTCGAACTCACAGAGATCCGTCTGCCTCTGCCTCCCCAGTGCTGGGATTAAAGGTGTGTGCCACCACCGCCTGGCTCATTCTTCTTCTTAATTGAGTTAGATTTTCCCTGTTTGTCCAGTGCCTAGATATTACAGTACCTTATTTTTGTTTTTGCTTTTAAAAGAAAAAAGAAAAAAGGAAATTGGAAGAGTATGGTGATATACTATATTTTCTAATAAAGCTTGCCTGGAAATAAGAATGCAAAACTAGCCATAGCCGTGGAGGCTAGGCAGTGGTGACACACACTTTTAATCCCAGGACTCAGGAGACAGAGGCAGATGGATCTCTGTGAGTTCAAGGTCACCCTGGGCTACAAGAGAGTGAATCAGTCTAAAAGAGAAACAGAGATCACAGCTTTAATCTCAGCACTAGAGAGAACATAAGGAGCTCAGTGCAGTCTCAGGAGCATCTGAGATTTGCTGAGGAGCGGTGCAGCCTGGAGATGCAATCTGAGGTTTGGTGGGTCTCCCCTTCTGAGCGTTGGTAGATCTCTCAAGTGGCTGGCTGCTTTGCTTCTCTGATCTTCAGCTTGAACCCCAATATCTGTCTGTGGGTTTTTATTCATGCTACAAAAGAGAAAAGCACTTCAGAATCAGGACACACTTGGAGGTGGCATCAGTACCCATGGCTACCGACCACTGCGGGCAGGTATTGAGAGGTGGAGACCAGGGCTGCACCCGCATTTCTGGAGGGGGTGCCTGACAGTAGGGCAGCTGTGGTGGATTCCTCTCTGACTCACAGACCCTTCAGGGAAACAGCATGCGTCATCTTTGGCTGCACTCTCCAAGTGGCATGCGGTCTAGAGGGTGACAGGCTGTGCAGCCGGTTTTCCCGGCCTGTGGCATATGCTGGGTCGTCCACTCCATCTGGTCATTGGCCTGGTCACCAATAGGTGCTCATCTTCAGCACTTGTTTTCCTTGATTACTCGCGAAGATAGCTCTTGGGATACAAAAATAATCCTCAAATCAAGTGGTTAGCACAGTTGCCAGAGCCTTCTGAATCCTGGACACGTTCCTTCTGACTTCATTAAGGGTCCCATTTGATGGGGGAAGTCCTTCTGTGTATATGTTGATAAATAAAGCACTGTTGGCCATTTGGGAAGCAAGACAGGTGGGACTAGGAGTCGAGGAGAATTCTGGGAAATGTAGTCAAGGGTGGAGAGTCGCCATGTGATCCCGGGGAAGAGAGGAAGTGTCAGGAGGGCGTCCTCAGAAAGATAAGTCCTTATAGAAATGTATATTAGTAGTCATGGGTTAATACTTAAGACAGAACTAGCCAATGAGAAGCCCTGGACACTGGCCGACAGCATTGTAACTAATAGAGTCTCTGTGTGCTATTTGGGGTTGATGCAGCACTGGGACCAGGCTGGTGGGAAGAAAGCTTGCTACATGCCTATTACCTCCTCTTTTTTATTCTTTTAATTAAAAAATTATATGTTTAGCTTTTTGAATATAGGATTTGTATATCCCAGGCTGGTCTTGATCTCCTGATCCCTGTGCCTCCACCTCCTAAGTGCTGGGATTACAGCACTCTGCCACCATACCCAGCCGTCCTGGTGTTTCCAAACACTGAAGGGTGGAGCCATCCCCTTAACCACTTTAGCCACTTTTCTTCTCCCTGACAACCCCCACGCCCATTGGTTTCTTCTGTGTTGTTTCTTTAGTTAGAGTGTGTGTGTGTATGTGTGTGTGTGTACTGTTAGTGTTCGGGCACCTGCACTGGCCTGTCCTTGGGGTTCTGGCAGGACACACCCTCAGCTTCAGCCACTAAGAGCACCACCTGTACACATTCAATATGCTCCCTTTAAAAGGGCCCCACCCACCTCCCCTCTTTTTCTTTCTCTCCCTCTCTTTCCCTGCTCTTTCCTCTCTCCTCTCTCCTGATGCTCCTGTCTTCGGAGGCCAGTCTTTCCCCTTTTTATGATCCCTTTCCCTAATTAAAAAAAAACAAAAAACCCTCTGCTTGAACCCTCAGGCATGGCGTCATCTTTCTCTTGTGTGCAGCTTTTCTTAAATTACAACATACATGTGCATGTGATGGCCAGAGGTTGGCTTCGAGTCATGCCTCAGACACCATCCACCTTGTTTGCTGAGACACAAGGAACCTGGGGCTTGGTGTGTTGGGGAAGTCTTATGCCAATAAAGCACTGTCTGGCCAATAGGGAATCTAGATAGGAGGGACTAGGAGTCCAGGAGGACTCTGGGAAGGAGAAACAGAGAGAGTCAACATGTAGCTGCCATGGGGTAGGAGCCCGGAACTATTCTCCGGTAAGAGACATACTTAGATTAACAATTATGGGGTAATTACTTAAAGCAGAGCTGGCCAGTAAGAGACAAGCAAGGCCAACAGCTTCATAACTAATATAGCCTCCTGTGTGTTTATTTGGGGACTACAATGCGGCAGAGCCCAGGCGACTGGCAAGGGATAAACCAAAGCGGCTAGCAAGAAAAAAGCTTCTCGTTACATTGGTGATTAGGTTAGGATGGCTGTCCAGTGAGGGCCAGGGTATCCCTTCCTCAGCCCTCAGCCCTGGGATGACAAGTGTATGCCGGCAGGCCAGGCTTTCCTCATGGATCCTGGAGATCAAACCCAGGTCCACATGCTTGCGTGGAAGCTGTGTATAGGCTGAGCCCTCTCCTCAGACCTAGCTTCTCTTATGGAATCTGAGACCACCCCTCCTGCTTCCTGAGGAGTGAGATGTAGTACCTCCCGACCCTGGGAGCCCAGGGCAGGAGTGGTGGTAGTGTATCTCCAGCTCTTACTGCATTGGTACCCGCCACCTCAAGACCCACTAGGCACTACTAAGCTTTGCTTACTTAGCTAAGACTTTTAAACATCTGCCACAAACCCATCTCTCTGTGCTCAGCATTTGGCATGTAATTATGAATATAATGAACAGATCTCCTGGCCTCATGGACCTTACATATCTATAGGGAAGACAGCAAGTAAACAAACACACAGACAATGCTTTGATTACACCGCGTGGGAAATGAGCAGGCCAGGGAGACACATTATCTAGAAGAGTTGAGAAAAAGTGTCTGAGAAGTGACATTCGGGCTGAGAAGAAGCCACATAGGAAGATGTGGTCTTGGGTTTTAGGAAGGGAGAGGAGAGAGTTCAGGCCAGATGTGTATGAATGCAGCATAAACCCCGACCACAGGCGGTGCGGCCCTGGAAGATGAAGCCAGGCACTTTGTCTTTACAAGTTTCAAGGAAAGGGGGGGAATGTTTAATGGTGAAGCAGGCCTAGTTAATGTGCACCTTATGTTACACGACAGAGGCAGACAGAGTGTGAGTTAGGCTCTGTGACGGGGTCCCTTTATCTCTGGGATACAAGGAAAGATTTTTAAACATAATGATTATAGTTTCTGTTTTAGAAATATCCAGAGAGAGATGGATGGGGGTTTGGAGGCTGGTATGGTGGTGTATGCCTGTGATCTATGAAACCTTGGGGGACGGGCAGTAGAAGAGGGAGGAGTGTGTGAGAGAAATAGTTGCAGGAGCAAGGGAAGGGGAAGGAAGGGAGAGGGGCAGGGAGGAGGGAGGGGGAGAAGAAAGGGGACAGAGATTCATTTTGAGTGGGGTTTTTCAACAAGAGTTTTTAGAAAGCAGGAGTTTATTCATGAGAATTCCACCGCAGAACGACAGATCAGATCAGGGAGCAGGTAGAGCTGAGAAAGAAAGGCTTCTTTTAGTTTTTTTTTTTTTTAAACTCCCATTAAGTCTATGAGAGGCCCGATCTGAGGGGCCATATTTCAGCTAGATGGAATGGAGTCAAGCGCGTAATGATCTTTCCCCACCTGAGGGGCCGTGAGACCGGAAGAAAGCGGTCAGAGGAAGAGGGAGTGAGGGGCAGTCTTCCTGTGTGCAGAGAGTATTGGATGGGTTGGGTCGGGGAGGGGCACTCAGGAATGTTGCTCCACCCCTCAAGCGGGACTCCAGAAGTGGAGCAGCCCCGAGCCAACACACAGGGAGACGCTGAGCTCCCGTGTGACCTAAAGCGTTGTTTCTCAAAATGCCTGTGACCTGCCGTCTTTTATTTATTTATTATTTATTTTTTATTATTTTTATTTTTTTATGTATTAGTAGTCATCTTTTATCATTATTTGTTTCTTCAGCCCTGGCATCTTAATGAAATGGAAAGTATACAGAGGCAGGCAATGCCACTCCAACTTTTTGTTAGATTCAAAAGGCACAATGATTACCAAGCTTCAACATGACTCAACCTGGCCCTGTTGGAAGGCAGACAAGAGAGCCTGGCTTCAGGCTCCACTGCCCTTAGTTTTGTTGTTGGTTTTGTTGTTTTGTTTTGGAAAGAGTTCAGCCTAGTGTTCATGCCATTAGGATTATAGGCAGTGACTCCATGCCCCACTGGAAACCAGTCTTGTTAGTTTGGGGAAGTTTGTGTTCTGTGTGTGTGCGCGCACGTGCATGTGTGTAAGTATACGTGGTGTGTGCACACCTGTGTGCCTGTGTGTGCAGGTGCAAACACTTTGGGGTGTGTGGGGAGGCCAGAGGAGGGTGTCGGTAGTCCTAACTTGCTTTTACCTGTATTCCTTTGAGGAAGGTTCTCTCACCGAATTTGGAACTCATGTTTTTTTTGTTTTGCTTTTTGTTTTTCGAGACAGGGTTTTTTTGTGGCTTTGGAGGCTGTCTTGGAATTCACTCTGTAGACCAGGCTGGCCTTAAACTCACAGAGATCCGCCTACCTCTGCCTCCCGAGTGCTGGGATTAAAGGCGTGCGCCACCACCGCCTGGTGGAACTCATGCTTTTTAGGATAAGCTGGCAGCCAGCAAGCCCCAGGGTTACAGGAGTGGATCTGAGTCCCAGATCTCCTGTTCAAGTAGCCAGTTCCTTGTGCCGTCCCAGGACAAAGAACTGGACCGGGGACGCCTGGTTGGAAACAGAGACAGTTATAGAGAGCACTTCTGGAGTGGGAGTGGGCAGCGAGCAGGGCAGCCTATGCTTCAGGAGTGCTGCGTTACAGCCCATCCTCTCTGAGCTTGTCACCACGGCTTGTCTTGGGCAGGCTTCCTTCGCTGACTGAAACCCTAGTGTGGAAGGCCGTCCAGTCCTTAATGGCTGCTTTCTTTCCCGTGTTAATATCGACGCAGCAATTTTACAGTCTCCACTACACCCTCCATGTCAGAGAGCCTCCATCTCCACCCCCTCAGTGCTGGGGCTCCAGGCTTTTACATGCGTGCTGGGTCAAAACTCTCAACTCTCTAGCTCTGTTTTGGGAGGTTGTGTTCATTTATTTATTTATTTATTTATTTATTTATTTATTTATTGTTTGGGTGGATGCGTCTGTGGTTGTTTATTTTGTTTGTTCGTTTTGTTTTGTTGGGAGGTTATTCTTTGGTTTTTGTTTTTGAGACAAGGTCTCCTATAGTTCAGGCTGGACCTTGAAATTGGTAGGTAGCCAGAGATGACCTTGAACTCCTGATTTCTTTTTTAAAATTTAAATTAGAATCAAGCTTGTTTTACATGTCAATCCCAGTTCCCTCTCCCTCCCCCCCCCCTTCATGTCACCGCCTCCTATCCCCTTTCTGTTCCCCAGGGACTTCAAAGTCTGTCATATCATTTGGAGCAGGGCCTGGACCCTCCCCCGTGTGTCTAGCCCCTCTATGTGGAGTGGGCTCCAAAAGTTCATTCGTGTACTAAGGATAAATACTGATCCACTACTAGAGACCCCATAGATGAACCAGACCTCTAAACTGACATCCTCTTTCAGGGAACTCCTGATTCTTATGCCTCCAACTCCCAGCTAGTGGAGTTACAGGCATGTGCCACCATGCCTGGACTGGTTATTTTTTACTTAGGGTCTAGATGCACAGTTAGACTAGACTCTAACTCACTATCTTCCTTCCTCCACCTCCTAAGTCCTGGAATCACAAGCCTGTATCAGCACTCTGGGAGGCAAACTTTTCTTTTTTGCAGTATTGAGCACTGGACAGAAGTACCTGCAGACAAAACACCCACACGTATTTTAAAAAGTTATGAAACGTTAACGTGGCATACCTTTAATCCCAGCACTCAAGAGGCAGAGGCAGAGGCAGAGGCAGGCTGGGTGATCACTCTGAGTTCCAGGCTAGCTAGGGCTACATAGTGAGATCTTGTCCTGAAAAGAAATATGAATGTGTGTTCTGTGAATATACATACATATATACATGCGTATAAATAAACATTTTAGAGCCTATTTTACAATGTATCATTTCACATATTATGTGTCTTTGTTTTTTCTTGTTACAACAGCTGCATAGTTTATAAAGATAAGAAACTTATTTCTCACATTGTTGGCGGCTGCCCAGCGCAGATATCATCCAATCTCTGCAGACTGAGAAGTCTTGCTCACTTGTGTTTGGTATGGACCTGTGTGGTGACTTGAGTAAGAGATGACCCATTGGCTTGTGAGTTTGAGTAACACTTAGACTACACGGTGATGCTTTGGAAGAATGTGGAGCATTTAGGAGATGGCGCCTCAATGTGGGCCGTGGGCCGAAATAACCCCTTTCCAACTTAAGTTGCTCCTTGTCAGTTATTTGATGAGAGCAAAAAGAAAGTTAATTGCCTTTGTTTGCTTCTCTGTTGCTGTGATAAGACATTGACCACAACTGACTTTGGGAGGATAGGGTTTATAGCGCCTTCCAGGTAACAGGTCATCACTGTGGGAAGCCAAGGCAGGGACTGAAGAAGAGACCATGGAGAAATGCATTATGGGAAGCCATTGCAGGAGCTGAGATGCAGACCGTGGAGGGATGCTGCTTACTGGTTTGCTCAGCCACCTTTCTTCTTTCGTTTTAAAGATTTATTTTTATGCACATGTAAGTGCATGTCAGTGCCCATGGAAACCAGGAGAGGGCCTTTATCCCTTGGAAGTGGAGATGCAGAAAGTAGTGAGCCCCCATGTGGGTGCTGGGAACTGAACTCTGGTCCTCTGCAAGAGCAACCAGTGTTCTTAACTGCCCAGCCATTGCTCCTCACCCCTTGTTGGCATTCTTCCATGATAACTTGCCAGTGTGCTGAGTTACACGTCAAAGTTTCTCTGTGTCACTTGCTATGGTATCTGCAGCCAGTCTCCCCAACCCTCTTACACGATTGCTGCTGTTAAGACCATGTGCAGGAGAGATGGGTCAGAGGTTAAGAGCACTGGGTGCTCTTCCAGAGGTCCTGAGTTCAATTCCCAGCAAGCACATGGTGGCTCACAACCATCTGTAGTGAGGTCTGGTGCCCTCTTATGACCTGCAGGAATACATGAATGCAGAACACTGTGTACATAATAAATAAATAAGTCTTAAAAAAAAAAAAGACCATGTGCAGTTGGGCAGACCACAGTATGGCATGGAATCTTAGAGCCCGCCCCCACGCCCCGGACGTAACGGCAGTACATTCTGTATGCTGTCACAGCCTCGCCACACATCATGGACAAGCCAAGCTGGTTCACAGTTTAGGGCCCTGGGCTCCTAGGGTGAGAAATGTGAGCCTCCCCCGAGCCTGGGCCTCCCTGACAGAAGTGTGTGTGTGTTCATGGCCAGGTGAGCTCTTTTCCCTGCTGAGTCACGTTGCTGGCCAGGCATTCCATCCTCTAGTCCTTTGCAGGGGGTGGTTATTTCACAAGGAAATATTCCTAGTCCATGGGATATTTGGTAGGCCCTTCTAACATGGGTGGAGTTCCTTGTGTTGGCTTACCGGAGAACTCCAGCTGCCCTGGCTTCCCCGAATATTTGCATGACCCCGCTGACGTACTGCTTTGGGTTCCTCTCTCTGTACCGTGGCCCGGATGTGGAAGACTCTGGGGGTACACTTAGCAGTGCTCACACTCAGGTAAAGTGGGGGAGCATTGCTGGCAGAGGCCTGGAGGCTGGGTGGGACATGTTAGGCCCCGAGTGGATGAGGGAAGGCGTCACCAGGTGAATTGTCAGTGACACAGGGACGTTGGATTGTGTGTATAATAACCCTTAGAGGAAGAGGAGAGCACAGAGACGCTGATCAAGGGAGTGACATTTGAGTTTACTTAGCTGCTGAGGCCGACACAGCTGGCCTTTAGTCAGCCCAATAACAGTTCTTCCTCTAAACCCACTGTAGACACTGAACTCTGGGTCTTCCTCTAGCCTTCCCCCCCTGTAGGAAGCAGGGCGTGACTGGTCGAGCCCTTAAGTATCACCTTACTATTGCCTAGAAGGGAGACGAGCTTTCATGGCCTCAAGGGCCTGGGGTTCTCAGGATTGCGTTTCTTGTAAGAGCTCCAGAAGCCGTGGAAATGGGTCAGGCCGCAACATTCCACAGGCTTGGCCTGTGCAGCTCACGTGCCTGCACCCTCTGCTTCCCTTCTCTAGAGAAAGCCACTTTATGTAAGGACTTTATCACTCTCATTCCATCCTAGTAGAATGTGGGTCGAGGGGGAGCCCCTGCAGCACGCTACCCTGTGGGACAGTGGTTCTCAACTTCCCCAGTGCTGTGACCCTTTAATAAGTTCCTCATGTCATAGTGACTCCAGCCATAAGATTATTTCGTTGCTACTTTGCAGCTGTAATTTTGCTGCCGTCATGAATTGTAATGTAACTGTCTGATATGCAGGGGTCATGACCCTCAGGTTGAGAATTGATGCTCCTGGGTGAATCTTTACTTGTGGCAGACACATAGGTGGGGCGTGGAAGGTGCTGGAAGGTGTGGGTGGAAGGGAAGATGGGCAGTGTGGATGGGATGTAGGAGGTGAGGGGGTTGGCAATGCCACAGAGGCCTGGCAAGAGGTTACAAACAGAAGTAGGGCCCGAGAGGGTGATCCAAGAGCATTGCAGATCCAGACAGGCAGTCAGCAGCCTGTATCAAGTCTTGCTGACAACACAGAATAAACAAAGATTAATCACTCCCCAGGGCACCGTATTACCCTTCCCAGGTACCCTGCCCATCATTGGCTCCTTGGACCCAGAGTTTTGGATCAGAGGCTCGTTGGCAGTTGGTGGAGTCTAAATTATTCACGAGTTCTGTGACGTAACAGCTTGCTGAAGCCACACTTCCATTCTTTACATGTTTTATAGGGGTGCTGTCTGCGTTTGACAGGAGGGACTCTCCCTCACGAAGGCAACAACTTGGATGGGGGAGGGGTTTAGAGGAGACATAGGAACTCTCCTTTTTTGCATTATGAGTCTTCAGACATCATGTTCAGAGGTAACTGATGAATATAAACACAGTGCTTTTATTTCTGAGCAAGTGTGTGCTTCTAGTGTCAAATTCCATGACTTTGGGGCCGTCCCAGAATTTCCACGTTGTCTAGTAAGGACTCATTTCTTACTCTGCCTCCACCTGAACGATGCGGACAGGAGTTGACTCTTCCTAATCCCTAGCTCCCAGCAGTGATGAACAACAAAGGGTCATCCTTTCCTTACCCAGCATGCTCTATTCTAGAGGTCTTTATAATTAGACATTCTCTTGCAGCAAACATCATCTCTTATTTTTCCAGGGTAAGGAGGAAGTAACTCAGAACAGCATTAACAGGCATTTAGTAATTGCTGATGATGGTAATGATGACATCTAGTTGCCATGGCAACATGCACTTATTCTCACAGTGGTTCTTGGGCTATGAGAAATATAGAAATATAGAAAGGAATATACACCTCTCCCCACAGTGTGAGAAAAAATTGTATCTCTGGTCACTTAATATTTTTCTCTAAACATGTTTATTCTAAGTAGTTGAATCTACTTTCTTGATGCTGTGACTTATAATGATGTCATCTTGAGGGATGGCTTCCCGGGTTAGGGATGGTGTCAGAGAGGGAGGGAAGCTGGGAATGAAGGAGGTGGCTTGTTAAGAAGTGTGGATGGCAACCCATTTTTAGCACAATTTCCTTTTAGTCCCTTCGTGCTGTCAAATGATCTCTATCAGCCCAATTAAGTCCTCCTTGGACCTAGGTATCACTCACTATCTAGACAGACAATACTGAAAATGACTCATGGGACTAGAGAGATGGTTCAGCAGTTAAGAGTGCTGGGTGCTTCTGTAGGGTTTCCAGTACCTGTGATTCCAGCTCCGGAGGATCAGACACCCTTTTCTGGCTTCCATGGGCATCCACACGTGTGGCATACACTCACACAGCACATACATATACATAAGTAAAGATACATACATACATACATACATACATTAAAGAAGAGAAATGTTGTGCAGGAATCAATTTAAAAAAGAAAATGTGTGGGAATCAGTGCTATTTCTAGATTGTGACCATCAAGCATAGATGCTCAGCTGGATTGGACCACCTTTCCTGGTTGCTAAGCACCGAAATACTCGTGCTTTGCCACTGCTGCGAGGCGTCCACCAGAGAAGACCACCTGGACACAGGTTCAAGCCAGTAAAGTCTTTATTAGCCGGCTGGTGACTACACCGGGTGTTTGAGACTGAATGCAGTTCCAAGCCTTTGTGAGCTTTTAGGCTCAAAGACCACACGTCATGGGCCAACACACCTCATTCAGCAAGAGCAGTTAGCTGGATGCAGAACTACAGCAGCCAGAAGGATGACCACATTTCAAGGCTTGCCCAGAATGACAGACTGTGATGGATTAGGTCTTTGTTTTTGCTTTGGCTGGTGGAACTACCTATGTGCTGGGCTCCAAGGCCAGAACGATGCTTCTACCAAGGAGTCAGCTGTGCTAAGGTCTCAGGGCTCGTTTCGTTAGTCTC
Organism: Mesocricetus auratus; assembly: GCF_017639785.1. Lineage (NCBI taxonomy): Eukaryota > Metazoa > Chordata > Mammalia > Rodentia > Cricetidae > Mesocricetus > Mesocricetus auratus. Next base: position 5,085,725 of record NW_024429187.1, on the reverse strand, counting down.
ATTCTGTCCCTCAGCCAACCAGTGCAGGTCTTTGGTAACAATCATGGTTAATCATTGTGCTGGCAGTTTTATGCCAACTGACACAAGCTAGAGTTATCTGGGAAGAGGGACCATCAATTTGAGAACATGCCTCTATAAGATTTGCCTGTAGGCAAGACTTTGGAACATTTTATTTTCTTTTTCTTCTTCCTTTTTTTCCTCCCTTGAGACAGGGTTTCTCTGTGCAGCTCTGGTTGTCCTGGAACTCACTCTGTAGACAAGGTTGGCCTCTAACTCACAGAGATCCACCTGCCTCTACTTCCCGAGTATTGGGATTAAAGGCGTGAGCCACCACCACTCAGCTGGACAATTTCTTAATTAGTCATTAGCGAAGGAGGGCCCAGTCCACTGTGGGTGGTGTCATTCCTGGGCTGGTGGTCCTGGATGATATAAAAAAGCAGTTGAGCAAGCCAAGGGGGAGCAAGTCAGTAAGTTCCTCCATGACTTCTGCTTTAGTTCTTGCTCGAGAGTGGAATCAATATCTCTATCAATCTCTCTCTCTCCCTCTCCCTCTCCCTCTCCCTCTCCCTCTCTCTCTCTGTGTATGTGTATGTGTCTGTCTGTCTGTCTGTCTCTCCCTCCATCCCTCTCTCTCTGTATGTGTGCATGTCTGTGTGTATGTGCATGTCTGTATGTACCTGCGTGTACTCGTGTGTGTGTGTGTGTGTGTGTGTGTGCTGCCCTGAAATAAAGAGGAAATGAGGAAAGGAAGTGCTGCCTGCCTTCCCTTCTTTCTGGTGACTGATGGTTCTTCCAGGATCACCCTGGTCCTCAGGACCAGACTGGGACCCATAAAGCATCCAGCCCCATGACCTGAGCAACCACCGGGTTCTCAGCCTCCCCCAGGATCAGACAGCCAATATGGGATGACCCAGCCCCTTCCAGAAACAAGCTACTCTAATCTTTTAAAATGTGTTTATTCTGCTGGATGTAGTGCCACACGCCTTTAATTCTAGTACTTGGGAGGCACAGGCAGGCAGAGCTCTGTGAGTTGTAGGTCAGCCTGGTCTACAAATCGAGTTCTAGGACAGCCAGGGCTGCTACACAGAGAAAGCCTGTCTTGAAAAAGTCAAAAAATTTCTTTAAAAAGATGTTTATTCTATCGGTTCTGATTTTCTAGTACAGCACCTTCCTAGATACAGTCTAGAATCATTCAAATAAATACATAAACACATTCTTCCCCCCACCCAGGAAAATGCTGTGTACTTGTAGCCATTTTATATCAGTTCATCAATATCCAGCTATTATTCTATAGCTAGAGAATACTCCATTACTCAGATGAGCTGTGTATCAGTCAGGTTTCCTGGGTAACAACCAGCCATTGACTATCAGCAGTGTACAATAATGAGCATTTGTGTGTCCCCCTTGTACACCTATGGGTGAACTGAGGTGACTTTGACTTGGGTCACAGGTCTGCAGATGGACTGAGGCAGCTTTGTCCTTTGGAGGGGCAGGGGACACCAGACTCTGTTGTCCTCATGGGGTTACCAGCACACCAGGAAAACACACGGTCTCCCTCACATCATACCTATGAACACCGTATTGACCATCATGTGACAGCTTACCTGCATAGACCCACTAGTCAGAGGAACAGGCAAGCTCCCTACCCGCCCTGATACCACAGAAAGTCGTAGACGTGCAATGTTGCTTCAGGTAGCTGACATCAATGTAATCCGACCTACCACAACATCGATCTCCTTTTGCCAGCTGTTTGCGGATGGGCACTAAATTCATTTTTCACCATTTTGCTTATTTATGTGAGTTATGCTAATCCTAACTCTGAACTCCCATTCCACCAAGACAATGAAAATTCCCTCTGTCACCACTAGGACAGGCATTTTCCTCTGTGTGGCGCGCTGATGCTGGGATCACCTGCAAGTTACATGCCAAAGAAGCCTTCTGAGTCTCTGCTAGTCGTCTCTACTGGCAGCCATGGAGGCAGGGCCCAAGGCACATGGTCTTTTTAGGACCCGTGCTGTTATGACTTCCATGTCATAGGACCTGAGCCTCAAGTTCAATCTACAATGATAGCAGTTCTTCCTATAGGTACAGTGACCTCACTTGTGTGCTGACGAAAGTAGAATATTCTTTGCTTATTATTTTAAAGATTCTTTTTAAAATAAATTTTATTTAAATTAAAAACAATATTGTTTTGCATACCAATCACAGTTCCCTCTCCTTCCCATCCTCCCATGCCCTCCACCAGCCCCCCCATCCACCCCCATCCACTCCCTATCCACTCCCCAGGGAGGGTGAGGCCTCTCATGGGGGATCATCAAGGTCTGTCACATCATTTGGGGCAGGGCCTAGGCCCTCCCCATGTATCTAGGCTGAGAGTGTCCTTCCATGGGGAATGGGCTCTGAAAGTCCATTTGTGAACTATGGATAAGTACTGGTTCCACTGCCAGTGACCCCATAGACTGCCCAGGCCTCTGTACTATTTTAAGATATGTGTCTCTGTGGGTATGTGCACATGAACACCACTGACCACGAGGCCAGAGATGTTGGATTACCCCTGGAGCTGGAGTTATGGGTAACTGAGAACTGCCCAACATGAAAGCCGGGAATTGAACTCAGGTCCTCTGCAAATGGCACTGTGCTTTCTTAGCTGGCTGAGCCACCTCTCAGAACATTCTAGAATATCTAGAACAGTTTATTACATTTTTGTTTGTGTTTTTATGTGTAGGCATGTGCTCATGTGCCATGTGGCAATCAGAGGACCTGTGGGAAACCTCTGGAAGAGCGGCCAGTGCTCTTAACCCCCAAGCCACGTCTTTTGGCCCTGAGCACTGGTCTTTTGCTTTCTATGCAAGCACTCTGACTGCAGAGCCATGTCTCCACTCAGCTCTCTGAGCTCCGCTGTTTGCCTGGAGTTACTTGCTTTCCCCTTCTCCGATGAGTCTGGGTTTCAAATATTCCTTCAGACACCACCTTCCCTGGACAATCACTCGACTCCTGATCACTCCTGGTTTGAATTCTGATCCAAGAGTTCAGGCCACCTTGGATTCCTTTTACCACAGAATTTTTGACACTGTGCTGTAAACTGAATCCCCAGAAGAGACAGAGCAATTGTGGAAGGAAGGTGGGAACTGTTTCTTTTATCCCCAAATCTTCAGCCCTGGAACATCTTAGCTAATTGACCAGGCTCTCAATTAATTATTGCCTCTCAGCAAATGTGTGATGTATCCCAGAGACGCTGGAGACTCACGGTGAAGTTCTACCTCTTCTGGAGTTATTTTTGATGTATCAGAGAAATGTGATATTAGGACTTAGATCCAAGGAAAAGACAGAACATGTAGCATTGCAAACAGGTCCAAATCTAAGAGGAGGCATCTGCCTCAGGCCTTGGCAGATTTCCTTGCCTCCCTCTAATCCGTTCTTTTATCCAGCAGATGTCTGCAAACTGCAACCTCAAGATAATTAATAATGCAAGGAGTGGCAATGGGAATAGTTTTGTACTTTGGACCCAAATTTTCCATCCCCATGTGCGACATTAAGTTTGTTTTCTTCTATTGAGGTGCATGCTTAAATAGGTTTAATTAGGAATAATTGTTAGAAGGTAGTATAGTTATCCTTATAGAAGGAATGGCTGATGGGATACTATCAGAAACTACCAAAGAAGGGACAAGGAGTCGGAGCAAGTAATAGGGTGTTCAGGAGAAGGAAGTTGTTGGTTTAGGGAAATGTGGAAATGAGAAGAAAGCATCGCAAAGTGTTGAAGTTTCTCCTGATAACATTTCTATATTTATTTGTTGCTTATTTGTTGGTGGCTGGGACAAAACTCAGGGCCTTGCATAAACTGCAGAATCTCTTTGACTGCTGAGCTACATTGCCAGCTCTTAATCTCTTGACACAAGGTCTCATGATGTAGCCCAGTCTGACCTTGAACCTGTGATCTCCATGTCTCTGCCTCTACTGGGACAGAAGGTATGAACCATTTTATCTGGTTTTAGTATTTTTATGGGTTTGGGCAATGGTTCTGAACACCTAACCATGACCCTTCTGGGGGGTCCTTGGGATTAATCCAAATTAAAACCAGTATGTTTTCAATCAGTAGAAAGTAAAAATATAATTACGTCTATGACAATTTCTACAATTAAAAGATGTCAGAGCTGAGTGTGCTCACACACACTTGTGATCCCAGTCCTTGGGAAAGGGAGGGAGGAAGATCTGGTGCTAAAGGTCACCTTCATTTCTGTAGTGATTTGAGGCCAGCCTGGGCTGTATGAGACACTGCCTTACCCTTCCCACTCCAAATAAAGATTGGTAATGGATCTCAAACTTTTAGTGCCGATGCTGGGCTGACCACTAATTTTGTATTTCTGTAATACATGCCAAAGTACAGAGACTTCAAAACTAATTATATCATCCATAATGCTATAGGGTGAAATAGAAATACTCCTATTTTTCAGATGTAAAAGACAGACTTGGGCTATGACCTGTATATGGTCCATTGAATTAAACTGGTTCAATTAGATGAGCTGGCACATTCCATGGCCTTTGTACAATACTTTCTTTTCTGTTCTACATAGAAAGAAAACATATCCAGGACAGAGAATAGAGAAGACACATTAGTTACTTTTGGCGAAATGCTTGGCATGACAACGAATGGGGGGACATTATTCCTGGTCCGTGTTTCCAGAGGGTCTCAGCGTATCATGTCAGGAGGTGAAGTTCATGGCCGCAGGAGCCTGTGCTACAGACTCAGCATCACAGCATGGCGGACCAGGAAGCAGAGATCCAGCCTCTAAGCACCACTTCTCCCAGACAGTTCCCCAAACCTCCTAAAACTGTGCTCCCCTCTGGAAAGTGAGTGTGTCCAGTAGCTTTCAACCTATGGATTGTGACCCTTTTGGGTTCACAGGGTTCACTTAAGACCATCAGAAAACACACACACCACACACACACCACACACACACACACACCACACACACACACCACACACACACACCACACACACACCACACACACACACACACACACCACACACACACCCACACACACACACACACACCACACACACACACCACACACACATACCACACACACCACACACACACACACACACACACACACACACACACATACTTATTTTGTTTTTTGAGACAGGGTTTCTCTGTTGCTTTTGGAGGCTGTCCTGGAACTCACTCTGTAAACCAGACTGACCTGGAACTCACAGAGATCCACCTGCCTCTGCCTCCCAAGTGCTGGGATTAAAGGCGTGTACCACCACTGCCTGGCAAAACACAGATGTTTATATTATGATTCATAACAACAGCAACATTACAGTTATGAAGTAGTAATGAGATAATTTTATGGTTGGGGGTTACCACAACACGAGGAACTGTATTAAAGAGTCTTAGATTAGGAAGGTTGAGAACCACTGGTTTAAAACATGATCATTGCTGAAGATACCACAAACTTTGGTTGCAGGGCATAGAAGAATCTAGCTGTCACTAAGCTGTATGCTCCTCCTACTGGCTAGCTTTCACGGTACTGGAAGGTCCGGACAATTGGGGAAGAATCACCAGTCAACCCCACATTGTCTACCCACCAGCTAAGATGACCCACTGCTGTGAAAATGTCACACTATGATGAGGGTAACCAGCCACTTTCTGATGTTAAGCTCTTTGCTAGGAGTGAAGAAAAGGAAGACTGGACCTCGTCTGACAGTGCTGTTTAGAATGGACGGGTTCTGGAGGCGGGTCTTGGATATGGAACAGAATAAGGGTTTGTTGTGGTCAAGTAAGGTGTCTAACATTGATCAAAGCCTCCTTATGCACTAATGAGTGATTTGGGTGGGGTTGGAGAGATGGCTCAGTGGTTAAGAGCACTGGCTGCTTTTGCAGAGGACCTGGGTTCATTTTCTAGCACCAACATGGCAGCTCACAAAGGTCTGTAACTTCAGTTCTCAGGAATCTGCTGCCCTCTTCTGGCCACTTTAGGTACATATGTGATGCCCATATATATATGACAAGTAAGACACATACACATAAGAAATAAATGTTTTTAAAAAGAAGTGTCTTGCTGGGCGGTGGTGGTGCACACCTTTAATCTCAGCACTTGGGAGACAGAGACAGGCAGATTTCTGTGAGTTCAAGGCCAGCCTGGTCTACAGAGATAGTTTCAGGACAACCAAGGCTACAACTGAGAAACCCTATCTCAACTCCCCCTCCCCCCCAAAACCAAACAAAAAAGAAACAAAAGGAAGTGTCTTGATTTTCATTCAGAGTAGAATAAAAACTATGTTGAAGGAAAGTCTGAGGGATGGACACAGGTCACTTCAAGGTTTTAGATAAAAGACGGACCAGCAAAAGGAACAGAGCACACATTTAATAACATTTAATGCTATCCTTGATTTGTTAGAGTGTGTCTTCTGCACAGTGACATGGACAGAAAAACACACATTTGCTGTAGGGAAAATCTTCCTCTACCTGATTGTGATAATATCAACATTTGTTTCAAAGTGTGATTACGTCATTAACTGATAGTAGGCCGGAAACTGTCAAGCTGAGAGAAAGGGTATTCTGCATAAATTCCATTTAGTTAATGGAAAGAACTATGGTTTCTGGGTATCCTGGGTGGACTAGTTTACTAGCATTCTGTCTGTTTATCTACACCAAAGTCATATAGGCAGAACACAGTGGCAGTTAAAATAGGAATTTAAGCTCAGAGGTGTTTGAATGCTAGGTCCATACACTTAAACCTTCTCAGTAGTATTTTTAAAACGATTAAAATTTTCTATTAGTGTGTGTGTGTGTGCCTGAAAGTATGCGCACCATGTGCCTGCAGAGGGCAGAAGAGAGCGCCTGCTCCCGGTGACAAGCAGTCGGAAGCCAACTGCTGTAGATGTTGGGGACCAACCCAGATCTTCTGCAAGAGCAGCACATGCTTTTACCGCTGAGCCGTCTTCCCAGCTCTCTATGCAGTCTTAAAATGAGCAATGTGCAGTGTTCCCTGGAAGTCTCTGGAATTTAAACCCGCGTTACCTGAATTTTATATGGGAAGGCTTTTAGGCTTGCAAATCAAAAGCAAGTTTGGTGCATTCTCTCCATCTGTCACTAGGTGGAGTCAGCGCACTGATAAGCCATGAGGTTTGGGGAGGGAACGGCATTTATTCTAGGAAGTCAGGGAGTCAGGAAGGCTGGTTTTGATTAAAGCGCTAAAAAGCTCACTCCCTCTGACAGCTGGCTTTATTTCTTTTCTGGATAATGTAGATGAGGAAGACGAGCAGTCTCCGGAGGTGTAGAGATTCGCTAGAGCCAAGAGCTATGTGGGGCAAATGCATGATCAACGAACTCTGTTCTTTCCCAGGATAGTCCTAATGATCCGGTGTGTGGCTGGGCTGTGGGCTGTGGAAGCAGAACACATCACCATCCGGCCCTGTGTGCTGTCTGCCTTCAGCACTTCAACCTTTCACATTACATAACGCTGAGCACACCTAGTGTTTCCATGGGCAATAGCTGAAAATGATGATAGCGTTATTACTGCAGCGCTCGTGTGACAACGCTTCACGATTTGTGTATAGTGCCTTCACTTACACTTAGCCTTGAGGCGGTGGACCGTTTCACAGGGGACAGACCTTCCTGAGTCAAAGAATGTAGGATAAGGACAGGCGATCAGGGCAGTGTGGTTGGATCACCCTTCCTCCATGAGTCAGGCTCTCTCCCCCTCCCTCTCCCTCTCCCTCTCCTTTCCTGTGATCTCTCCATCTGTGCTTTCCATATCTATTATACCATCCATGTATCTGTTACCTGTCTCTCTATAATTATATAATTATCCATCTATTTATTTATTATTGATCTCTCACATGTCATATTTAACTATTTCTTGTATGTATGTATGTATCTATCATCTCTCTATTGTCTGTCTGTCTGTCCTCTCTCCCTTCTCTTATCTATTATGGAAACTGGCAAGTGCCAGGGTCCACTTGATGCTTCAGCTTGAGTCTGAGGGCAGCCTGCTGGCAAAATGCCTCTTCTTTGAGAAATCCCGGACGTTTTCTTAAGGTGTTCAGCTAATTAGATGAGGCTACCCTCCTTCCAGAGGGCAGTGTCCTCCACTGCAAGTCTATTGATTTAAGTGCTAATCTTATTTTAAAACATCTTCACAGACACAGGAAGACGTGCTTGACAAAATGCCCGAGTATTGTGGCCTAGCTAAATTGACACATAAAACGGACTCTCAGAAACGCAGCGAATTCCCTGCCAGACCCTGAGAGTTGCTTTTTTTGCTGTCTCCACCAGGGCGTGGAGATGTTCATCTCAGCCTCCACTCGTGCTCTCCTGTCCTGATGGTGATGAGTGGACAGTGATCACTCACATAATTAAAATGGTCTAACACAAGTATTTAAAGAGACTTATTTGTTTTTATTTTATGAGTACAAATGCTTGCCTGCATGTGTGTATTTGTACCACAAATGTGTAGTTGCCTGTAGAGGCCAGAAGAGGGCATCCAATCCTCTGAAACTGAAATTACAGATGGTTGTAGGCTACTTTGTGGATGCTGGGAACTGAACCCAGGGCCCCTGCAAGGCAGCAAGTGCTCCTAAACAGCAGAGCCATCTTTTCAGTCCCTACGCAAGCCATTTTGTTTCATTTTGCTCTTTTGAAGTAGCCCCAGATAAACCTCAAAGTTGTGATCTTCCCTTTAAGAATCCCTGAGTGCTGGGGATCTAGGTGTTAAAAAATACATATCTATGCTTGGCTTCCAGTGCTCTCAGTCTATATTATAATTGTAAGGTAGAGCCGATATTTCTTTTCTGTAGAAAAACTTAGAAAAGTGTGCGTTGAATAAAGTACCGTCCACCTAAGAGGCTTATTGAGTGCTATTTTTAAAAGGGTCCCCAGGGATACTGTGTATGGATTTCCGCATTTTAGCAGCAGATGGGAGCATAGAAGAATGAAATGACTTCAGGATCACAGGGTTGCTTAATGAGAGCACGGAGGCCCAAACTCAGCCCTGCTCATCCTGTACTGCATCATGTGACACCATGTGAAAGTACAGTATGGGGCTGGGGACACAGCTAGAATGCTTGCCTAGCATGCATGGAGCCCTGGGTGTGAGCCTCCAACACCTAAAAAATTGCATGTGGTTGTATACTCCTGTAATACTAGTATTCAACAGGTGCAGGCAGGAGGATCAGAAGTTCAAAGTCATCCTTGGTTACATAGTAAGTTTGACATCAGAAGTTCAAAGTCATCCTTGGTTACATAGTAAGTTTGACATCAGAAGTTCAAAGTCATCCTTGGTTACATAGTAAGTTTGACATCAGAAGTTCAAAGTCATCCTTGGTTACATAGTAAATTTGGAATCAGAAGTTCAAAGTCATCCTTGGTTACATAGTAAGTTTGACATCAGTAGTTCAAAGTCATCCTTGGTTACATAGTAAGTTTGACGCCATCCAGTGTTGCTTACATGAAGCTAAAACAGAAAAAAAAGCGCAGCAGTAATGACATCATGTGTCTTAACAGCTCCAGGGAAAATGTCAATGTCCAGTGAAGCAATGGTTAAGACTGGAGGAAAATATGTGGATATTGAAGTCCAGGCCTTTTCTGGGGAAGCAGAGACGAAAAGCCTCTGCTACATCCATGTAGCAAGCCGTGGGAGGAAAGTAATCAGGACTTAGGCTCCCGTGAGCCCCAGGCTTAGTAGTGTTGCTTCGCTGTCTGAGGAGACTCTATCAGGCCCTACAGAGTGGATTTGTGCTCTCTGCAAATTGAGATTTCTGAGGCATAAATCACTTCAGAGTCACACACACACAAGCTAGGTGTGTTGATGTGTGCTTGTAATCTGAGCACTTGGGAGGTGGGGGCCAGAGGGGTGTGAGTTCAAGGCCAGCCTCCAAAGCAAGAAATCTCTCTCCCTCTCCCTCTCCCTCTCCCTCTCCCTCTCCCTCTCCCTCTCCCTCTCCCTCTCCCTCTCCCTCTCCCTCTCCCTCTCCCTCTCCCTCTCCCTCTCCCTCTCCCTCTCTCTCTCTCTCTCTCTCTCTCTCTCCTCTCTGTCTCTCCTCTCTCCCTCCCCCCTCTCATACACAGAACAGTTTCTTCAATGAATTCTACAAAAACAGCTCCATGAAGGGTTCGATTTGAAGGTAAGGGGAGACAGATCTTTTGACAGGGAGCAGATCCCTGCTGCTTCTGAGTACTGGCCACAAACCCCATACTGTATCAGCTGGAAGAAATGGTGGCATGACCTTGGAACTAGTATTTGGGCTCTTGGAGAATCACTCTGATACCCTAAAATTTAACAGCAAGAGAGCTTATTCAAAACATACTCTAAGTGGGGAACTGGCAGGAAGCTGAGAGGAGAGGTACCCTTACCAGAGCTGTAACAGTGGAGAGAGAGTGGCTTCATCCAGTCTTTGGGTGGGAGACAAGGGGGTCTCGGGCGAACAGAAAGGCAAGGGTTGTGGGAGAAGCAAAGGGATAATGGTCGCGGTGATGTTCTCTGCAGGACCAGTGAGGACAATACCGATGTTTGTTCACCGATGAAATTCAGTGCAATTCAGCTGGAAAACTCTTTCAGAGCTCCTGGGATGGGCTTCCTATCCAACATAAAACTGTCTTCATACATTCTCCCAGTGATCCTACCTAATACGGTTACAATGGAGACTAAGCTCCAGCAACCCACTTCATTAGACTATCGCAAATCACATCTAGAATTTCTCCATCGTTCAGTGGATATTGCCCAACAGGATCTTAGGTTCACATCAGAGTGCAGCATTATGAATTTATAAGCAACCTGAGGATGAATCACCTACATCTTATTTAGAAACATTATGATAGACCTGGGTTGTGAGTGGTGGCAGCAAAGACAGCAAATCTGATAGTGTTCTGTTGTCATCTTCATCACCCAACACTAACAGATCCATCCTCTGTACACTAGAATAATTCAAAGAGACTTTGTACAGTTCAGCCACACAAACAGACTGTGGTGTGTAGTGGGTAAGAATATAACACTGAGGCTGGGGAGATGTTTCTGTAGGTGAAGTGCTGGCTGTGCAAGAATGAAGACCTGAGTTTGGAACCCCATAAGTCACATAAGTCCAAGTGCATCTGTAATCCATTGTTCCTACGGTGGCATGGGAAATGGAGACAGGAGGCTTCCTGGAAGCTCACCAGCCAGCTAGTCTTCTGCACACTGACAAACGACACAGAGATCCTGCCTTAAGCAAGGTGGTAGTATGCTTGAATTTTTCCTTTGACCACCACACATGCACTGTGACATGCTTGTATCCATACTCACACACATGAGCATAACCAACCATACATATGTCACGCATACAGTCAGAGGTAGTTTGAAAGAAAATGGCCCCCAAAGGGAGTGTTACTGATGAGAGGTGTGGCCTTGTTGGAGGAAGTGTGTCACTGTGGGGCTGGGCTTCAAGGTATCCTATGCTCAAGCTACACCCAGTGAGACAGTTCACTTCCTGTTGCCTGTGGGATCAAGATGTGGCTCCTTCTCTAATCTCAGCTTCTTCTCCAGCACCATGGCTGCCTGCACGCCACCATACCCTGCTATGATGGCGATGGACTAAACCTCTGAAGCTGTAAGCCCCCCAATTAAATATTTTCCTTTATAAGACTTGCCATGGTCGTGGTGTCTCTTCACAGCAGTAGAAACCCTAACGAAGACACATCCAAACAAATTAAAAAGCAAATAACATGGCTTTGAAACAAGACAGACTTTTCTCAGGTACAAATACTGGCAGTGTGACCTTGGACAAGTTCCTTAACTTTTAAAAGCTGGGCCCAGGTTCTCATCTTCATAATGTGGAAATAAGACTGATGCATGAGGGGTTGCTGTTGTGAAGTCAAAAGAAACTTCCCAGAAGTCATTGGTAAAGTTTCTTGCATAAGGTCTCCCTCCACACACATTGGTGAACAGGTCCCTTTTTTCTATTTGCACTTGCAGCTGGTTGTGACATTATAACTTGTATCTGCTTTACTTGAAATTATGATGCAAGTGGAGGCGCCAGCCAGTCTGAATGGACAGCTGCTTAGCTGACAATAACAAGTTTCTTACTAAGGAAGACATTGGAGAATGGGTATGGGGGAACCCTGGCACACATTTCCTCTAACGTTGTTTATTAGACCAACTGAACTCACTACTGTATAAATATGAGTGATTTATTTGTTTGATAACACCCACCGACTTGTCTTTGCGGAGCCACTTAAGAACTGCTTCCCGTCGTGGTGAGCCACTCGCTAATTCCTCATACTCTGGTCTATTCAGAATAATCTCCTTCCAGTTCTAAAAGCTGTATCTTAGCTTATTCCTGCTGCTCCAACAAGCTACCCCAGCCTGGGTAATTCCCAAAGAATGGGAATGTATCTCTCACTGAGGTGGAAGCTTGTGAGTCCAGGATGAAGCTGGGGAGGGTTTACCCTGTTTTCATGACGGTGTCTTGTAGTGTCTTCTGGAGAAATTGGAAGCTGTGTCCTCACACAGTGGAAGGGACTGAGGATTTGAATCACTCCTTCAATCCCTTTAGTAGATACAAATGATAGTGTCTTCTAATCCCATCAGTTAGTGGTGCCAGCATGTAGTTCTGAGGGACACAAGGGTTCAGACACTAGACACATCAATTTAAAGGTCCAACCTCCCCCCCCCCCCCCCGCCCCATGACTCATCTTAGGTCGGCGGTCCATGCATCTAGATGGAAAGAACAACTTCTCCATGTCTCCCAGTGACCGAGTCAGACACAAAGCTGTTGGGAAACATGGTGGCACGTCCCTACCTTCTTCTGGTCATTTCACCACTTTAGCTAGTCACAGCGGCTGACCAGTCCAGTTTCTCTGTGACCTCGTGGCACTTACTGCTTGTTAGTTTTGGTGGGTGGCACTGGCACTTTGGAGACAGGGTAGCCTAGACTGGCTTGGAATTTGCTTTTGCTTTGGGGCCTGGGATGACCATGAATTCCCTAATGAGGCTGCGTCTACCTTCTGAGTGCAGACGTCCACGGTATGTGCCTTCATGTCTCCTTTTGTGTGACGCTGGAGGCCAAACAGGTTCTTGCTTGTTTGTTTGTTTGTTTGTTTGTTTTTTGCATGTCAGGAAAACACTGTACTAACCCCGCTACATCCCCAGTATTTTTGGTCACAGCAGGTGTGACATTGTGTGACATATCTTTTGATTTGCATTTCTCTGATGACTAATGGTGCTGAGCACCTTTTCATAGGCTGATTGGCCATTTAGGTCTGTTCTTTGGAGAAATGTCTACTGAAGTTCTTTACTCACATTTCAATCAGTGTGCCTATCTCTGCCACTTCCTTTTTTTTTTCTCCCCCAGTTGTCACCGACAGAAGCGGGAACAGGGCTTCTCTTCCTGCAGCTGCACCATTCAAGAGACCACCTCTACTTCTGACCTTCCTCTTATGGCTGCTTGTGGGTGAATCAGCTCAGGCCTTCTTGCTCTTGGAGGTAGGAAGTAGTGGGTCAAGGTTCAGAGGAAGAAATGCAGAAATAGGCATTAATCTGGGTACTCAAGGGGATGAGGTAAGAAGATTGCCATGCACTTGAAGACAGCCTGGGCTACTTAGACACTTTCTTAAAAGGCAAACAAGAATAAAAACCAAACCCACAATGAACAGGCAGGCAGACAGACAGACAGACAGACAAAATTGTTCCCAGTAACCCCCCTGGAGGCTGTGCATATGTCTGTGTGTGGTTTTGAGACAGGCTCTCACTATGTGGTTCAGGCTGGCTTGGAATAGACAATTCTCTTGCTTTGGACTCCAGTGACAGGACTGCAGGCATGTGTCAAGATATCCCACTCAAAAAACCAATCTGTCTCACCAAATTCATATCTATTTCACTTATGCAAACAATAATTCTCCCTGTGAACAGAAAAGAACTCTAGAGTTCACAGGTTCAGCTCCATTCTTTTGTAGATGAGGTCTCTCAGGGCCTGCAAGGTAAAGTAACTTCAACCATTAATATTCCAGCTTTAAATGACGTTTTCAAGTTTCCAATTTAGAGGCAGGCATGACAATGTGTACCTGTAATCCCAGCAATGGGAGGTGAAGGCAGGGGGAATGGTGAATTGGAAGCAGGCCTGGACTATGTGAGACACCGTCTCAGCAAACCAAGAATAGACAAATACAAATTAAAATAAAATTCCTGCAGTGTACGCCACTGTGACTGGCTGTAAAAGCACACACTTGTGTTTTTGTCACCTGGAAGAGGCACTCCGTGGAGGTAAGACCTCCTTTTCTCTCTTTCTTCACAACAGTGGCAAGTTCAAGGTGAAAATAGTTTGTCATCAAGTTTAATATGCCGATGACTGTCTAGGCTTTGGGGGAGGGACAGGCACTGTTGCCGAATGGGTACAGACAAGCTCATCATTTGCTCTGCACATTGCAGAGGGGAATACGGGCTTTACAACATTCTGGCATCAGCCAGCAGGAGTTACACTTTCTGTGGGACAGAGCCATGGTTAGTTATCACTATGGTCAGGTGAGGCAGCTCTCGGTACAGAATACTGTCTCAGCTCCATGCAGGTGACTTGACTGTTACATTTGTCCCTGTGATGGCTAATCCTGTCATCCTGATGGGATGACAGATGGTAACAGAGGAGACAAACCTCTAGGCTTCTCTACGAAGGCTATGTTGTTGTATGCTATCTGTATATTGTCAACTGAGGTGAGAACGCTCACCCTAAATGTGAGAGGTGCCTGTCCAGGGACTGAGGTCCTGGGGAAGTTACACACCAGCTTCACTACTCTCTGCCTCCTGGTTGTGGATGCTGTGAGGCCGGTTGCCACATCTTCCTGCTCCGTGTCTTCCCATTCACGATGGACTGTGACTCTTCAAACTGTGAGCCCCTCCCCGCCATGAGGAACTGTATGTCCTTGCACTCTAAGCTAAATTAATTCTTTAAGTTGCTTTTACCTGGGGTTTGGTCACAGCAAGGAAGAAGGTAACTAACAGTCACACTGCTGTCAGCAGCAGGATGCAAAAGAAAGACAATCAGAGCGAGAGACCCCGGAGACCCCAGAGCCAATCCCCAAGTCAGTTTGTCTTCCTGAAGCTCAGTCTTCCTACCTGTAAGATGGGAGCATTGTTCTATGCAGTTGTATGAACCTAGAGGGACAATGCAATGCATACCTTTTGTTGATGTGGAGAGCTTTACAAACGTTGGTGGTTGCTATTATCTATCTGGGTAGCTAAGGGGACACTCTGTGATATATATGTATATAAGCTTTACATGGTCGGAAGCTTCAGGGGCTCCCGGAGAGTCTCAGGTGTCACATTCTCCACCCTTCCTTCTTATCCTACTCATGACCCTCGGTATTTAGAATTTAACAGACCGAGGAAGCCCTGTCTTTAGAAACATCCCCCACTTTGTAAATGCAGCTGAGGCTTTAGTCTGTTCTCCCATGGAGAGATGCAAGATTTGCTCATCTCCCTGAGCGTCTGAAGGGTCAGTCTTGAGACTCTGAAAGGCTTTGCCATGCAAGTGCAGATCGCATGGTGCTGCACCCATCACTAAGACCCTTTCACTCCCCGTGGCTCTCGGGAGAAGCCCAACTGTCATACCTTAAAATCTTTCTCTTACTCAAGTGCACTATAAATGTGCAAATGAATCTAGTAATCAAAGTGTGCAAATAAATCTAGTAATCAAACCCTTGTCGTCGCTCCCAGCTGTCTCCCATGCTTTCCCCTCTCACCCCATCCTCCTGAGCTCTGCCCCACACCCTCCCCCCCATCTTGGTCATCACAGAACACTCTCCTCACCTCTGCCATTCACGTTTTAAGACCTCAAACCTCACCTCTGTTAGACTACCTTCCTCTTCCCAGGGAGACTTAATCGTTTTCTGTCTCTGCCTCTGCCTCTGCCTCTGTCTCTGTCTCTGTCTCTGTCTCTGTCTCTGTCTCTGTCTCTCTTTCTCAGGAATTTCCCCCATAGTTCTGTCTTTGTTCTGCTTCATGTGAGATTTGACCTTGCCAGGGATCTGCAAGTATTTTGGGGACTGGACAGAGCTTTTTCACCCACACCCCACTGTCTGGGGCCAGATGTGGTGACAGTAGGTGTTTAACCTGTATTGTCACCTGAGTGTGACAAGACACACCAGGGACAAGGCACACCAAGGAGAGAGAGAGAGAGAGAGAGAGAGAGAGAGAGAGAGAGAGAGAGAGAGAGAGAGAGAGAGAGAGAGAGAGAGAGAGAGAGAGAGAGAGAGAGAGAGAGAGAGAGAGAGAGAGAGGAGAACCTGCTTGCCTTGTACCTCAGTTTATCAACGGTCTCCATAGCCTGAAACCACACCCATTCTTCCTTTGGATCTTCTTTGCCCTCTCTCTGAGGTTAACTGGTTAACTAATTAGCCATGAGTTAGGCCATAAGGTGGCCTTTATTTAAACTGAGCCCTCTCAAGGTCGGGTCTACAACACTGAGTGGCGGTTTTCTGTCCTAATTGGCTAGGGCTGGCCTAGGGCTGTAGCTCAGTTTGTTAAAGGCTTGCTTGGCATGTGTGGGGTGCCATCACCGTCACTGTGTAAACCAGGCATGGTGACATGCGTCTGCAATTCCATTCCAGCGCTCTGGAGGTGGAGGCAGGAGGATCAGATGTTCCAGGTCATTCTCAGATACACTGTGAGTTTGAGGCCAGCCTGGGCTGCAGGAGAATTTGTCTCAAGTTAGAAGAAACAAGTTGGGAATGTGGCTCACTGGCCGAACAGTTAAAATGAGTGAGGAAGGGAGCACACAGACAGATCAGACTCAGGAATGAGCAAGGAAGAGAGCACACAGATAGACAGAGGCCCAGGGAGGGGATCAAGCCGTGTGGCAGCAGCCGGCCTCTCTTAGGTTTGGGGCTTCGGGTTGTGCAGTGCCTGGGAGTTGGAGCAGACATTCTGGGGATCCCTTCTGGTTCTAGTCATTTCTCTTCGATGCAGCCAGTACCAGGAGAGCTGAGGGAGGCAACAGCCAACAGAATCCATTTGAAACACTGGTGGGAAGCCAGTCTTAGCTATAGAGTACTTTCCAGGCCAAAGCCTTGCAAGACTATCAAAGCAAAACAAAACAAAAAAACCCACTCAAACTATGCAAAGTGAACAGTTTACTAGTCACCCGTGACTAAGAAGGCAGACGTCAAGGAAAGGGCTAAGAGAAACAGTCTCTTTCTTTTCACATCTTTCCATTTTGCTATTTATTTTTTCTCTCTGTCTCTCTCTGCTCTTGTGCGCGTGTAGAGATCAGAGGACAACTAGAGCTGGTTCTCTCCTTCACCATGTGGGTCCTGGGGATCGAACTCAGGTCTCAGGCTTGGTGGGCACCTGTACCCAGTGACCCTTCTCTTAGTTTTTAAGTCAGGCTCTTGCTTTGTAGCATAGGCCGACCTGAAACCCTCAATTCCCCTGCCTCAGCCTCCTGAGTCCTGGGACAGCAGGCCTGCACCACACCTGGCTACTTGTAATCTTCACTTTAACTACAGTAAAGAAAGTGGGAGAAAAAAAAATAAGGAAAAAGAACCAGAAATGAGAAGAGGACTCAGAAATCTGGTTCCAAGGGACAGCGGACCTCAGCGGACCTCAGGGCAGGACTCCCTCCCAGACATTCCTTCTTCACGGTGCCTTTATGTAATGAGAGCAGGCTAATGCTGGGTAGTCAGAAAAATATCACTCAAGATTCAACTAAAGATAAGTAACAGCAAAGATGTATCTAGTCCCTGGGCAAGCTACTGACGTTGCATAGCAGCAACTGCCTGGTTTTATTTCTGTCACAGGATTGCCATAAGGAAGCTTTGAAATTAAGTTTCCCTTCTTTCTTTTTCCTTCTTTTTTAAACAAACAAGGTAGCCTGCCTCACTGTACCCATCCAAATCACCTGTCTCCTTCTAAAATTAGCCAGATGGCCTCAAAAGAAGAAGTAGCTAAGGTAAGCGCAGGGGAGGGAGACACTTAGTTGTTAGCGGTCTCTCTCAGGCCTGAGCTCTGGCAATGCTGGCGGTCACCACATCAGGTAGGTTGGTCAAGGTCACACAGCCAGTGCAGGCAGAGTCAGGACTGAATCACCCTCATCCCTTGCTGTTGCCATCTTATCCGGCCTGTAATCCAGAAATACCTGGTCCATCTACTCCACCACAGTGAGATGTAGACCAGCAGTGTGCTGGGTAACAACTCCCACCCTTCTGAGGTGTCTGGGGTCATGTCTGTGGCAGGCAGTTCTCTTTCTCTCAGTCTTTCTCTCCCCGCCTCAAATCTGTGTGTGTACTTGTTTAATATGTCCATAGGTCTACACTCATAGGTATATACTCTCTTGCAGAAGCTAGAGGTTGAAATCATGTCTTCCTCTGTGGCTGTCACCCTTTAAAACACTTATTCTTATTATTTTGAATTACACGTATGCTTGTGTGTCTGTGTGGGGGTTATGCTTGTGAGTACCGGTCCCTGTGGAGAACAGAGTTACCGAATGCCCCTGGAACTGGAGTTACAGGTGGTCATGAGCTGTCCATTGTGAGTACTTGGAACCAAAGTCATGTCCTCTGGAAGTGCTCTTGACGACTGAGCGTTGTGCCTATGCCACTTATGAGACAGGCTTTCTTGAGAAACCTGGAGCTCACTGATTCAACTAGATTGCCTGGCCACAAAACCCCAGGGATCTTCCTGTCTCCATCTGCACAGTACGGGGTTACAGGCACGCCAGCTTTTATGTGGGTGCTGGGGATTTGAACTCAGGTCCTTATCCTTGGGCAGTGAGCACTTTACTGACTGAGCCGTGTTCCAAGCTCCTAGGATAACTGGAAGAGTTTGGTTCCCTTTCTGCTCCTGCGGGCTGGTTGCTTCATGGCCCAGATCTACATGGGAAAATGTGCATCTTTAAGTCGATTAGTTCAAGGAACTGGGAAAAGGGTGGAGTCTGCTGGGAGCCCAGTAGCTCCTCACCACTCTTGGGTCTGACCCCTTGAGCAGAGAGCCCCTTCCATAGATTCTGGTACAGGGATTTACAGACAGAGAGTTAGGAGCTATTCAAGGGATAAAAATTCCTGGACTTGGAGTGTAGCTCATGGAAGATCATTTTCCTGGCTTGTGTGAGGCCCAGGGTTGGGTCTCCAGATTTTTCAGGGCTAGGAAAACCCATGTAGTTATTGGGAAGTTCCCTATAAATCAAGGCATTGCCAGGCATTTCTAACATCATGCTCTGTGGTTGTTACCTGGAGGAGGAATTCTGGGCAGCTGTTATTCCTTGCCATCCAGTGGATACCAGGGTTAGAGAACCATCAGCCATAGCCACCAGTGTCAAGAAATCTCAGCTGGGGGGGTAGCTCATGCTGGTAATCCCAGCAGTAGACAGTCTAGGGCAGGAGGGTCACCATAAGCTTGAGGTCAGCCTGGGCTATATAGACAAGACCCTTTCTGAAGAAAAATAAATAGATTAAATTAAAGGGATGGGGTGGTGGTGGGGAGATGGTTTAGCCAGGAAAATGTCAGCAGCCACACAAGCGCAGGGACCTGTGTTCAGGTCACTAACACCCATCTAAAACACTTGCTTGGTAAGTGCTGGGGGTAGGGGAGGGACATGTAATCGCTGGCATTCACTGTCTGGTCAGCCTAGCCAAATTAATTGGCTCCAGATTTAACGAGAGGCCTCATCTCAAAAAATAAAGTGGCGGGTGGGGAGAGGACTCAGTGGGTAAGGGACTGCCACACAAGAGTTTGGGATCCCTAAACCATGTAAAAACTTGGCAGGTATGGGGGCTCTCTTTAGTCCCCACCCTTCAAAAGCAGGCAGGGGGCTCCTCAGGGTAAGGTGGGTAGCTAGACTGTTCAGAATTGGTGAGCCCTGGGTTCAGTGAAAGACTCTCCTTCAATAGTGAGGGGCTGAGGAAGACACCCCAGTGTTAACTCTGGGCCTCTACAAACAAGGACACACATGTACACCCCTATACTGTGCACACTTTAATTCATACCGCACATGTATAACAACAACAACAACAACAACAACAGACTAATTAAATAGGAAATCAGCAACCCCCCCCCCCCCAAAAAAAACAAGGTGGAGAGTGTTGTTGGAAGCTAGCTGGTGTTGACATCTGGTCTCTGTATGTACACAAATGTGCATGTTTACCCTATGCAAGTGTGCACACACGTATGAACATGCACATTCATTCCCCTTCATAACCCCCAGACCCTCTAGTTTAAACACTGGGTCAAATACACACATCACACAAAGCATTAAAACTGTTGAAGGGATGGCTGGTGGCTGTGGACACGTGTTAGCAGTATCACGGAGAGAGTCCGTGTGTTACTGTGGGTGATTGCAGACGGAAGGGCAGCATCGGGTCACGGATCAGGACATATGAGGAGGTCAGCGAGCCTGCGGCTCAGTGGCTGGAGGCAGGGATGGTATATGGAAGCATGGTCTCTGTGCGTGTTGGAACAGGTTCCAAGTGTAAAGATTAGGAGACGCAGTCCTCTGGATAAAGGGGAGCTGTTGACAGATTTATAAGCAGAGGAGTAACTTGCAAAGATTTAACTTGTAAAGATTTGTGCTTTAAGGAGTTATATATGGCTGCAATTAGGAAGCAGATGCAGCTGGGCAAGATTCAATTCAGAGAGATCAGGAAAACAGCCAGGAAAACAAATCTGAAGGGATTTTTTCCTTCTTCAGAGGTCTCTTAAAAATACTTGCTGTTCAAATAAGTGCAGGGGGATGTCACTGGCCGGTAGGCTTTCTTTTGTCCATGGACCTATAGCCTGGCCTCAGGAGGCTGGCTTTCTAGAAATTTCCTCTTGAGGTGCCCTTACTTTCTGTTTCTTGTTAGGTTTATCCCAAAGTAGGGTACCGCTACATGGGTCAGAGGACAGGAAGATAAGGGGCAGGAAGTCTGTGACCCCCTCTCTGACTAGGCCTCAGGTTGCCCATGGCTCTCCCTGAGCTCATTTTACTAGGAGCTTCTTTTTCTCATTCATTATTAATTTTTCATTCTTCAACCTGACAGGTAAAAATTACCCATAATTGCAAGTATAACATGTTGTTTTGAAGTGTGTGTGTATTGCATAAATCACAGTTGATACCTCACAAGTTATTTTGTGGTGGGAACAGGTGACCCGGTTTCCATGGCTACAACTTATTCTGGGGTCCAGTTCTCTTTTCTTCCCATTCCATCAGACTCAACGAGTGCAATAACTAGCCGCTTCCTACAGATTGAAGGGGTATCACCGTCCTTGTCCATCCCCTTCACCTGCCCGGATCTGTGTGATAAACCTACCAGCTAAGTGTCTTCAGTCGGCACCTTGGAGTGCACAGCCTGCTTCCTGCGAGGACTTGGACACAGTCATGGCAAAACAGCGTTCACTGCAAGCATCCTGCTTGGTCCAGGATACAGGTAACAGACAGAAGTGTGCCAGGACTGGGATAGTGACGATGGAAGGGACCACCCTGCTTGGAGCATTGTTCATGAGATAGCACAGACAGTGCAGTGACTGGTTGGGCTTGGGGACAGGGAGAGATAGGCTCATTGCCCCTAGCTCAAGCAGCTTGGTGGTGGCATCATTCAGCCTGTTACAGAATGCTCCAGTAGGAAGTAATACCACGGAGGGAACAAATGACATAATGTGATGGTTGGTCTTGATTTGATAGATTTAAATCACCATGGAAACAAACTTGTGAGCAGATCTGTGAAGGGTTTCTAGAATAATTGACATGGGAAGACCCACCCTAAACGTGGGTGGCACCCATCCATGGGCTGGGGTACTGGGCTTAGTAAACAGGAGAAAAATGTGCTGAGCACCAGCCCTCATCCCTGTGCTTCCTGACTGCTGATATGATGTGACCAGCCACTCCATATTCCTGCCGCCCTGCCTTCCTGGCTGCACAGTGCCTTCAAACTGCCAGCCAAAGTAAACCTTTTTTTCTAATTTACTTAAAAGAATTTTTCAAGTGTGTGTGTGTGTGTGTGTGTGTGTGTGTGTGTGTGTGAGAGAGAGAGAGAGAGAGAGAGAGAGAGAGAGAGAGAGAGAGAGAAATTTTTTTGAGACAAGTTTTTTTTTTTTTTTTGTATAGCTTTGGCTGTCTTGGAACTTGCTCTGTAGACCAGGCTGGCCTGGAACTCACAGAGATCAGACCACCTCTGCCTCCTGAGTTTTGAGATTAAAGGTGTGTGTCACTATATATATATATATTTCTTAAACTGGGCATGGCGGTATATACCTTTAATCCCAGCTCTTGAGAGGCAGAGACGGGGCAAATGTTCTTGAGTTACAGATCACCCTGGTCTACACAGTGAGTTTCAGGACAGCCAGGACTACATAGAGAGGCCCCGTCTCAAAGCAGCCCCTACTCCTGATAACAAAATCAAAACCAAATATTCTTTTCCAATGCTGTCTAGAATCTGTCCCATTTACCACCACAGTTTTCCCCTCATGATCCTCTTTGTTTGTGTTTTAGTTTTTATTCATTTACATTTTACCCACCCCATCCACTCTTCCAAAAGGGTAAGACCTCCTATGGGGAGTCAACAAAGCCTGGCATATTGAGGCAGGACCAAGCACCCCACCCCCTCGCATCAAGGCCGAGCAAGGCACCCCACCATTAGGAATGGGCTCCAAAAAGCCATCTCCTGGTCTCACTGCTAGGGGCCCCTCACAAGCTACACAACTGTCACCCACACACAGAGAGCCTAGTTCAGTCCCATGCAGGCTCTACAACTGTGGGTCTAGAGTTCATGAGTTCCCACAAGCTTGGTTCAGCTGTCTCTGTAGCGTTCCCTGTCATGGTCTTGACTCCCCCTTGCTCATGTAATCCCTCTTCCCTTTCTTTGTTTGGATTCCTGGAGATTGGCCTGATGCTTGACTATGAATCTGTTTCTGCTTCCATCAGTTACTGAATGAAGGGTCTATGATGACAGTTAGGATATTCACCAATGTGATTACAGGGGAAGGTCAGGTCAGGCACCCTCCCTACTGTTGCTAGAGTCTTATCAGGGGTCATCCTTGTGGATTCCTGGCAGTTTCCTTAGCACCAGATTTCTCCCTAACCCCATAATGGCTCTCTCTATCAAGGTATCTCTTTCATTGCTCTCCTGCTCTGTCCCTATTCTAACTCTACCATTCTGTTCCCTCATGTTCCCATCTCCATACCCTTCCAGCCCCAGTTTACCCAGGAGATCTCATCTATTTCCCCTTCCCTGGGTGAGGATCCCCTTTGAATATGGACATACTCTTGAGTGGAGAAATACAGAGTATCTGGTATCTGTGTTGTGACTTCATGACAGTGGGGTTGAACAGCAAGAAACAACAAGAACCTGGGGCTTTACTGATCTTAAGATGCCCACCGCTGTCTCTCTGACTCTTCCCCAGCACACGGCAGGGTGCCTGAAAGTCAGCACTGTGGTTGGAGTACCATTTATCCTCCTGAAGTACTCAGCAGCCTTAAAGTAGTTAAGACTTCTCTTTTGCTTTTGAGATAGGTCTTGCTGTGCATACAGGCTGACCTGAAACTCACTGTGTAGTCCATCCAGGCTGTCTTCAAACTCTTGATCCCCCATTCTTAGTCCCCCAAGTGCTGAGGTACAGTCATGGACCACCCTACCCTGGTGTCCGCTCAAGTGTTGTTGATGGTGGTAAGAGAGCGGATATGCAGTCCAGACAAGGTATTTAGATGTGAGTCTTTCAGGCAGTGGAGCCCTCATGATTATTTTTATATGGATTGAAGAGATCACACAGAGTGGTGTTGACGTGGGCTTCTAACTCCGGGTGGGACGGCTGGGGCCTTTCAGAGGCTTCGTGATGCTGTTTATCATCCCCTCCTCTGAAACAATGAGCCAAAGACATTTTGTTTCATTAACAGCATCCCACCTTAGGTATTTTATGTATAGTAATGAAGATGACTTAGCATAGCCATGCACGAAAGTACTTGTCAGTCAAGTCCTGCCAAGTGCTGATCTTCTGTTCCTTCCTCACTCCCAGCGCCCCGCATTCCTTGACTGCCTCCTATCCAAGGACGTAAGAGGGTGCTCTCAAGAGCAGAAATGAGAGAAAATAGCAGGCTGGTATGATGGTAGCTCAGTAACCTAGTGTCCATCCCTCCAACTCACAGAATGGAGTGTCCATGACTGTCACAGGTTCCAACACTGTCCTACCGATATGTACTGACATGCACCTGTGGCTGCTGACATAATTTTGCCTCTGAAACCTCAATTCTTATTTCCACCATATCCTCAGCTTAAAAATAAACCTCTTAGCCATTATGAAAATAAATTTAAATTTCTTGACCTGACAACTAAGTTACACTCATTACATATCACACAGTAACTATATACGTGTAGGTTACAGAATGGCTACTGGGAGTTAAAGAGGTCTAAGCAGTGTTCAGGGAGTCTCCGAGAGTACTTGACAAGGGACCTTGTTGGAGCTCTGATGCAGCCTTAGCTGTGAAGTCAGGCTGCAGGGTCGAGGTGAGGTGAACCTCAGGGGAGAGCTGAGTGGCAGAAGGGAGGTGTGTGTGTGTGTGTGTGTGTGTGTGTGTGTGTGTGTGTGTGTGTGTAAGGGCTGAACCTCAGCGTTTAAGCCAAGTTAGGCAAATGAGGGAGGTCGAGATGAAGGAGAAGACTGGGCCAGGCAGATGAATGGGCGGATGAATGGGTGGTCAGTCCAGATGGAGGGATAGGCAAATGCACAGACAGCAGTTCAAGTCGTCTGACTCAGCAGTTCAAGCTGAAGTTCCCAGTGCGGTGGGGTGATCGCCCTCTGCAGGCATGTCCATGCCAGATGATGTGTCTGCTGGGGCCATCACCATCACAAGGTTGTACCCTTTCAGTATATGTTTGATAAGTTCACAGGCCTGTTTTTCCTGGTATGATTTTAACATCCCCATGAGCTCATATGGCCTGGAATGACTTTGATAGTGTGGCACCTTTTTACTTTTTGGATAAGTTACCCATCGCTCTGTGTGTCATGGGGGCGCTGGGCAGACCGAGCCAAATGTTGCTCACCTGTAGACAGAGTTTCTGTCCCTCCAGGTCCCATGGCTGTTTAGTCCAAAATAAACACACAGAGGCTTATATTAATTATAAACTGTTTGGCTGATGGCTCAGGTTTCTCATTGGCCAGCTCTCTCTTAATTATTAACGCATTTCCTCAGCAGCTACATGGTGTCTCCTTGACTCCTCCTACAACCTTTCTCTATCCCTGTTTGAATTTCCTGCCTGGCCAAATCCCACCTGTCCATTTCCTGAAACAGCTTTATTCATCAACCAATCAGAGAAACATATATTCACAGCATACAGAAGGACATCCCCTATCACTTACCAGTGTGGAATTATCCTGCCTTTGCATTTGGACTCACAACGGAGGTCACCACTGTTTGTAAAATGGAGTCTTTGAGAGAAAGGCCCAGGCTGAAAAACCACTGTCTTATATATATATGACATGGAGTATATATATACAACATGGAGTAGCACTAACACACACACACACACACACACACACACACACACACACACATACACACACACAGAGGCAGAGAGAGACACAGAAAAAGACACAGGCACAGAGAGACAGAGAGACTAATTCTTTGTGACAAGTCTTACTATGTAGCCCAGGCTATTCTCAAACTCATGGCAATCTTCCTGGTTTAGTCTCCTGAGTGCTGGGACTAGAGGCATGTGCCGTCGGACTTGGCTCTTTCCAATCTTATTTTTCCTCCTGATGTGGAAAAGAACTTAAAAGGGTCAGGAGTGTCCCTCAGCTCTTCACAGAGGTCTCCTTGGCTGTCAGGCGTGTGTCTGTAGCTAACATCTGGTCTTTGAGCCCTGATCCTCTGTGTTTTCACTTCACCGTTGCTACTCTGCCTTTGTAACCTGGAGTTATCCACGGCACTGAATTGGGCAGCTCTGCTAGTAAGTCACCTGCCCCTGCGTCCTGCCTTTTGTGTCTCTGCCTTGGTTTCCTTCATCTGCCTTTCCCACCACGTTGCAATTTTCTTTCTGTTCACTTTCTGGTTCCTTAGTTCTAACCCTAAACACACTCAATGGCTAAGATTTCTGTGACACTAAGTTTGACTATTAACATGCACAGTCATTGTGTGTGCTCTATTTACTTTCTCATTTTTGTGATCTAGTTAATAAGTCTGTAACTGACATGAACTCCAGTTTGAAAAGCAGAAGCCTTTGCCATAGGATAGGCTTAATTTGCATTCCCTGCCTTTTCTTCCTTCAGCTTGTGTGAGACCTTAGTCCCTCCAGAATGGAGACATTTGGCCTGTGGTGGCTGATGCTGGGAGCGGCCTCATCCACTGCTCCGTCTTTGATAGTGGCACAGGCACACACAGCCGTCACAACGTGGCTGTATTAAGTTATTGTTTATGTGACTGCCTCCCCTGAGGGCTGGCTTTGTGTCCCACTCACTTTCGTGTGCTCTGCTGTCTCATGCCAAAGTTCCCAAGAAGATGTCCTTGGATATTTGTCAAACTGAACCAGCCATTCTTTTTGTTCTTGTGTGTTTCTGGAGACAGGCTCTCTTTTTATAATTCTTTCTCATTATGTTTTATGTGTATGTATGTTTTGCCTACATTTACGTCTGTGTACAACTTTCCTGCCTGGTGCCTACTGAGGTTAGATAGGGGAGTCAGATCCACTAGAACGTCTGTTATAGATGTTTGTGAACCATCATGTGGGGTGCCGGGAATCTATCCCCGGGTCCTCTTCAGGAGTAACAGATGCTAGTAATCGCCGAGCCATCTCTCCAGCCCTAAACCAGCCAACTCTTGATGCTAACTTGACTATTAGGTGAAAGTACTCTCTTCCTAGTGGCAAAGATTCTTAGGAAAAATCCTATCGCACACAGTTACCTGTTGTGCCTTGAGTAGCCCCAAGCTTGGGTAGAACCATTTGAAAGCCCCTCCTCTGGAGTGCACCCAAAACACCTCTGTCTCATGGGAGGGGATAAACCCTAACTAACCCTTACTCACTGGAGGCTTGAAAAACATCTTAGTTCTCAAGAGGATTCCTTTGGAATCCAGATCTCTCCACGAAAGGGCTACAACTTGCCCCCACCCCCCTGCCGACACTTTACAAGACCCATCTTCAGCAGGAAGAGCTACGGAGCAAGCAAATTCCTGGCAGACTGAAGCTGTGTTTGAGGTGGAGGTGAATGCATCGCTTGGAAGAGAGGACTGCCTGACCCGGTGCTCTGAGCTCAGCTGCTGCAAGCCTGCAGCCAGCTCTGACTTCACGCTCTGCTCTTGTCCTCCTGCTACACGGCCAGAGTGTGGTGACTACAGGGTTGCAGCACCACAGTCCTCCCAGGGCTTCCTTAGACAAGTCCTCTAACAGCTGACCTTCGCCAGGCTACTGGTGTTTAAAAATTGTGGTTTGGTCTTCTGGTCTGCTGCACAGTGCAACCCATATACCATCTGTTTTCATTTTTCCCTCTGTGGTACTTGTGTTTATTTTCTGGGGCATAGACAAGTTACTAGTGTCCTTCACCACTGAAGAAAAAGAATCCCCTCCACCCCCTGCCATTGGCTAATACCTCCTTGGCTATAGGTGGGGTCCAATGCTTAATTTGGGAGGGAAGTATTAAAATACTTCTCGTTTAAGTTCTCAAATAGAGCTTGAGATTCAGACAGCATAAACAAGTGGTGGGTGTCTTTCTGTCTGGAAAACTGTGATTGTTGTCTTTCATTTGTGGTTGACGAGTCGGCACCCCCACTTAGGACACTTGCAGACAGATGGGGACAAGAGGTCTCAGGAGGAGATTGCGTGTTTTGGAGGATTTGAGTGTTCATTGAGCAGACCAACAATCATTTGCTGTTTTCACTTACTGAAGACAGAGCTGGACAAAATGTCCTGGGCTGGCTGTGGCCCTCCAAGGGCCTTCATGACTCATGCCCAACTTCCAGACACACTCTAGGGCTTCTGTAGATGATGTGTGTCTGCGCAGTAACCTGCCCGTGGCTAGTCTGTCACACTGGGCAGCGTCAGGCATCAACAACACAACCTTTCCACCGACTTTCATTGGTACCTAGGAATCTCTGCCCTGTGTAGACGCCAGACCCCTGCCTCCTGGCGTCTCGGAAGTGCTCTCCATTTTCATGTCCGCTTTATGAAGCAGAGGCCGACAGCATCTCCTAATGCTTCTTAGCATTCAGCGTTATTGCATTTATAATGTTATTCAATTTAAAAATAAACGTATTTCTACTTTGCAGCTCCTCTGTTCCCTCTCATTCAGCTGTTTAATAATGTCAAACGCTTAGAACTCAGATTAGAAAGCCTTACAATGCTCTCTGATTAAACCTCAGTAACAGCATCATCAGGAGAACTCATAAGGCACACAAACTAACTATTGGGATCTTGATTTATATTTTGTGAGTCTAAAACTAATTTGAGGTTTATGTCTTCAAATGAAAAAGCTTTCTGGGTACTTTGGCAAAATATTAACAATAGCAAATGAGATAAAAACACAATCTTTGGGTAGTTTTGCTTATTCACATATTTATTATTTTTCCTTTTTTTCTAAAACATGATTTGAGACAGTGTACCATGATTCTTTAAAACCCCAGAAGAAGAATACCAGTAAAGATGAAGTAATGAAGGATATTGAGTAATTGTTTCTACAAACCTGGGTTGAAGAAAACAAATTATTATTACTTTTTAAATTTCCAGGCAGGGATTCAGTGTGTAGCATTGGATGAGATTGTGAGTCTTGGAGGATCAAAGTTTTCACTGAACAGGCAATCGTTTGTGGTTTTGACTCATGAAGACAGAGCTGGGCAAAAAGTTATGGGTCTGCATGTAGAAGTGCCCCTTGCCTACCCCGGAGGCCTCATGACCCACATCTGAACTTCCAGACTCATCCTAATTTCTTTTCCTTCAGTCTTCTAAGACAGCATTCCTCTCTGTAATAGCCCTAGCTGTCCTGGAAGCTCTGTAGACCAGGCTGGCTTCGAACTCACAGAGATCTGCCTCTCTCTGTTTCAAGAGTACCCAGATTGAAGGCATGAACCATCACCACCCAGCCTCATCCTAGATCTTTTGTAGATTATATGTATATGTGCAATGACTATAACTCACTGTATAGACCAGACTGGCCTCAAAATAGAGTTAGACCTGCCTCTTGCCTTCCGGGTGCTGGGATTGAAGGCGCCACACCACCCCTGGTGAAAATGTCTGTTTTTAGCGACAAGAGGTAATTCTGGGTTTCCTTTTAGCCAGGCTCCAGAATGAATCATACTGGGTCACAAAGTTCTGACCCCTAAAATGAAGAAGAATAGCAGACAAATGTGTTCCTGCAGTTTAACCCTAAGGGGAAAAATGTGAATTTTCAGGGCTGTTGGCCAAGACGGTGAATATGCCTTTAACAAAATAAGGTGCTCTTTTGTATCATGTGAACACATTTCTGATAGAAAGTGAAGCACAGTATTAAAATACAGTTTCTGGAGACATTTCTATAAAGGACAGAGTAATATCCAGGTACATAGCTGTCTAGTGAAAGGGCATATTCTAACAAATATAAGAATGAAAAGTCAGACAGGATCTAGATGGTTCCAAGTGAGCTTTGAACTCCTAATTCTCCTGCCTTAGCCTCCTAAATAGCTGGGGTTAAAGTTAGTTCCTAACTCAGTAAAAACAGTTGAAATGGCTGGTGGGAGGCAGCCTTGGCTCCAGGTGCCACACATTGTAATTAATATTTATATATTTTTGGGTGCAAGATCTTAGGGATTCGCAGCTGGTCTAGAACTCTATGTAGCTGAGGACGGCCTTGAACTTCTGATCCTCCTGTTGCCACTTTCCAAGTGCTATAAGACAGTCCTTTTGTGTGTGATGGCGTCATCTGGCCCAATCAAGTTAGACATGAGAACAGGAGACCAGAAGCTGGTGTTGCTGTGTTACGAGAATTCTAATTGGTCTTAATAATAAAAACTCCGAGTCAGAGTAAATGGAGTATTGGAGTAAATGCTAAAAGATCAGAGAAGCAGAGCAGCCAGCCACTAGTTCTCACCTCTACTGAATCCTCAGACCAAAGGGGAGATCCTGTTCCTACGAATCCTCAGACTGAATGCCATGAGCTCCTGTCTCCTCCAGCCTTATAGTCCTCTCCCAGCCATGTCACTCCTGTCCCCACCTCCCCAGTGCTTGGATTAAAGGCGTGTGACTCCCAAGTGCTGGGATTAAAGGTGTGAGCCACCACTGCCTGGTTCTGTTTCTCTTTTAGACTGGATCAATCTCATGTAGACCAGTGTGTCCTGGAACTCACAGAGATCCACCTGCCTCTGCCTCCCGAGTGCTGGGATTAAAGGTGTGTGCCACATTACCTGACCTCTATGGCTAACTAGTAGCTAGCTCTGCACTCTGATCTTCAGGCACTCTTTATTCGTTACAGCATAAACAAGATATCAACACATTGCTGGATAAGGAATAAAGTCCCTGGTCTTCCATAACGACTCCGTGGTAACTTTCTATGCTAACTATTGAGCAGAGCAAGCAAGTGCCTCTGTCCTTGTACAGCGTTTGAATTGAGACTCCTTTTCCCACTCCAAGTGTGGAGTCCACTGTGTCTGTACAGGGTCAGATACTTTAACACTAGGCAGATAGATTCCTCAGGACCACTACAAAGCAATAGTTTCCTATGCCCTCATCACATAATATCAACATTAAGAATAATTGATACCACCATCATTTATTAGACACCTCCAGCCTCTTAAGACACCCACGCTCGCCTGCATCATCCCACACACAGATCCCACATGGCCACGTAATTAAAAATATTTTAAAATATCTTCTTAAAAAAAGGTATGCAGCATACAGAGTGGGGGGAAAAACTTCATCAACTATATGCCTGGCAGGGGGTTAATATCTAGTCTCTATAAAGAAGTGAAAAAAGATTAAATGCTCCAGACCAATTACCTAATCAACAAATGGGCAATGAATTGAGTAGACAATTCTCCAAAGAAAATAAATAAATATATACAGTAAATATATGACAAAGTGTTTAACATCCTTAGCCATCGAGGAAATGCAAATTAAAATGGCAATATGCATCTCTTCTACCTCATTT